>NC_044383.1:2264050-2934675 GCF_006542625.1 Nomascus leucogenys | reverse complement strand
GAGACTGTAGCTTTGAGAGGCCAAGGCAGCCAGAATTTGCAATGCAGACCACCAGAGATAAGGGAGCTGCAGGGAGAGTTCCAGAGATCTACAGGGGGTCCTCAAATCTTTGCCTCAATATTAATCTGTGGCTGTGTGTGGCTAAATATCCACAGGGCTGGGAAAGGAACCACTAGAAAACAGAAGCACAAAAGATTCCTAGAGTTCACACATGTATAGTAAATTTTATACCGCCACCAGCAAAATTAGAGAGAGTAATGCATGGGTGTTGGGCAGAGATCGTGGAAGGATGCCGCTTTGGAAGTTAGAGTAAGCTAGCCCTAGATGAGAGGCTGCCGTGGATCTTCTTCCAAAAAAAGCTGACAAGTGGACTTCAAAAGAATAAGCTGATTGTAGGCAATATCACAGAGCACTAGACCAAGTTTCTACATTCCCCGAAGCGATACAGCACTCAATAGCATTAACGTTTATAATGCCTGGCATTCGAGGAAGTACCGTTTATACAAAATAAGCATAATAATAAAACCCATAACCAGGAGAAAACTCAGTTAATAGAAACATACCCAGTAATAACAGAGATTATGGAATTTGCAGATAAAAGCATTAAGACAGAACACAGACATACATTTGTTCAAGACGTATAGGAAAACACGAGCATGATGGCAAGATAAATGTAATATGAAGAAAAAAATCCAAATTGAGCTTCTGGAGAACAAAAATACACAATGTGAAATAGAAAGTTAGCAGATTACACTGTGAACACACACACACACACACACACACACACACAGATTAGTAAACTTGAAGATATAACAATAAAACCTAAACAAAATGAAGCATACAGGAAAGATGGAAAAAATGAACAGAGTGTCAGGACTTGTGAGAGAATATCAAGTGGTCCAAAACAAATGTAATCATCCTACACACAGAGAACACAGAAGGGGGCATAGGAAAATTATCTGAAGAATATTAAACTTTTTTGAAATTTGTTAAGAACTATAAACTGATAGATTCAAGAAGATGAACAAAATTCCAGCAGAAGAAATATGAAAGAAACAGCACGGGGTCACAGATTAATCAAATTGCTGCAAAAAGAAAATCTTAAAAGCAGTTTACGTAAGAGAAACACAGAAACATATTACATAATTATTTAGGCGTCATCGTCTTAATCCCTTTTTCTTGCTACAAAGGGATACCTGAGGTTTTATAATTTATAACGGGAAGAGGTTGACTTGGCTCATGGTTCTGCAGATTGTACAAGAAGCATGGTGCCAGCCTCTGCTTGTGGTGAGGCCTCAGGGAGTTTCCACTCATGGTGGAAGGTGAAGGGGAGCAGGCATCACATGGTGAGAAGAAGAAAGAGAGAAAAGGGGAAGGTGCCAGGCTCTTGTTGACAAATCAGATCTCGAGGTTGACCAATAGAATGGGAACTCCTTTATTACCACGAAGAAAGCACCGAGCCATTCATGAGGCAACTGCTCCCATGACCCAAACCCTTTCCACTAGGCGCTTCCTCCAACACTGGGGATCAAAGTTCAACATTAGATTTGGTGGGGAGAAATTCCCAAACTGCTTTAGTCATAAAGATAAGAATGGCAGCATGCTTTGCATCAGAAAAAAATGCAAGCCAGAAGAAAATGGAATGACATCTTTAAAGTACGAAAAGTAAAGTATTCTCAAATGAGAATTTTATAACCAATGAATATATCTTTCAAAAATGAAAGTGGTCTTTTGCTTTTGAGTGCGAGGGACTAAAGCTCTAGCAGATAACATCCTCCTTCAGGAACAGCTATAAACCCAGAACGCAATACAAAGAAACATTTCTACTCAAATGTGCTGTGCTAGAAAGTAAGCAGAGGTAGTTGAGCTTTACTAAAAGTAGTAGGGAAGGACTCCTTACTTAAGGAGTGGAGACGTGGATTATGAATCTATGAGGCTTAGCCTATGCTAAATGCAGTCTGCCTAGCATGCACACTGGCAGCACAGTCTCACATGGAAAAACCTATAGCCTTTCTGCCTAGGAAACCAGAAAGTCAATCTGTGACACTGCAAACACTGCAGAGAGCAGAGAAATTGTTGAAGAGGCAGAGAAGGGATACTCCACCCTCTCTACCCACATCTCTGATTGACCTGTGTATTAGTCTGCTCTTCCATTGCTATAAAGAACTACCAGAGACTGGATAATTTATAAAGAAAAGAGGTTTAATTAGCTGACAGTTCTGTAGGCTGTGCAGGAAGAATGGCTGTGGAGGCCTCAGGAAACTTACAATCATGGCAGAGGGTGAAGGGGAAGAGGGCACATCTTCACATGGCTGGAGTAGGAGGGAGAGAGAGAAGGGAGAAGTGCTGTATGCTTTGAAACAACCATATCTTGTGAGAATTCACTTAAGGAGAGCTCACTGTCTTGAGAACAGCAAGGGGGAAATCCATCCCCTTGATCCAATCACCTCTCACCAGACTCCTCCTCTGACATTGGGATTACAGTTCGAAATGAGATTTGGGCAAGGACACAAACCCAAACCATAACAATCTGAAACACACATGTGCAGAGCAGACTCATGCAGCTCAGCTAAAAGCAAAGTATCTGAATGAAGCTATCCCAAGATAGAGAGTTTAAAGTTCAAACTCAGCCAAGAAAATTATTTGCCAAGACAAAGAGAACACAGGTTTTCAGAGAAAATAACAGAATCCGGAATGCCAACACTTCAATACTCACAATTTCTAAAATATAATCCAAAGTTAAATGACATACGAAAAAACAAGAAAATAAAATACATTCTGAAGAGGGAAGAAAAGATAAATAATTTAGCAAGAACTCAAATGACAAAAATGTTAAAACTGTATTTTAAAGAGGTTATTATAATTATCCTAAATAAAGGAAAACAAGACGTATTTTAATTTTGCCTGCATTTTATTTCTTCTCTAATGCTCTTTCTTTTTTTTGAGACAGAGTTTCACTCTTGTTGCCCAGGCTGGAGTGCAATGGTGCAATCTCGGCTCACTGCAACCTCATCCTCCTGAGTTCAAGCAATTCTCCTGCCTTAGCCTCCCCAGTAGCTGGGATTGCAGGTGTGTGTCACCATGCCTGGCTAATTTTGTGTTTTTAGTAGAGGCGGGGTTTCTCCATGTTGGTCAGGTTGGTCTCAAACTCCCGACCTCAGGTGATCCACCCACCTTGGCCTCCCAAAGTTCTAGGATTACGGCCATAAGCCACCATGCCAGCCAATGCTCTAGGCTTCTTTATGCAGATCAGAGTTTCTGGCCTGTGTTATTTTCCTACTCTCTGAAGAACTTCTATTAATATTTCCCACAAAGTAGGTCTACTGGCAACAAATTCCCTGAATTTTTTGTTTGCCTGAGAAAGTCTTTATTTCTCCTTCAAGTTTGAAAAAATAAATTCACTGGTTACAGAATTCTGTGTTGGTGATTTGTTTGTTTCAGCACTTTAAACATTTCATTCTACGTTCTTCTTGTTTACGTGGTTTCTAAAGAGAAGTCCGATGCATTCTTATCCTTGTTCCTCTATAGGTAAGATTTTTTTTCCCCTCTGATGCCTTTCAAGATTTTTTCTTCATCTTTGATTTTCTGAAGTTTGAAAATGATATACCAAGATATACATCTTTTGGTATTTATTCTCGTTGGTGTTTCTGAGCTTCTTGGTTCTGTAGATTGACAACTATTGATAAATTATCAGTTATTATTACTGAAAACGTTTCTTTTGTTCTTTTCTTCTCCATCTAGTATTCTTGTTATACATTTTGTAATTATCTTACAGTTATTACAAATTCTCATCTTTTTCCTTCTGGTTTCTTTTTGCATCTCAGTTTTGTAAGTTTCCATTGATATATCTTCAAACTCACTGATTCTTTCCTCAGCTACGTCCAGTCTGCTGATGGGCCATCAAAGGCATCTTCACTTGTTACAGTGTTTTCTGTTTCCAGCATTTTCTTTGGATTTCTCCTTCGAGTTTCTGTCTCTCTACTTACATTACGCATCTGTTACTCATCTGTTCCTGCATGCTGTCCACAATTCCCATCAGGGAGATGGGCCTTCAGTGTGAGTCTTTGTGTGTCTCTGGCTGGCAGTGAGGCTGTGGTTACGGTTTGCTGTAGCTGTAGATGTCAGAGGCTGTTGTTTCCTCCAGTGGCCTTACTCTTGTCTCTCCTGTTGTCTTTAGGCTTCCCTGAAAACTCCTTCAATAGAGCCTGGGTCTTGCACTTGCTTTAGCTGTAGTCCCATCATTATAGTCACGCTGCTGATGTGGTGGTAAGGTGTGGGGGAGAGCTATTCTGTAGTCCTATGATTAGATCTCAGTCCTTTAGTGAGACTCGGGGATATTTCTCCTCCCCAGTTCAGTTAGGAGTAGGCTCTGGTGAACCCCATTCAGGCTATGGTGAAATTGCTTCCCTTGTGGGTAGGCCTTTCTAGGGGAGCAGGGGTTCTGTGCATAGTTCATGGATATTTTCCCCTTCTCCTGTGGGAAGTAGTAGGAGATTTTTCTCTGTCCTTTACAGTGAGAATTGAATAGGGTTCCTGAAGTAAGACATACAAAACTGTACCCTCCCCCCAAAAAACCTGCCCCCACTGATGTTTTTATCTTTCAAATTAGTCATATTTCTAATTAAAGAAGATCTACAGAGAAATAGAAAGTCTCAGTAAAGAAGTAGATACAATAAACATGAAAACTCCAGTACCAAAAAATTAAATTTTTGAGAGAAAATATTCATGAGATGGGTGTAAAGCCAAATGAATATGACAGATAAAAGAGTAATTGAATTTGAAGCTATTAATAGAATTATCCAAGAAAAAAGCAAATGAAACATTTTTTCCTTTTTTTAGTATTTTAGTTAAGGCCTGAATGGTTTGCTAGATTATATCAACAGGTTCAAATGCATATAATTGGATTGCCAGAAGCCTAGAAAAGAAATGTTTGAAGATAGAGTGTTCAAAAATATTCTATACCTGATATAAAACAGGAAGATGCTAACTGCACATCAGGAAAGAAAACCACAAAGACACCTATGCAATCCCTATCAAACTGTTGAAAGGCAAATATAACAGGCACATCTTGAAAGTAGCAAGAGAAAAACGACACCTTAGTCACAACTATGATGCAATTAAGGGTTGGTGCCTTGTCAGAAACCACTTAGGAACAGAAGAAAATAGAACATCTATAAAGTGCTGAAAGCAAATAAATAAATAAACAAATAAAAAAACTCTATTTAGTGTTCCAGGTATAAACAATATTCAGAATTCTGTATCTGGTAAAAGCATTATTCAAGTATTAAAATAAAACCATTTTTGATGAAGGGAAATTAAAAGAATTTGCTTCCAGGAGACTTTGTTGTAAGAAATGCTGACATAACTTATTCAGTCTGAAGGGAAATGCCACTAGATAGAAAATTGGATCCTCCAAAAAGAACGAAGAACATCAAAAATGGTAAGTATCCTATGTGCATTTCAAAACCCATAGCATCATATACACAAACAGTGAACTTTGCTGCACGCAAATTTAGAAAAACTAACCTGGATATTGATCCCAGGATGGGATGCAGACTGTGGCAAATAGATCTAATGTTATTGTAACCAAACAAAGCAGGTCTGGAAGGCTGCCACATGCTGAGTCCAAGTAACAAGAGTGAGGTCTGGTGGAAAAAAAGCAAATGTATTAACCAAAACTAGCATAGAAGCAGCAGCCAGATTCCCATCCAAAGTAACTGCTTCGATTTTTAGGGGGAAGGCAGGGGTTTTTAAAAAGGAAAAACTTGATAAGGAAGGCATGAGGAACTGGGCAATGTTGGTGTGCCTCGTTTTGGTGGCTATCTTGGGTCCCGGTTCACCAGGAGTGCAGGCTGGCGTCATCTCAACAATGGCGGGGCTGTTCATCAGCCACCTTGAAGTCATCTCTGAAACTTGCAGCTCCAGGCTTGGTCTGTCTCAAGATTAGCCCCTGGAACTTCTAAGAAGACACACAGTTAATACTAACATACAGTTAGATAGATGTGAAGGGAGTATATACGGCGAGAAAGGGAGGGATGTGGACTCTATTTTAAGGCTAAGAAAAAAGGCTTCTGCAGTTTGCCTCAAGGTTATATCTTGAGGGGGGAGGGACAGCATTAGGAGATATACCTAATACTAAATGACGAGTTAATGGGTCAAACAACATGGCACATGGATACATATGTAACAAACCTGCACATTGTGCACATGTACTTAAGCTCCCTAATTTGGAAAATGGTGTTTTAACTGGATACCAGAAGGTTAAAGACAAAAAACAAACAACAAAAACAAAACAAAACAAAAAACAAACAAAAGAAAACATTCAAGCCCACAACTGTACATAAGCACTGTTGGTAAACTTGTTTCTCACATGGGCACAATTTAGCCATTCTAAAGCAGCCCACGTGCATAGTGGGGTTGAATAAATAAGTAAATAAATTGTAGATAATGGGAGCTAAGTTTACAAATAAGTCAGGAGGAAAGCCTGGGAGAGCCCTATGGTAATGAAGAAGCACTGGGAACATCTCATGGACTCAGGCTTATCTTAATGTATGTACACATAGATACAGAACTAATCAAGGAATGTGAAACATTCAAAAAGATAAATCATGGTGTGCTGAGAACCACTTAACAACCAGCTCTTTAAATAACCTGCTGTCCGAGGTGTGGATGCAGACTGCTTGTCCATCTCAGTGTTGCAAATATTTCCATGATGGCCAATTTCAAGTGACCAGCACAGTGTTGCTCTGTGAGGAGTTGGGGAGCAACGGGCACAGTTGGCACCCACCAGCCTGGGCAAGCAGGCTCCAACACAGCACTGAAGCTGCACCACGTGCTGGGTCCTAAGGCCTCAATAAATCTGAGAGGGTTGAAAAAGTAAAGAGCATATGTTCTGAACACAAGTAAATGATATAAGAAATCAATACAATTTTTAAAATTTTAGAAATTAAACATTTGCATGTGTGCATGTCAAAGAAAAAAATCACAAGAGAAGTAAGAAAAAATTAGAAGAAGGAATACATCCCAACTCAATTTATGAGGCTGACATTACCCTGGTGCCCAAATATTATAAAGAAAACACAAACAATATTTCTCATGAATACACACGCAAAAATTCTCAACCAAATAATAGCAAGTTGAATCAAGTACTATGTCAAAAGATTATTTTAGCCTGATCAAGTGAATTTTATTCTATGAATGTAAGGATGGTTTAACATTGAAAAATCAATCAAGGCAATTCACTGTAATAAGAGTAGAAATGAAAACCATATAATCATCTCAATAGATACAGAAAAACCTTTGACAAAATTCAATATCCATTTATAAAAAAATTATCAGAAAATTAGAAATAGAAGGGAACTTCCTTGACCCAATTAACAGTATGTATATGCTGCTATAAAGACACATGCACAAGAATATGGGGGTGGAGCCAAGATGGCCGAATAGGAACAGCTCCGGTCTACAGCTCCCAGCATGAGCGATGCAGAAGATGGGTGATTTCTGCATTTCCATCTGAGGCTTAAAAAATGGCACACCAGATTATATCCCGCATCTGGCTTGGAGGGTCCTACGCCCACGGAGTCTCGCCGATTGCTAGCATAGCAGTCTGAGATTAAACCGCAAGGCTGCAGCGAGGCTGGGGGAGGGGCGCCCGCCATTGCCCAGGCTTGATTAGGTAAACAAAGCAGCCAGGAAGCTCGAACTGGGTGGAGCCCACCACAGCTCAAGGAGGCCTGCCTGCCTCTGTAGGCTCCACCTCTGAGGGCAGGGCACAGGCAAACAAAAAGACAGCACTAACCTCTGCAGACTTAAATGTCCCTGTCTGACAGCTTTGAAGAGAGTAGTGATTCTCCCAGCATGCAGCTGGAGATCTGAGAACAGGCAGACTGCCTCCTCAAGTGGGTCCCTGACCCCCGAGCAGCCTAACTGGGAGGCACCCCCCAGTGGGGGCATACTGACACCTCACACGGCCGGGTACTCCTCTGAGACAAAACTTCCAGAGGAACAATCAGGCAGCAGCATTTGTGGTTCATGAAAAATCCGCTGTTCTGCAGCCACTGCTGCTGACACCCAGGCAAACAGGGTCTGGAGTGGACCTCTAGCAAACTCCAACAGACCTGCAGCTGAGGGTCCTGTCTGTTAGAAGGAAAACTAACAAACAGAAAGGACATCCACACCAAAAACCCATTTGTACATCACCATCGTCAAAGACCAAAAGTAGATAAAACCACAAAGATGGGGAAAAAACAGAGCAGAAAAACTGGAAACTCTAAAAAGCAGAACGCCTCTCCTCCTCCAAAGGAATGCAGTTCCTCACCAGCAACGGAACAAAGCTGGATGGAGAATGACTTTGACGAGTTGAGAGAAGAAGGCTTCAGACGATCAAACTACTCCGAGCTACAGGAGGAAATTCAAGCCAAAGGCAAAGAAGTTAAAAACTTTGAAAAAGAATTAAACGAATGTATAACTAGAATAACCAATACAGAGAAGTGCTTAAAGGAGCTGATGGAGCTGAAAGCCAAGGCTTGAGGACTACATGAAGAATGCAGAAGCCTCAGGAGCCGATGCGATCAACTGGAAGAAAGGGTATCGCTGATGGAAGATGAAATGAATGAAATGAAGCGAGAAGAGAAGTCTAGAGAAAAAAGAATAAAAAGAAACGAAAAAAGCCTCCAAGAAATATGAGACTATGTGAAAAGACCAAATCTACGTCTGATTGGTGTACCTGAAAGTGACAGGGAGAATGGAACCAAGTTGGAAAACACTCTGCAGGATATTATCCAGGTGAACTTCCCCAATCTAGCAAGGCAGGCCAACATTCAGATTCAGGAAATACAGAGAATGCCACCAAGATACTCCTCAAGAAGAGCAACTCCAAGACAAATAATTGTCAGATTCACCAAAGTTGAAATGAAGGAACAAATGTTAAGAGCAGCCAGAAAGAAAGGTCAGGTTACCCAAAAAGGGAAGCCCATTGGACTAACAGCAGATCTCTTGGCAGAAACCCTACAAGCCAGAAGAGATTGGGGGCCAATATTCAACATTCTTAAAGAAAAGAATTTTCAACCCAGAATTTCATATCCAGCCAAACTAAGCTTCATAAGTGAAGGACATATAAAATCCTTTACAGACAAGCAAATGCTGAGAGATTTTGTCACCACCAGGCCTGTCCTAAAAGAGCTCCTGAAGGAAGCACTAAACATGGAAAGGAACAACTGGTACCAGCCACTGCAAAATCAAGCCAAATTGTAAAGACCATCGAGGCTAGGAAGAAACTGCATCAACTAACGAGCAAAGTAACCAGCTAACATCATAATGACAGGATCAAATACACACATAACAATATTAACTTTAAATGTAAATGGGCTAAATGCTCCAATTAAAAGACACAGACTGGCAAATTGGATAAGGAGTCAAGACCCATCAGTGTGCTGTATTCAGGAAACCCATCTCACATGCAGAGACACACATCGACTGAAAATAAAGGGATGGAGGAAGATCTATCAAGCAAATGGAAAACAAAAAAAGGCAGGGGTTGCAATCCTAGTCTCTGATAAAATAGACTTTAAACCAACAAAGATCAAAAGAGACAAAGAAGGCCATTACTTAATGGTAAAGGGATCAATTCAACAAGAGGAGCTAACTATCCTAAATATATATGCACCCAACACAGGAGCACCCAGATTCATAAAGCAAGTCCTGAGTGACATACAAAGGGACTTAAACTCCCACACAATAGTAATGGGAGATTTTAACACCCCACTGTCAACATTAGACAGATCAACGAGACAGAAAGTTAACAAGGACATCCAGGAATTGAACTCAGCTCTGCACCAAGAGGACCTCATAGACATCTACAGAACTCTCCACTGCAAATCAACAGAATATACATTTTTTTCAGCACAACACCACACCTATTCCAAAATTGACGACATAGTTGGAAGTAAAGCTCTCCTCAGCAAATGTAAAAGAACAGAAATTATAACAAACTGTCTCTCAGATCACAATGCAATCAAACTAGAACCCAAGATTAAGAAACTCACTCAAAACCACTCAACTATATGGAAATGGAACAACCTGCTCCTGAATGACTACTGGGTACATAATGAAATGAAGGCGGAAAGAAAGATGTTCTTTGAAACCAACGAGAACAAAGACACAACATACCAGAATCTCTGGGACACATTCAAAGCAGTGTGTAGAGGGAAATTTATACCACTAAATGCCCATAAGAGAAAGCAAGAAAGATCCAAAATTGACACCCTAACATCACAATTAAAAGAATAAGAAAAGAAAGAACAAACACATTCAAAAGCTAGCAGAAGGCAAGAAATAACTAAAATCAGAGCAGAGCTGAAGGAAATAGAGACATAAAAAACCCTTCAAAAAATTAATGAAACCAGGAGCTGGTTTTTTGAAAAGATCAATAAAATTGTTGGACTGCTAGCAAGACTAATAAAGAAGAAAAGAGAGAACAGTCAAATAGATGCAATAAAAAATGATAAAGGGGATATCACCACTGATCCCACAGAAATACAAACTACCATCAGAGAATACTACAAACACCTCTACGCAAATATACTAGAGAATCTAGAAGAAATGGATAAATTCCTTGAAAAATACACCCTCCCAGGACTAAACCAGGAAGAAGCTGAATCTCTGAATAGCCCAATAACAGGCTCTGAGATTGTGGCAATAATCAATAGCTTACCAACCAAAAAGAGTCCAGGACCTGATGGATTCACAGCCGAATTCTACCAGAGGTACAAGGAGGAACTGGTACCATTCCTTCTGAAACTATTCCAATCGATAGAAAAAGAGGGAATCCTCCCTAACACATTTTATGAAGCCAGCATCATCCTGATACCAAAGCCTGGCAGAGACACAACCAAAAAAGAGAATTTCAGACCAATATCCTTGATGAATATTGATGCAAAAATCCTCAATAAAATACTGGCAAACCGAATCCAGCAGCACATCAAAAAGCTTATCCACCATGATCAAGTGGGCTTCATCCCTGGGATGCAAGGCTGGTTCAACATACGCAAATCAATAAATGTAATCCAGCATATAAACAGAACCAAAGACAAAAACCACATGATTATCTCAATAGATGCAGAAAAGGCCTTTGACAAAATTCAATAACGCTTCATGCTAAAAACTCTCAACAAATTAGGTATCGATGGGACGTATCTCAAAATAATAACAGCTATCTATGACAAACCCACAGCCAATATCATACTGAATGGGCAAAAACTGGAAGCATTCCCTTTGAAAACTTGCACAAGACAGGGATGCCCTCTCTCACCCCTCCTATTCAACATAGTGCTGGAAGTTCTGGCCAGGGCAATCAGGCAGGAGAAGGAAATAAAGGGTATTCAATTAGGAAAAGAGGAAGTCAAATTGTCCCTGTTTGCAGATGACATGATTGTATATCTAGAAAACCCCACTGTCTCAGCCCAAAATCTCCTTAAGCTGATTAGCAACTTCAGCAAAGTCTCAGGATACAAAATCAATGTACAAAAATCACAAGCATTCTTGTACATCAATCACAGACAAACAGAGAGCCAAATCATGAGTGAACTCCCATTCACAATTGCTTCAAAGAGAATAAAATACCTAGGAATCCAACTTACAAGGGATGTGAAGGACCTCTTCAAGGAGAACTACAAACCACTGTTCAATGAAATAAAAGAGGATACAAGCAAATGGAAGAACATTCCACGCTCATGGGTTGGAAGAATCAATATCGTGAAAATGGCCATACTGCCCAAGGTAATTTATAGATTCAATGCCATCCCCATCAAGCTACCAATGACTTTCTTCACAGAATTGGAAAAAACTACTTTAAAGTTCATATGGAACCAAAAAAGAGCCCACATCGCCAAGTCAATCCTAACCCAAAAGAACAAAGCTGGAGGCATCACAGTACCTGACTTCAAACTATACTACAAGGCTACAGTAACGAAAACAGCATGGTACTGGTACCAAAACAGAGACATAGATCAATGGAACAGAAGAGAGCCCTCAGAAATAGCGCCGCATATCTACAACTATCTGATCTTTGACAAACCTGACAAAAACAAGCAATGGGGAAAGGATTCCCTATTTAATGAATGGTGCTGGGAAAACTGGCTAGCCATATGTAAAAAGCTGAAACTGGATCCCTTCCTTACACCTTATACAAAAATTAATTCAAGATGGATTAAAGACTTACATGATAGACCTAAAACCATAAAAACTCTAGGAGAAAACCTAAGCATTACCATTCAGGACATAGGCATGGGCAAGGACTTCATGTCTAAAACACCAAAAGCAATGGCAACAAAAGCCAAATTAACAAATGGGATCTAATTAAACTAAAGAGCTTCTGCACAGCAAAAGAAACTACCATCAGAGTGAACAGGCAACCGTCAAAATGGGAGAAAATTTTTGCAACCTACTCATCTGACAAAGGGCTAATATCCAGAATCTACAATGAACTCAAACAAATTTACAAGAAAAAAACAAACAACCCCATCAAAAAGTGGGTGAAGGAAATGAACAGACACTTCTCAAAAGAAGACAGTTATGCAGCCAAAAAACCCATGAAAAAAATGCTCATCATCACTGGCCATCAGAGAAACGCAAATCAAAACCACAATGAGATACCATCTCACACCAGTTAGAATAGCCATCATTAAAATGTCAGGAAACAACAGGTGCTGGAGAGGATGTGGAGAAATAGGAACACTTTCACACTGTTGGTGGGACTGTAAACTAGTTCAACCATTGTGGAAGTCAGTGTGGCAATTCCTCAGGGATCTAGAACTAGAAATACCATTTGACCCAGCCATCCCATTGCTGGGTATATACCCAAAGGACTATAAATCATGCTAGTATAAAGACACATGCACACGTATGTTTATTGCAGCACTATTCACAATAGCAAAGACTTGGAACCAACCCAAATGTCCAACAAGGATAGACTGGATTAAGAAAATGTGGCACATATACACCATGGAATACTATGCAGCCATAAAAAATGATGAGTTCATGTCCTTTGTAGGGACATGGATGAAACTGGAAACCATAATTCTCAGTAAACTATTGCAAGGACATAAAACCAAACACTGCACGTTCTCACTCAAAGGTGGGAATTGAACAATGAGAACTCATGGACACAGGAAGGGGAACATCACACTCCGGGGACTGTTGTGGGGTGGGGGTAGGGGGGAGGGACAGCATTAGGAGATATACCTAATGCTAAATGACGAGTTAATGGGTGCAGCAAACCAACATGGCACATGGATACATATGTAACAAACCTGCACATTGTGCACATGTACCCGAAAACCTAAACTGTAATAAAAACAACAACAACAACGACAAAACAATATTAACTTTAAATGTAATTGGACTAAATGCTCCAATTAAAAGACACAGACTGGCAAATTGGAGAAAGAGTCAAGACCCATCAGTGTGCTGTATTCAGGAAACCCATCTCACGTGCAGAGACACACATAGGCTCAAAATAAAAGGATGGATGAAGATCTACCAAGCAAAAGGAAAACAAAACAAGGCAGGGGTTGCAATTCTAGTCTCTGATGAAACAGGCTTTAAACCAACAAAGGTCAAAAGAGACAAAGAAGGCCATTACATAATGGTAAAGGGATCAATTCAACAAGAAGAGCTAACTAACTATCCTAAATATATATGCACCCAATACAGGAGCATCAAGATTCATAAAGCAAGTCCTGAGTGACCTACAAAGGGACTTAGACTCCCACACAATAATAAGGGGAGACTTTAACACCCCACTGTCAACATTAGACAGATCAATGAGACAGAAAGTTAACAAGGATACCCAGGAATTGAACTCAGCTCTGCACCAAATGGACCTAATAGACATCTACAAAACTCTCCACCCCAAATCAACAGAATATACATTTTTTTCAGCACCACACCACACCCATTCCAAAACTGACCACATAGTTGGAAGTAAAGCTATCCTCGGCAAATGTAAAAGAACAGAAATTATAACAAACTGTCTCTCAGACCACAGTGCAATCAAACTAGAACTCAAGATTAAGAAACTCACTCAAAACCGCTCAACTACATGGAAACGGAACAACCTGCTCCTGAGTGACTACTGGGTACATAAGGAAATGAAGGCGGAAAGAAAGATGTTCTTTGAAACCAACGAGAACAAAGACACAACATACCAGAATCTCTGGCACACATTCAAAGCCGTGTGTAGAGGGAAATTTATACCACTAAATGCCCATAAGAGAAAGCAGGAAAGATCCAAAACTGACACCCTAACATCACAATTAAAAGAACTAGAAAAGCAAGAGCAAACACATTCAAAAGCTAGCAGAACGCAAGAAATAACTAAAATCGGAGCAGAATTGAAGGAAATAGAGACACAAAAAAACCCTTCAAAAAATTAATGAATCCAGGGGCTGGTTTTTTGAAAAGATCAACAAAATTGATAGACTGCTAGCATGACTAATAAAGAAGAAAAGAGAGAAGAATCAAATAGATGCAATAAAAAATGATAAACGGGATAGCACCACCGATTCCACAGAAATACAAACTACCATCAGAGAATACTACAAACACCTCTATGCAAATAAACTAGAAAATCTAGAAGAAATGGATAAATTCCTCAACAAATACACCCTCCCAGGACTAAACCAGGAAGAAGCTGAATCTCTGAATAGCCCAATAACAGGCTCTGAAATTGTGGCAATAATCAATAGCTTACCAACCAAAAAGAGTCCAGGACCTGATGGATTCACAGCCGAATTCTACCAGAGGTACAAGGAGGAACTGGTACCATTCCTTCTGAAACTATTCCAATCGATAGAAAAAGAGGGAATCCTCCCTAACACATTTTATGAGGCCAGCATCATCCTGATACCAAAGCCTGGCAGAGACACAACCAAAAAAGAGAATTTCAGACCAATATCCTTGATGAACATTGATGCAAAAATCCTCAATAAAATACTGGCAAACCGAATCCAGCAGCACATCAAAAAGCTTATCCACCATGATCAAGTGGGCTTCATCCCTGGGATGCAAGGCTGGTTCAACATACGCAAATCAATAAATGTAATCCAGCATATAAACAGAACCAAAGACAAAAACCACATGATTATCTCAATAGATGCAGAAAAGGCCTTTGACAAAATTCAATAACGCTTCATGCTAAAAACTCTCAACAAATTAGGTATCGATGGGACGTATCTCAAAATAATAACAGCTATCTATGACAAACCCACAGCCAATATCATACTGAATGGGCAAAAACTGGAAGCATTCCCTTTGAAAACTTGCACAAGACAGGGATGCCCTCTCTCACCACTCCTATTCAACATAGTGCTGGAAGTTCTGGCCAGGGCAATCAGGCAGGAGAAGGAAATAAAGGGTATTCAATTAGGAAAAGAGGAAGTCAAATTGTCCCTGTTTGCAGATGACATGATTGTATATCTAGAAAACCCCACTGTCTCAGCCCAAAATCTCCTTAAGCTGATTAGCAACTTCAGCAAAGTCTCAGGATACAAAATCAACGTACAAAAATCACAAGCATTCTTGTACATCAATCACAGACAAACAGAGAGCCAAATCATGAGTGAACTCCCATTCACAATTGCTTCAAAGAGAATAAAATACCTAGGAATCCAACTTACAAGGGATGTGAAGGACCTCTTCAAGGAGAACTACAAACCACTGTTCAATGAAATAAAAGAGGATACAAGCAAATGGAAGAACATTCCACGCTCATGGGTTGGAAGAATCAATATCGTGAAAATGGCCATACTGCCCAAGGTAATTTATAGATTCAATGCCATCCCCATCAAGCTACCAATGACTTTCTTCACAGAATTGGAAAAAACTACTTTAAAGTTCATATGGAACCAAAAAAGAGCCCACATCGCCAAGTCAATCCTAACCCAAAAGAACAAAGCTGGAGGCATCACAGTACCTGACTTCAAACTATACTACAAGGCTACAGTAACGAAAACAGCATGGTACTGGTACCAAAACAGAGACATAGATCAATGGAACAGAACAGAGCCCTCAGAAATAACGCCGCATATCTACAACTATCTGATCTTTGACAAACCTGACAAAAACAAGCAATGGGGAAAGGATTCCCTATTTAATGAATGGTGCTGGGAAAACTGGCTAGCCATATGTAAAAAGCTGAAACTGGATCCCTTCCTTACACCTTATACAAAAATTAATTCAAGATGGATTAAAGACTTACATGTTAGACCTAAAACCATAAAGACCCTAGGCATTACCATTCAGGACATAGGCATGGGCAAGGACTTCATGTCTAAAACACCAAAAGCAATGGCAACAAAAGCCAAATTGACAAATGGGATCTAATTAAACTAAAGAGCTTCTGCACAGCAAAAGAAACTACCATCAGAGTGAACAGGCAACCTGCAAAATGGAGAAAATTTTCGCAAACTACTCATCTGACAAAGAGCTAATATCCAGAATCTACAATGAACTCAAACAAATTTACAAGAAAAAAACAAACAACCCCATCAAAAAGTGGGCGAAGGACATGTACAGGCACTTCTCTAAAGAAGACATTTATGCAGCCAAAAAACACATGAAAAAATGCTCATCATCACTGGCCATCAGAGAAATGCAAATCGAAACCGCAATGAGATACCATCTCACACCAGTTGGAATGGCCATCATTAAAAAGTCAGGAAACAACAGGTGCTGGAGAGGATGTGGAGAAATAGGAACACTTTCACACTGTTGGTGGGACTGTAAACTAGTTCAACCATTGTGGAAGTCAGTGTGGCGATTCCTCAGGGATCTAGGACTAGAAATACCATTTGACCCAGCCATCCCATTACTGGGTATATACCCAAAGGACTATAAATCATGCTAGTATAAAGACACATGCACACGTATGTTTATTGTGGCACTATTCACAATAGCAAAGACTTGGAACCAACCCAAATGTCCAACAAGGATAGACTGGATTAAGAAAATGTGGCACATATACACCATGGAATACTATGCAGCCATAAAAAATGATGAGTTCATGTCCTTTGTAGGGACATGGATGAAACTGGAAACCATCATTCTCAGTAAACTATTGCAAGGACAAAAAACCAAACACCGCACGTTCTCACTCAAAGGTGGGAATTGAACAATGAGAACTCACGGACACAGGAAGGGGAACATCACATACCGGGGCCCGTTGTGGGGTAGGGGTAGGGAGGAGGGATAGCATTAGGAGATATACCTAATGTTAAATGACGAGTTAATGGGTGCAGCACACCAACATGGCACATGTATACATATGTAACAAACCTGCACGTTGCGCACATGTACCCTAGAATTTAACGTATAAAAAAAAGAACCTTAGAACTAATGTCTTACTTAATCCTACTCCAAATCACCAGTACAATAAGATAAAGAAATTAAAAAATAAGAGTCATAGATTGGAAACCAAGGAGTAAAACTCTCTTTCATCACAGAATATTTGATTGTTTTTGTTTAATATCCTAATGCATCTACCAAAAAGCTACTGAAATCAAGGTCAAGGGATACGAGACTCATGTACAAAACGATGAATTATACTTTTTATGTTTTATAAATAAAGTTAAACTTTAGATATGCTATTTACTAGAGAACCCAAAAAGTGAAAAACAAAAGTGAATAAAAAGATGTTTACATTAAACATCCGCATATATAGCCACGTATCCCTCTGTATGAAATACGTAAGAGTGTATCTAACAACATGCTGTATATGCAAGATTTGTAGGGTGAGAACTGCACAACACTCCTGTGAGAAATGAAGGAAGACCTAAATAAATGGAGAAAGATAACCAAAAAAGAGCCCACATCGCTAAGTCAATCCTAACCCAAAAGAACAAAGCTGGAGGCATCACAGTACCTGACTTCAAACTATACTACAAGGCTACAGTAACCAAAACAGCATGGTACTGGTACCAAAACAGAGACATAGATCAACAGGAAGCTGAATATTGTCAACACGCCAGTTCTTCTCAGATTGATCTGTCGATTCATAGAAACCCAATTACAATCCCTACAGGTTTCATTTCCCAAAATTTATAAAGACACAAAGAATTTATTTAAAAGTTTTTGAAAGAGCAAAACAAAATGGCATCTTCCAACTGCTTTTATATTTACTGCCTAAAAGCACAAAGAAAAGATTGTGGTTCCAGTACACAGATGGACACAGACATCAAAAGGACAAACGTAGCATCCAGAAATGGACCCACACATCCGTGGTTAACTGATTTTCAACAAAGCTGAGAAGGACATTAAAAGGGGAAAGAATGGCATTTCCAGTGAATGGTGGTGGAGTAATTGCATGTATTCTAATAACTGCATTTTTTATCACAAACGGTGGTCTAGCTAGACAATGGTGATACCCGTCAGCAGCAAGGAGAACAACTACTGATACAACAGGAATGGATCTCAGTAGTGTTAGGCTGAGTGAAAAAAAACATAGGCACAAAGACTATTTACCGAATTATTCCAGTTACATGAACTTCTGGAAAAGGCAAAATTCTAGCAACAGAGGACGGAGCAATGGTTACCTAGGAGTGGGGTTAGGGGAGCAGTTGACACACAGGGATAGGAAGAACGCTCTGCAGAGATAGAGTTGTTCTGGCCGGGCACAGTGGCTCACACCCGTAATCCCAGCATTTTGGGAGGCCAAGGTGAGTGGATCACTTGATGTCAGGAGTTCAAGACCAGCCTGGCCAACATAGTGAAACCTCGTCTCTACTAAAAGTACAAAAATTAGTCAGGTGTGGTGGCACATGCCTGTAATCCCAGCTACTCGGGAGGCTGAGAAAGGAGAATTGCTTGAACCAGGAGGTAGAGGTTGCACTGAACTGAGATTGTGCCACTGCGCTCCAACCTGGGCGACAGAGTGAGACTGTCTCAAAAAACAAAACGAAACAAAAAGATGGAGTTGTTCTATATCTTGACTGTGGTGGTGGCTAAACTGCTGTGTACATTTGTCCAAACTCATCGAGTTGCACAAACTTGGTGAATTTAATTGTATGTAGATCTTGCCTCAATAAAAGTGATTAAAATATATTCAGCCAAAACTGTAAACAAAAGCCTGCAGAGGTGGCCATCCTAACCTCGCGGGGATCAGCAGGAGAGCTGGCCGGGAGTCTACGCCCTCTGTCCTTGCTGCCCAGGGAACATTGGCCGGTCTCCTTGGGCCAGGCCTTGAGACAGCAGCAGCTGTCTCGGCTCCACAGGACCACTCCTGCTCCTGGGGCTGGCTGCTCCAAGGACAATGGTGGTCTCCACCTGTGTGCTCTGGACACAGAGCACAAGAACCACAGCCCTCGTGCTGCGTCTTGGATCCTGTGAGTCAGTTGAACACCCTCCTGTTCATTCCCCAAGGCCATCCTCTTTACAGCCTGCAGATGGGCTCCAGGGGCTCAGGTGGCTGCTGGAGCACAGATGGGTATCTGAATTGCCTGGGAAGAATAGACCCTTTCTCTCCTGCTGCCTGTGGTCCATGCCAATGACAGTCTTAACATTCACTTTCCAGCCCTTCTCAGACAGAGGCACTGGGCTAATTGTTGTGTTTTCCCTCTTGACCGTGGAGCTCCATTGTTATTGATCAAATGTGTTATCTTTGCCCATCCATCAGAAAATCAATGTTGTCTGCATCCAGACCTCAGACTGGAAGCACTTACGGTGGCTGCAGTGAGGTGAACTGCACTGAGGCACGGCGGCCTTTGGACGGCTGTCCAAGGGCTCCCCTTGGACTTGTCATTTTTCAAGGCTTTGTATGTGTACAGACACGAACATATGCATATAAAAATACACTTGTTGTGCACCTGCCCCAGGTTCTTCCAAACATTCCTCTTTTAATTCCCTTTCTGCAAGCTGGTGCTGGTGTCATCTCCTTATATTCCCGAAACTGAGGCCTGTCAGGGTCTAAACCTGGCCTGAGCTCACTCGCCTGGTCACCCTCAGCTCCTGCGGCTCCAGAGCCTGTGTATTTCCCTATAACACAGCCAGTGTATGTTGTATGTGTACAAATACATGTGTGTATATATGTGTGTATGTGCATGTGTGCATGAGTGTGTGCCTGTGTATGTGCTTATGTGCATGGATATGTATATGCATGACTATTGTGTGTGTGCATGTGTAAGTATGCAAGTATGTGTATGTTCACATATGCTTGCGTGTATGTGTGCATAGTTGTATAGTTTGGGGGTACCTATAAACACATAACTGTGTGGGTGTCCAGGAAATTCACATGTGCACATGTGTGCACTGGGAGGGGAGAATGAGGAGGATTCTGTTATAGCAAACAGCGGGAGCTTCACATCCAGCTTGGGTGCTGTGTGGGTCAGGGCAGGTAACTGGAAATCAAAGGCCAGGGCTCCTGTTTGGGCCAGGGGATCTGGTGGTGAGTCCAAGGGGGAAAGCGGCGGTAGCCCAGTAGAGAGTGCTCCAACCCATCGGCACCTCCCTTCACCAAGGCTTTGCCTCTGTCGTTTATTTTGTTATGGGACGAATTCTTTCTTGTGGGAAGCGAAGTGGCTGGGGGAGTGATCATAGGAATTACAGGACAGTAGCTCCAGGGTGGCCAGCAAGCTCTCAGGGGCTCCCCCGTCCTCTATCAGCCAGCGTGTGGGAGGTGAAACAGGGCAGAGTGAGAATAGGTGCTTCTTCCCGGCTCCCTCCTCCTGGTGGCCTCTCTGGGATGGAACTTGCTCCCTCCTCCTGCCCATTCAGGCCTAGGGTGGCCGGGGTCCCACACCTGCTGGTCCATGTGGGGCACCAGGCTGGTGGGTTCTGGGAGCCTCCCTACTCCCTTACCAATAGCCCCTGTGAGACCCACTTCAAGGGCCCCAGCTGACCCAGGGACAGAGCGAAGGAGGGATGGAGAGCAACCTGTGGCCCCCTCCTGTGGTGCGGCCACCATGTAGCTGACACACTGTCAGCAGCAGCGCCCACTCCTGGTTCTGCACCCTGCAGGGTCCTCTCTGTGGGTTTTAGGGTAAGGCATTCTCAGACAAAATGAATTCAATTCATGTTATCGTGAAAAGTGCCTGTTCTCCGGGATAAAAGGAATTGCAATGCGTTAAGCACTAAACAGCCCCAAAGCCCTAACCACATGAATGTCACACAAGCAGGTCCTGGACATGGTTTCTGCCACCGTGTTCAGATCCTGGGTCTGGGAGTCAGAGCCCTGGGTCTGCTCCTGGGCTGACCTTGTGCAAGTCTCAAGACGATCCTCAGTACCCCTCCTCCCCATGACACCTCCATCCACCCAGGTTCCCAGGCCGAGGCGCAGAGGCCTCCCCGACTCTTCTCCTTCCCTTGCACCGGGGAAGGTGCATCTACATGACAGGCACCTTGGCTTCCACAACCCCCCACCTCAACCCAAGCTTTCTTTATGCCCACTTCAAACTCTTCAGGCAAAGATTAATTCTAACCAACTGCCAAGCAGGAAATCTTTGAATCCACCTACGACCTGGAAACCTCCCCCTCCAATGTCCTTCCTGCCTTTCTAGGCCAAAGCCAGGTATACATTTCATGTATTTTTTTTTTTTTTTTTTTTTGAGACAGAGTCTTGCGCTGTTGCCCAGGCTGGAGTGCAGTGGCGCAATCTCGGCTCACTGCAAGTTCCGCCTCCCGGGTTCACGCCATTCTCCTGCCTCAGCCTCTCCGAGTAGCTGGGAATACAGGTGCCCGCCACCATGCCCGGCTAATTTTTTTTTTTGTATTTTTAGTAGAGACGGGGTTTCACCGTGGTCTCGATCTCCTGACCTCGTGATCCGCCCGCCTCGGCCTCCCAAAGTGCTGGGATTACAAGCGTGAGCCACCGCGCCCTGCCACATTTCATGTATTAATTATGTTTTCACGTGTAACTTCTGGCAATTTTTTTTTTTTTTCTGCCTGACGTGCAATCCTAAACATCTTGTTTCCAATACCCTGGGAGAAGAACCTCATCCATGGCCGGAAACTAGAAAGCAGGCTGTGCCTCTCTTCCCAGAGTGCAGCCCTGCCCTGGCACCAGGCTATGCTGGGTGTGGAGTTCCCCACCATGCCACTGACAAGCCTGGCTGGGGAGCCGCTTGCCCTGGTGGATCTGAGGCAGCCTGACAGAGCCAACATGCCCAGCTGCTGTCCAGGGAGTAGCCGAATGCTTCCCGTGACACTAGTGGGGAGCAGGAGGGCCCAGGGGGCCTGCCTGGAGGAAGAGGGCACACAGCTGATGCTGCAGGTGAGGGGGCTGGGGGCGGGGTCCCCGGGGTAGGAAGGGGTCCCTGCCTGACCACAGGCCAAGTGATGCTCCTCTGATGCCAGAAGAGCCCACAGGTGTGCCTGGAGCCCGGGCTGTTGCCAGGAAGAAAGGGTCAAAATGGGCAGAATTCTGCGTTAGTTCTATCCACATCCTGAAGAGAGCAGGTTTTAAGTGAAAAAGGAAAAAGTTTATGTTGAAATTGGCAAGATCCACTTTCTCAAGGCTCCTAGGAAATGAAGCCTTGAAAACTGGAATACATTCAGGCAGAGAGTTTCATGCACTTGTGATCTGTGGCAGCGGAATGCGGCCCAGCCCAGGCGTTCACTCTCCCATCACACCCTGATCCCCGACACCCCCCAAGCCCCTTTGGGGTGTGGACTTAAAGGTCCTTCCTGAGGCTGTTGAGAGATATCGGTGCATCCTAAATTTACCCCTCATTTTCGTCTATCAAGTGGCAAGAGTGACAGGGTTGGACTTCTTAGGCCCTGTGCTCTCCTCCTGGCTGAATGACTTGCAGAGGCCTCCAGCGGGCACCCAGAGAGGGGCATGAACACCATGCTGCCAGGCTCCGAGGCCTGTTTTTCCCAATCAAAGATGAGGCTGTTGAATATCAGTATTGCTTTAGCCAAGGGCTGAGGTTATAATCGAACAACCTGGCCGTGCAGGCGAGTCATCGATTTCATGTACCGCACAGATGCAGGGCAGTGACTTCAGAACTTGGTATGGCCGTCGGTGGGTCATCCCCATTGCCAAAGGAATGGGGAAGCAATGGCATTTCTCAGTAGAAAATCTATTTTATTCTAGAATCAGCCTCAGTTATTTCATGTAATGTCAATCAAGTGACAGTTGTTGATTCCCTCCTCTGGGTTAGGCACAGTAGAAGGGTGTGTATGTATACACGCTTGCATATACACACGTTGCCTTTAAATAATGATATGAACAAAGTACCTATTTGATAAATAGATAAATAGCCAGAGTCGCACAGTAAGGCCAGAGCTGCATGGACCCACAAGGCACCCTTCATGGTGGCCTCATTCAATGCCTGCTTTGCACTGTGAGAGGACGACGCTGATAGGAAGGACAGCCTGCCCCACAGGGTCCCTTCCCCGTCATGCTCTGTCTTGGATCCCCACCACCATCAGGAGCCTCTGTCTCCAGGCCAGTCAGGGCCACCTCCTGCTGCTCAGCTTAGGGTTTAGGCCCTGACTGCAGAGCCAAGTGGCGCCCAGGAGTGCGTCTTGCTCAGCCCTGGCCAGGGCCTCTGCTGTGCAGTCAGGGAGGGAGGTGTGTCGCGTTCTGTGCAAGCTCCAGGAAGCCACCAAAATGGATGTACATGAGCATGGGTGTGAGAGAAACAGAGACGATGCGTGTGTAGGGGCAGATCACCTGTGTGTGTGAGAGAGACAGAGCGTCTGTAGATGGGGCTTACCTGTGAGGAGTTGCAGATGGTGGCCGAGGAGGCTGCGCACCGCTGCTTGTGACGAAATGAACTCCAGGTCTCTCCTGCGTCTTTAGATGAGGGTGTCCCTGACACTTGGTAATTTCCAAATACGGGTGAAGGAAGAGCAAGAGCTTCAGGGACATTGGTTGGGGCCCTCTTCAGAGGCTGGGCCTGGGCAGCCAGAAGACCTTGGTCAGAGTACGGAGGGAGGACAGGACATTCACCTTCTCTCCCTTTTCAAGTGGTTTTGCAAATAACAGGCTGAGGGTTTGACCCTACTGTCCGGTATCGCTGTGCATGGTAGGTAAGGTCTAGCACCTACCATGAAAACAGGACTTTCATTTTAAGGTGTCATCATAGGCTGGGCGCGGTGGCTCACACCTGTAATCCCCCCACTTTGGGAGGCCAAGGTGGGTGGATCATTTGAGGTCAGGAGTTCAAGACCAGCTTGGCCAACATGGTGAAACCCGTCTCTACTAAAATACAAAAAAAAAAAAAGAAAGAAAAAAAAAGGCCAGGCGTGGAGGAGCACACCAGCAATCCCAGCCACTCAGGAGGGTGAGGCAGGAGAATCTCTTGAACCCGGGGGGTTGGAGGTTGAAGTAAGCTGAGATAGCGCCACTGCACTCCCACTTGGGCAACGGAGTGAGACTCCATCTCAAAAAAAATAAAATAAAAATAAATAAAAGGTGTCATCATAAATATGCAAAGAAAAATAGGCAAAATACACAGTGCTGTTTCTATTCAGCCAGTCTCCTGTGGTTTAAGGAGGCTGGAAATGTGCGTGGATCCTGTTTTGCACTAGGTGTGAGCTGAGGGCTGGGGGATGTCTCAGCATGAACAGAACAGCTCATTGCTTGTCTGCAGGGGACCAAGCAAGCCTCTCTTGGCCCTGAGGACTCTTGAGAACCCCAAGAAAGTACGGTGGGGGACCCCGGCAGAGCGATGTGAGGAAAGCCAGCACGCGGGCGGTGGATGCAGAAGCAGTCAGCTGGAGGCCTGGCTGTGCAGGGGAGGGGAAGGAGAGCAGCAGGAACATGGAGGTGACATCAGTGACCGCAGGCAGGGGAGCCAGCTGGAGGCGCTTCCGTCTTTTCTGCAGAAACTGTTCTCCTTGACAATTGAGAACAGACCCCTCAGCCTGAGATGGGAGGCCCTGTTCTCCTTGAAGAACTTGCAGGGGCCCTCAGAGGGGTCCAGGAAAACGCCCACAGGGGCCCCAGATCCACGGGTTTAGGGGCATTGGCCAGGGTATTAGCAAAAGGAGGGCACATGTGAACTTCTGGTTGGGTCTTGGCTGGGAAAAGGTTTCCACCGAGACAGCCCGAGGCTTCCCTCCAGGAAGAGACGCACTGCACAGCGGGCCACCAGGCCCCGCTGGGAAGTCATTCCTGAGAGAGGGACAAGCAGTGAGGTGGTTCCAGGCAGAGTCTAGTCGGGAGGCAGCGGTTCCAGGCAGAGTCTAGTCGGGGGCGGCGGTTCCAGGCAGAGTCTAGTCGGGGGTGGCGGTTCCAGGAGGAGTTTAGTCGGGGGGCTAGTTGCGTCTGGCATTTGCTGCAGTCCCAGATTTTCAGCCCAGATTTTCTGTAGCCAGTTGGTGCTTCTAGTTCCTGATGATGTCCCGCAGCCCCAGGAAGGACAGACTTGGGGAAGCGTGTTGGTCCTTGTCATTTGTCATTTGACAAAGGGCTTTCCCCTGCCTGCTTGCCTGAGTGCATAGCAGGACATTTGGGCACTAGGATTCCCTAACTTCAGCTCTGGGCTCCTGTGGTGACCTGGGCTCGAATAGCTCGTCATTCTCAGGGAGAAGGAGGCCCAGGAGAGAAATCGCCCACACCTGGAGCTTCCTTGGAGGACACACCTGCAGAGGGGGCAGAGCCCCGGGGCCAACAGGAACGAGATCCGACTTGACCTGAAGCAGGCCCTCAGACCTCAAACGTGTCTGCCGGGAGGGCCATGACATCTGGGCTGGGGTCAGGGTCGGGGCTGGTTCCAGCTGACAAGTGTTCAAGTTCCACGAAGTCCTGATGATGCCTCCTCCGCCCCCACGTGAGAAACCGGAGAAAAGCCTCAGCCTAAATGGAGCCTGCTGTGCTCGGCTCCCTTCACGCCCGAGCTTAACAAGAGAGCTGGTGTCCTCGATTTCCTAATTACAGCGACTACGCAGAGCTCCAGGGACAAGTTGACAAAAGGACATCCCCCTTCCTGATATTGCCCATATTTGTCTCACAGGCACCTGCTGAGCCTTTGCACCTCTCTGCTAGGGCCTTTGAGTCAAGCTCCCCACCACAACGTCCACGCCCTGCCCCTACACGCCACTTTCTCTGGCCCCGTCTCCTCACCTGCACCCCACACCTCTAGCCCCATCTCCCAACCTGCACCCCACACCTCTAGCCCCATCTCCCAACCTGCACCCCACACCTCTAGCCCCATCTCCCAACCTGCACCCCACACCTCTAGCCCCATCTCCCAACCTGCACCCCACACCTCTAGCCCCATCTCCCAACCTGCACCCCCCTCCTCTGGCCCCATCTCCCCATCCGCAGCGCCTCCAGGGCCTATCTCAGCCTGCTACTACTCTCCCAGGCCGCCTGGGGACATGCAGATGGGGGTGGGGTCCCTTCCATTCACTGCTTTATACCCAGCCAGGGCCTTCCCAGGCTCCCTCCCTGCCTGGCCATGGTGGTCTTGCTGCAGGGCTCAAATCACCTGAAGCCCAGGGAAAGGAAGCAGCTTCTTCCCCTCTCTGGGACCTCCCTCCTCGCCTGCCTGTCTCCATCCTGCCCCAGGGTCAGCCCCTCCTGGGGGGAAAGACGCGGGTGGGGGGATGTTTACCTTTTATAGCGGAAAGCCCACCCAGTAGAAAACCACAGGGGTGGGCTTGCTCTGGGTGAGGCAGGTTTACAAATGTCTCCCTGGTGGCCAAATCGTCTTTTCTCTTTCCTCGGTGTGAAGGAGGGCGGCACAGGGCTTCTTCTCCTTCTGATCAGGGTCCCCATCAGCAGGTCTCCAGGGCAAGCTTCTGTGTGGAGGCAGAGTGGACCCAGCGCAGGCAAGCGGCGCGTCCTCGCCACCCTCCAGAGGCACGGAGGCTTCTGCAAAGACGCGGCTCTGAACACCATGCGCCGCTGCCCGTATCTCCCAGCAGGACTCGGCTGCTTGGTCAGAAGCGCTTGCACGGGGGTCACATCTCGACTCTCCTGAGAACCCTGCTGGGGATGACTCTGCCTCTGTGTTGTCTTGGCTTGGCTCCCTGCAAGCAGAACTGGGGCTTGGAGCAGGGAGTTCCCTGGGGATGATCCCAGGAAGCAGGAGAGCATCTCCACAGGCAGCACCTGTGAGGGCCCCCACCGCAGGCAGACTCTGTTGTTCCTGGAGACCCCTGAGAAGCCCCCAGGACTGTCTGCCTGGAGAAGGCGAGCGGGGAGCACTTCACTGGAGGCTGAGGGCATCCACAGGGCAGCAAACCTCCCCTGCATTCCAGGGCTGCACCTGTAGCCAAGGTGCTGGGTAGCTGTGAGAAGAGCCTGCAGCGTGGGGGCTCAGAGGGCACAGGTGCTTGGGAGGCACAGGTGCTCGGGGGTAACAGAGACTTGGCGGGCAGAGGGGCTAAGGGGTCACAGGTGCTCAGGGTCACAGGTGCTCAGGAGACACAGGGGCTCAGGAGACACAGGTGTTCAGGAGACACAGGTGCTCAGGGGACACAGGGGCTGGGGGGAGTCAAGTGCTCAGGTGCACCCTCAGGGCATCCACCACCCTTGGGCTCCACATTTCACAGAGGGCAGTGTCTGCCACCTGAGCTCCCTGGAGCTCCTTTCTCTGATTTTCTCCATGTTGAGGAACAACTCCTCCACAGTGGATCTATTTTCAAGAGCTGGAAACCACTAAATGATAGGCTGTTTTGGCAGGAATTAATTTTTCCAAAGCCTCAGTAGAATGTTAGGGACTCTGGGAAATGGCTAAGTCTCATCAGTTGACCCTGACCCTCACCCTGCAGAGCACACATTAGTCCTTGCAGAGCCGGCCTGCACCTTTAGATGCACTCAGGAAATAGGGAACCTCCTGCAGGGGAGTTAAGGAAATCAGGATTAGCAGTTTATCTGGGAACAGAATGCTCTCCGAGGGAAGGGCAGCAGAAGACACCGCTCACTGCGTCGTGCGCGGACCTCTGCCTGGATCAATCTCACCTTGTGGCTCCTGCAGTGATTGGACATTAAGCGCAGTGCTGCAGTCACATGTGGGTTCATTATTTTTTCCTCTATTTAAAATATAATTTAGTTTGTAACTTCCTCCCAGACTTCAATATAAGGAGATGCTTCTTTTGCAAAGTTCACTCCCTCTACTGAACAGCACAGAGAATGGGATAGTTTTACAAAGTATGTGCCAGGCTCAAAACGAGAGTGCAGAGAGCTGTAGCCACAGGAGGAAAATCATCTCTAGATTTTTTTTTTTTTTTTTTTTTTTTTTTTTGACGGAGTCTGGTTCTGTCGCCCAGGCTGGAATGCAGTGGTGAGATCTCGGCTCACTGCAACCTCCGCCTCCCAGGTTCAAGCAATTCTCCTGCCTCAGCTTCCCAAGCAGCTGGGATTACAGGCATGCACCACCATGCTGAGCTAATTTTTGTATTTTTCATAGAGATTTTGTATTTTTAGTAGAGATTTAGTAGAGATGTTGACCAGGCTTGTCTCCAACTCCTGACCTCAAGTGATCTGCCAGTATTGGCCTCCCAAAGTGTTGGGATTACAGGCATGAGCCACCACTCCTGGCCTAGATTTAAAATAAACTAAAAGTGGGGACCCAAGGGGATGAGCCCAGGAATGTCAATGGCAGCACCTGCCAGGGAAGACCGTGACGGTGTGGGGAGCACAGAGAGGGCTTGGTGGTCCCAGCCTCCAGGGTTTCTCCTTGTAGCAGTGGAGGGGATGGAAGCAGGGAACGAGAGCCCAGGCCACCCTCGTTAGAGATGCCCGAGGCCAGTGTGAGGAGAGAGGAAGAGGAGCTGTCCTATTTTATTCCAGGACACTGTGGGAAGCTACAAAACCATCAGTGACTTACAAATAGCCAGGGTGAAAGAGGCAGTTGCTTGGCTGACCACGGTGTTCTCAATGCTATTCAATGAGCTAACGCAGGCAAAAGCACTTTGTAAGTTCCTAAATGCTCACAAACGTGAGTTGATGCTATCACACCCACTCCATTCAGCAGACATTTAATGGGCACTGTTGACGGTTCTGGTGCAATGCAGGTGTCTGGAGTCACAGAGATGGATCAGTCAGGTCCCCACACTCTGGGAACTCACAGCCCGGAGACCCTGAAGAAGGGCAGGGGTTGGGGGTGATTTGGAATGGGGTGGTCGCTGACTGGCCTGGGGGTTCAGGGGACGTCTGGGCTGCAGTGGGCAGATCCTGGGCGTGAGGCCTGGAGGCAACATGCTTGGAAGCCGAGAGATGGAAGCGTCCATGGCCCTGGAGGAGGCTTGGAGCCATCTGGAGGGGCTGGGGGGGGCCTTTCACACAGTCACGTGATGCAAAAATGCTATTGAAAGATGGGATGCAACTGGGAGGGGAGGCTAGGACCTATGCCTGTGCAGTTGTGTGCTGGAGACATTGCTCATTCTTGAGGCTGAAGCTAAGCACTGGTGAGCCTGCTCAGGAGGCCGAGGCTGTGAGGAGCTGGCCCACCCAGGACCCCCTTCCCGATCCAGAAGGCAGCAGCCCCTGAAGTCTTGCCTCCTGTCTCTGGAGGTGTGCCCTTGTGGGTGGTGTCAAAGGACATTCCACAGAAGACTGGCTTCAAGGCGCCCTGTTGAAAAAAAAAAAAAAAAAGATACTAAAAAAGTTAAGATAAAATTGCATTTCCCCCCTTCTCCCATGCCTTAAAGTATGAAACAGCAGTTCCTGACTTCACCCCTTAACACAAATTCCATCCTGGAGCACACGTATTTCCCAGTTCATCAACTGAGAGATGTGGGTTCATTCAAACACTATCAAAGAACAGCTCTTCAGCCAGAGGCAGCTTTGTTCTGGGGACACACTCACTCCTGTCCCCACACGCATGGCCTTAGTGAGTGTATTAGTCAGGATTCTCCAGAGAAACAGAACCAGTAAGGTGTATGTGTGGCCATTCCAAATCCTGCAGGCCGAGAGGGCAGTCCCGAGACCCAGGGAACAGCAGCATCGCAATTGGCATCTGAAGGCCGTCTGCTTAGACATCCCCTCTTCGTTCCAGGGAGCTCGGGCTTTTTTCTCTTCAAGCTTCCACTCACTGGCCGAGGCCTCGCCACATTGTGATGAACAATGTGCATTACTCAAAGTCCCCCAATTTGGATTAAAATCTCATCCAAAAACACCCTCACAGAAACTTCCAGAATAATGTTTGACCGAAAATCTGCTGAGTGCATGAAAGCACTGAGATCTCAGGGCAGGTGCCCACATAGGGAGTTGATTCTTAGGACCTCCTGGATGTAACAGTCCCAGGCTGAGCTCCAGAAAACCCAGGGCCCTCCAAAGCCCCGGCTGCCCATCGCAGCCATCTGACTTGGGCTCTGGTGTCCCCAGTAAACACAGGTAGACGATACCCAGGATGTGTGTGTCATGGAAGTTTGCAGCAGAATCCAGATGGAGAGCGCCCAAGTCAGCCCGATGTGGTCCCAGGGTGAATTCAGCAGGCAGGTGGGGAGCACCTGTGCCTGTGTCTCCACATCGCCCCCAGCTGCCTGGTGTGCTTGGGTCAGTGTTGCCATCTTTTGCTTTAGGGCTTGAAACATAGATGAGGTTCATTTAGCCAAGTTCAATTCAATTAAAAGGTATTTGTTGAGCTTTTAGGATGTGTAAAGCAACGTCCTCAGCAATTCAATTATTTGCAGTTTCTTTTGCACAACTAATCTAAATGGAGACTCATTATAAAGGGGAAAAAGTAATTGGCAATTTCTAGTTTGCACATACTTGTCCCAAGGTGGTAATTACTACAAGGGAGAGCCCTTGGGGGGTTTGCAGAAGCCACTGCCGCCCCGGGCTGCCTGCTGCAGGAGGCCTGTGGATGCTTGCAGTGAGCTCTACCTGAAGCTTTGCCAGCACTTTCACTGGCCTGTGAGGTCAAGTAGCAGATACTGTGTTATCCCCATTACGGTATTTTCAACATCCACATGGCTTCCTGCACAAAGAACGTCTCTCCTAGCCAACAGTTGATGCCAAGGGTATCCAGGTAGGCTGCAGACCCATGTAGGGACTGCGTTCCGAGAGCAGCATGGGAACCCCTGCCAGAGGACACCCTCGTGAGCAGATGGCTTGTGTTCGTCCCCTAGGTGATGGGTGTTTAGTTCTTCATGAATAGATGTGTGTCCATCTTCAAAACAGAAGGGAGAGGGGCTTTTAGGAGCAGGGTCTTTGGGTGCAGAGTTCTGAATTTGGATATAGTTTCTATCCTATTTTGCCTTTGGACCTTGAACAAGTTATTAAAGACTTCTGGGATGCCAGTGTCCTCCCATGCAGATAGGGGGAATAACACGGGCCTGGGCCTTCCGGGTGATGTGAGCTGTCGATCAGCCACGCAAACAGCCAGCTCAGGCCTGGCACTTCGGTTAACTCTCCGGAAAGGGTGGGATTTAACAACTCACGTTGTCACTCCATCTGAAGGAATGGATGTCATATATCTCCGGAGACCGGGATTCTGGGGCAGTCTGAGGCAGAGCCACGGCTCGTCCGTGTATGAGGACCCGTGGTCATTGGCTGGACGGAGGCACAGTCAGGCTTCCCAGGTTCCCGAGGGCCAAGGACAGCATCCTTCAACTCCGAGCTCTGGTCCCTCTGCTGCATCTGGCTTCTCTGCCTAACTAGGGCATGGACAGGGCATTCATTATTGCAGAAACCTCTAGGGACGGCCCCCAGAGTTGCCGCAGTACACAACCACAAAACCTCACAACTTCTGCAAGAACCAAGCCTGGAAGAGTCGACCAGGTGCAGCCTGGTGCTCCTGGATTAGGACTCACCATTTCAGGCTAAGTCTACACACCATCGACTCTGCACTGCTTCGAATAGTCCAGGGGTGCTGGGCTCACCTGTGGCTAAGAGCAACAGACCCTGCTATTGTTTAGGTTGTCCTGTGAATGTCACTAGGTCAAAGACAGGGTTTAACATTTTCTAAAGGGATAAAATATTCAGTGACTATATGGGTCATGTGGTTTAACTTTTGCAACTATTTGTAAGAAAATAGAGTGAAAACTGGGGCAGAGAGTGTCCATTAATCACCAGCCTTTTTTGTTGTTGTTCTTGTTGTTGTTGAGACAAAATCTTGCTCTGTCACCCAGCCTGGAGTGCAATGATGCGATCTCGCTCAATGCACCTCCACCACCTGGGGCTCAAGCAATTCTCCTGCCTTGGTCTCCCAAGTAGCTGGGATTACAAGTGCCTACCACCATGCCCGGCTAATTTTTTGTACTTTTAGTAGAGACAGGGTTTTGCCATGTTGGCCAGGCTGGTCTCAAACTCCTGACCTCAGGTAATCCACCTGCCTTAGCCTTCCAAAGTGCTGAGATTGCAAGTGTGAGCCACAGCACCCGGCCTTCAGCTCTTTCTTATGTTTCCCGCAGCATGAGAGGAGGCTGCATGGACCCCAGCTGCACGGGTGGCAAGCTGCAGAGGATACCCAGTGAGAGGGGCATGTTGATAAACTAGAGGTAGGACTTGGCTGATGATAGACCAGAAGTAACGCCATCCACTCCTCCTCTTCCAATTCTGCCCACCTGCCCCGGAGCAAAGGGCTAGGTAAACACTGCTTGTCTTCCCACGGAGGGTGATTACATCCAAGAGAGTTTTTCTCAGAAAAATGATGGCATGAACATGACAAGGAGTTAATGATCAGAGACCAGACCAGGCCTTTAACTGTTGACATTAGTTTGACTAAAAACTGTATTGATTACTCGGGGAACTTAAAACCATCTGCAAAAACAAATCCAAAACAGTCCACACTGGGTTGTGTTAAAGAAAAGTAAAAACGGAGGCCACAGTTTGGACGAATACTTCTAGGCCAACCGCCTGTGGCCGTGTAACCAAAACGTACATCATCCTGATTTCTCTGAAAAGGCTCGATTTGACCATGAGACTGACGCTTTGCTTTCTTGTCGCGTGCTGACATCACACACATGCTTATGCATAGGCGAGGGCCACACGCTTCCTCGTTTTTGCTTTCTGAAGCAGCGCATCAGGCCATACCTCTGAGCTTCCTCTTGCAGTCTTGGCGTGAGGTCTCCTCTGTTCAGGGACTGTTCCTTTGTACACATAATGACTTTAAATAATTTTCAATTTGACCTGACTCTATTTTGGACGATTGGCATGTGGTTATCTTTCCTTCTGGGTGATAGGGAAGGATCAGCATGGCTTATGACTAAGGGACCTCATGTAATTCCACAAAAACAAAAATCATGTCTTTCCTATTCGCTCCTCCCTCCCTACCTGGCACACAGTAGCCCTCAAAAATGTGAATGTATCGACGAGAGAAACTGAGAGTTAAGGGGAGCTCTTCCTCAGTCCGCCCCAAGAGGCGGGGTGTCGCCTCACTTCTAGCCACAGTTTTTCTCTCCTTTGTTGCTTTGCTTTGAAAGGCAGGTTAAAGCAGACAGCACCCATCGTGGTAATTAAATTATCTGTAGCCTCGGAGTGATTGCACTTAGAGGCAAAAAGCAAGATTCATTATGAGGAGCTAAAAGCCCTTTTCCACTTTGATGTGAACCACCTCGCTGACATGAAAAATTTGATTAGGATTCAGATGTAGTTATTCACCAATAATCTCTAATTTAAGAACATGTTATGCTAATTTGTAACTCTAAAGCCAAAGATTCAGAAGGATAACATCCTTTAAATATTCTGAAATCATATTATTAGTGAACAGAAATCTACCGCTGATTGCTCAGTATTGAGAAAAAGTCTCTCAATTTAGAAGATTGGTGAAGGCAGCATAGTGACTTCTTGGAGTCCTGTTATAATCTTGTCATATTGGTGAGACCGCCTGGGACATGGGGAAAAGGGATAGAAAGAAGAAACTCTTGTGTGAGCTAAAACAAAACTCAAGGAGAGTCCATCGTTCTTGCGAAAAGGAAGGAAAAGTCACAGGCTTATAATTGAATGGTGAAGAAATTGTCCGCAGGATTGTCATGCGTGTGGGACTTGGAGAGCTGCGATGCAGCGGGGGGAGGTGGTGGCCAGGACCCATGGCTCCAGGAAGGGAGCTTTCTTGGAAGAGCAGGCAGCTCTTTGGACAATGAGACAAATGAATGTTCTGGTCCTGGAAGAGCTTTCCTGAACAGGAAATAAATGACATCCAAGACAGGCAAGCAGATGAAGTAACTCTGCGGCCACCAGGCCCATCATCTTCCATCTCCCTGTCCTCAGAACCCAGACTCAGACCAACTTCCTGCAGACAGCTTAGGAGCGGAGTGCCCCAGCACGATGGGAGAGGGGTCTGAGCATGCACAGTGGCAGTGAGGATGACAGATGAGCCAGGCTTCCTGCTGGCCTCTCATGGGTTGAGGGGAGATAGATGCAGGCCTGGAGGTGTTAGGGTGGGTGGGGACACGAGCATAGGGCTGCTAGATAGACAAGGGCACCCAATTCGGTTTGAATTTTAGATAGACAATGAATCATTTTTTAGTATAAGTATATTCCATATATTGCATGGGGTGTACTCACACTAAAAAAAAATGGTTACTCATTTAAAATTCAACTTTCAGCCAGTGGCCTGAACTTCTGCTCACTAAATCTGGAAATGAGAGACTGGTGAGGCTCCTGGGGCTTGGGTTGAGGGTGGGAAGAAAGAGCAAGGGGCTCCCAAGTCCATGCCTTGCCTCTTGGAGGTCCCCAGGCTGGTGGTCCAGGAGGGCAACGTGGTGGGTTCTCAGAGGCTGGTGGAAACCCTGCAGATAGCCATCAGGACTGCCGGCGCTGGAGGCTGGGAGGAGAGGGGAGCCCGGCCTGAGCACCCAGGGCGGTCGTCCAGGTGCACACCTACTTCCCGTAATGAGTTTGAAAAATATATTCCACATTCTCTTGAGGCAAACATTCAACAAAAATTAACTCCAGGAAACACTTCCACATCTGGCCGGGTGATTTGGGCCTCATTGCAGAACAGCTTTTCCGACAAACACTCCTTTACCATGAAACTTTATTCTAACAATAAAATAATAATGGCCAATATTTGTCTAATGTTCACTGTGTAACAGGCACCACACTCAGTGTCTTATGTATTTCACAGCATTTAATTCTCACTGAAGTCATCATTCATCTATTCAGCAATTGCTTACTTACTGAGCAAATTCCAGGCCCTGACTCCGGGCTCCTGATAACAACAGTGAACAGAATGGGGCACGGTCCTCCCGAGGCACACGGAGAATGCAACCCAATGCCCACCTGCAGGGCACATCTCATCTTCACAGTAACCCTTCACAGTTGGGATTTCACAGAAACAATGCATTATTTTTCTGTATAAGTATATCCCAAGATTTTAAGGGACACATGTATACCTAAATATTTGTTGTTTATCTAATGCAAATTTAGCTGGGTGTTATTATTAGCCTTAGTTGGGAAACTAAACTTAGTTTAGTTGGGAAACTCAAGCACAGACAGCTTAATTAACTTCCCCAGAGTTACACAGCCAGGAAGCAGAAGAGGTCAGAGCTGAGCCTGGACCACGTGTCACCTGAGTCCGTCTCCTTCCTGGTCATGCCACACGGCCACACTGCATTCGTGAACAGATGGAGTCCCACCCTTGGGAACTTACAGGTTAGGGAGAGACCGACCCTGGTTGCAACTATGATGAGGGTTACAAAGAAACGTGTGGAGCCTCTGGAAGCCTGGGGGATTGGGAAGGTTTTCTGGGGAAGCAAATCCCAGGACCTGAAGGCTGGTGGGGAGGAGGAAAGAGAAGAACATTCCCGACAGAGGGACTGGCTTACGCAAAGTCCCATGTGGTCGAAAGGCCTCTCCAAGAACAAGTCTGGCTGCATAATTTATGGGGCTCAATGGGAAAGGAAAAGGCAGAACTTCTTGTTTAAAAATTATTGGGAATCTTAAGATGGTGACAGCAAAGCATTAAGCCAAACGCAAGATCCTGTGCTGTGTGCCCGTGTGGCTGTCCTGTCCAGGAAGCAGAGGCAGGCAGGGCTGGGGCAACGGAGGGAGGAATGCTGGTAAGCCCAGCCTGGGAGGTCAGATTGGGGATTTGACTTCAGCCCAAGGGTAATTGGAAGTCATGGGGCTTCCACCTGGGCAGCAATATGATCAGATTGGCATTTTAAAAGATTTTTCCGGTTGCCACGTAGAGCATGGATTGGACTGGATGCCTAGTGATTAATTTGTCAGCTGTCATTGCAATTTAGGCAAAACATATCGGTGGGTCATCAGGAACATGGGGTGGCATTGGAAATGGAGGTGAGATAAGTGGGTGATTCCAGAGCCACTGCAGGAAGAGCAGCAACGAGGAGGGGAGGCATGGGCATCCAGATGTCCAGGGAAGCAGCTGCAGCACCTGAGAACCCGTGGCAAAAGCAGCCCAGATCAGGAGCTGCAGAGTTGGGGTGCAGAGGGCAGGGTGGACCCGTGGGGTCATCGGTCACGTACATCCAGTGGTAGAGGCAGTGCCGTGGGCATGGGTCTGAGAGGAAATGATCACTTGGACCCTGTGGGTCTGAAGAAGGTGCCCGGGGTCCTTAGGAGAGCATCGGGGTGGTAAGATGCCCAGGATGCAGCTCTCTGGACCATCGTGCTAATGGAGACAAGCTGATGGTGGAGACCAAGAAGGGGCAGCCCTTGAGGGAAGCAAGTCAGGAGCTTTTATATTCGTGAATGATTTGTGTGGCCACATGCTGGAAAGAGGGAAAGAGGAGCATTCCTGAAGGAGCAGGGAATCCCGAGTGAGCAGAGCGTGGCCCCCTGGCCATGTGTCCATGCAGAAATCAGGCTTGGCAACACCGGGTTTACAGGCATGTCCCAAGTGAGCAGAGGGTTTGGATGTTCCATCAGCTGCACCGGTACAGCTGTCCAAGTGAGCAGAGGTTGGTCTCCTGGACATGTGTCCATCCAGAAATCACATTTGGCAATGCAGGGTTTACAGGCATGTCCCGAGTGAGCAAAGCATGGCTCCCTGGATGTGTGCCCATGCAGAAATCATGCTTGGCAATGCTGGGTTTACAGCCATGTCCTCATGAGTACAGCGTGGTCCCCTGGGCATGTGTCCATCCAGAAATCACACTTGGCAGCGCCAGGTTTACAGGCATGTCCTGAGTGAGCAGAACTTGGTCCCCTGGACGTGCGTCCATCCAGAAATCGTGCTCGACAACCCTGGGTTTACAGGTAGGGGCCTGGCCAGGCTGGTGCTCAGCCTCTGGCTCACTCAAGAACCCTGGAGTCCTTAGTGTGCTCTTCTGATGTTTCCATGTTTCCCCTCCTCTTCCTTCTGGGCACAGGGCAGGGCTGCCTGTCCAGGCCAGGAATTACGAGCAGCAGCCTCCTGTGCCATTGCTGGGCTGCTGATGGCCAGGCTGGGCTCTGTGGCCTCTGCTTGAGACAGGGCTGTTCCATCAGCTGGATCCTGGAGGGAGACCCAGCCTCAGCAAACACCTCCTCTTTCCCCAGGTTTCGGTGAGGGTGCAGCATCAGTGAGAAGCAAACCCTCACTGATTTAGCCTGTTGAGATTTGGGGACAGTTTGTAACAAAATGACCTTTTAAACCCATGAATTATTTAAATATCATGGATATACAGGAAAAGACAAAAATGACTTTTGTACCATTAACTTAAGAGAAGACACAGCACTCCGCAAATGCAAGGTTGTATTATCTCACTGGTGTGGTGGGTTGCGTGGCTATAATTATTGTACAATGCAGGGGGCTGCCTGGATCCATGGGACCAGCCTTGGGGGCTGAAGCCACTCCAGATGCACTGTCTTCGGGCAGTTATTGAGTTTCTGGGGTTCTGTGCACCAGAGACTTGGAAACGGCCATAGCAACACATCATGGACTCGAAACGTACTAAGATTCAAGGAAAAGGAGCATTGGTCTGAAGACTGGGGGGAAAGGCACATCTTTGAAAATTACATATTACATATTCGAAACTCTTCACTTGAAGAGGTGTGAAAGGACAGAGGCAGAATGCAACAGGGGTAAGGAGAGAGAAAAGGAGAGGAAGATGTGAGCAAGGTAGAGAGGTAACCAGAGTTTGCAGAAGTCAGAAAAGACAGCAGCAAAATCCAACATGCAATTGCAGAAATAAAAGCAGCAGAAAGGAACAGAACCCACTGGGGTGGAGAATTGCACCAGGAATGTAGAAGGAAAGTTAAGGGACTCTTCCAGAATCCAGAGAAAAATGAAAGCCATGCGTTCTAAAGGTAATAGAACACCATTAAGCAAGCTATTTTTGAAATAAAGAGTTGATTGATTCAATAATTGAAAATCCATGAACATAATTCATTCTATCAGTAGCGTGAAATTCATCATATCAGAATAAAAATCATGAAATTAGATTGCTGAAACTAAAAAAGGCATTTATAAAATTATGCCTCCATTTATAAAAACAATAAGAATCACACACACACAACATCTGTTCACTGTGATCAGAATCATACTCAAACAATAGCAAAGAATATGACACTCTAACAAAACGATGCATGTGGAACACCAATTCGAACATGGAGGTCAACACTGAAACATTGATGGAATTCCCACAAGCAACCACCTTGGCCTGTGTCAACCCTTCCTCCCCAGGAAGGACTGGGTATGGCAGCCCTGCTGGTCGCTCCACCAGCACTCACATTCCCTCTCCCGGGAGGAGGGAGACTAATCAGGGTAAGGAAGGTGTGAGCCCACACTCCACCCTTGTGTTCCTGATGGTGGAAGATTTCGAAGATGGCTTCTCCCACACAAACCCTCCTCCTAGCTCTCTCCCTGTCACTCAAAGACGTGCCTGCCTTGGTTCCAGAAAATCTGTCACCTCTTCCATTCCATAAGCTCTCTGGGCCAGAATTCCCTATCCAAACCCCACTCCCCAACATTTTGCTTAGTTCTGCCCATTTATATTTTATAGATCAGAATCCTGTAGGCCACATCCACACTGAACCTCCACCCTCTTGGTGCCCAACATGGCATTGATAAGATGCTTCCACAAATCTAGCATTTGGGGACCAGGCTGTGGTACATGAGGTCCTTGTGGAGGCAGCTGGTTTTTAGACCTTGCTGAGTGATGCTGGGTCAGATTCATGCTGGGGCTGGTGTGGAGAAAGGATTAGGCATGCAATGGTTTGTACTGTGGGGTAGGCTCAGGCCTCAGTGTCACTGAATGCAATGAAGGTTAACTGAAGCCCTGAGGAACTGAGCACTGAGAAAAGGCAGCTTTTGGAGAGAAGAAGGCCATGGCAGAGGTCAGATATCCACAAAACAGCACAGGCCTCAAAAGGTCATGGATGTCAATGAGAGAAAAAACACATGAAAGCTCAAACTCCTGATGGGTGATTTTTCTCAGCTTAGTTGAAGTTCATAGGTTGTGGCACCTAGATAACAAGCACAAACTGAGTGTCATTTACATAAGCCAAAACCCAATCATTTTCTTTCCTTTTTTCTCATGTGCTGTGTGCTGTCTGCCTTCTTTCCCCTAAATACTGTCTGCTATTAGCAACAACATGTTCTACATTTTATTATATGACAGGTTCTGGATTCAAATTTGCCAAAGATAGCCGTAAAAAGAGCTGGAAATTTTGTAATCTTCTCTCAAATTTGCAGGAAAGAAGAATTCAACTTGGGAAAAAGTGAAGCCGCTTCATGTATTCCAGCAAAAGCCAGCACAGGAGCAGATTCCAGCAAGATGGTGGCTCTACCCCGAGCAAGGCAGGGCTCTCTGACCAGAACAAGGAGGAAAAAGAGACACTTTTAGAGTTAGACTTCCTCAGACTTTCCTACAAGACAAAATAGATTTAATTTTAAAAATTTCCTAATGAAAAAGAATTTACATATGGAGGATATGCTAATTAAAATCATCTCTAAATCATTAACTTATGTTTTGGAAATAAATACTATCCCATAGTCTCCATATCTAATTGCTAAGGATTTATGAATTGGCATAGCTGGGCATCATCTGGAAAGGGAAATGAAATAGGACATCCATGCTTGTCTTCAGGGGTGAGGTCTGAACGTGGAGTCAATTTATCTAGCGCCCTGTTTCAGCATTTCAGACATTCCTGGGAGCAAAAGTAGAACTGTCCTCACCAGCTCTAGGTGGTTATTTGGGAGTAGGGTGAGAGGTCTGGGCATGCACACTGCTGCTTGCCTTCTGCTATGGGCTGAATGTTTGTGTTCCTCCAAAATTCATGTTTTGAAGCCCGCAATGTAATGGTATTTGAAGATGAGGTAGGGAATTAGGTCATGAAGGTGAAGCCTCATGATGGGATTAGTGTCCTCATGAGAAAAGAAAGAGACCCCAGATCTCCCTTGCTCTACCATATGAGGATACAGCAAGAAGGTAGCCATCTACAAGCCAGAAAGGGAGCCCTCACCAAGAACTAAATTTGCAGGCACCTGGATTGTAGACTTTCCAGAACTGTGAGAAATACATTTCTGTCATTTAAGCCATGGTATTTTGGTATGGTTGTCTGAGCTGACTAATACACTTCCCCTCCAGAGGCAGCCACTACCAAGTTAACCATAGACTAAGGAGTCAAGCCAGAGAATTAAGAGATGAAAAACACAGGCTTCTGTGGTGGCCCTCTGGTATTTCATGTTTTTACAAGTGCATGTATTAGTTCGTTTTCACACTGCTGATAAAGACGTACCTGAAACTGGGAACAAAAAGAGGTTTAATTGTACTTACAGTTCCACATGGCTGGGGAGGCCTCGGAATCATGGCGGGAGGTGAAATGCACTTCTTACATGGTGGTAGCAAGAGAAAAATGAGGAAAAAGCAAAAGCAGAAAACCCTGATAAACCCATCAGATCTCATGAGACTTATTCACTATCACAAGAGTAGCACAGGAAAGACCAGCCCCCATGATTCAATTACCTCCCCCTGGATCCCTCCCACAACATGGGGGAATTCTGGGAGATACAATTCAAGTTGAGATTTGGGTGAGAACACAGCCAAACCATATAATTCTGCTCCTAGCCCCTCCAAATCTCATGTCCTCACATTTCAAACCTAATCATGCCTTCCCAACAGTCCCCCAAAGTGTTAATTCATTTCGGCATTAACCCAGAAGTCCACAGTCCAAAGTCTCATCTGAGAGAAGGCAAGTCCCTTCTGCCTATGAGCCTATGAAATCAAAAGCAAGCTAGTTGCTTCCTAGATGCAATGGAGGTACAGGTATTAGGTAAATACAGCCATTCCCAATGGGAGAGACTGGCTAAAACAAAAGGGTTACAGGGCCCATGGAAGTCTGAAATCCAGTGGGGCAGCCAAATTTTAAAGCTCCAAAATGATCTTTTTTGACTCCAAGTCTCACATCCAAGTCATGCTGATGCAAGAGGTGAATTCCATGGTCTTGGGCAGCTCTGCCTCTGTGGCTTTGCAGGGTACAGTGTCCCTTCTGGCTGTTTTCATGGGCTGGCATTGAGTGTCTGTGGCTTTTCCAGGTGCACAGTGCAAGCTGTTGAGTGGACCTACAATTCTGGGGTCTGGAGAATGGTGGCCCTCTTCTCATAGCTGCACTAGGCAGTGTCCCAGTAGGGACTCTGTGTGGGGGCACCAACCCCACATTTCCCTTCTCTATTGCCCTCGCAGAGGTTCTCCATGAGGGCCCTGCTCCTATAGCAAACTTTTGCTTGGGCATCCAGTGTTTCCATATAACTTCTGAAATCTAGGTGGAGGTTCCCAAACCTTAATTATTGACTTCTGTGCACCCACAGGCTCAAAATCACATGGAAGCTGCCAAGGCTTGGGGCTTTCACTCTCTGAAGCCAGAGCCTGAGCTCTATGATGGCCTCTTTCAGCCATGGCTGGAGTGGCTGGGACACAGGGCACCAAGTCCCTAGGCTACACACAGCACGGTGACTCTGGGCTCTTCCCAAGAAACCATTTTTTCCTCCCAGGACCCCAGGCCTGTGATGGGAGAGGCTGTGTGAAGGTCTCTGACGTGGCCTGGAGACATTTCCCCCATAGTCTTGGGGATTAACATCAGGCTCCTTGCTACTTATGCAAATTTCTGTAGCTGGCTTGAATTTCTCCTGAAAAAATGTTTTTTTTTTTTCCCTTTCTACTGCATTGTCAGGCTGCAAATTTTCTAAACTTCTGTGCTCTGTTTCCCTTTTAAAATGGAATGCTTTTAACAGCACCCAGGTCACATTTTGAATACTGCTTAGAAATTTCTATCACCAGATACCCTAAATCATCTCTTTCAAGTTCAAAGTTCCACATATCTCTAGGGCAGGGGCAAAATGCTGCCAGTCTGTTCACCAAACATAACAAGAGTCACCTTTGCTCCAGTTCCCAACAAGTTCTTCATCTCCATCTGAGACCAGCTCAGCCTAGGCCTTATTGTTCATATAACTATCAGCAATTTTGTCAAAGCCATTCAATGAGTCTCTAGGAAGTTCCAAACTTTCCCACATTTTCCTGTCTTCCTCTGAGCCCTCCAAACTCTCCCTGTTACCCAGTTCCCAAGTTGCTTCCACATTTTTCAGTATCTTTTCGGTGTCGCCCCACTCTGCTGGTACCAATTTACTGTATTAGTTTGTTTTCATGCTGCTGATAAAGACATACCTGAAACTGGGAACAAAAAGAGGTTTAACTGGACTTACAGTTCCACATGGCTGGGGAGGCCTCATAATCATGGTGGGAGGTGAAAGGCACTTCTTACATGGTGGTGACAAGATAAAAATGAGGAAGAAGCAAAAGTGGAAACCCCTGATAAACCCATCAGATCTCTTGAGACTTATTCACTACCATGAGAATAGCACAGAAAAGACTGGCTCCTGTGACTCAATTCCCTCCCCCTGGATCCCTCCCACAACATGGGGGAATTCTGGGAGATACAATTCAAGTTGAGATTTTGGCGGGGACACAGCCAAACCATATCAGTACATTTCTGTGTCATTTCCTCAAAAGTGGCAATGTTAGCACCATATTCCACTTTTTCGCTTCCCTTTCTGCCTCCTCCTCCTCTTTGAAAGAGACATGGTTTTCTGATAGGGAGACTGGAGTCAACAGTCCACTGGGCTACATGGAACCTCCATCTGCTTGGATGATCTCAAACATCTGCTGTGTGTGGAGGATGAGGCTGTGAGCATCTTCATCTTTGAAGGTCCTGGTCTATGAACCGCTTCATGTGTTCCATCCCATCTACGCTTCTCTGGATAGTAACCCACACTTGTGTCACCTGCTCTCTTGAGCATGAAAGAAATGCACCTTTACTAATGGAAAGTTTTCATCCTGGGTCTGAATTTTTCATTTTACTTTAAAAGGTGAATCTTTCCTCTCAGTGGTCTACAGACAGTGACCTTCTTTTCTGGGGTTCAGACTCAATATTTGTGCATATATAATATCTCCAGCTTTAGAGGCCGTTTTTTTGGAGTTGTAGGAAAAGAGGTTGAGTGAAGCAGTGTTTATTGAGCTGTAACTGAGGAATTACGAGGAAAGAGTAGACAATGCTATCTCTGGAAACATGTAGTCTAATCTGCAGATATTTGGGATCTACAGAAGAAAACATGTTTATATGCTCTAATAGTTTATAGAATGGGGGAGTACACAGAGGAGGTTGAGAAAAATACTACTTTTGAATAAAAATGTCATGCTGTGTTTATTCAAATTACAGAATTAATATATATTCAGAGCAGAAAACCGGATTTTTTTTTTTAATTACAAGCACCAAAATAATTAAGTAAACAGAATTTCTTTTGGTGATACTGCCCAGGAGTATGTGTTTTTAACGTTTTGGGGTAAGACTTTCCAGCCTATTTTTGTGACCATCATTATTAGCTATCTTTTGAAAAAAAATGGTTATGATAAGATGTATGCTTTTGTAGAGTAGACAAAATATATACAAGAAAAATACTAACCAAAAGACAGCAATGGTGGCTGTTTTATCAATATGCTGAATTAAATTGCATTTCTAATGCTAGCAACAAACACTTACAAAATATATCTGTGAAAATATCAAGAGATAAATATAAAAATATGTGTAAAAATTAGGAAAATTTATTTAAAAAGTCATTAAAGAAAATCTACATAGAGAGATATACCATGTGCATGGATAGGAAGACTTAATATCATAAAGATAAATTTATAGATGTAAAGCATTGTGAAGTTATTATATGTCAAGCAGTGGTCTCATATAATATGATTTAATGGGTTTACAGAATTCTATTATATAAACATACCATAATCTACTTACACATTCTGCTATTGCTTAATGTTCAGATAATTTTTCTATTTTCCATTAATGTAAATTGTACTGTGTTGAAAATCCTAGAATATAATTTATCAAATGTATTTCTAATTATTTACTTGGCATAAATTCTTAGAAGTAAAATTACTAGACCAAAGGACATAACAGTTTTTCATATTTTTTTCAATTTGCCCACCAAAAATATTGTACTCAATTTCTACTCCTCCTGTCAGTGACTACGTTTGCCCATTTCTTCACATCCTCACCTCCTGGGTGCCATCATTCCATCAGTGTTTGTTGATGGGGCAGGCAAAATGTGTCCATTCATTCACTGGTAGATCATGTGCTCTATGGGACTAGGAAACATTCCAGCATAATGTCTGGCAAATATTTGGTGCATGAGAAATATTTTTGAATAAAAGAATGGAAGGCAAAATCAAGATTGAGGAAGGATTGTAATACATTTTTTACTATGCACTGATGAAAGAGTGGAAGCATATATATGAACTAGCATTTATTTCAGACTGTCCAGATGCTAGCAATAGATTGTTATAAGATACTAAAACATTCTCTAGCATGAAAGCAGCAGAGTGTGGTGGAAAGATCAATGAAACAGGATACTCCCCATCACCCTGGCAAATTGGTTCTTCGATATTCAACATTCTCAGCTGAGGAGGAAAGGAATGAAAATAAATGTTCTCATAGATCCACTTTGCTCTAAAATTCCATGTTTCATCTCCCATTCTCATTTCATCTTCATATCACAGTCTGGGGAAAATTGTAAAATCACAGAAGAGTGATTGATACAACATGCAATACTCAGACTCCCAGCAAGTATTGGGCAGCTGCTAACGTGTGAACTGTGCATTAGACCTAGCTTTTGGATATTAAACAGAATGATCCAAAGCCCTGGAAAGTTACTGCTTTCTTCAGGGGGTGCCCATTTTCCCTTTATTGCAGTGGATTTGAGTTATGGGTTTTGACAACTGGTGCAACCTTTGAGAATAAGCACAGGCTGTCTACCCAGAGGAGTTTTGCTATTTTGTAAAGTAAGTTGCTGGCTTTAGTGTTTCATCCACGTTTTATGATGGCCAGTAAGAATCTGGGTCTAAATTTATGATCACATCTACTACTGTTTACTTTGCTTACAGAAGGCCACACATCACCAATTCATAGTTTACATTTTATTTAACTTCCTTGGCAAAATTATAGACAAATTTATGTATGCATAAACAATATGCATCTGACAATAATTCTGAGTTTTAATACATTTTAAAAAGTTAGATCTTACACAAGGTGAGTGCCTCTTTCTCTTGACACCTCACCTCATCAGTGTGTTAATTTTTGGAAGCCTCTTGGGCATCCTGGGTAAGATGTATCGTGAACACTGAAAACTGGAAGAGCCCTGCTGGGCAGGTAAGGAGGAAATCAGTCCTCCAAACCCCAGGTGGGGAAGCCATAATCAATACAGTTGAGACATTCTTTCTCAAACATATTTCTAATGACAGTGGGGATTAATTAATTAAACTCAGATTTTTAGTGACATTCTACCAATGTGAAAGGGTTGATTTTTCATTGTTGCTTCAATTTAGTGTGTGAACAATTTTGCCTTTAAATTGAGAAAGAGATATGTTACAGAGTATGTTAATACCAAGATCTCATCTAGTGGAGATTCTCCAGCAGAGCCCATCCCGAAAAGCTCAAACCTGAAGTCTTCACTCCCCCAACGTGGGCTCTGCCAAGCATCTGTGCATAGTCACAGGCAGGACTGTGTCCATGTCCATAAACCCATGTGTTCTCCTGCCCTTTCTCTGTGTTCCTGAAATGGTTTCCTAATACATCATGTGACCTTATTCTGCACATTGGGTAGCGTTCGTAAACAAGTTATGAACCAAACTCTCACAAAATCCAGTGATGGGACCCAGCTCAGGCTCACTGAAGGCACCATGTTGTTCACCTGGGAGCTGTCACACTGGCTCTGGAGTGCAACTTTTTCTAGCACCTGATGTGGGAAGTGTGAATTACACCTCACATTTTGGAATCTTGCTGAGCCAACAGTGGCTAGACTGGCAAAGTGCAAAATGGTTTGTGCTGCTGCTCTGTGAAGATGTGGGAAGCTGAAAATCAGAAACCACACCTAAAATATTCTGTTGAGGTTTTCAGTTTTTAAGTGCCACTTTGCCTTTAGATAAGCCTTCTGCAAATTAAAATGTAATGAAAGACCTTGTAACTAGAGGCCCAAGTGAGAAGACCCTGTGAAAATGCCCTCTTTGAACCAAGAGAAACTTCCAGTCCAATGCAGAATCTTATCTCTGCTTTTGTCACTTAAAAGAAGCCTAATATGAGAAAACTCTGAAAATTCTAAAAGTGCTAGATAAAGGGTAATGGATTACTGATGACTGTGATAACATCTTGGATCAATATGGTAATTGCAATTCAATAAAGAAAAAAAATGGAAACTTCTCCTGCCCTGAGAAATCTCAACCACAGTCTTTTCTTACACTCTTTTCTTGGTTCTATTCCTAATGTTGCAGCAGCCCCTCTGCATTCTGCCCCAGGGCTCACTGGCAAGGGAGAAGTCTCCCGCCAGGATAGGCTTCAAGGGTTTGGATGGGGCAAGAGCACCGGGAGCTTCCGTCTGAACCACATATTGCAACGGACAACATCATCATTCAGGGAACGTGGTCCCAGGAGCTTCACTCTGAAACGCTGTGTCCATTTAATCATTTTCCAATCTGTTTCTCTTGTGGAATTCATTACTTTTCATGGAAACAAATATCTGTCAAAATATCATATTAGAATGGCATTTGAAGATTTTTATATCCTTAGCAATAATGACTTCACATCCTTTTTTTTTTTGGAAGGAGAGCTGATGAGTCTTTCTGAGAATGCCTTCCTGATCTTGGGGCTGTTTTCTTGTCATCAGATAGTAAACACCCTTAATTGATTCGAGGTGCCCTACTGCTGGGCTCTGACCGGGCTCGTACAGCCAGGAAGCTAGTGCAAGAGAAATCAGAACAAGCCCAGCTGTGCTTTTCAGGGCAAATAAAGTCTTCAGATGAGAGGCAAAGTGCTCTATGACCACTCATAAAAAGTGCCAGGTCTTTAATATATGGTCGTACTAACATGTTCATTAGGAGAACTGGCTGTAATCGAGCAGCAGAGACTGTGAGCACAGGCACTTGTTTCTGCCGTTTGATATTTGTCTCATATTTTATTAGCAAGAATGCATGAAGGAATGAGAGATGAGAGTACAATTTGAAGACTGTGCCCCGAGCTGCCTCAGCTCTCCACAGATGCCCTGGCGTGGTGCATGTGGGATTGTAGATCCGAAGCTGGGATTCCCGGCCCCGTCCTGCCCATCTTGGCCCAGCTCCCACCCTGTCTTCTCCATCCTCTCCTCCCAATGCACTCCCTGCTGGGGAGAGGAGTGAAAAGGAGCAGGTGCTTGCAGAATCTTGCATTCAACTGGGTACTCTTTAAGACACCTGCCCCCAGGGTGCCTAACTGTTGGGTTATCTCATCCCACTGTTTAGGATGGAAGGAGTCTTAGCTCTCCATCTGGAACTCATGCACCGTCAAACCTCCGTGTCCTCAGGCTCAGAGCTTGGTGGGTTTTTGGGGTGGCCAGAGATCTTTCACCTACTATGAGGACTGACTTCTAGGTCTCCCCAGACTCTACCCCCTTTCCTCCCTGTTCATACCCCATTGAATCTACCCTTTTCAATTACTCTGTGTCCAATTCATAGCCCTAGACCCTAAAACACTTTCATGAAAACAGCAATGGCTTGTTTTTTTGAGTCACTCTTCCTATGAAAGCAATTGCAGACTTCATTTAACCAACCGATACTTATGGCGAGCCGCAAATTTATAGTCAAACTGTTCTCTGTCCTTTTCATAAACACATTTCAATTGAAAACGCACAATTTCAGACTCGAGGTGAGACAAACTATCCAGCTGAACTTAAATGGAAATAAAGAGAAACAAAGCATGGTGGCACACTGGGCAATAACAAGACATCTAAATTCATCCTGAGGACCAGAGGCAAAGAGCGCGATTTATGACGCTCATGAAGACAGGCACATTTCACGGTCTAAACCGGAGCCATGTGGGATTGGTAATGGAGGGAATGAAAGCTGGGTACTCTGGCAGCCTCTCAGGGGAGGTTTTCTGCGGCACAGTGAGCAATGACTCATCAACACTGGTCCTGGCAAAGAGGGAAGCTCTCCGCAGAGCCATCATTGCAGCTGCCTTTTGAGTGCCTGCCTTGGGGTGTCTGGTGTGAGCCTGGCCTGGTTGGAGTTTTCAGGTTCAGTGCATTCTTGGCTGGGGGTATCCAAGAATGGTGAAATGTCTAAAACAATTACTAACTCATGTATTTATAAATATTGTTTGAACACTAATGTTGGACCAAACAAAATGCTGGGCACAGGGATAAAACATGACCAAAACAGATCTCATGTGTTCAGGGCTGTGCTCTTCACACTATAAGATTGTGTGGCTGGCCCTAGGAACCTCCTCAAGGAGGCATGAGAATTAGTGGGGATGGTGGAGCCTGTGCAGGGACTCATGGAAAAGTACAAAATTCTGGTCTTTATTCTAACAATGGGAAGTCATCTTAAGGTCTGTAAAAACGGGAAAGATTTTAGGCAAGAAGGCAACATGATCAGTTTTGACTTTTTAATTTATTATTTATTTATTTAGAGTCAGGGTCTTGCTCTGTCACCCTGGCTGGAACACGGTGGTGCTATCAATCATAGCTCACTGCAGCCTCAAACTCCTGGGCTTAAGTGATCCTTCCATCTTAGCTTCCCAAGAAACTGGGATGACAGGCATGAGCCATTGGGCTCAGCTATTTTTTTCTTCTTAAATTTTTTTTTTGTATTTTTTTACATTAAAACTTTTTGTACTATGGTGCCCAGGCTGGTCTTGAACTCCTGGCCTCAAGTGATCCTCTTGCTTTGGCCTCCCAAAGCACTGGGATGAGGAACCAGGGCCAGCCAGTTTTTAAAAGATCTCTCTGTTGGGTTAGAGGGAGAGATCTGATAGAAGAGGACAGCTGTCATGGGGCAGGATACGGTGGTAGCTTGGAGAAAAACAACAGTGATGATCTGGCAGAGACAGACTTAGGAGGTGATGAGGCTTGGTTGTGTGTCTGCTCCAAAGCTCATATTGAAAAGTGATTCTCAGTGTTGGAGGTGGGGCCTGGTGGGATGTGACTGGATCATGGGGGCGGATCCTTCATGAGTGGTTTAGCACCATCCTCTTGGTGATGAGCGAGTTCTCTCTGGGTGATTTCACATGAGACCTGGTTGTAAGAGTCTGGGACCTCCCCCTTAGTCTCTCTTGCTTCCTCTTTCACCATAGAGGCACTTGCTTCCGTTTCACCTTCCACCATGACTGGAAGCTTCGTGAAGCCTCACCAGAAGTGGATGCTGGAGCCATGCTTCTATAGCCTGCAGAATGGTGAGCCAGGCAAACCTCTTTTATTTATAAATTATCCAGTCTCAGGCATTTCTTTATGGTGACACAAGAAGAGACTAGCACAGAAAGTAATCTCTCTAGGGCTTGGTTCAGGATTACCTTTGGTGTTGGATAAAGGAGAGAGAGGAGTTTGTGATGGATTTTAGAGTTCTAGTTTGTCCAGTTGATTGTATGGTGGGGATACTTCCTAGAGAAGAAAATGCTGGGACACACCAGGGTCGGAGGAGAAGATTGTGAGTTAATTTTTTTATATGTTGAGATTAAACAGCTATGAGATGTCCAATGGCTGTTTGATGGACACAGGTTTGGAGCACAAAGAAGTCTGAGTGAAGATAGAAGTGTACTATGGTGCATTTGATTGATTGCAGGTGGCAATTAAAATCATGGAAAGAGATGGGATTTCCTAGAGAGGCTGTAAATAGAGAGAAGGAGCCTTGAGAATCTTTGATATTTGGTGGGCTGATGGAGGAGGGAGGGTCTGCAAATGGAGAGGGAGCAACCGAGGTGTGTAGGAAGATGGGCTGAGTTACACCATCCCAGAAGAGTCTCCACATAGAAGGTCAGCAGGGCAGAGTGCTGCTGAGAGTCCAAGTACAAGGGACACAGAAGAAAACCACTCAGAGATGTCATCGTCCCTGTGATTTTTACAATGACTGTTTCCATGGAGTGATAAGGGCACACGATTGATGGGGGCCAGTTAGGAATGAATGACAGGTGAACAAACAGAGGCAGGACAGTAATGATGAATCCACTGGAGTTTAGCTAACACAGATGAACGTGATCTAGTTCTATCATCACCTCCAGTACAGAAGAATATGGATGGAGAGAAAGTCCTTCAGTTAATCCACCTTGGGCAGGTGTTCATGCCCTCTCCAGAGTCACTTTCTATACAGCAGTATGTAGTTGGCTGGCCAGCAGACATCACCATGGGAACAGAAACAGGGTCCGAGGGGCCAGATTCTCAGTAGGGCAGGGGTCTTTGGAGAAATAGCGGAGAAAGATAAAACCGAATTCCCTTAATTATCCTACGGGGTAGGATGATCTTAATATCCTACGTGGGTGTTCCCTATTCCTGAATATCTAATCAACCTTCTCCTTATGCTCTCTCTACTTCTCAGTGTAAATCAATAAAGGCAAATTGAGAATCATAATAAGCAAGTTATTAAAGCAAATGGAAAACACTGTGGCATATATTACTGTACTGGATCTCAAAGCAGCCCCACCTGCCGACAAGTGGACTCCGAAAGGGAAAGGACGTGTTTTTCAAATTTTATGGAGCTGCTAGGTGGCAGGGTCAGACCTTGGGAACAAGTGCCCTTTCCAACAAAGAAATGACCTCTCCCCAGCCAAATACGAGGATGCCCAGGCCAATGAGGCCCCATGGTGTTCCCCACCCCTCTCTGCTCTGGTACACGACCCTGAGGGCCATTTAGGAGACATAGGTCCCCAACACCAGCTTCTGTCACCTGGGGGGACCCTGGAGACTCTGCATCCATCCTGCTCTTGCTTGTGCTACAGTGAGCTGTGGTCCCTGTATCTCTCTGCCTGAGCTGGCCAGCAGCTCCCAGCCTTCCCCAGTGGAGCACGATCCCCCCATGACCTGGCTTTTGCTCTTACGCCAGCCAACACCTGCTGCTCAGGCCCATTCTCAGGGACCTGCTCAGTCTGCTGAGGCTCCCTGGACACTCAGTGGGGATCCTTGGGGGAACACAGCAAGAGAGAGGTGGTAGGTACGGGTAAGTTTCCATTCCAAACACCCTGAGCCACATAAGCCATTTGGGTTCTACCTCTTGGTTCAGCAATTCTTGAGCTCCTCCATCATGCACCCCCTGAGAGGGGCAGAGAAGGCACTGAAACAGGGCCCTGTTCCCCCAGGAGCAGAGAGAGGACTGAGACAGGGACCTGGGGACCGAGTCCCCCAGGGGCAGAGAGTGAGGCACGGCTGCAGTCCCCAAAGGGCCTACCTCAGAGGTGCTCACGCCTGTAATCCAGCACTTTGTGCAGCCAAGACAGGAAGATCACTGGGGGTCAGGAGTTTGAGACCAGCCTTGCCAAGATGGTGAAACCCTGTCTCTACTAAAAATACAAAAAGTAGCCGGGTGTGGTGGTGGGTGCCTATAGTTCCAGTTACCCGGGAGGCTGAGGCAGGAGAATCGCTTGAACCCAGGAGGTGGAGGTTGCACTGAGCCAAGATGGTGCCATTGCACTCCAGCCTGGGTGACAAAAGCAAGACTCCATCTAAAAAAAAAAAAAAAAAAAAAAAAAAGGCAGTAATTCAGGGGCCTGAGTGTGGAGGCAGCGGCTCCCTAGCTAAAGGAATGAGTTGAACAGACTTGAGATGGGTCAGAGCATGGAGTCCAAACACAGGTCAAGGGCTCTCAACATCTTCCAGGATTGCAGACATAGATTCATAGATTCAGCCCAAGCAGTGCACTTTGTGTATGGGGAATTGCGAGAGATTAGCTTGGTAGAAGCAAGTAGCCTGTGAGAAGAAGCAACAGAATCTGAGTCTGGAAACATGAGTGTGGTCAGGTCAGGACACCTTGGCCATCAGGCTGAGGAGGCTCCATGAGAAGGTGAGCAGCTCAGCTTTCTCAGGAGGCTACAGAGACCCTGGTTCCTACTGGCTTCCACCAGTGGAAACATGACTCTGAATAGGGATTCATGCCTTCAGTGGTCTGCAGCTCCCTTGGTCCCTCTGCAAGATGGCAAGATCACTGTCATGTGGGAGAAAATGGAAAGCAAACATGATGTTAACAATGTCTCATTCCAAGAAACTTGGGACCTCTGACCTGGGGGCAGGACAAGTCTTGTCTGCACCCATCATTTCTTTTTTTTTTTTTTGAGACGGAGTCTCACTCTGTCGTCCAGGCTGGAGTGCAGTGGCGAGATCTCAGCTCACTGCAAGTTCTGCTTCCCGGGTTCATGCCATTCTCCTGCCTCAGCCTCCTGAGTAGCTGGGACTACAGGCGCCCACCACCGCACCCGGCTAATTTTTTGTATTTTTAGTAGAGACGGGGTTTCACTGTGGTCTCGATCTCCTGACCTCGTGATCCGCCCGCCTTGGCCTCCCAAAGTGCTGGGATTACAGGCGTGAGCCACCGCACCCGGCTTGCACCCATCATTTCATTTTCGTCTCTCTTTTGACTTCAGCCATAAAGGGTGAGAATGAACACCCACTGCCATCTGCTCAGGAGACTTGGGAATCGCAGCGCAAGTTTCTTGCAAAGTTATCCCTGGGCTGCAACTTTTCATGCCAGGGTGACCTCAGGGACATTCTTCTCTGTTCACAATCAGGCCTTACCGCCTCTCTTAATATGCTCGACTTAAGGCAGCTTTCGGGGAAAGTCTTCATTGTCAATTGACACATGACTAAAGGAATTCCAGAATGAATGTTCTCTCTCTGAAGCAGAACGTCTGTCAATACTTGGCTCCAGATCTCAGGCACAGTCCCTGGAACTTATACAATTTATGAAGGCTGTTATTATTTCATTTATTCGGAGTTCCAAGGCTTGCAGCTTGATAACACGTCATGTAGCTTGTGCCACTCTGCATAACAGGCTGTGGCAGCCCGGAACATATTTTGGAAGTTTACTTGGTGTGACAAGAATGAATATAAAATTATTTGCAGTAGATATGCCAATAAAAAGGAAAATTTTATGTCCACCATAAAAGATCTCTTCCATGGCTCTGGCTGTCACTCAGTGATGGAAGAAGATCCAGGGAAGATCCCTCACTCTGCTCTGGCATCAGCCTTCCAGGCCAAGCCTCACATTCTCTTCTTTAGAGAGCGGGGCTGGCAGCAGAAACACTTTGACACTCACACCATGAGAAGGAGGTCCTTGGGCACTTCCCTTGAATCTGGTTGGGATCTGGAATGGCTGTGACTAGTAGAATACAATGAGAGGGACAAGCCTGAGGCTTGAGAAACTTTCTTTTATTATTATTATTATACTTTTAAGTTCTAGGGTACATGTGCACAACGTACAGGTTTGTTACATATGTATACATGTGCCATGTTGTTGTGCTGCACCCATTAACTCGTCATTTACATTAGGTATATCTTCTAATGCTATCCCTCCCCACTCCCGCCATCCCACAACAGGCCCCGGTGTGTGACGTTCCCCTTCCTGTGTCCATGTGTTCTCATTGTTCAATTCTCACCTATGAGTGAGAACATGTGGTGTTTGGTTTTCTGTCCTTGTGATAGTTTGCTGAGAATGATGGTTTCCAGCTTCATCCATGTCCCTACAAAGGACATGAACTCATCCTTTTTTATGGCTGCATAGTATTCCATGGTGTATATGTGCCACATTTTCTTAATCCAGTCTATCATTGATGGGCATTTGGGTTGGTTCCAAGTCTTTGCTATTGTGAACAGTGCCACAATAAACATACGTGTGCATGTGTCTTTATAGCAGCATGATTTATAATCCTTTGGGTATATACCCAGTAATGGGATGGCTGGGTCAAATGGTATTTCTAGTTCTAGATCCTTGAGGAATCACCACACTGTCTTCTACGATGGTTGAACTAGTTTGCAGTCCCACTAACACTGTAAAACTGTTCCTATTTCTCCACATCCTCTCCAGCCCCTGTTGTTTCCTGACTTTTTAATGATCGACACTTTCTGTCTCTTGGACACTCCCTCTTGGGGAAACCAGCTGCCTGTGTTAAATGTCTGACCACACTAAGCCCCCATGCTGTGAGGAAGCCCAATTAGCCTCAGGGGTAGCCTTGTGGAGAGACACCAAGCAATTTTATTTTATTTCATTCTTCTTCAACCATCAAGCAAGGGCGCTTTGCTTTATGAAGTTTGCTGTAAATTGCCTCTGCCAGTGAATTAGAAACTCTCTAATGTGTGGTGAATTCTGCTGGTCCATGGTAGTGGCAGGAAAACAAATGCTTTCTGTTTTTTAGATGTTAATTTGGACCAACTGGGCCTTTTTTTTCTTGTAGGCATAAACCAGCATTACATTCAGACAAGCCTCTTTTCCTGAATTCCAGGTGCTTGGCCTCGTTGGCCCATCTGAGACAGGACGCCTCTTTTCACATTGCTAAGGCACCAATGCTTCGTTTTTCTCCCATTTATCCATTAATTCACCAAATATCTATTTTTCTATCTATCTGTTATCCATCTAGTCTATCTCTCTCTACCCCCTCTCTCTTTCCCTTCTTTCCTCAGCTCTCTCTTTTTTCTTCTCCACTCTCTGTTACCTGCCTTCTTTTTCTCTCTCCTTCTCTCTCAATCTCTCTCCATATTTGTTTTTTTTTTAATTCTCCTTGTGCCAGCTGGATAATGTGGGGTGTCCTCAGACAGCTCCAAGTAACAACTGGATGGAAGAATGGATGAGGATATACATTCCAATGTGCAAGCCCTCTAGTTAGTTATCTGTGCATAAAACAGACAAAAACAAACAAAATATGATGGTATGAAGTAACCAATGTTTTACTAGGCTTATGCTTCTGTAGTTCCAGAATTTGGATGAAGCACAGCCTGGATCCTCAGCTGGAGTGGCTTGATGGGCTGGAGCCAGCTGAGTCACCTCCACTGAGCTCACATATCTTTGGCTCTGATACTTCTCCAAGTGGTGTGGCTGGAATTGGGAAGTCTAAGATGTGTCTGGCTCATGGGCTGGGATGGCTGGAACTGCTGGTGCTGGCTGGCATAGCCACAAGTCCTCTCCTGAGGCTAATTGAGCTTCCTGAGAACATGGCAGCTTAGTGCAGTCAGACATTTAACATGGCTGGGGGACTTCCCCCAGAACAAACATCCTAGAGATGGCAAGTGAAAGCTGCCATTTCTTAAGGCACGGGCTTATCTCTATCATTGTATTCTACTGGTCACAGCAATTCCAGATCCCACCCAGATTCAACTGGAGGGACCAGAAGCAAACAGTTAACACTGGAGTGAGTGTGAAAGAGAATGCAGTCATCTTCAATCTGCCACAGCAACTCCTCCCTGGTGACCTTGAGATTCACTGGCTGGTGTAGAGGCCATGGAAATTGGTCTAGGTGAAGACTGAACAAGAAGGAAAGAGAGAAAATTCTAGATTATCTGGAGGGTTAGAACGTCCAGGGAAAAGTGCCAAGGGAACCAAAGTGAATTATTCCTTACTGATGTCAACACATTATTAAATAGCAGCCCAGACATATATCCTTGAAACTTAATGCATTGTTTTCAGAATTTCATTTCTAGGTTTTAGGAATCAAAGATTTAAAAAAAAAAAAAAATCCTTGGGTCTAATCCTTGGGTGGGGCAGCTGAATGCAGGGGGAGGTGCAGATTAAGGCTGATATGAAATCCTCAGCTAAATCCTGCTGCTGAGAACTTTCTAGCTTCAGCCAGGTGCGGTGGCTCATGCCTGCAATCCTTTCCCTTTGGAAAGCCAAGGTGGGTGGATAGCTTGAGCTCAAGAATTCTAGAGCAGCCTTGGGAACATGGCTACACTCTGTCGCTACAAAAAGCATAAAAAATACAAAAATTAGTCTGGCTTGGTGGTGTGCACCTGTAATCCCAGCTACTTCAGAGGCTGAGGTGGGAGGATCACTTGAGCCCAGGACGTCAAGACTGCAGTGAGCTGTGATTGTGGTCCTGCACCTCAGCCTGGGTGACAGAGCAAGATCCTGTCTCCGAAGAATAAAAAATAAAGAAATAAAAAATAATAAAACATAAAAACCAACCTTATTATTGAACATGTCTTCGTTGTAAGGCTGCTGTGGTGAACATTCAGGAAAATTCCCCTCCACGTTCAGTACCAGGAAGGTGACTGTCTTGGTGGCAGTCTCTCCTCTTCATCTGGCCTGAGGGCCACGTGACCTGGTTTGTGTTCCCTTGGCTGTTTGGAAGCTCAGGGTTAATTGCTGCCTCTGGTCGAAGCAGTAGGACCTGGCCTAGGATTTCCCATCAGGCTCAATCTGTGCTTCCCCCTGGTGCCCAGCTGCCCCACTTGAGGATTGGAAGTGGTCTCTCATCTTTTTATTTATGTTGACTGCTTTTTTATTTTATAGCCTCAGTGTTGTGTTTCCAGACTACTTTGGAAGCAGTCTAGGCATCAATAAAAAGACTAATAATTCAAAATGTAAAATTATTAAATAGAAGGAAGGGGCTCACACCGTGACCCCTTACTAATTGCATCCACTCCTATGTCGAGCAGATCTTGCAGTAACTACACTGTCCCTAGTGACGCCTTTGACTGAAATGCAAGGCTCATACCATTCTGATGATTCCAACAGCTGGCCTCTGCCAAGCATCCCGGGCCCATGCGGATTATGGAGTTCTGTCTGTATTTCTCCCCTGTCTCCACTGGGAGGCATGCAAAACACATTGGGAATGAGAGTCACTGAACACTGTATGCAAGTATAAAAGGAAAAGCCACTTTTAAAATCGGTGCACTGGGAACAACCCCTACGAACCTACTCAGACAGAATCCATCACCAATAGACTGTCCGATGCACAAAGAGAGCTCTATGGCTGCCACAAAGGGGGCTGCATGAGGCAAGATCGAGTGTTCAGTCACATTCAATTTAACTTAATGATTAAATGGAGATTATCATCCAGAGGTTTTCAAACACGTCTTCCCACATTTGCATCTAACTATTCTTAATTATAGATACTGTCACAATCTCATCTTTAATAAGATCAGAGAATGTCTCTCCAGGGAGAAATAACTCTTATTATGAACCAGAGTACCTGGCAATGTGAACCTCTTGATATTAGAAGGAAAACAACCATCAGACTTGTTAAATCTTGAGTGGCAAATGAGCATCTTTCAGCATCTTTCCAGTCAAAGGCTGAGGAGGCAGGTAGGGAAGGAGGCATCTCTGGGTAGCTGAAGCACGAAGCAGGCAGCCGTGCCCAGCATGGAGGGCCAGGCAATGCAGACATACGGGAAAGGTTGAGGGGACCCTACCGTGTTGTCCAGACACCCAGCCAACTCCCTCCACTCACCCACTATTCCTTTTTCCTCGCTCCAAACCCTTGGAATAGTGCACTTCAAAACATAGCATCATAAAAAGCACATGTATATAAAACCTCCTCTTCTCAAAGAGGGATGCCTGCATTGAAAGAAATCAAGTGGCCATCTGTACCCTAAATTTTACCAGGAAATGGGAAATGTTTTTCTAGGATGGCCAGGGGCCTGACCTTCCAGCCCCTCACCTCTGTCCAGTGCAGCGGTGCTGCTCATGTCCCCTGAGCTCTGCGCCATGCACACCGGGAGGCACGGCCGAGGCTGTGGTGCAGAAATCCCAGGGGAATCCTGGACTTAAGACAAAGGGCATCTGTCTTTCTCCCGTGAATTGCACCCTCCCAACCACAGACACCGGTTTTGATTTATTAGCATGACCTAGATTGAATACATGAGAAATCCTATTTAATATAGGAGAAATCTTCTTCTTCTATATTAAAGAAATGTCTTCTTCTCTCTGGATCAAACTGGTCCATCACGAATGTTTTTGAAATCTTAAATGCCTTTCAAACACTTCCCTCCATCTACTTCTGTCCAAAGATGTTCTTTGTTCCCCACCTGGACCATTTCTTCTGAACTGGTTTCTTGCACCCATTCATTCCTCACCTTCCTCCTCTAACTCACTGTCAGTCCTCTGGAATTATTTATTTCATATGTACACAGGCACACACATACACACACACACACATACACACACATATATATAAAATTAGAGCAGTGCCATGTTTTATGCATATTTAATTTAAATATATTAAACTACACATCTTTAGCATAACATATTAATACATACTCAGGTGAGAGAGAAAACCACTCAGAACATAGAGTGAGCATGGGAGCCTGACGCTCTCCAGTCAGTCTCAGTGCCCATGTGCCTGTCCCAGAGTAAGCGTCCTGTCACCACATCATATGGCTAATCAGGATGTGGTAGACAGCCTCTAAGATGACCCCGATGACCCCTGCCTCCTGGTATTTGTACCCTTTGGAGTACCCTCCCCTTGATTGTGCACTGGATATAGTGAATCATTTATGACCAATAGAATATGGCAGAAGCAGTGGGTCTTCACTTCTCAGAATATCTTATAAAGACATTGACCTCACTCATTTGCTCTGGGGGAAGCCAGCTGCCATGTGGTGAACTGCCCTTTGGAGGGAACCCTATGGGAAGGGACCAAGGAAGGCATGTTTCCAAAAGAGAGAGAGACACTGAGGCCCCAGGTAAAGCTCCTGTGGGGAACTGAATTCTGTGAGGCCTCAGTTAAAACTCCTGTGGGGAACTGAATTCTGCCTATGACCATGGGAATGAGCATCAAAGCAGATCCTCCCTGTGTGGAGTCTTCAGAGGAGACCAGGGCCCCAGCAGACACCGTGATGCAACCCCAGGAGGAAACGAGCCACAGTCACCCTGCTGAACCACACCCAAATTCCTGACTCCCCTCAGAAGACACCTGCAAGATAATTCATACTCATTGTTTTAAACCACTAAGTCTTACGGAAAATTTATTACACAGGGATATGTAGCTAATACACGAAATACTGGGATTTTAGAGATTTTCAAGAGTAATTGTAATGGTATACAATGTTTGCCCAATCTCATTTGCGTCTTGGGGTCAAACCCTCCCTGTGGCTCACCTTGGCCAGGGTCATGGTCCCTGCTGTCCATGGCCCTTCCCTATGTCTCCACCCCAGACTTACAGTCCCACCCTAATGGATCCCCACAGGCACCCAGGGTTCTTGCCACACTTGTGGATTCAAGGCAACTCAGATGCCTGATGCTCCTGCCCTCCTGCCCGGGTGCCTGTGCTGAGGCCATTTCCTCTCTCTGGAGCGCCATTTGTGCTCTTTGCCCTCCCAGGAGTTCATATCCATCAGTCTGGGCCCCTCTCAGGTGACCTCATCTGAGCAGCCCTTGCATTTGGAGTGGCACTACCAAGGCAGCCTGCTCTCATAGCCGGCCCATCACTCACGGCTTGGGGACATACCTGTGTGCTGCACCAGCCACAGCAGTCACATTCCTATGGGAAGCAAGACCACCTGGCTCACTAAATTTCGTGAATTTAGCAGCCATAAAGCGGGATGTTTTGAGGCAACCAAGAAGATCCTTTTGCTAGGTCTCAGAAACCCTTATAGGTTTTCTCTGGTTTTATAGTTATGTGATATGTTAGTGTAGTCAACAGATGGTTTGCTTTCATATGCATCTTATCTTTATCCGTTTACCCTTGCTGCACTAAAAACTACCCCCAGATCTTATGTATCAAAACCACACTTTATTATTATAACCCATACATCTGCAGGTTGGCTGGAAACCAGCAGATCTAAGATAAAATTAAATGATCTTGGCTGGATTTGCACATCATCTGTGAATGAGCTGCCTCGTTCATTCATCCAAGGGTCTGCTCTAGGTTAGACGTGGCTGGAGAAGCTTGGCTCCATATGTCTCTCATTATCCCCCTAGGGTTTGGAGGGCCAGCCCTGACATGTGCTGCTTCTGGTGATGGCAGAAAGGCAAAAGTGGAAACATGCAAGGCTGCTTGAGGCCTTGGTCCAGACTTGCACGTGGCCACTCTGCCTCACTCTTCGGGCCAATGCAAGTCACATATCCGGGCCCAGATTCGTGGTGTGGAAATAGAAACTGCCCATTTAGTAAGAGTGATTTCAAGGTCATGAGACAAAAGGCATGGAAGCAGGGGGAGGAGAGCGGCTGAGAACACGAGTGCAGCCCCTGACACCGGCTTTGCTTTCCTCACTCTGCACAGCAGAAAACGCCACGTGCAGGCTCCCCTGCCTTCTTGCTTCCGGGCTGGCTTGGGTGATGGAAGCACTGCAGGAAGGTGGGAGGGCAGCAAAGCAGAGAGTGCAGGCATTTCCTTGCCACTTGGCTCTGTGAGACACTTTTGGAAATGGTGGTGTCTCCTTTGTGGCTCCAGCTCTGCTGGACAATCTCTCTTGCCAGGGTTCCAGTTCCTGCTGGGTGACTCCTCCGGCGGTTCCCACGTGAAGGCCCTGGCTTGTGGTATCCGCTGACACAGGCCTTCCCAAACTTGGTGAGTGGCTTGCTGTCATGCTATTATTCTCTGTTTTGTCCCAGCCTCCTCTTTCAATTAGTCCATTGCTCATGCAACAATTTCCTCTATTAAATGCTCTCTGTTTTTCCCAGCCTCCTCTTTCAATTAGTCCATTGCTCATGCAACAATTTCCTCTATTAAATGCTCTCTGTTAGAAGACCCAGAATTCTCCTAGTTGGATACCCAGAAATCCAGAGTTCCACAGATTTCCCACCCCATCCCTCACCTCTGTGGGGCAGAATCTGTCTTGAGTCAAATGTGCAAGCTGAGGGAGAAGAGGAGGATATTTATTGCAGATAACACTCAATCAAAACAAATCACTTTTTCCAGGAGCATGTTTTTTTGAGGAAACACATTAGGTATGGATGAAGTAATCAACATTTTGGCTAAGTACCTGACAATGCTAATAATGTAGTGAATGGCTCACAGCGACGGCGGCCACTATGCCTGATTTTGCACGATGCTCAAGCCCAGGGTTGTGCCCTATACTTCCGCCTTCCAGGATGACAGGGAAAAAGGAAACACTTCCCTGCTTCTTGCTGGAGAGTGGGGAGAGGAGCCATTCAGCTTGTGACTGTGGGGGTAGTTTGAAAAGTGCGAAATGGGTGCCCACTTCTGAAATCTAGCTGTATCAAATGGTGCTCTTCTCTGCTTTAAAAAATTTTCACTTTTTAGGAAAAAAAAGCAAAACGAAACTTGTACATTACAAGAGAGTTTTGGCTGGGCACGGTGGCTCACGCCTGTAATCCCAGCATTTTGGAAGGCCGAGGAGGGAGGATCACTTGAGGCCAGGAGTTTGAGACCAGCCTGGGCAATATAACGAACTCCCATCTCTACTAAAAATAATAATAATAAAAAAATAGCTGGGCTGTGGTGGTGGATGCCTGTAATTCCAGCTACTCAGGAGGCTGAGGCATGAGAATCACTTGAACCAGGGAGGCAGAGGTTGCAGTGAGCCGAGATCGTGCCACCGCACTCCAGCCTGGGTGACATAGCAAGACCCTGTCTCAAACAAAAAAGAGTTTCTTTGCTGTGAGATACCCACAGAGAATGAAGACATGATGGGGTAGACTGTTTTCTGCCTTGGCCTGTGGAGATTCCTAGCACTACTAAAATTTAATTTAAAATAGTAAACTCACTGCCTTTCTGTGACATATATATGGGTGTTACATAATTACAGAACAAATGGCTTTTCTAGGGAGGTTGTGAAAGCCAGTGATTTAGCACACACACTGTTGAAGATGCACAATGCTTTCCACTCCTCATTAAAACCCGGCAATCTACACAAATCATTCTGCAGTGGAGAACGCCACCCCTTCCCTCTAATGCCGATTATCAGCGCAGCCAGGAAAGGCTCCAGCTTCATCTGTTTGACAGATAAGAGATTCTGTTGGACAGGTTTCCACTGTGATAGACAGAAGCAATATCTTGAGCTATAGGAGGGCACAGCCATTTAAGTTTTTATGTAGGCGATGCTTGGGAAGCAAAACGCTTTATGCCTCAAAAGATACATGGTGACTATTTACCCATCACCTGTAGCCTATATAGCAACTTTCATTAAGAGTCAAGCAAGGTTTTAAGTACTTTCAAGACACTTTCCCTGTTCTTTCTGTTTTTCTGACTCTATTATTCCATCCATCCCATCCTTTGTCAGAAAAATATCTCTCTCACTATCATTACCACTGTAATGTACTTTCATTCTATGTGCAAATCTCTTGCTTGTGATGATCAGAATATTTTAGTAAAAAATTGTCTTTGGATCTTTGCAGGGAAAGGATAATATTCCAAACATGTTCTTGAAGGTGAATGCCTCATCTCTGATCAGCTGTGTCACGTGCCCCTGAGAATCCCAGCGGCCCCAAACGTCACATGTCCAAAGTTGAACCCATCAGCACTTCCAGGCCTTTTTGATTACCCTTGTTTTCTGATAAATAATAGAAATAGCAACTACAAATTCATGGTCAACCAAGTCTCATCTACAGAAACACAGGGCACATATTTTGTGCATTTGTTCGTGGTTATAACACCTAGCTCTAGTTCTCCCGTGACTGTGCAGCTGCCCTTGTCACTGACTATGATTTTATCTAGAGTTATATTTTGTCTATACTAATATTACTGCATTGATTTTCATGAGTTTATATTTTTAAAAAATATTTTTCTATATTGCTGTAACCATTTTTTCTCTTTTTTGCTAAATTTGTTTCTTACAGCTATTTTCTAAATTCAATCTGATGTCTGACTTATGACAAAGAAATTCAAGCCTTTCACATGGAATATGAATATTGTTTTGCCTTATTTCTCCCATCCTCATTCACGTGTTCTATTTCCCATATTTTTCCCATCTTTTGTTACATTTCATTGGGTAGACTAAACTTTTTTGTCCTAGCTTAGAATTTATGCATTTTATTTTTATATATTAAGTGATTATCTGCAAATTATGAACAATATTTTCGTAACTTCTTGTACATTTCTTTTTTATTTTCTTTTCTTTGTTTATTTTTATTTTATTTTTATTTTTTTATTTTTTATTTTTTTGAGACAGAGTCTTGCCCTGTCACGCAGGCTGGAGTGCAGAGGTGCGATCTCGGCTCACTGCAACCTCTGTCTCCTGGGTTCACACCATTCTTCTGCCTCAGCCTCCTGAGTAGCTGGGATTACAGGCATGCACCACCACACCTGGCTAATTTGTGTGTATGTGGTTTTTCTTTTTAGTAGAGACAGGGTTTCACCATGTTGGTCAGGCTAGTCTTGAACTCCTGACCTCGAGATCTGCCTGCCTCGGCCACCCAAAGTGCTGGGATTACAGGTGTGAGCCACCGTGCCCAGCCTGTACATTTCTTGAGATGAACAATTTCCATATTCCTTCTAGGAACCTGAGTAGGGCAGCACACACTCATGGCTTCTTCCTTCCTCTCCTGCTGTGGTTTCAGTGTCTGTGTCCCCTCCAAAATTTGTGTTGAGACGTAATCCTCAATACAATGGTGTTAAGAGGTGAGCTTTTGGGAGGTGATTAGGCCATAAGAGCTCTTCCCTCATGGAGAGGATGAGCGCTTTATAAAAAGGCTTGGGGAGCAAGTTCACCTCTTCTTTCCTTTTGCCCTTTCATTCCTTGCATGCTGTGAAGACACACATTCAAGCCACCATCTTGAAAACAGAGACCAGGTTCTCACCAGACACTGACCCTGCTGGAGCCTAGATTTTTGACTTTCTATCCTCCAGAATTGTGAGAAAACACATTTCTGTTTCTTAGAAATGATCCGGTCTCAGGTATTTTTTTTAAAGAAGCAGAAACAGACCAGGACACGTGCTTGCCTACGTATCTCTAGTTATGCTTTCCATAATATGCATGAGCGAATGCCTCTGTAATAAACTTGCATCATGTCATACTGCAGAAGAAAGTTTTTCACACAACTGTGCTGCTGGCTGCATTATGAGCTCCTCAGAAGCAGGCGCATGCTGTCATGTATCTCAGTAGCATCATTATCTTACATCGTGTCTGCAAAAGAACAGGTATTTTCAGTGGGTGCTGGAGCAGGTTTGCGCCAGCTCATGAGAAGCAATTCTATGCATCTTCCCCCAACTCTGTATCCAGTGATGTTCTGTTTGTAGGTGAAATGGCCATGCTAAGAATATTTACACCAAAAAATTGACAAACACCACAAATACATCATTTTTTTCCCCTAGAAACCATTCTCCCAATACATCACTGGCATGCTTCTTACATATTTGCTAAGTGAACGAAGACACAAAGCTTTTATCTAAAGATGTGGAAACCAGCTTTTTTTTTGTACAGTGCTATTTAAAGGATTTTCTTCTGTGCAGGTAGGAGGGGTAGACTATCTGGATGTGCAGGTGGAGAATGACAGATGCAGAGGCCTGCAGCCAGCATAAGGCATCACAGGCCTGCAGAACTATGGAGGGCAGGACCCCTGCCATCTCATCTGACACCTAGCTCAGATCAGAAGGGGAAAGGGACTGCAAGGTGTGCTCGTAGGTGTTGTTCTAAAGCAGATCCATGGGCACCTGAGGGAAATCCTCCAAATTAAGCAATTACTGGTCTCCCCTGTGGGTCTTGAATAGAGCTAGTGAGTACAAGATTCTTGCTTTTCATGCTTTTGTATTAACTGGTAATTATTTGTATCTGTTCTGTTTTTTCAAACATGCATTAGATTGAGTGGGTGGGTCTAAATTGAGATATTAACTACTGCACACATCAGTATCTTCAAGAAATTCTACCTCTCATGCTTTAAGGAAGTGTTGATTAAAGATCTAAAGTCACATTAAGAGAAAAATAAAGGTGATTCTGGGGGCCTATAAATACTAACGGATTTCTCCTCTCGTTATGCAATTGAATTCTGTCATGACTTACATGGTAAGATCAGGTGTATTCTTCGAGAATTGCTACCCAATCTGTGGGAAGTTGCTATGGAAAGAGAGAGTTAATTAGTTTCCACAAATACTTAAATCTCACCTGGGATTATTTTGGTCACAGAAAGATTTCAGGTCAATGTGTTGAAAGTAAAATTATGCTTTGTTGATACCTCACATTTCAGACAGCGATTTATTTTTCAGGGTCTATTGACTCCCGATAAAGTCTTTTTCTTTTTGCTTGTGAAATCTAAAGATTTTCTGGAAATCGTTAAAGGGGCAGAAATAAAAACACAGTCCAGTAAGAGACTTCACACAGCCATCTTGGTAAAAAGAAGTTAAAGATGGTTGGGCGCAGTGGCTCACGCCTGTAATCCCAGCACTTTAGGAGGCCGAGGGGGGGTGTGGATCACAAGGTCAGGAGTTCAAGGCCAGCCTGACCAACATGGTGAAACCCTGTCTCTACTAAAAAAAAAAAAATACAAAAATTAGCCAGGTGTGGTGGCGCATGCCTGTAATCCCAGCTACTCAGGAGGCTGAGGCAGGAGAATCGCTTGAACCCGGGAGGCGGAGGTTGCAGCGAGCTGAGATTGCACCACTGCACTCCAACCTGGGTGACAGAGCAAGACTCTGTCTCAAAAAAAAAAAAAAGAAAAGAAAAAAGTTAAAGACATAAGAAATGAAATTAACAGCCTCCTATACATTACTAAAATTCTACAAATCTTAAAGAACATAAAATTCCAAAAATGGGAGCCAAATGCAGAAAAAGCATTCCTTAAAACAGCCTTAAAAACTCTTGAGATGAGGGATTTAAAGAGTCTGAAATCCCAAACTTAATTCTCACAGTCCTATAGACCAAGCCCAAAATAATCAATATATTTTATTGAATCTTAGTTGGTTCTTGGTCTTGGAATGGATTAACTGATGAACTGATCAGCTGTCTAGCTGTTTTCCCTAATTATTTTATCAAGAAACTGATATGTTTTCTGGCTGCTATCACTATGTTCTTGCTGTAAGTGTGATGAACTTTGACATTAGATTCCAGGAAAAATTTCAGGCCAAAGTCCCTCACTCTTTGTAACTGCAAAGCAATGATCTCTGGTACTGAGTGCATCTTTCTTGGGAATGGCCAAACCTTAGCCTTGCTGGACATGGTATGATGAATGACACAGCCTAGACACTTCTGTAGGGGCCTGGCTGAGTGGTGCTCCCATAGCAAAGCAAACTTCCAGCTGCTTTTTTGTTTCTTGGGATGTGATGCATGCTCCCTGAGAACTCACTCTGGAAGGACTGAGACTTTGAGAGCCAGCCCCTTGGTCTCCTGGTGTCCACTAGAGCCTCACACCTGATCTATGCTTAGATGAAGCCTTACGAATCGGCTGAGTTCCAAAAAGAACAGTGTCCTAATCTCCCAGCAACCAAGGCCCTGCCAGGCTTGTGGTACAAGATTCCAGTAGCTACCTGTACCTCCTGTTCATCCAAGCCTCAGGCAGCTGAGACAGCACAGGGATTCAGTAAAAATGGATTCCTTGATCCAGCAATAATTCAAAATTGAAATTGGAGGGGAGAAGTTTACAGATGAGAGCATGTATGCAGGTAGTTAGTTAATGAAGTTTCCTTAGTGCTTTCTGTGTACATGCACCACCTGACGCACTTTGCAAATATTAACTACTTCACCCCTCATAAGGAAGCCATCTTATTATGTAGACCCTACCGTCTCATTTTACAGATGAGGAAACTGGAGCCACCCGTAACTGTGTCTGGTAACTGTGTTACCAGACTAGTGCGCTCCTAAAACAAGTAATAACTCGAGGAGCTGCCTCTGGGGAGGCCCGTGGGTCTAGGCATGGGAAGAGAAGGGGAATTTCCATTGTATGCATGTGTCTTGGTTTGGGTTCTCTAGAATGAGAACCTGAAACAAGGATTCAGTGGAAGTGGGAGGCTACTCGGTGTTCCAGAATAAAGAGGAGCTGGGAGGTGAGACTGGGGAGGGAGAATGAAATGGGGGTGCAGTATCCGGCAAAGTCTCACGGAGGGAAACTTTGGTCCAGTCCTGCAGTGGGCGATGGAGGCCCTGTAGGTCCCGCAGAACACACCAAGGCTGGGAACTGGGGCATTCATTCCCCATCTTTCCGGGTGCTCCTCTGGGTTGCCCTGGAAGTACAATGAAAGCACTTCCAGTTCCAGCAGGCCGCTGGCTGTGCTACCACATAGGCCTCCTTTGTGAAGAAAGTGGCAGGAAATGTGGAAGCGGCCAAGGCATTTGGGGCAGGGGATGGTACCCACTGCTGACGATTTGTGCATTTGGAATGGATTCTTCTTTTTTCTGAATGAAGGACTTATTGGCACTTACCACTCTGAGTGCATTACTGAGAACAGGTCTAAGAAGGAAAGGAGAGGGTGCTTGAGAGCAAACGCTGGAGATGAAGAAATGGACAAGAGGGGGCCGGGGGTCCTGAGGACACGGTCACCCTGCTCACCACATAAGGAGGTCTCACTACCCATCCATGAGTGAGACCCAACCTGAGGAAGAGGATTCTGGTGCAGCTCCTTCCTCAGCTCCCCTCTGGCAGGACACCGACTCCCATGTCCAGACACTGCCCCACAGGAGTAGGAGGAGGGGATGAAGAAGGAGGAGCAGGCAGAGGAACTGCAGGGAGACCCGAGGTCTGGGGAAGGAGAAATGGACAAAGAGAATAAATGTGACTGAGGTCTAGCATGACCTTGGGAATCTGGCCACCTCGGGCAACCACATGCCTGCCCCACAGAGGTGTCCTCCCTCTGCCTGAGGAACACAGTCTTGTGACTGTAGAATGAAGAGCAGAAGGCGGGCCAGATGGTGGTGGTGTTCAACAGGATATACAGGCCGAGGTCATCCTCAGGGACATGTAGCCCCAGAAGTCCCTGTCTTCTTCCTTCACCCAACAGTATCAAAGCCTTGGGGAATTCCTTCTGGAATCCTGTACTCCAGAAGCTCAGGGAAGAGTACTGGAGAGGGAGTCACCATGACCTGGGCAGCTATGATGGGAAAGGAGAGCTAAAGCTCATCAAGTGAGAGACACCCTGGTCTAAGGAGTTCACTGAAGGAAGGGAGCTGGAGCTAAGAGTTTGTAGAGTGGTTTTCTACTAAGCCTCCTCAAGGAGTTCATTCCCTGTGGTCACCACATCACTGACAAGTGTCAGAGCCTTCAGACTTATCCTTCCTTGCATATTTTCACCCCCTGGTTCTCCAAGTGGCTGGTGAGGAGGGGAGGGGAGCCCTAAATCTCCTAAGCATCTGTCATGCCTCCTCCAAAGATTTTTCCCCAGTTCATCTTCCCGTTCTCTTATTTATTTTCTCAAGACAACAACAAGAATGAAAGAATGAAAAGAATTTTTTTTTAAGAAAGAGAGCAAGAAGAGGGCACTCATAAACAGGATGAAGGAGGCGCAGAAAGGGGGAATGTTTCTTTTGAAAGCAGATTGGCAAGTACCATTACAGAGCTAAGACTTTTTAAAATGGACCAGATCAAACATACTTGTTTTCTAAAGAATCAGAGAATTCAGTGAGATAAAGGCTGCTTTCTGCTCTACAGAGTACCTCCCACTGCCCTGTGCCTTTTGGCTGCACACTAGGGGATCAGTTTACCAATAGAAACTCTGGCTTAAAATCTGCCAAACAAATCAAGGATCATTTTCCTATGTAAATAAAATGACTGAAATGAATTATTCAGGAGCTGGGCCAGAGCATTTGCATGCATCCACCATGTACGCAGATGTATTCTACAGTATGTTTCTCTCAAGATGTTTTCTAATATTTATGCAAACAATTCATAAAATTAAATAACATTACTGTTGGAGTAGTACTTGACATTCATCAGACTATGGACTCTTGTTGCTAGAGGGGATACCCTAAGTTTCAATAACACTTAATGGCTTTTTCTTCTGATGATGACTGCTCAGCACAATTATCCTGACTTTTCTTTACAGAGATGACTTTGTTCCTACAGAAGTATATTTTTATCTGGCTTGTAACTCAAACTTTCCTTTTTGGGTGGAAATGGAGCTTTCTTTTAACTTCATATTTAAAAACAACCATGTCACATAAAAGTTCCTAGAAGACATCAATAGACGTAATCATGGCCAATTATTAACTATTCAATTATTCTGCTTCTCCAGATCATCACCAGCTTTGAATATATAATGCAGATATTGTTGTCCATGCTGATCTGATTACCTGGCTCAATGGAAAAGAAGCCTGGGCTTTGATGAGAGCATTGGTGTGCCATCATAAGGACTACTTGCCTAGGGTCCTATCACCCACTCAAAATGATTCCTCGGGAACTTTTATCACCTCATAATTTAATTCTTTATGCTCACCCTAGATCAAATATGTATCTGATCATATTGTTAAAAGCTCAGCTGCTTCTCGTGTGATGTATCTTAAATAGCATGAGAGAAACAGAGGTCAAAGTAGGGACTGTGCAAATTTTAGAGTACCTTCAAGACTAGAAATATGTGGCTTTTAAAGTCAGCATATCTTGAGCTCGACTCTAAGGGCCAACACAGAGATCAGGGTCAGACCAAGTTTTTGCAAACTTCACTGATGCTGGAGTGGAGGTCTCCATCCAAGAACCTCTTCATCTCCAAAGTGTCATGGTGGCTGAAACGTTATCAGCAGAGATCTTTCTTTCTTTCTTTCTTTCTTTCTTTCTTTCTTTCTTTCTTTCTTTCTTTCTTTCTTTCTTCCTTCCTTCCTTCCTTCCTTCCTTCCTTCCTTCCTTCCTTCCTTCCTTCCTTCTTTCTTTCTTTCTTTCTTCCTTTCTTTCTTTCTTTCTTTCTCTTTCTTTTTTGAGATGGAGTCTCGCTCTGTCAGGCTGGAGTGCAGTGGCGTGATCTCGGCTCACTGCAACCTCTGCCTCTCAGGTTCAAGCGATTCTCCTGCCTCAGCCTCCCAAGTAGCTGGGATTACAGGCATGCACCACCATGCCCGGCTAAGTTTTGTATTTTTAGTAGAGACGGGGTTTCACCGTGTTAGCCAGGATGGTCTCGATCTCCTGACCTCGTGATCCACCTGCCTCGGGCTCCCAAAGTGCTGGGATTACAGGCGTGAGCCACCACACTTGGCCTAATTTCTTTTAAGTTGCATATTTTCTTGTTCTTCATGTTTTGAAGCATAGAATTCCAGAGATTTGCTTATTTGAATATGGACAGCCTTAATGTGATGCCACATGTGCCACATGGTGGGTGCTATTGCTGAAGGAGCAAATTCCTTTATCACAGCAAGTTCTCTATTGCCTGAAGGGATCAAGGCTGCATGAACCAACCAGGTCATAGCATCAGATACTTCAGGAGAGCAGTCAGGGCCACGGAGACACTGGGGAGTCTCTTGGTTGGATGTGATCAGTGAAACCCTAAAGGCACTCCTGCAACACAAGACTGAGTCCAGAGGGCTGTCACTCACAAAGCAGGTGAGTAGAGGAATTGACTGCAGGGATACTGACTAGTGGGTAGAAGGAGCAAGGACCATAGCAGGGAGATCATAGAGGGTTTGGTACATTTTACATAAAAGAGGGGTCATCAACGTCCAAAGAGAATGAGAAGTAGGGCAGGGTCTTGGGTGTTACAGCAAACAGGTCTCTAGGGCACAAGGTGGGGTTGGGGAGAGAGGAGGCAGCATCTGGGGATGGCTCCAGTGAAGGTCAGGTCTTTACCACAAGGTAGAGACAGCTGAGAGGCAGCAGGTAAGCAGAAAACGTGGATGGAGGCTGAGCAGATGGTCACCAGCTGGGATCCCTGAGACGCCTACTCCAGGATGGAATGACTTTGCAGAATCATCACTGGGAGGGCTCTTCGGGATCAACATTTGCCTCATGGAGTTTGGGCAGGAAGAGTTGTAAGGACGTTCTGTGATGCCTCCGTAGACCCTATTGGAGTTGTCCCATTTGGGGCAAGAATGGCTTGGCCTTTATACCCCTTCCTCATTCATTGGTGTGGCTGCCCTTATAGAACATGGCCATTTTTGAGGTGGCTCCCGGTAACTGAAGCAGATCCTGGGGGTTCCGGCAACTGCAGGTTATCTATTGACACCAGCAGCCAGGCAGCAAGCTCTTCTTTGCAGGGGAATCTGGGTGGTGCACCTCCAGGTCTGCCACTCTGAGAGCTGTGCCCAGGAGACTGTTAGAGCTCTTGGCTTGTTCAGTCACAAAATCTACTGCTTTCTGCACCTTGTTCTGTCTTGTTTGAGAAGGTCTTCACCTGCCTTCCTGTGTGCTTTTATAAATTCCCAGCAAACTGCAAACTCGTCGAGGGCAGGAAGAGCAGCTCACCTGTGTGCCTGATGTTTTCTGCAGTGCCAGTCACGTTGCTGGATGCTGGATACATGTCCTGCAGTGGACGAGGGTGCTTTGGAAGCTGGGCTTATGGAACTTCCAGGAAAGCACATGTGGCTATGAGAAGGCTTCCGTGCATGTAGACTTTCAGGGTGCCCTCTTGGGACCATGCTCTAAACTGTGAGTGCTGAGAGTGTTCTCACATAGACATTGCTCATCAACAGATTCCAAAGAAGGCTGAGAATGCAGGATTTCTGGAATGTTGTCTTTCCCCAAGGGGATAAATTTTTGAGAGGCCAAAAAGAGAATATTTGTGCAGAATCAGGGCTAAAAGGAAATAGAAGCTGGACTGGCCACCTCTACTCCAAATTGTCTTTCTCAGCAGAGCTATTTCCAAGCACAGCTCTATCTCCATTTCCGTGGAGGCCACTGGCAGAGTCCCAGGGATTCATCCAATGGCCTTGGAGGCCTCTCTTCCTGCTGCCAACGTGGATGAAGACAGGCCCCTTGCTGCTGCATGCGCCATGGTTCTGCATAATTCCTTAACCATTTCTCCAGCAGGATGAAGCTCTGATGAAATATTTATTGATTTTTAAATGCTACCCATCTATTATAAAGTAGTGCCCTTTGCATTATATATTTTCGAGTTGGGTTTTGTTGTTCTCAGAAACTGCCTATTTTTAAGCACTCACCAGCTTTTGTTTGGGGTATCCTCCCCCTGCAGGTGTCTCTACTCTAACCTTTCATATTAATCAGGTTTTGAGGAAATAGTAACCAAATTCACCCAAAAGAGGAGAAGTGAGCTTCTGCGGCACAGTAGCCTAGGGGGCTCCTAGACAGCAGCTTTTCTCTGTGGCTCGCCACCGCTTCCTCATCGAGTTTAATCAGACTCTGCTGTCAAGTTGAAGCCTCAGCCCTTGTGGAGTGTGTGGTCTGCACCTTCACTTGTTCCCATGTGCATCCCTGTCTATGTCGTCCTCTGACTTTCCTAGAACCTCAACTCCGAATGGTGCTGGTTAGAGCCTGCCAGCAGGAGCCACGCAAGCTAGTTGAGTGTGGAAGGGAAGAAGCCATGATTTCATCACGGCTGCAAGCAGATGTGTGCACAGCTGGCAGAGGGCAATGGCAAACCAGAGGAACCTGACAGTTTCCTGGAGAGCTCTGTGAATTGCCCACTTTGCTGTGGTGGGGGTGCTGAGCCTGGGGGCTCCAGGCCAGGACAGTAGGGACTCACCGTGGGGTTCAGGTGAGCTCCTGCAGCTCACCTTCTCTGGTAGGGGCTTCCCAGCCATTTGTTCCTCTGGCCTTCCTGATGGCCATGTAAGCCTCTGTGCTTAGAATGCCTGGAGTAATTCTGTTTTCCTGACCAAACCATGCTGATAGGTGTGCTTACCCAAGCAGAGGAGCCTGGTCCTAAAGAGCTGGAGCATCCCGAGATGGCTTAGTGGCCAGAGGGAGAGGGGCTGGTGGGACTTGGTGGGGGGAGGGGGCAGAAACAAGCCACCCCCCGCAAGGAGGACTGAGTGGAACGGAGTGTCTGTGGCCTTGAACCTCGAGGCAGGATCAAGGTCATGGGTTCCTAAGTCCCCTGTGGTAGCTGAGGTCTCCACTTGGCCTCAAAGGGGAATGAGATGGAGCTAAGCCATGCCTCATCGGGTGGACCGGGCCAGACTTGAGATGCTGTCCCTGGAGACTGGGAAGCACTGCTCCCTTCAGCCTCCTACCAGGGAGGTATTTGTCATCCACTATAGAGATTGTAAAGTATCAGTTGCAGTTTGTGTGTGTGTGTGTGTGTGTGTGTTTGTTTATAGCAGCACAAACAAATTCACGCTACTTTTTCAAGAAAGAGAAAATACAAAGAAAAGCCACGTGAAGCACTTTGGAGTGTCAGAGTCTGCGATGCGCCCCAGTCATGCCATCTCTCCCCAGCCTGGTGCCCCCTCATCCACCTGCATCCACTGGCTTATTAATTTTGACACCTTCACAACTTTCTTATCTGCCTCCAGTTGCTTGCTATTTAGGTCATGGTTGGTTGTAGCTTGCTTCGTGGTAGCTGAGGAAATCTGAAAACTATGTCAAAACAAAAGACTCTATTTTTTTTCTTCTTGTCAGTGTTTAAGCTACTGATGGAGGGAAGTTCATCGAGTCATTAATTGCTATATTTTAGACACTCAGAGCAATTGGCACCCATCACCTCATTGTGTCCTGTGATTATTATTACCCCCATCTTATAGCAGAGACATAGAGAAGCTGAGTAACTAAATGGCTAAGACGGAGCCCCTGAGAGGCAGGACGAAGCTTTCATCCATGGCGCTAAGCCACGTGAGCCATCAGCTGTGAGTCAGCTACAGCTAAGGACGGCTCCTCCCTCTGTCTCCATCTCTGTCGCAGTCTCTCCCTCATCCTTCTTTCTCTTCCCTCTCTCTTTTCTCTCGCTTGCATCTCTTCTCTTTTTTCTCCTGTGGGGGGTCCATCTCACAGACCAGACATAGTTGGGGGCTGCCCCCCAAGGCGGGACGCCCAGCAGCGTGTTGGTAGAGCAGAGGCATTCCACACACACAGTTGTCACAGAAATGTGGACCACCCGCCGCCCACATCAACCCGGCCGCCTCGCGCTCCCTGTCCTGCCAGGCTGATGGGAAGTGCAGTGATTTGGAGAATGGTCATGCCACTTCCCATGAGTCCCATGCAATTCAGGAAATTGAAACATGGGGGAAATGTCTCCACTGCCCACGTGTGGACTCTGCTCTCCACATTCTGCTGCAGCGTTCCCAGGTCACCCTAATCATGGCATCCTAGCCATGGAAAACACCCTGGCCCCTGAGGCACTTCTGCCCTGGAGTTGGCCTTGGATGTGAGGGGAGCATCTTTCATCACATCTGGAAGCCCAGCACCCCCAGGTACCTTTCTGGGGCCCCCAGGGAACCATTTTCCTTTCTTTGTTTTGTTTTGTTCTGACCACTCTTTCCCCCACCAGAGCAAGGGTATTCTCAAGTCAGAAACTTCCAACCCCCTGCCACGTTTTGAATGTGTCCCCCAGAAGTTCATGTCTCCATTGCAGCAGTGTTGAGAGGTGAGGCATTTGGGAGGTGCGTGGGTCAGGAGGGCTCTGCCCTCATAAGGGAATTGATCCATTCATGGATTGATGGGTTGTGGAGGTGGTGGGTTAGTTTTCATGAGGATGGGTTATTAAACTCAATTTGAGCATTTCTCATGAGTCCCCTTGTCCTGCGATGCCCTGCATCATCCCAGGCCACTACAGAGTCCCCACCAGCAGGAAGGACCCTCACCAGATGTGGCCCCTGGATCTTGGACTCTCCAGCCTCTAGCAATGTCACAAATACATTTTTTTCTTTATAAATTACTGAGTCTCGGATATTCATTTATAGCAATAGAAACAGACTAAGAGAGAAACCTGGTACCAAGAAGTAAGGTGCTGCTCCACAGACATCTGACATGCAGAAGCGGCTTTCATACTGAGTAATGGGTAGAGGCTGGAAGAATTTGAAAAAGGGGGCTGGGAAAAGCCTGTCTTTCTACAAATGGGACACTAAGGGGACTCTAGTGAGGGCTCAGAGGAAGAGAAGACTAGAGAAAGTCTGGAACTGTTTTGAAATTACTTATGTGACCATGACCATATTGCTGATAAAAATCTCAACAATAAATGCCATTCTGAGGAGGTCTCAGAGGGAAAGGAGGAGCAAGGTATTGAAAACTGGAGCAAATGCCATCCTTGTTACAAAATAGCAAAGACTGACTGAATTGCATCCCTGTCCTGGGAGGCTACGGAATGTGGAACTGAGGAGCGATGAAGGAGGCGAGCAGACAGAAGAAGCAGCTGAGCAGCAGGGCATTCAGGCTGCCAGACAGCAACGCAGTGCAGAGGAGCCGCGGGAAGAAGGAAGAGGCAACAGTCTCAAGTAAGCCCAGAACCTACCACGAAACGGCAGTAAGTCTCAAGACTTTTAACTGCTCACCGTAAAACAAGAGAGGAAAGACATGATTTAAAGACAGAATTTGTAATTAAAAAGGAAGCAAAGCAAAAGCATTTGGAACACTCTCACCCTGGCCATGGAAAGAGTGGACAAGCATGCCCAGGAGAGGAGACTAAACGCATGGCCAAGAGCCTGCCATGGGGACTGACACAGGAGGTTAGCCTGAAGCCATCTGAAATGCCTGTGGGGTCTTTCCCCCTTTGTCCTACTCTAGGAAGAGAGCATGGTTTCCAGGGATGGGCCTGGGGTGCCCTGCACAGGGTCACTGCCCAGAGCCACCCAGGGTTTCCGTTCTCCACATTCTGGTGCAGCATTCCCAGGCCACCAAGGCTGTGGCTTAAGTGACTCCAGGTCTGGCTCAATCCATTGATCTGGAAGGTACAAAGCATACACCTTGGTGTTGTGCGTGTGGTGCTAATTCTGCAGACACGCAAAGTGCAAGAGCTGTGAAGACACGGTTTCCTCCACCTGGATTTCAGGTGATGCCTTGGACAGCCTGGAGCCCAGGCAGAGGCTAGCTGCAGGGGTGGAGTTAGCACAGAGCCCCCGCCAGGGCAAAACGCCAAGTGGAAATGCGGGCACAACTGGAGCTGCTGCAGGGAGTCCCCCAGGGCAATGTCTAGTGGGGCTGTGTGAGTGGAGTCACCACCTAGACCCCAGAACAGTAGAGCTATTAGTGTACAGTGCCAGCCTGGAAGAGCTGAAGTGTGGGCTGAGTTCCAGCAAAGCAATGGGGGTATGGCTGCACAAGGTCTTGGGGGCCCAACCGCCACCCCAGTATGTCCAGGAGGCAGTACAAGGACTGCAAGATCCTTCTAGAGTTGTAAGATGTCATGTGGAATTGGAATGGGAATGTCTTTCTTATGGCTGTCTGTAACTGTGTTTTGGAAGTCGATAACATGTTTGATTTCACAAGCTCACAGCTGAAACGAACTTGCCTCAAGGCAAATCATGCCTTGAATCTCACCCATATCTGATTTAGATAAGACTTGGAACTTCGGACTTCTGAGTTGCTGCTGGAACAAGTTAAGACTCTGGGGCTATTGGCTTGGAATGAATGTATTTTATGTGTGAGAAGGATATGAGTTTGGGGGTCTGGGGTGGAAGGCTATGATTTGGCTATATCCCCCAATGGTCCATTTCTCAAGTGTAGCTGTGTTGAGAGGAGGAACCTTTGGGAAAGCTGTACCTTTATGAATGAATTAGTCCATTCATGGACTGATAGGTTGTGGAGGAAGTGGGTTAGTTATCATGATGGTGGGTCTATTATAGAAGCCAGTTTGGCCATCTCTTAGGAGACCCTCACCATGCGATATTCTGCACAGCCTCTGGACTCTGTAGAGAGTCCTCACCAGCAAGAAGGGCTTCACCAGGTGAGGCCCCCTGGACACTGGACTTTCCAGCCTCCCAAACTATAAGAAATATGTATCTTTTCTTTATAAATAACCTGGTCTCAGGTATTCACTTATTGGAACAGAAAATGGAGTAAGATACGCTGTCTCTTCTCTCATTTCTAAAGATTACTCCACGGACTTCCTCTGGGAAAGCTTTTCTCCTTTGCTGCAAACGCTCCCATGTATTCTGACCCTCTGTGCCCATAGAGGGGCTCGTCTAATTCTCTCCAGTGGACCTAAGCTTTAGATATGCCCATAAACAACGACCATAAACATGGAAGCAGGAACTGTAGGGCTGGGCTGGGGTGCAGACGAGGGAATAATAATAGCAGCAGCCAGCTGTTGTGTTGTAGGCTCTGTTCTATCTTCTTTGCATAAATTTATTTATTCTTCCCAGAAATGCCATGGAGTATTATCTGTCATGTACTGCAGGCTCACTAGAGACACAAATAGAATCCAAAGCAGGAAATGGCTCAAGGGCAATAGGAGTTGATTTCTGGCTAAGAGCAGTGGGCAGATGAGCTGGTGGCTGGGCAGGCTCACCATTCAATCACTCAGGGACCCAGGCTGATGGAGATACGCCTTCTTCAACACACATGGTTTCCAAGGTTGCCATGAAAATCCTTTCCTTTCCAGACAGTCTGAAAAGGGGAAATTGCATGGAGGAGAGCCCCAGAAAAGCTATGCATGGGTCAGGCCACAACTGGAACACATGGCTTTCTCTCAGGTCTTTCATTGGCTAGAGCTCAGTCACATGAGCGTGCTGAACTGCAAGGGCGGCTGGGAAATGTAGTTCCCACAGGGACGTCCCTTCTCAGTGAATGTCCCGCCCAATGGAAAGGGTGGCACCATCCAAGGAGTTTCCACCAATGTATGATTGGCCCACTTTACAAACTAGGAAACTGAGGCACAGCAAGGTTAAATAAGTTGACCAAGATCACATATCTGGGGAATAACAGACATGAAGCTGCTCGGTGTCTCCCCCAACAGGCTGCAGTCACTTTAAGTCCCCACATGGAAAGTGTCAGTGCCGGGAGAGCTTTCAATTGCCAGGGAGTTAGGAATACTCAGACCAAGCGTGCTCTCTTCTCTCCCGTCTCTCTGGCCCAAGGGGCAGTTCTTAGAAGGGGATTGCTTGATGGCAGGATGTGGGAGCTGCACCCTGAGCTCTCTGTTCCTGCGGTGACTGGACAGCAGCCCTGGGCATCCCTGTCTACACCTCTGCAGCTCCTGGGATTGGAACAGGATTGAGTCCAAGTGACCAAACAGCAAGGCTGTCCAAGCTGGGGTGCTGGTGGTCGGCGCCTGAGGCACTGTCCTGGGCTGTGCTTCCTTATGGGAGGGTTGCGGGGGCTCTGTGGGAACCTTGTGACCGATGCTGGTTTTGGAAGAATTTTCCAGAATTCTGTCTGGCTTTTGGAATAATGCCAGCAGGGGTGATTTTCCCAAAGCTCCTTTTGGCCCACTATGGGGGATGAGTTTGAATCCAATGAGGGCAGTTTCTCTTCATGGGTGCTGCACTTTCTGTGCTGTGTGGGGAGTTTCACTGATGCTGCCACCCAGGGAGCACCTCCTTGTCATGCCAATTCCCGCTTCCTCCCTTCAGATGTGGCCCTTCCTGGCTGATCGAAGACTGCAAGCTCCTTGAGGCCAGAGAGGGATTCTGCTCCTGTCTGCATGCAGTGGGCCTGGCTCTGCTCCCGTACCCATGCAGTGGGCCTGGCTCTGCTCCTGTGCCCATGCAGTGGGCCTGGCTCTGCTCCTGTCTGCATGCAGTGGGCCTGGCTCTGCTCCTGTGCCCATGCAGTGGGCCTGGCTCTGCTCCTGTCTGCATGCATTGGGCCTGGCTCTGCTCCTGTGCCCATGCAGTGGGCCTGGCTCTGCTCCTGTGCCCATGCAGTGGGCCTGGCTCTGCTCCTATGCCCATGCAGTGGGCCTGGCTCTGCTCCTGTCCGCATGCACTGGGCCTGGCAATGGTGGTGAGAATCAGCTGATGTGGCTGAAGAGACGCACAAGGTGCACGATAGTGGTGGCTGCTGTTCTTGTCAGTTTCCTGAGGCCCATCTGTGGCTCCCCACTGAGAGCCAGGGAGAGCTGCCCCAGCTAAAGGCTGATCAAAAATTGCTCAGAATTATTGTGGAAACCTAAATAATTCCCCTGAGGAAGATTTTTCCTGTCTGGCCCTGAGAGCATTCTGTAGTTCAGCTGAAAATACAGCTGAATTGAAAAATGTACCTACTTCAGCAAGAAGAGTTGTAGCTGCTTTACAGGGACTGCTGTGGAGTCACCCAACTGTTTTCAGACAGTTTCACATTCAAAAGCCATTTCTTCCGAAGTGAAGGAGCCATGGATAAGGTCAAAAGATGGACCCCGCTCTCTGACCCTGGCCCACCTGTCAGGGCACTGCCCGGCCCCGTCTCAGATCGTTCTGGGCCTGGGATCTCACTCTTTGTTCCCGTTGATATTTGCTGTATTTTGCCACTAAATTGTATTTGGACTCCGGCCTCCCACTGGGGAGATGTTTTGCTGCACCTCAGTGGAGGCTGTGCAGATTCCTTGATGCTTACCGAGGCCTGCCATCCCGGGCCACCTGACAGCAGCAGGCACAGGCTGGGACACTTCTGTTGTCTCCAGAGAAAAGTGCCTAACTTTCACATCAAACCCCTGGAAAAGGTTTGATTTTCCAAATGTTAAGCAATTAGAATCAGCTAACAGTTTATTCTCCAAGCAGCAAATATACAAGTTGCCTAAATTAGAGTAATCCCAAATACCTGTGGACTCTGCTTGCCAGGTCTGTGCTAAAGCAGGAGCCACACACCCGGACTCTCTGGGCCCAGAGCCGCTGCCTGCAGCACCTGCAGCCTTCCCATGCATGCCAGTGCAGCAGGGCAGCTGACCTTGGGTTCCATGGGGTCACCCAAAAGTTATCCTTTTCGTTGGGTCTGAAGTGACTGGCGTGTGCACTGTTTCCACACTGGTTGTTTTAAGCAGGACGGTGACAGCAGCCAGGGCTGGTCTGTTCTGAGTGAGGAAGGACAGTGAAGGAGGCTGGCTGTGCCGTTTGTTGCCTCCCACTCTCTGCCCTATAGGAAAACTGGGTGGCACAGCAGTGACATGCCCCATCCAGGAGGCAGACAGGCCTTGGGGAGTGACTTGCCCTCCTGGGCTCTGGGCTATGGTAAGGATCAGAGGAGACCAGGGTCAAAACCTCCTCTGTCTCTGGCTCTGAGAGCCCCACAGCCCGTGACTATGCTCATGGACAGGTCACCTGAGTGGGTCGGCTGCCTCATGGTGGGAGGTGCCCCCACTTGCTGGTTCTGAAATCTGGGCTGGCTAATTAGCATCTCTGGCACCTCAGTTATCTGTGGGTGAAAGAGAAATCAGATAAGTTGCTTGCCTGGGCTTGGGGTCTGCAGAGGAAGTCCCTCCTGCACTAGGACTCACGTTCCCCTCCCCAGGTGGGGTTGAGGGTGGGGGTTCCAGGGGCCAAATCGAGCCCTGTTTTGTATGGCCTGCAAGCTAAGGATGGCTTTGATGTGTGGCAGAGACCGGAATCACCTTTCCAGGAAAGGTGTGCCAGCCCATGATTTAAAACTACCTGGATTGCTCACATTTGCTTGGATTCACTGAGGCTCGGAGGGACCATTCTTTTGCTGACCGTGAGAGGCAGCACAGCCAGCATGGGGCTACGTGGCCAAGAGTGGTCGTTGGTGGCCAGGTGAGTTTGCCACAGGCAGGGATGGGGCCGAGGAGCCTTCGGAGTAGGAGGGAGGCTGTGCTGCACCTGGGCAGGACCTCAAGCCTCAGCTCAGCAAGTGGCACCTGGGAGAGGGACAGAGGAGCAGAGGGAACATGTGTGTCTCCTGAGCACCTCCAGAGTCTGAAAACCTGTGTTTCAAATCCCTCGAGTCAGAGTTGAAATCACAAAGAAATCCTGCTCAAAACAGTGGGATTTTCATGACCTTGAAAACACACTGGCAGAAGAGCCCGCCCTGTTTTTTATTGGCTTTGGGCTGAAACGTGGCTGCGCTGGTCTTCTGGGCAAGTGGAGTGTGGGCGCCACTGCAGGGGAGAGGGCGCTGGTGTCCAGGGCAGCTCTCAGAGGAGGCCATCTGTAGTCCAGTTAGAGAAGCGCCTTGAAGTGTGTTTGGGGGTTGGCGAGGATGGAGGTCAGCCCACAGAGGGGCTGTGAGGGTCTGGACAGGGAACCAGACAAACGACCTCCCCCACTGCTGGGCAAGGGTTTGCACTTCTATTTACGCGCAAAGCCGATTCACATTTGGCTTATCTATCCAGATGAACACACCCACAAACACACCAAAACAGCAAAAGAAAATAGCTCACAGGGTGAGCACAAATTTCTGTTGGGAACATGCGTTGCTCGGAGGGGAAGGGGGAGAAACGGCAGTGTTCTCTGTGAAGCCAGCGCCGGGCAGGCTCCGAGCTCCAGCCCCAGTTGGCCAGGCAGCCAGACGCTGGAGCAGTTGACCAACAGGCTTCTGGGGCTGGACAGCCACAGGCTGGGATGCATGGCTCCTGCAGAGGGCAGGGCAGGTGGGGCAGCGGTGCTCTGCAGGGAGGGCACGTCCCTGAACAGATGTAACGTTGCTGGATGTAGGGTGGTAGGGCCTGGAGGGAGTTCCCAAAGCCACCGCTGCTCTCTAAACAGACAGCCTGCTTTCAAAATCACCTTAGTGCAGCATAACTTCCATACAGTGAAACACACTCATGATAAGCGACAATTTGATAAATTTTGACAAGTGTTTACTCCAGAGCACTACTTGCTTCTCCTTTGCAGCCAGTGCTCTGGACTCTCACCTTCACCCCCTGTCCTGGGTGACTGCTGCTTTCTTCCTGTCCCTGCTGCCTGGACTTGCCTGCTGTAGAATCAGCAGAATAGATGCATTCTGCGCATCTGAGTGTTTGTGTTTTCCTGTCTCTTTCACCCAGCGGAGTGTTTGCGAGGGCAGCCTGTGTTGCTATGTGCATGCAGTGGAGTGTTTGCGAGGGCAGCCCGTGTCGCTGTGAGCATGTTGTGGTTGTTTTCTTCATTCCATAGATGAGTGGTTGTTAAAGGCACCCTAGTTGGTGTCTCCCACTCCTCGATGAGTGTTTCCTCAGTTTCCAGATTGAGGCTACTGTAAAGAAATCTGCTATTAATATTCCTGCAGAAGCCTGTGTGTGCACATACGTTTTCATCTCTCTGTGTAAATACCTTAGGGCGGAATTGCTGGGTTGAGTGATAGTTGTTTGCTTGATTTTTATAAGAAACTCCAAGCTATTTTCCAAAGTGGTTGCACCTGCAGTCGGGTACGAGAATGCCACTTTTTCCACACACCTACCCTTCTTGCGGGAAGTGGTACCTCACGTGCCTCCCTCTGACTAACGACACTGGGCGTCCTTCCTTGCATGGAGTGGCCATTTCTAGCCCTCTTCTGTAAAGAAAGGGGAGGGCTCCTTGCTGCTTGCATGCTGCCTCCTAAGTGCGTTATCAGAACAAGGAAGAGAGGCGTTGGCTTCCCTTCCCTTCTGTCTTCCTCAAATAAACAGGTAGATTTTTAAAAAATGAGTCGATTTCCTCATGGAAACTGACATGGAACAAGGACCTGGCGTTGGACACAGCTGGGATGCAGCACGTCTGCACCTAATGCTTTTTTGGATGATGCATGTCATCTGCATTTGAGAGAGGCTGGAAATCTTTCTGAATCAGAATCAGGGAAACATTTATTGCAAGGACCATCTTTAAGTGTTTATGACCCTGTGTAAATATAATTGGTGTCAAAGTGATGATACTTCTTTAAAAAGTCAGATTTGACTGACTAATTTATAAATTAACAGACAAGATATTTAATTTTTGTCTCCTTTTATTTTATTTCTGAATCTGCTACTTGTAAGGCAGACATGACATGTTCTTATTATTTGATTGTTCATTTCATTAATTCACTCATCCTTTTTTTATCCATCCACCCAACCATGTGTTCCTTCCAAGTGGCACGCACTGTTCTGATTGCTTTAGGTCAATTAACTAAACCATTAATTAATTAATTCATCAGTGAATGAATCCGTCAACCAGCAAACCCGTCAATTCACTAATCCTATCCACAGTGCTTTTCTTCCCTCTTCTTCTTCTTCCTTTTTTTCTTCTCCTCTCCTTTCTTCCCCTACCTTTTTCTTTCCTTCCTTTCTTCCCATTGAAAGGATACTCTCAGACGTTAGTCAGGCTTCTCTTTTGACTAGGCTGTGGCCTTGGTCCCCACCCTTGCTGGGCCTGATTTGTCTCCTTCCAGCAAGAACCTCGCTAAGTCCGTTTAGAGAGAAGCTTCCACCCTTCATACCTGATCAAATCCTTATCCACCACTCTCAATGTCTGCTCATCCTGGCCCTCCTTTGGCAAGAATCCTGTTTGGCTAGGTTGGCAAGAATTCTCCTACCCCTGAGGCCCCCTCTCAGAGATTTTCCAGGCACTGCCCCTTCTGCCCCAGCTCCTTGGCTATAAACCCCACTTGTTCTTGCTGTGTTTAGAATGCAGCCCAGTTGCACACCCAGGTCTCACTGCCCCAACTGCGGTAGTTCCTGAATGAAACCTGCTTTTCTGCTTTAACTTCTGTCTGGCTCTGGTTCCCTTCCTTCTTTTAATATGTGTTACTGCTCACTTACTTACGAAGCATCCAGGCAGGCCAGTCTGCCAGTCCCACCTTCACCGACTGATTGGGGAGATAATTACACAGGAAGCCCGCTGCGATCAAACGTGATGGATTCCTCTCTACTGAACCTGTGTGGACAGAAGGGCAAGGGGGAGAGCGAAGAGAAGGCGGTCCGAGCAGATACAAGGTCTGCTTCCTCCACCGGATGGTGCTGGCTTGTCGCAAGCATTGATTCTATCATCCTGTACAGGGCTTCCTCTATGGCAGGCCGTTTGTGTAAGGAGGGGAGGGGGAAAATGGTAGTGTGGCTGGGAAGGTAGGCCCAGTGAGGAAGAGCTCGGTGGTCTTCTGCAGGGGTGGGGGTACCCAAATGGCAAGTGAGAGTCACTGCCCCTGCTCCCTTTTCCTGACCTGGGACCGCCCAGCCTGGCAGAAGGAGGACCCCCTCTCACCATGGATGAATCTGCATAAGCGTACTGACCCCCGGCCAACCCATGGGACAGGCTACTAAAGTGGAGATGGTCAAGCAGGACACCAGACGGGTACTCTGCTCAGGGCACACAGTGCCTCGCATGCCCAGAGGACCCGAGAATCACTGAGGCACCTTCTGCCACCTCAGGGGCCTCTTTTGGGGTTTCTTTAGCCACAACAAATGAGACTGAGCCAAGGAATGGGACAGAGTCTTCAAGGGGTGGGGATATTGAGGCACGGAAAGGTGATGTAACTTTCCCGCGGGCACGTGGGAAATGAAATGTCACCATCCCCAATCAGCAAGAGGGAGGCATGAGACCTGAGCTGGAGCTGACTGACTCAGAGCCCACGCTCCCCGTCATTCCACTCCTGGCACAATTGGGTACCACCCAGCCCAGCACGACACAGTACCTCAGGGCAGCCTGGGCAGCTGCCAGGCACTCGGGGCAGCAGGAGGGGGCAGCTGTGTGGTCCAGCTGGAGACAGTGGTGGGAACCAGCCCGCTTTCCATTTTGTCCACCCAAAGCCACCCTGTCCAAGGAGGGCAGGTGAGGGCCACTCCCTGCAGCCCTTTCCCCTGAGTGAGCACACGGGCAGCCCTGGTCCAGGGCACTCCAGCAAGGAGTGATCTGGAAAGGCAGGGAGGACGGAGCAACGGCTTTGAAGTCAGTCTGGGTAGGTCGAGGCCCATCTCTGCCTCCTCTGCCCTGAAACCTTGGGCAGGTGACTGAAGCCCTCTGAGTGTCAGTTTCACCATCAGTCATGTGGTGACAAGGAGAGAAAGCACTTGTGGAACACTGAGGACTGAGCCAGATTCTACACCTTTACCTACTGCCAGGATGCCCGGGTGCTAGAATGGACACTTTTCTTATTACAGTTCATCTCAATTACTGCATGAAGACACCCTGAGGAAGGCCTCTGGGGATGGGTGAGCAGGTGCCCCCAGCCCAGCTCTGCCTGCTCTGAAGGCTCTGCTCTTCACTAGGAGTCCTCATCCTCTGCTGTTTCACAAGGTGAGTCACACACGCCATCCACAAGGCAGCACGTAGAGAAAGGCCTTGCAGGGAGGATACTGATGATATAATTGATGCATTTGTAGCTGCGCCTTAATGCGGAAAGCCCTGGGAGTGTGCGTCTTAATCTCTGGGACAGAGAATTAGTGCACCCTAAGACACTAATTTCTTCCCAGAGAGCACCTGACTTGCCACCCGGGTCAGACTAATTAGGAAAGGAGCCCTGCAATCAACTTCATCTCAGAAGCAGCCTGCTCGTCTGCCCACAACGGGGAGGCTGGCCCTGCACGCATTTCTGTGTTAACCTCCCACACAATACACTCACCCAGGGCCGCAAGGAAACAGAAAGAAACAATAGTTCTCAAATGCCTGATGACCCAGAAGTGGGACCTAGAAAACCTGGGCAGCTCCCCAAGCGTTGCCCCCCCAACCCCGAGGGCAGGCTGGAAACCAGATCTCCCTCAAGCTGGGGACAGGAGCCACATTCACCTGTTGGGGGCGGGGGGGCACTGCTCAGTGATTCAACAGGCACTTCACAAAATTACCATTTTTAAATAGGTAAGACTTTACCTTTTTTAGTGCAGTTTATTTAGTTATTTATTTGAGATGGAGTTTCACTCTGTCTCCCAGGCTGGACTGTAATGGTGCAATCTCGGCTCACTGCAACTTTAGCCTCCCAGGTTCAAGCAATTCTCGTCCCTTGGCCTCCCGAGTAGCTGGGATTGCAGGCACGCCACCATGCCCGGCTAATTTTTGTATTTTTAGTAGAGATGGAGTTTCACCATGTTGGCCAGTCTGCTCTCGAACTCCTGACCTCAAGTAATCCACACATCTTGGCCTCCCAAAGTGCAAGGATTACAGGCATGAGCCACCACACCCGGCCTTTAGTGTGGTTTTAGGTTGACAGGAAATTGAGATAGTACGTAGCGTTCCCTTTACCCACCCCATTATACACGCTGCTTTCCCTATTTTGACATCTTGCATTCATGTGGACATCTGGGACAATTGAGGAACCTGCACTGATATGCTATGAGTCACTGAAGACCACAGCTGACACCAGGGTTCCCTCTTTGCTCTGCAGTTCTGGGGGTTTTGACAAATGCACATTGACATGCGTCTACCAGCACAGTTTGTAACAGAAGTGTTTCCCCTTCCTAAAATTCCCTGTGCCAGCAAGCACATTCTGAGAGCTGGGCACTTCGCGGAGGGGCCAGCCATGTGAGTCCACAGTGGCCAAGCTGCGGGCTTGTTCTTAGACACTCCAGGTCACTGGGCACTCAGGAAAGGACAGTGGTGTGTCCCCAATGTGGACTTGGTGCTTTCTGTGTGGGCTTGATGCTGATGTACAAGTAAGGATTGCTGACCCCTGTCCCCAAAGGGCCTGCCAGCAGCTGGACGCCATCTTTCATGAAGTGTTCCTGTGGGCAGCAAGGTCATGCAGGTGGCAGGGATAGAAACTGCTCCGTCACCAGGTCTTCTGAACCAGGCTCGGCTGCCTCCAGACATATCCCATTGGGCGGGGTTCCTGGATGCCACCCAGACCCTCATGGTCTCTGTCATTTTCTCTGCCCACCCCCAAGCCCTCGGGCTCATGGCTGCCTTTCCTACTAAAGCCCCTGCTTGCTGGACCAGAGCTAACGTTCATGGAGCCCCTACAGGTTGAGGAAAGGCCCCGAGGGTCCAGGAGCCAGGGGTGCTGTCCCCTGCCCTGCAGGATCTGCAGCCGACGCATGCTGCTCTGGAAACTTCCCAACCTCCTAGACCAGGAGGCACGTCCTCATGTAGCAGCTGCTGCTGGGAGCCGTCCTAGGACCTGTGACACATGAGGGCAGCAAGCTAAAAGCTAGTGATTCCCTTGCCCACTCTGGACACCAAAGCATCCCTGATTGATGATGGTCAGGAAGCCCCAGACAGAAAGAAGCCTCCCCTTCAGCCTCCCTTAAGGGTTTGTGTATCCCCTTGCTCCATTGCGGTCAAGTGAGGTTTCCTGAGCCCATGGCTGTGCCTGGCCCTCCTTGCCACGTGGACAGCTGCCTTTCTAGAAATCAGCCAGGCTGATGACGGATCGCCCCTTTGCATCATCACCAGAGGGTCTGGACCATGGGACCATCCACCTTCCTGGGCCCTTTCTGCTCCTCACTAGGAGGGTGCGGCAGCATCCAAGGGACCATTGCTGTAGCTGAAAGAGATTGATTTTCAGGAATTGCATGTCTGATTCCACACTGACTCCTGGCTCTCTTCTCATAAGAAACACACGGGCATATGCGTGCGTGCACTCATATACATGCACCTCAACACACAGGCGTGTACATCCCCTCTTTGGCCTTGTGGTCCATTTCCCTAGTTCTGCTTTATGTAACAGCATTTGATGCCACCGAGCCAGCCCCTACTTAAAACTGCAGTTGATCCTCCAGGCACAGCACGGAGGGAGGGAGCTCATTACTGAGCGCTGTGGTCTCAGCGGGAAACACAGCTATTACCATCAACTTGGAACAAGCATGAGGAGCAATTAGGTATTCTCTAAAAATCCAAGTTAGTGTGTGCAAAGGGCTGAAATAGCCAGAGATGGGAACACATTACACTGAAGATGGCAAAGACATAAATAGAAAACTTTGAAAATAAATGAACTGTCTGAGCCATGGCTTAGCAAACGAGGAGGACGGCTGTCCACTCTTTTTGAATCTGAATTCATGTGTGATGTCTGCTGGGCGGAGGCCCTCATCTACCAGGGAAGCAGGTGAGAAGTCAGGATGTGTATTCCAAGGAGCAGAACGCTGACACGCTGCAGCGTGGATGGACCTCAGAAGCATTACGCCTTGCAGAGGAAGCCAGACACACAGGACTAGGTATCACATGAGTCCCTTTATAGGAAGGGCTCAGAACAGGCAGATCTACAGAGCCAGAAGTAGTTAGGGGTTCCCTGGGGCTGGGGATGGGAACAGGATGAACTACAAATGCCCATGAGGCTCTCACTGGGGTGACAGAGATGCTCCCGAACTGCAATGTGGTGATGTTTCCGTAGCTTGATGCATTTATTAAGAATCATTGTGGTATACACATAAAATGGGTGAATGTTATGCTGTGTAATTTATACCTTAACATTTTGTTAAAGCCAGTGCATGCATACAATTCTACAGCAACCAGCATGATATTCCATGCCTATAATATGTCCAGAGAAAACACCCTGGAATTTAGGGGGCGCATAGACAAATGGGATCCGAAGTTCGATGGACCCTTTAAAGTGTGTTCTTTCTGCTTTTCTACCTAAAAGAAACATGTTTTAGGACGTGAAATGAGAGCAAGGGAAGGACAGATTCTTGGGGAGTTGAGGTGAGCAGTTACTGTGATAAGAGCAGTGGTGGAGGGAGGGGAAGGGAAGGAAGAAGAGAAGGGAGTGGGGAGAGTAGTGAGGATGGGGAGAAGTGTTTTCTAGGGGAGTTGAGAAAACTTTTATTTTTTATTTTTTGTAGATCACGTACATCATCCTTACAACAAAATAATCTGATAAAGATAACCCAAAGCAAGACTAAATATAAAAATGTCTACAAGGCATTTCATTGGGATGTGCTGGCAAAATGACCTTTGGGTGCTGATGGCTGGAGGTGGGGCACAAAGGAAGTTAGGACATGTGCTTTTAAGGAAATGAAACCAGTGAGAAAGACCCAGCACGGGAGTGAGCTTCTGGTGGGGCAAAGCTGACTTGAGGCCAGTGAATGTTTCACTACTTGAACATAAGGCTAGCGATTATGCTGAAATAGACACTGACTCATTCCTAGTTCTCTTCCTTTGAAATGCAATTCCAGCTCCAATAACATATCTAGATTTTAACTACCCCAAAGCATGAATTTCAAATTGAATGAAAACAACCCTGTGAAATTACGTATAAAAACTCACTCCCTCATCAGCATGCTGGGACGGAGGAAGAGGCAATGGCATTGTGATGAGAAGGAGCCTCACTGTGTATGGAAGGTCCCTACCAAAACTCACGTTGAAATTTAATTGCCACTGTAATGGTACTGGGAGGTGAGGCCTTGAAAAAGTCATGAGCTCATGGGTTAGTGATCCTAGGAGTGGCCTCGAAGGGGTCATGAGCTCATGGGTTACTTATCCCAGGAGTAGGCTCGAAGGGGTCATGAGCTCATGGGTTACTTATCCCAGGAGTGGGCTCGAAGGGGTCATGAGCTCATGGGTTACTTATCCCAGGAGTGGGCTCGAAGGGGTCATGAGCTCATGGGTTAGTCATACCAGGAGTGGGCTCCTGATAAAAGGATGAGTTTGGCCTAATTTCCTCTCTGTCTCAAATGCTCATTTCCACCCTTCTGCCTTCTGCCATGATGGGACCCTCCCAGATGTTGTCACCTTGTTCGAGGCCTTCCCAGCCTCCAGAACTTCTGTTCTATATTAATAGATAAACTTCTGTTCTATATTAATGACCTGGTCTGCTGTATTCTGTTATAGCAGCAGAAAATGGACTAAGACAAGCCTCCAGGTTCCATGCGTATGTATGCACACTCCAGTGGGAGCAGGTAGCAGCAGGCAGCCTTCTGGTCAGTTACAGCAACGCCGGCTCTGTGTTTCCTCCATAAACTGTAACCATTCCTGTAACTTCCAAATGGAGGTTTTTGTGACGGTTAGAGAGAGAATGGCTTGTGGAGTACCTGGCACGCAGACACGTAAAAGCTCTTATTATCCTCTTCAGCAAGAGCCCACCATGGGTGGTTAATAATAGTCCTGCTGAGGGTCACTTGGCCACAGCAGTGACTTCTGTGGAACTGAATTTTGGGCAGCACAACACCCATCTTGGTTCTCAGTGCAAAGGGAGGCATTTCGTCTTTTCCCTTGAAGATCATCATAAATATGGATTCATTTCACCTGTGTTTGTTCACATTTGCAGTAGAAATTGATCAGTAAGTACAACCCAATCGAGTCTTCTTCTTTTTTTGATTTTGACAAATTTCACTTTTTTATTACTTTATCACTTTATGCTCGGCTAGTGTTGTAAGCCCTATCCACACAGGGCATGCCTTGCTCTGGAATCAAAAGGGAGTTTCCAGTGCCTTCCCAGGAAGTGCCCTGGGAGACCGAACCTCAGGAAGAGAGCTGCCTGGGCCATGGACATCTCCCTAATGTGTGGGAAGAAAATCCCTATTTACCGTGCAAACAATCAATAAGCACAAAGTACAAATGGGGGTTATTACTACCTGCTGTTCCCTGAGCATCAGTGCGATCCATTGCTAAGTGCTGTCTTGCACCTGCTGAGCCGGAGCTCACCGACCTGCTGACTACAACAATCGTGCTTCACATGAAAGGCCTGGGGTTTTTTTTTTCCCAGCTGAATACTATCTGAAGCAAATATGAGACTTTAAATAGACACTGGGAAACTTTATTCTCTGGGGCAACCAACTTCCCAATGGTGGGTCTTGCTTTCTGTTTTTTTCTTCATTGATCATACTCTTTAAAAAAAAATCACTTTTAAATGATATTCTCTTGAAGCCCAGTGGTTCCAGCCACACAATCCAGCTACATTCATGTTCTGGCTGCTGGGAAAAACCAATAACCACGCAAAGACACCCCCATGCCAACAGCCCCCACGCAGATACCCCTGCACCCTCTACACACAGACACCCCACAAACAGACACCCCACACACCACCACCAGGTAGAAAGAGTTGAGGTAGGTTTATTTTTTAAGGCAACTAATATTTATACTAGGAATTTTAAATGATCACTTCTACTTTCATTTAAAACAAATTTTTAATCTTTTGATTTTATGTATGTATGTAGGTAGGTATTTGAGACGGAGTCTCACTCTGTTGCACAGGCTGGAGTGCCGTGGCACGATCTAGGCTCACTGCAACCTCTGCCTCCTGGGTTCAAGTGATTCTCGTGCCTCAGCCTCCCGAGTAGCTGGGATTATGGGCATGCGCCACCACACCCAGCTAATTTTTTGTATTTTAGTAGACACGGGGTTTCACCATATTGGCCAGGCTGGCCTTGAACTCCTGATCTCAGGTGACCCATGCCCCTTGGCCTCCCACAGTTCTGGGATTACAGGTGTGAGCCACCATGCTGGCCGCTACTTTCATATTATGAGTGGTGGTGCCCAGCCACGGCCAGGGCTCGTACTAACGTCCTCTACTCCAAGCCTGCTTTTTCTCCTCACTTAGAAGAGATTAACAGTGGGCGTCTGGGATGTCCCAGAGCTGTTCGTCTGGGACCGAAATCCCTTTTTTTTTTTTTTCTGAGGGCTTGCCACTAGTCACCTTGACTTGTAGATTACGAACCAGGATACACAGAGAATTCAGTAACATATGAGAGCATCTACCTTTCCTGAGGGGGATGTTTGCCACCAGGGTCTGATCAAATTCACTGGTGTCCCTGTTCCTGTTACTGGATGGAGTTTCGAGGGAGTCTAGCTCGTGGGTGGCTCCTAGTCTCATAGGCATGGAGATGTGTGTGTGCACCTGTGTGTGTTTGGTGTGTGTGCATGTGCATTTGTGCAGGTGTGCACGTGTGTGTGTGTGTGTGTGTGTCTGTGTGTGTGTGTATGCAGAAGCCATTCCATTTACCTAGATGTTTGGGTTACAGTCTTTTGCAAAATTCACACATAATTTACTCTTTAGCATAGAGGGATTTTTAAATTAAACTTTCTTTATAAAGTTTTTCATAAAAACTAGAGGTGTTGATTTCTATGTTTTCCTGTCCCCTCTGGTCTTGACGCTGATGTTTTGTGGCCAGGCCTGGGCTTGGGACAGGCTCTGTTCAGAGCCGTAACTTACCATATTTCTGAGCACCTACCTGGCAGTGGAGGGAAGACAGTTCCTACGTCCCAATTAGCGAAGGAAGAACAGATGGCCGCAGATGCCTGAGGGCAAGGATGGAGGAAGGCACCCAGCGGTGACACCAGAATAGAGCCGATTGCAGCCCAGTTCAGTCCTTCCTGACAAAGGGGCCTACAGAGTCTCAGCCCATGAATATGCCTCAGCAGTTTTACTTTGCAAACTACACTTCAAAAAGGACAACCTTCTTTTAGAGAAGCTGCCAAAATGATTGCACCATGTGGATAACGAGCTGCCACAGAGTGCCGAAGAGGCGGCCTTGTCAAATCACAGCCCTGTTCCGTCCATTATTTTGAAAGGACTGTGCAGAAATGGTGGTCATTGGCGGGATGCTCTTTGACCTTGAGACACTGGGGTTCAGAGAAGCCATTGTGAACATCACTAATGTGTGTGTCTGCGTGTGCATGTGTGTTCATGTGTGTTGCTGATGAAAAATGCCAAACTCTGTAAAATATTTGAAGAGATTTTTTTCTGAGCCAAATGTGAGGACTGTGACCCATGACACAGCCTCAGGAGGTCTGAGAATATTTGCCCAAGGTGATTGGGTGGCAGCTTAGTTTTATACCTTTTAGGGAGACATGAGACATCAATCAATACATGTGAAGTATTCATTGGTTTCATCTGGAAAGGTGGGACAACTCAAAGTGGTGGTGAGGCAGGTGCTTCCAGAACACCGGTGGATTCAAAGATTTTCTGATTGGCAATTGGCTGAAATAGTTAAATTATTATCTAAAGAACTGGAATCAGTAGAAAGGAGTGTCTGGGTTAAGATAAGGAATTTTGGAGACCAATGTTCTTATTATCTACATAAAGTCTCCTGGGTGGCTGCCCTTAGAAGCAATAGATGGCAAATGTTTCCTGCTCAGACCTTTAAAAGGTGCTAGGCTCTCAGTTAATTTTTTTCAGGATCAGAAAATGACCTGGAAGGGAAGGGGATTCTCTACAGAATGTAAATTTCTCCCACAAGAGATAGCTTTGCAGGGCCATTTCAAAATAGGTCAAAAAATATACTTTGAGGTAAGATACTTTGATTTCTTTCAGGGTCTGCTATCTGTCATGTGATTTTATGCTAGAGTCAGGTTAGAATGTGGTATCTTATTGCTACCAAGGGTCTGCTTTGTCAGTCTTAATATCTCTGCTTTCACATTAGTGCTGGTCAGTTGTGCCTGAATTCCAGAGGAAGGAAGGTATAATGAGGCAGTCCAACCCCCACTTCCCATCATGGCCCAAACTAGAATTTTAGGTTTCTTGGAATCCCTCTGGCCAAGAGGAGGAGTCCATTCAGTCAGTTGGGGGACTTAGAATTTTATTTTTGGTTTACTGTGTATGTGTGTGTGTGTCTGTGTGTGTGGCAGGAAGGCAGTCACAGATCCTGTTTCCTATAAACTCCTGTAGTTCTGAAAAATGACCCCTGTCCCCAGATCACTCACTCACAGACCATTTGTACCCCAAAGCTTTCCTGGTTAAAAATGCAAAAGTTTTCTTTCTTCATGGAGGTGGTAGGATTTGGGGTAAGAGCTTTAAAACTGGCTCCATTAATTAGCAACTGTGATTCTGGAGTTAATTAATCCCTTGGAACCTCAGATTCTTGTTATATAAAAACAATGAAATTAGTAGGTTTCTAGTTATCAGGACCTGGAGGAGGATTCAGTGAGATGACCTTAGGTCGTATCTTTCTTGTAGCAAGGACATGAGGTTTCCATCTCATTGCACATGGAGCAGCCCCCAGGCTCTGGGAGCATCAACCAGGGTCAGCAGCAGAGGCTAAGCAGGGACCAGAAGGGTCACACAGATGAAGGGAAAGCAGATATTTCCACGTGAGCTGTGTCTTGGTGTCACCACTCCTCCGGCGGGTTCAGGCTCTGGCAGCTGCAGTGGACACCCATACTCAGCCAGGCTTCCTGAGCATTCTGCCCTGTGGAGGGGCTGCTGTGGGGTCTCTGCCTGAGTCCAGGAGGATCCTCAGAAAGCCTTGAGATTGACACCTGGGCCGGCTTCAGTCTATTGAGAAAGGACTCAGCGGAACCAGTTTGGAGCCTGGGCTGGGTGCTGACCCTAAGAGCCTTGGGGTGCCTGTCATGCTCCCCATTTATTATCCCATGAGATTCAACCAATATTGCCCCTTATGGGAATGTTTTCATTGCACCTTTGATGAATCAGCAAATATGTACTGAGCATCGACTGTGGACCAGGATGCTCTCAGACCCTGGGACACAGCAGTAGCACAGCAGTGTGCCTGCTGATGTGGGGTTGGCATTCCACACCCCGCCTGGGTCAGGTGGGGCTGGTGCAGCCATCAGCCGAGGTCCCTGTGCTCTCAGTCTCCAACGCCAGCTACGCTGTCAGGACAAAGCTGCTTATGGCAGAGGTGCAGGGGCATTCCAAGAGGACTGGTTATTTTATTGACCAATTCAGAAGCAATCCTCAAGTCATGCTTCTGCTTTAGAGCCATTTAATTTATAATACAAACCTAATTTTATTTAAATCTACATCTTTAGGCCAATGTCCCTCTCCCCAAGAAAGAAATGGAATGCTTAAGAAGGAAAATTGACATTTTTACCTTAAAACATCTCTATAAATACCTCCTGATTAACTTGATCAACAGGAATGTAGTTCCTATGTTTGTGTAGATAATATGTTTATCTTTAAAAACCAAGTGAATTATAACTAGTGCTCCAGTTTACCAAAACAAATAGACTGCAAAATTGAACAGTGGCAGATTGTTTGTAAATGAATACACTATTGGAGAGAACCCATCCATCTCCGGCTTCCCTGAAACTCACTGATAAACTATAAATCCATTAGGAGGTTCTCTCTTCTGCAATTTAGAACCAAGGAGTGAACATATTCATATAGGGTCCCTGATGTTTGGGGATAGTAGTTCTTGAGGACATGCTTCATGTGTAGTATATCATTGCAGGACAGCCATCTTCAAGCTCCATTTTAATTTCCTTATGATCTTTGTAATATTTATTGTACCAACAAACAGGAACCCGTGCATATTCATGGAAAATAGTGAGGCTTTTAATATGAGCAGGTACATAAATCCATGCACTCTGAAAAGAGGGAGACAGGCGAAGTCCAGATAGGCAGCGATCTTAGACATAATTTTCAATTAAAATGGAGTTGAGTGGAGCGGCATTGCAGTCATTCCTCATTTTTATTTCAGCTCCTGAGGCAGGTAGGAGAGTTAAGCTCCAATTCACAGTCTCATCAGGCTGTTTTCTAAAAGACTCACAGGCAAGTCCATTTGGGGAATTTAACAGAAGTGTCTTTTCCAGATCCTGTTATTTCCAGTAACTGTTTAGCACAGAAGATGGCATCATTTTGAAGCTCCCTCCTGGTGAGGGTTTCTTGCGTGCCACCATGGCCACGTTACACCACGCCAGCCAGGAAAGAGTGTGCTCCTGAGAGCAGACAGGATGCTGCGGGATGGTGCAGACTGAGCGTTTCCCTCTGAAACAATGCATGAAATGAAAATGGCTGGCACCCGCGATTGTTTCAGTGATTCATTGCTCTCCATAATGACAAGAGCAAAATCGAGTCAAAATTATTTTATCTTTTCAAAATTTTTCATCTGCAGTGATGCCCAGTTATAAAAGCACCATAACGAGGAGGTTTAACTTGATGAGTCTGAGGGCGTGCTCTGAGCACCAAGGGGCAGACTCCATGGGCGCCTCCATGGGGCGGCTGGGGCCTGGCCATCAGGGTGGGCATCGCAGGGCAGGGCTCGCCAGCGAAGGCTCAGATCCCAGCGCCATCCCTCGGTACCATGTGGCTGTGGAATAAGGAGCTTTGCTCTGCTGAGATCCATGTTCTCAATTGTAAAACGTAGGTAATTCCGCCTCCTTTCGGGGATTCCTGAGGATGAAATGGCAAACAAAGTTAGCAAAGGTGCCTGCAGATTCAGTGGCCAGTTCTCCCTCACGAGCATCTGCCCTGCTGATCTCTGAGCCTACAGAGGGTCCCTCAGGGCGGCTCGTTGCCTGCGTCACTCCTGGTGCAGGTGGAGTTGTCTGCTGCCTGCAGCGTCGGCCCAGAGCAGGTGCAACGAAGGCGTGTGCCGAGGGCTCAGGGGTCCCAGAGGCATATGAGGGATGGCTTGTGCCAGCAGAGTTCATACGGCCTGGGGAGCAGGGCCTGGCATGAATGCCAGTGTAGTCCCGGCACACCTGGCCTAGAGTTAGGCCGAGGAACGCGACGCTTCTGTCCTTCCCCCCAGCCATCCTTCCCCTACAGTTCAGCAGTTACGAGGCTTCGAGCCTCTGGAGGGGGAGATCCTGAGTGTCCCATGCAGGGCCCACCTCATGGCAGTAGCTCAGGCCTGGCATCCAGTAGATACTTAATCAAGATTCTCCGAGTGTGTAAGTGCAGTTGGTGGCAAAACTATAAGAGCCCTCCCATGGGGCATGGCCCTCCCCACAGAGTGAGCTGATGCCTCAGTGACCAGGCCCAGGCCCAGGGATAAAGAAGAGCCCGTGGCCCAAGTGAACGAAGCAGAGTGGATGACGGCAGGGCTCGTGGCTCAGCCAGCCTCCTTGAAGGCGCTGTTCAGCTACTGGCAGCTGTGCTTTTCTGAAGGTGGAGGTTAGTATTTCAGTTCCCAGGGGTGCTCCTGGAGGGAAGCTCTGGGGGAAGAACAGGCTCCCCCAGGAGGGTGGGCCAGCTCTGGGTTGACTGGTCCAACTCAGAGGGCTCAAGCACTACCTCGCCAAGCTCTGCAAAGCTCTGGGGGGTGGGACAGTCACAGAAATAATTCCCGCCCAGGGCTTTTAATCAGGAAGGAGAGAGGAGATGGGCTCCCCGTGGCTGCTCAGCATCCCGTCCTGGGTTAAGTGCCTGCCTCACACCAAGCAGCGTTTGGCAGGCACTTCACAAGGATGGCAGCGTCGGCTCCCACACGGGTTCTGGGAAATGCATGTCACTCCCACTGTGCAGAGAAGGATGCTCACATGTGACACTGATGATAAGGGCTACGGTAACTCTTTGAACCCTAGGGGTTATCTGAGGTCACACCGCAGGGAAAAGAGGAAAACAAGGCATCCGTGCTAACTGGGGCACCCGAGTCATTCACAGAACCAGAAAGACAGGGGTCAGGCAACGGGGCCCATTTCTACGAATGAAAGAGATTTTATGTGATAATAACTTGCACACTAAGAGCTGCTTCTGGGCCTCTGTTGGAGGCCAGTGGGCATGCAGTGTCGGGTCAGCGCACAGGGGTTGTGGCCTCAGGCGGGCGGCCTGGGCAGGGCGCCCACATTCATAGGCTCCTCAGCTGCAGTGCAAGCGCATCTCACAGACACCCTCCCATCCAGTTCAGCTGCACTCAGGCAGAGAAGGTCAACTGCTTGACTACAGCTTCTCTGGGAAGTTCATGAAATTAGAAAAGCAGCAGAGGGAGGACACAGCCCCCAATCTTGCCCCCTACCCCGGAATCAGGCTGATTGCCGCTCTCAGTGCAGCCTCCCTGCACCAAAGTCCTGCTGGGTGCAGCCCGCTAGGGGCTCTGGAGAGGTTCGTGAGGATCGGCACAGTGTGGAGTGGCCGCTGGGGCCTCCGGGCAGATGCGAAGAGGTGCAGGGAGGCCGACGCCCTCCCATAAGTGTTCATGGTGGAGGAGCTGGCCTGGCTTCAGGTGGGGATGCATCACGCTGCCCTCAGGACCATTGGCCTGTCCACGCACTGCAGGAGAAGAGACCTCCCAGCTCCCCACGAAAGGAGGCCTGGTGTGGGTGCCTTCCTCCCTCGCCAGCACCTGTCATTGGCCATCTATTCAGGAGAGCCCGTGCTGCCCACTCCTTCCCCTACAGATCTTCCTGTGTGCCTGGCTTGCAGCTTCGGCCTCCCAGGGTCCTCCCACGTGTGGACTGATGGACATGCAGAGCCCTCCTGGGTCATCCCAGAGAGAGCAGATGACCTGCCAGAGTCCCACGGAAACTTCACTCAGGGCTAGAGATACAGCTGATGTTGCCTTTTTTTTTTTTTTTTTTTTTTTTTTCAGCGTCTCACCCTGTTGCCCAGGCTGGAGTACAGTGGTGTGATCTCGGCTCACTGCAACCTCCACCTCCTGGGTTCAAGTGATTCTCCTCCTTCAGCCTCCCAAGCAGCTGGGACTACAGGTGTGCACCATCATACCCAGCTAATTTTTGTGTTTTTAGAACAGATAGGGTTTCACCATGTTGGCCAGGCTGGTTTTGAACCCCTGACCTCAGGTGATCCTCCCTCCTCGGCCTCCCAAAGTGCTGAGATTACAGGTATGAGCCACCATGCCCAGACTGCCTCTTTATCTTACCACCTTGCTAGATACCCAGCATATTTCTCTTGAGGACAGCATACTGTTGAAGTGTCCTTGCACAAGAGTGGTGCAAAGCGGGGGACATTGGCCTAAGGTACCTTCACCACCAACCTGCCTCTGAGCATCTCTGGGGAGCTGCAGACATTAGCCCAGCAGGTGGCTCTGACTCTCTACAAGGATTCAAGGAGGAGCAGCTCACCAAACCTTCCCCTGGTCCCATGCCTCCAAGATGCACCATGAGACCTGGCTCCTGGGACTGAGCCCCCACCATAGGCACAGTCCTGAAGGCTGTGCTCAGGACCAAAGTGGGGAGCCAGCTGCAGGGTGCCATGTGTTAGAAGAAACTGCAGTGGACAGAGCTGGTAGCTTTTCTGCAGTGCAAGACTGGAGCTGAGAACAAAGGGCAATGCCTTACCCAACTCTATAACAACTGCAATGAGATGGGGTGCATTCACGTTATGTTAGAAAAAATGAATCCAAACAATATCAAATTTTGGCTATAGAAAACAAAAATAGGCCAGGAACAGTGGCTTATGGCTGTAATCCCAGCACTTTGGGAAGCCAAGGTGGGTGGATCCCTTGAGGTCAGGAGTTTGAGACCAGCCTGGCCAACATGGCAAAATACTAAAAGTACAAAAATGAGTTGTGTGTGGTGGTGCATGCCTGTAATTTCAGCTACTCAGGAGGCTGAGACACGAGAAGCACTTGAACCCAGGAGGCGGAGATTGCAATGAGCAGAGATTGCAGCGAGCAGAGGTTGCAGTGAGCAGAGGAGATTGCAGTGAGCAGAGATTGCAGTGAGCAGAGATTGCCGTGAGCAGAGGAGACTGCAGTGAGCAGAGATTGCAGTGAGTGGAGGAGATTGCAGTGAGCAGAGATTGCAGTGAGCAGAGGTTGCAGTAAGCAGAGATTGCAGTGAGCAGAGGTTGCAGTGAGCAGAGATTGCAGTGAGCAAAGGAGATTGCAGTGAGCAGAGATTGCAGTGAGTGGAGGAGATTGCAGTGAGTGGAGGAGATTGCAGTGAGTGGAGATTGCAGTGAGCAGAGGAGATTGCAGTGAGCAGAGATTGCAGTGAGCAGAGGAGATTGCAGTGAGCAGAGAAGATTGCAATGAGCAGAGATTGCAGTGAGCAGAGATTGCAGTGAGTGGAGATTGCAGTGAGCAGAGGAGATTGCAGCGAGCAGAGATTGCAGTGAGCAGAGATTGCAGTGAGTGGAGATTGCAGTGAGTGGAGATTGCAGTGAGTGGAGATTGCAGTGAGCGGAGGTTGCAGTGAGCAGAGGTTGCAGTGAGTGGAGATTGCACCACTGCATTCAGCCTCAGTGACTGAGTGAGATTCTGTCTCAAAAAAAGGAAAATAAACACTGTTGAATAAGTGAAAGAAAGTGGTACTTTTAGTAAATAGCATGCCTAATTCAAAACCCAGTTAATTCTAAAAGAATGAAGGAAGGGTAAATACTGTACATGCCAAAATGTACTCATGCTATAACCATATTTAAAACAACAGCATTTATCTATTTAGAAAACACATTGCTACATCCAGAGGTAATTAATTTAGTAAATAGGAACAGAAATTGCAAGCTCCAAGCAATCAAGGTCGTCTGTGCCTTCAGAGAAAATTTTGTCTTATAGAAACATGTCAAGAAAAAACGGAGAGCTATGAGGGCAATTTCCTTTATAGTTATAACTAGAAAATATCCTTAAACTCTTGCAACCATATACACACCCAGAGTGCAACGCTCTTTCTGTGTGACCGGTTTATCTTGGCTTTCTCTGATAGGAAAAAGAAAAATTGGTTACAGGGGAATTTGTGTTGATTTGTCTTTTTGAAACTACTGACTGTCATACTTGCTGCACTTAACCTAATGCATCCCTGAGGGGAAGGAAAGAAACTCATAAAGGGAAGGACAGGTGAGGGTGATGACTGGAAAGAGAGTAGCCATCCATTTAAGATGGAAGAGCCTGTCAACACTTCCCAGGAGGTCGCCCGTGTCACCACACTGCGTACCTGGATTTATACACTTGTTGTGAGCAGACCTGGCAGACACACTCTCAGGGCGTGAGACTGAACTCATGTGTCAGATGGGCTCCTGGGTGAAATCAGTTGAGTAAGCCATTCTTGGGTCATCCTGGTCTTGGAACATCAAATCTGGGGAGGTTAGGAGGTGGGAACTTATTTTCAAGTGATGGTGAAAGTTTTTTTTTGAGATGGAGTCTCGCTTTGTCACCCAGGTTTGAGTGCAGTGGAGCAATCTCAGCTCACTGCAACCTCCACCTCCCAGGTTCAAGTGATTCTCCTGCCTCAGTCTCCCAGGTAGCTGGGACTACAGGTCCATGCCACCATGCCTGGCTAATTTTTGTATTTTCAGTAGAGACGAGGTTTTACTATGTTGGCCAGGCTGGTTTCGAACTCCTGACCTCAAATGATCCACCCACCTCAACTCCCAAAGTGCTGGGATTACAGAACTGGGTCCAGCTCACAGTCAACGTTCTTAAAGCACCACTGAAAATACAATCGAGAGGTACAGGGAAATGTGTGAGGGAGCTCCCATCGAGCCTTAACCTGCCCGGCCCAGTGGGGTGATGAGCAGATTTGCTTCCATGTCAAGGATGCTGCAGATATGTGAAATACTGAGAAGGATGGACAGGAATGCATCGATCTCCTGCATGCTCTGGGGCCCCTTGAATATTATTGTGCTATTTGACAGTGGCTTTCGATGAAATAAAGTATACAATGCTCTACAAGCTGGATTAAAATATTGAGCTGCCATTGCTATCTGCAAGGCATTATTTGATTAGCATGATAAAGTACAGTACAACTTTTACAACTGCCAACATGCATATTCCTGGGGAAATAATTACATAGTACCCGAGGATGTGGCTTAGTGCTTAACACAACTATTTTTCTAGGTCATGATGAAGAGTGTGACATCGATTTACCATTTTCCCCTCTCATAATGTCAAACAACATTAAAAAGGAAGTTTACAAGGCACTTTCACACACAAATTTTAAAAAGAGAAAGTGCCACTTTTTATATGAAAATACAGTTGCTTTGTTTTGATCAGCTGAGAGTGTAAGAATGAGTGGCTCTGCTTGAAACCATTTGGAGAAAAATTGAAACGATTTTCCCATGGTGTGTTTTGTTTTATCCCATTTTTTGGTGGCCGGACCATTTAACTGTCCTCTATTTTCCATGCTTCAGGGAGAAAGAGAAAATCAAAGTTATGCTTGACTACTTGATGCCATGTTTCTTGTTCTCAAGTAAAATCTACAAAACCCAGCTCAGTTTTGGTGTCAGGAAAACTAGGGCTCCCACACTGGCTTTGGTGCTGCCTCGCTCTGTGGCTATGGACAGACCACACCTCTTTCTGGGGTTCAGTTTTCTCACTTTTAAGGTTGGAATAGTAAGGTGCGACCTTGTAGTGTTGGTGTGAGAGTTAAGAGGTGAGCCTTGTGAAAATGATCAAGAGGATAAAGTCAAGGGACCAGCCTTGCAACGGAAGATTGTGGAGCTGAAGAAGACACTCTAGAACCTCCTACCTACAAACTCCATGTGCAATACATTACATATCTTTATAGTTTACCATTGTTATGTGAGCTTTCTATGACACACGGTGGACGGCATCATGATGGATTGAATATATACATGGCCAAGAATTCTTTCTTTCCTGTATCCATATTGGTTCCCTTACCCCGTAATTTTTAGTGCCCGCTCACTCTGACTTTGAGATTGACCATGTGCTTTGCTTTGACTAATGGGATATAAGCAAATATTCAAGGAGAAGTTTGAAAGCTCCACGGGTCAGGATTGGTCACTCTTGATGCTCTTAAAACCTGACACCACCACGTGAACAGCACATACACATGTGTAGACACAAATACATGGGGATATTTTCTTCCAGTATTCAAAGCTGTAATTTAAGTGAGCAAAGAATTCACTTGTCACTTGTGAACATTTGAAGTTCTGACAGAAATATTTGCTGTTTCCTTTTCATGTTACTTGTTAACATAAATAAAATTATAAACCAATAGTCATGTCAGAACTACACTCATTGATACTTGCAATCATAGGTTACCTACAGATACAAGATGTTAGAAAAAAAATTCCCTGAGATATATTTAGCTATACAGAATTTACAATAAATGTGTTTCGCATTTTATTAATATTTGTAAATTATATGCTATATACCTTTTATATGAATAAAATTTATAAAGAACAACGACAACAAAAAAAGAAAATGACGCTTCAGAGAAGTGCCCAAGATAGGCGCTATCACTTTCCACTTATTCCCCCATGTCCCTATTGAGTGCCCACGGTCTTGGGCACTGTTCTAGCTGCTGGGGATGCCGTGTCCAACACAATAGCAAGAAAGCTGTTTCCGTGGAGGTGGTGTTCTCATCAGGATGGGAAAAAACATAAGATATTTCTGATGGCAATCAAAGCTCTGTGGAAAAGGGGCTGGGCACAGTGGCTCATGCCTATAATCCCAACACTTTGGGAGGCTGAGGTGAGGGGATCACTTGAGGTTAGGAGTTCCAGACCAGCTTGGCCAACATGGGGAAACCCTGTCTCTACTGAAAATACAAAAATTAGCTGGGCATGGTGGTGTGTGCCTGTAATCCCAGCTACTCGGGAGGCTGAGGCAGGAGAATCACTTGAACCCAGGAGGCAGAGGTTGCAGTGAGCCGAGATTGCACCACTGCACTCAAGCCTGGGCGACAGAGAGAGACCCCGTCTCAAACAACAACAACAACAACAACCCCCCCAAAACAAAGCTCTATGGAAAAGGAAGAGAAGGATGTGATGGACAGTGATGGGCAGTGGTACCCATGGTGGTGACAGTGAGGCCTCATGAAGTGGGGACAGTTGAGGCAAAGCCAGACAGCAAGGAGAGAAAATGCATGGGGCCCGTGGGTAGAGAGCATCCTAAATGGGGAAACTCACAGATGCCGAGCAGCTGGGGTGGGAACAGGTTAGACTTGTTTCAGGGAAGGAGGGAAGGCTGACAGTGGCTAGAGCATCCTGTCTGTTGGTGGCACATTTGGGATGAAGTTGCAGAAGCAGGCAGACAGAGGCCACGTTATGAGACCCCATAGGTATGAAGGGGAATGTGACTCATTCCAGTATGGCGGGAAGGCACAAGGTGTTTAAATCAGACATTTACGCTCAGATTGTACTCTCCATCAAATCACTCGGGTTGTCATGTACAGAGGGGTCATGAGAGGGCAGGTCAAGAGACCAGACAGCAGGGCAGTTTGGTCTCGGGTGGTGAGGTCCAGTGAGGAAAGACTCGGGAATTACTGTGGGGTGAGTAGAGCCCATGTGAGCAGCTGAGGGCTCAGATGTGGAGCTGGTGGTAAGGAGGGGACCAAGGGCAGCCACTTAGATTGGGGTTGAAGCATCTGGGTGGGTGGGCACCACTTCCTGAAACCGGGGTTCACCTCTTGTTATGTTTTTCATTTTCTTCCGCCCCATCAGGATGAACGTAACATCAGCCAATGCCAAGAGCCAAAACCTTCTTGGATTAAATTCAAAAGAAACTACAGGCAAAACAGCTTTTTTTTTTTTTTTAAACTTTTGGAGTTGTGCTGTTAAAGGAAGGAGGGAGAAGGTGGAGTAGTAGCTGCAGAAAAAAGAGGGGTGGAGAGATGTTTTACTCTTAGTTTTCAAGGGGAGAAGGCACAGCATGTTTATGTGCAGATTGGAGGGATCCAGCGGTGAGAGGTTTGCTGATGCTGGGGAGAGAGGCGAGAATCGCTATAGCCATGCCCTTGAGAAGGAGGGAGGCTGGGCCCACAGGCACCAGGGGAGGGGTTGGGATGTAACGCTGGAGAGAAGTAAAGTACATGGACACAGATCCAGATGGGTGGGCAGAGGTGGGAGACACAGAAAATTGCGTTCTGATTGTTTCTATTTTCTTGGTGAAACAGGAAGCAAGGGCAGCAGGTCACCATGAGCAGGTATACCATGGCAAGATCAGCAAGGGTACCATGGCAAGGTCAGCAGGTGTACCATGGCAGGGTCAGCAGGTGTACCATGGCAAGGTCAGCAGGTATACCATAGCAAGGGCAGCAGGTGTACCATGGCAAGGTCAGCAGGTGTATCATGGCAAGGAGAGCAGGTGTACCATGGCAAAGGGGCTGTTGCAAGTTTCAGGAGGCAGGAGGAGTTTTGAAGGAGGCAGTAGAGGGTGGGAGAATAATATACCAAGAAGAAAATACTGAAGATTTCTGGGCAGTGTCAGAGTGGTCTTGATGGCAGCAAACTTGGATTTGCAGAGCCAGTTGGGAAGGCTGTGTTCCATCAGTCACATTCAGTCACATAGGCAGTCGACAATGAACCTGGCAGAGAACTGGATCTAACCTGGGTTGAAATTTAGCCAAATATAGTACAACAAAGACAGGGAGGGACAGAGGATCTGGGAGCACGCACAGGAGTGATTGTGAAAATTAACCAGGGAGTTAATTTTAGTTTGAGGGAGGGAGAAAGCATGGACCTGGGGAGTGACAACTGAGGACGTCGTGATAAAATCAGTAGCCTGAAGGCTGGTGGGGTGGAGGCGTGTTGGGACTGGGGTGATGGAGGGTGGGGGCTAAAGGCTTTGGCCAGTGAGGAGATGCTGGAACCTGAGTGTATGGAGGGGCTGTGGTGATCAGTAATGATTGAGCGACCAAAGGATGATGGGCTTTAGGAGTGACCAAAGGAGGGCAAAGGCTGGCAGGAAGGAAGACAGGATCGCTGGAGGAAAGGAGGCTCATGCTGGAAAGAAAGGCAGAGGTTGGAATCCAGCTGGGGCCCTGGGAAGACGCAACGTCAGTCCAGGCTGGGAGGGCTATTACAAAACATGCAGCCCCTGCCATGGGGAAACACCCCTGCATTGAAGAAGGAAGCTCAGCATGGTTCTGGGATTTGCTACTAAAATAGTGCATTTTTTCCCCACCCAGCCCCACCCCATCTGTTGAGCAGTCCTGGAGAGTTTGTCCTAGCCCTGCCACATGCTTGCAGATCCTTCTAGACCTTTCTCCTGTGCCTATGTGTGAAGGCAGCCAACCCAGTCTTCCTCCTGTGAGTGGAGTTGCTGCCATGCCACGTGCTCCTGGGAAGCTTAGGACACACAGGTCCCCTGGGGTGTCTGAGGACGCACCCCTTGGTCATTGCCCTGCAACAGCTTCTGTGCACCCGCAGCCCCTTGTTCTTCTTGCCAATCAGCCCTCCCATGGCCTTTAGTCTCTCGTGGCACAACCCAGCACATCAGAGCTTAGCTTATTTCCTAATCACAGCACGTGCTAATGCATTCTCAAATGATGTTGTGCAGCAAATGTCTATCATCCCGGAAACACAGGCCACTGTCCAAAATTCTGCAGCCCTTTTAATTCCCTAACAAATTTCAGAGGTGAGGAGTCTAAAGCTTAGTGGGATCTCTGCTGGCTTAACCAGGACCACAAGGTGACTTGATGCCTGATATTATTTCAGATTTGAACCCTGAACCTTGTATCCTCCTTGGCTGGTGGGAAATGGAACATCCCATGACTTAAATAACCAGTGTAAATCCTCATGTCCCCAAAGCGTTTCTCCATGGCTTTCCTACGATGACTCACAAGGTCTCTGAGTGGCATCCTGCCTCTCAGTATTTCACAGTTAAAGGGAAAAAAAGACAAGGGTATAATTTTTGCTAATGGATTATTATATTCCATCTACATATATTTTTCTAACTATTTTATTCATAAAAAAGTATTGCTCCAACTAAGTGGCATGAGATTTCTTTCTAAGGGAGGCTTGAGCAATTTGCCAAGCCATCTGGACAATTGATTTAATTAGCAGCATCACTATCATGCTGACGAGGCTGGGGGAGACGAGAGCTCTTACCCAGTGCTTGGAGCTGCCTCTGTGTTCCAGCTCTGCTTGTGCCATGAGGGTTTCTAGTGGAGAGGGAGGGCCTCCTTGGAGGGGTCATATCTGTTATGCAACTTAGGCCTTCGATTCATGGTTCTTGGTTGCAGTGAGCAGTTATGAGAGGAAGAGGACATGGGGGGCTGTGGATGTGCATTTCCCTCCTGACCCAGGACCATGGTCTCAAGAAACCGAGGGTCTGATATACCCTCAGGGGGAGTCACTGCCAAGCAGAAGGCCCCAGTTTTCAAGCTGTGCAGACCTAGGTTTAAAACCTAACGGATAGGACATGGAAGCAGAATCATGATGCTTTGTGCAAGCACAGCATCACATGGGGGGACAGAGAACAGCCTCCAAAAGACACATCCCCAACTTCACAGGGAAAGACATTTCAGAACCACAGACAGCGACCAAGCATGTTGCCTCTTCTTCCGAAAGGACAGGGAAAACACATTGTTAAAGCAGTCAATGTGTAATAGGCGCCACCGAAGTTTACTAATTAATTAGCTTATTTCATAGACAGGGTCTCGCTCTGTTGCCCAGGCTGGATCTCAGTGGCAGGATCTTGGCTCACTACAGGCTTGACCTCCTGGGCTCAAGCAATCCTCCCGCCTCAGCTTCCCGGAGTAGCTGAGACCACAGGCACATGCCACTATGCCTGGCTAATGGAAGTTTCAATGAAAAATAATGCAAAGGCAGGCAGACATGGAAGGAAGAGCTGTTTTAAGTAGGATGTTGTATCAATCAAGACCCCAGCAGGACAGAGAGGGCAACCTCACAGAGTTTAACTACAGAGAGCTAGCAGGAGGATCATTTATAGAGCTGCGTGAGGAGTTAAAGGAGCCCAGAAGCAATGGTGGAGCTGTCAGGAGTGGAAACAGCATTGAGCCATGTACATCTTTAAACCTGAGGAGGCAAAAGAAAAGAGCAGTGTTCCCAGAACTGGCGAGAGCTGTGAGTATGGAAGAAGCGGCTGCCCATTGGGGCTGCAGTCATAGGTAGAGAGATGCATTTATTGCCAGAGTCAAAGAGAGGTAGCAAGGGGCCAGGGAGTAAAGCCCTGACCCCCTCTTCTCCCTCCTCCCTCCTTGTCTCATGCTGCTGCCTTCCATTGACTGAGCCTAACCAGAAGCCAGAGGCATGAGAGCTTTGGCTATGGAGTCTCTGCCTTCCGAGAAGGGTATATGGAGGGGCAAATGGAAAATAACTATCACGGAGGGTCAAGGATGGTGCTGTGGTCTGAATGTGTGTCTCCTCTAAATGTGCTGTTGAAATGTAATCCCCAACGTTGGAGGTGGGGCCTCGTGAGAGGTGTTTGGGTCATGGCGAGGATCCCTTCTGGCTTGGTGCTGTCTTCACCACAGTGAATGAGTTCTCAGGAGATCCCGTCATTTAAAAGTGTGTGGCACCTCCCCCGCCCATTGCTTCCGCTCTGTCAGGTGAGACACCTGCCTCCTCTTCACCTTCTGCCATGCTTGGAAGCTTCTTGAGACCTCCCCGGAAGCAGATGTTGGCACTGTGCTTCCTGTACAGCCTGCAGAACCATGAGCCAATTAAACCTCTTGTCCTTATAAATTACCCAGTCTCAGGTATTTCTTTATAGCAATGCAAGAATGACCTAAGACAGAAGGCTACTTTGATAAAGTCACATTGGAACAGGCAGCTCAATAAAACAGGCTGAGCCCTGTGGATGTCTGGGCAGGGGAAAGCATGTGTGCAAAGGCCCTGAGGCAGGCTGTGCTTGGTGTGCATAAGAGCAAGGAGGCCAGTGTGGCTGGGCAGCATTGGTGGGAAAGTAGGAGAAGAGGAGGGCAGGGGGTCAGAAGGGCTGGGCCAGGGCCAGGCAGGTGGGCAGTGTGAAGGCACTCACAGTGTGCAGGATGCTGTGCCTCAGCCTGAGTGGGGGTGAGGTACTGGAAAGTTTTAGGCAGAAGACAAACACAATATAATTTTTAAATGATGACTCTAATGCTTCTATGAGGAGCAGATTGGAGAAAAGAGGCCAGTTTAAAAACTGTACATGTATTCAATAAATATCTATTGAGCGCCTACTCCCTGCCATGCTGGTCTAGGGCCTGAGATCATAGCAGCGAACTCGGTCAAAGAAAACCAAACCTGTCTCTTGGTGGATCCTTGTGCAATTGGCCAGGCAAGACATCAAGGTGGCTTCAACTCAGGTCTTCATGGCAGACAGCAGGAAGTGGTTGGATTCTGATAGACTTTGAAAACAGAGCCATGATGATTTGCTAATGGATTGGAAATGTGACTCAAGGACAAGAGCCCAAGTTTTTTGACCTCAGTGATTGGAAGAATGAAGTTTCTACTTCCCAAGATAGAGAACACACCAAGAGGGCTGTGAGGACAGGACCAGCCAAGCACCTGTTTGGGCATCTTCACTTCCAGCTGCTCCTGGGTATATGATGCTGAGGGGCCTTGGACACACACAGTCTGGAGACTGAGGGCGCAGAGCTGGCGTTCTGGACAGGGAGTTGTTAGCACACAGTGGTATCCCGAGCTATAGCACCATGTGAAATCACCTAAGGCATGAACCAAGGTGGAGAACAGACGAGGTTGCAGGACAGGGGCTGAGTGGCCACCAGCCAGGGACAGTCTGGATTGTGAGAAAGAGAAGCAGAGCTGCAGGAGAAGGCCCAGGAGAGAGGGGCACCCTGGAGGCCGAGAGCAGAGAGGGAGAAGGGAAGGAAGGAGTGGCGCGGGGCTGGAGATGAGTGCGGCAGAGGATGGATAATGAAGGCTGGAGATGGAGCATGGGTTTCATAATGTGGAAAGGGTGCATGAACCCAGCGAGAACAGCTGGGGTCATCTTTTATTAACACCTAAAGTATCTGCATGAAAGAATGGCCGGAAGGCCCCGTGGAGCCCAGCAGGGAATGGCCTCCCTCCTGTTCCTTCCCACACATTCAGAAAGACGGCCATCACCCCTCCAGGTGACGACGCGGGACACCATGTGATTATTTGCTGCGGTCCCTGAGTGGGGAAAGAGCCAGATCACAGTTGGGGCCATAGCTCCTGACGGTTGTCAATGCTGGCAGTTTATACGCCAGGGTCCGGTTGCTCCTCGCAGAAGTTAAATGCACCAACAGCAGATGCTCCTGGCTAAATCATGCAATCTCATTTTATGAATAGATCTGTAACCACCTGCATCCTGATTCTCACCTGAGTGCACCAGGTGGACAGGTGAGCGAGAAGCTGAGAGAGAGATGGGGGGGAAGAGCCACACTCCAGGTTGTGAGCAGCCACAGGCCAGCCGCATGGGGCCGGGTCGGCATCCTAATAAAGTTCTTCAAAATCTGACAGATGGTGGGAGGGGACACTTCTTTCCTGAAGTACAATCCCTTCAAAGCCTTTTAAATTCAGCTGCTAAAATACATGGCAGCCTCTTTTTTCTGTCTAATGAATTTGCAAAACTGCTTGGATATGAGCAAACTGGCAAATGTCCACCCATAAGCCACTGAGTGACTGATGGCCAGCCAGAGCCAAGGACCAGGAATGAGGGAGACAGGGAGGTGGGGAGAGCGGGCGATCCCGGCTGCCTCCTAAGACAGCTCCCTCTCCAGAACAATGACATCTCCAAGACCAATAAAACCAACAGACAGCGGGGACCAAGCATGGCCTCCTGGGCTGGAGACAGGGACGGGAGTGTGGAGCTGGACACTTCAGAGGCCTGAAGCCTGGTGAAATGGCAGAAGGCCCTCCACAACTGAAGCTGGTGACGTGTCCTCCAGACAGCAGCAGACGCCGGGCATGAAGCACACAGCAGCCCCTCGTGCTCTGCTGTCTCAAGGCCTTGGAACCAGCCATCTGTGGTGTAGATGCGGCCGGGTGTCTTCTGCACTGGGACTGAGTAACTAGAGAGAAAGAGGGCCTTGTGGGTGTTCCTATCTATGCCAGATTCTAGCAGAACACAAAGTAGTTCCTCCAATAATTTTTAGAAAACTTTCCTAAATCCCTAGACATACTCACAGGGAGAAGCAAATGTGGCCAAAGCTTTTGGATTCATTAAAGGTTGAATTAGTATTTCCAGTATGGTTTCTTAGTAGCAAACAACAAGAAAAATAAATAAAATGCCTAGAGAAGCTTGGCAGCCGGGTGGAGTCTGGAAGAAGATGCTCGGACATTTGGAACGCAGTTTGGTAGAGGGCCAACGAGAGCAGGGAGATTTCACTGCACAGGGTGCCAGCACCATGGGCTGCCTTTAGCTGAAAGGAGTCATTGCTGACAAAGGAAATGTAGGTGTGTGTGTGTGTGTAAGACGCAGAGCACATGGGTGAGGGTGTGTGTGTAAAGGTATCAAACAAAGATTTTTAATTTGGGGGGTGGTGTGGGGACCACAGACGTCTTTAAAATTCGGTTAAAACTGTGGATATTATTCCAGAAAACATGCACATGCACCCAGAGGAAAAGAGTTTTGTGTTGGGCTTTGATGTTTTCGCCATCAAGCCAAGAACTTCAGACCCACAATAACACATAGAGAGCTTCCATTGCTTCTCACAGTGCAGCAGACACGGGGCAGCAAGCAGAGCTTCAGGAAGGGCCGTGGAGATGTTTCATGGAAATCTAGGACGGCCCTCCCGCTCTTGTGGGACTCCCTGGGGGGTCTCCTTCCACTTGGAGCAATTGGAAGCACTGCCAGACCCCAGGCCAGGCACCCACGGGGCCGTAGACCCACTTCGTGACATCAGACGGCACTGGTGACCTGGAGCAGGCCCTGCTCTGGTACTGGTTCTGAATCCGGCCCTTTTATCATCTCCTTCTTGATTCTGGGCATGGGTTTACCTGAGAGAGGGAGTTTGGAGCAGTAGCAGGCAACAGCCAGAGGCAGCCTCCCCACACAGTCACAGGGCTCTGGGATTCTCCCAGGTCCTGTGGCCACCACTGCCTGGATGATGCTGGCTCTAGGCCACCTCTTCTCCCTGTGCTGGCCACAGGGCAGGAGGGACAACCTGCTCTGTCAGTCTGTCTGTGTCTAAGAGATGCCACACAAAACTCACAGTTAGGCCCCGCCCCATGTTCATCAGGGGCAGGGGGCGTGTGGGTCCCAGCCCACCAGGCTGGTCTCAGCGGTGCAGATGTGAGAGCCCTGGACACAGCTACAGGGTTGGGCCTGCGTCTCCCCTTGCTCCACCGCACAGGGCTTCAGTGCCTTGCATGTGTGTTCACAGCGGTCCACGTCGGTGCACGTCTCCAACAAACGGGAGGATTATCACAGGAATGATGAGAATCGCAGTGGCTGTTTTTCATTTTCAACAAGGTCTGGGTCCTCTGCACACCTTAGAACCAAATGGAGGGAGGCCACCCGGCTCCAGGGCCACCTCCTTTGAGTGCTCTGCTCAGGTGAGGTGTCTTGGCTCTGAAGGAACTTGCTTGAAGGACTCATGGGCCGAGCGAGGGAGAAGGCAGGTCCTGTGGTCTTTAAACTTCCGCGGCCAAGACTTACGTCTTCATCCCCATCCTGCATCCCCAGCCTCTGCCTCCTCTGGGCCTGACACTGAGCCCACAGGGTGCATCCTCCCAGAATCGCCGTTGAGGACTCAGACCCCTCTTTCAGGGAAAAACTACTGTGTCTATTTCCAGCCTTGGTGCCTTGCAGAACTTCATGATACGGTAAAAGAATTCCCAGACCCATGGGTTGCTGAGGAGCTGAGACCTTAGAGCGCTAAACTCCAGCCCTGCAGGCCTTCCCTACCTGCCCGCCTCCTTCCCCACCTGCCCGCCTCCTTCCCCACCTGCCCGCCTCCTTCCCCACCTGCCCGCCTCCTTCCCCACCTGCCCGCCTCCTCCCCACCTGCCCGCCTCCTCCCCACCTGCCCGCCTCCTTCCCCACCTGCCCGCCTCCTTCCCCACCTGCCCGCCTCCTTCCCCCATCAGGCCCTGAAGCCCAAGAGCAGAGCAGCCCTGAGTGCAAATCAGAGAAGGTATCGGGAATCAGAAGAAAATTAGAGAGAGTGAAAGAAATGGGGGAAATGATTGCTTCTGACCATCCCAGAAGCCAAACCATCAGAGCAAATGGGACCCAAATCCACAACTGCAGCAAAATGAGTCCTGTTCAGGGGATTTTAAAAACAGACTTGCAGAAACGCAGCTGCGTTCTGGCCCATGACCATGGCCGGGCCCCCTCAGACCCTCATAACGACTGAAATCGGAAATGGCCAGGGCAGCGGGGAGAGCTGGAGGGGACAGGCACGCGGACAGTTTAGAGAAACTGCAGGCTGGCAGAACGCTCTGCGAGAGCTCTGAGAAGATGAAGCACATAACCAGGTCTGCTAAAATGGGATGCCTTTTGGGAGGCCTCCCCATACCCTTCCATGACTATAAGGGAATAAGGGTGACAAGGAGGCCTGCTGACGCTGTGGAGATATGGGGCTAGAAAGTCCGAGTGCCCAGAAAAGCTCAGAAGGAAGCCCCGCAGGACACCCGAAGAACCCCACGATGACCACGCTGAGGACCTCAGGACAGCCCCTGTGGCAGCAGTCACCCCAGCTTCCCCAGACACCAACAGCCAAAAAGCCTCCCCAGGCTTTGCTTTCCCAACCCTGAGAAGAGATGAGCAGAGGCGGCCGGGTCCTGCACTGCAGACACCCCTGCCCTCCCCTGCAAGACTCCCTGGATGGCTTCTTGCTCGTTTGGCTGCTGTCCTTCCCCACGTGGCTGCCCACCTGGCATCTCCACCTCATCTTTCCCCACCCTGATGCCCTCCTCTGGCAGAGTCTGTGGCAAAAGCCCCTGTGCCTCCCTGTTGCTGATGCTGCTATGGGCCGGGTGGAGGCTGGGGGTGGAGGCTGGGCTGCCGGGGCTGCAGGGCCACCCTTGCCTCTGCTGTGACCTGCATGTGTCACCGGAGCTCAGCCTACCTGGCCATCCGGTGGGGCTGGCTGCGCCTTTGGGCTTCTGTCTGGGTTTCAGCCCAGCACCTCCTGCCCTCCCTGCAGACAAGGAGGCTTTCCTTCCCACATCTCCCTGGCTTTCCTCCAATGGCTGCTTTCTTGTTTCTTCTCATGACCACTCAAGCTCTGGAAAAGCACATTCTTTCCTTGCCCTTCCTATGGAAAAAAAACCCCAAAGCCAGAGCTTCACAGGCTGAGGCCCTGAGATGGTGCAAGTGCGAAAGCCCAGAGCTTCAAGGGTCCCTAGACTGCCCAGTGTGGCCCCTCTGGCCTCGCCCACCAACAGCTTGCAGACAAGAAGCAAAAGTCCCTGTCCCTGCTGGGACTCTCCTGAGAGCACGATAGAAACCCTTTCAAATCGACTCTGCAGAGCTCAGTGGAGACAAAACTTGTTTGTATTTTGTTCCCCTGATCCAGTCTCTTGGTACGTCTTTTTTCTTCTTCCCTGATAGCTAGTCTAAAGCTTGTAACCAACGACCAGACTTTGTGAAGTCACAGGTCATTTAAGCCACCTGCTGGGCCAGATGGGGGAGTGAATGTCTGGGATTTGCAATCCTGATCTGCAGGTAACTTGACAGAATTATAGGTCAGCACTTACGACTGCTGTGCCCACCCTCGGGAGTGATGCATTCGGGGTGCAAGCCCAGTGACCAGAAGCTCACGGTGGAATCTTCTAGTATGGAAAATGCAGTTCCAGCTCCCTGTGCTCTGTGAATCCCAAGGTGATGCACTTGAACCAGATGACTTGATTGCTTTTCTTTTTCTTAAGACATTGTGTCAGTAATTGTTTGGGATCTTAAACCAACAATTACCAATTACCGATAAGCGTAAAAGGCCCTCATTAGAGGAGTCAGCAGCCTGCTGGGTACAGAGCCCCTGATGGCGCAAGGCAGCACAGCAGACTTTTGGCAGCAGTGCAGAACATTCTGGAAACGTCCTGAGAACACTAGCAGCCTGCAAAGCCTACGACAGACACTTCCATTAAAGAGGGAAGTCCTGCCTGGGGTCTCTGTCCTTCTTCATCTTTTCTTCAGCTCCTCTGCCCTGATGTGCCTGGGCTGGCCGGACAGCTTTCTCTCTTTCCTGACCACTTCTTAGCCTCCTGACCCTCCTTCTCCCTCACTGACTCCTGTCCAACCCAGGTGGCCACCTTATGCTCCATGCATTGCCTCCCTGGAGCCTGCGTTCTACCTGAGATTGTCCCCTTCCTCTTGGAGTCCATCCCAAAGATATCACCAGCAATATGGCTTGGGGAGAAAATAGTAGCTGCGGTAACCTGGAAAATCAGCCTGAGAGGCACTTACATGTGAAAGAGAAGCAGGTGAGTCTCCCCATATGCAAATCTGGGCTGCCAGGGAGTGGGTGGGCATGAGGGCTGTCCTAAGCCTTCCAGCCCCTTTGCCTGCTGCACCTGTTAATGTCTCCTGTGTGCAGTGGGCAGGGCTAGTAAGTATTCACAGCCAACACCTGTCATCCCTAGGCAAGGAAGTTCTGAAATCTGAGCTCTTCCTTGTCACACTTTTTCATTCCCTATGGAAGGTCTATGCTGAGATATTCCAGGACAGCCCTTTGGGAAGCTCTCTGATGAACTGGGACGATTTTGGGATATGAACCACAGCCCTGCAGGTGTGTGCCTGCAGCCAGGGCACATGTCTCTGATAAAAAGCACCGAGGCAGTGCAGTTCTCTGCTTCCTCCAAGGCCACTGAGATGTCCTGTGTCCAGCAGTATAGCCCAGGAATGTGGACCCACTGGTGCATGTGGGTGCCTTCAATAGGGGGCACGAGCCAACCTGGCTAATCCCAATGCGGTCCGGTCAAGCTCCTGAAGCCTGGGAAACGCAGACCTCAGGGAGACTCCCAGCCATGCAGAAGGCCCGCTGAGCTGAGCTGTCCAAAGACATGTTTGAAATCGGAGTTGCAAATATACTCAGGAGGAATAGGCCCTGGATTGTTTTCTTCTGTTTTCTTAAAATTCTCAATTCTCGTCATCTACTCTGCTGGCACAATTCCTGAGTGGGCTCCCTCCCCGCTGCTGTAGCACCCGGGCTTTGCCATGGCCTCCAGGGTGTGTAGTGGGCAGGCCCACCCCAGGCACAGGCAGTAAAGAGGGCGTTCTCTGGAGAGCATTTAAAAGCCATGCCAGTGATAAAAGACTCCCACAGCCTGGCCCTGCCTTGGAATCCGCCAGATCACTGCCCTGTGATGCTGGGCAACAGCAGCAGGTAATGCCCCCCAACTACCCCTCGGTGCTCTGGGAAGTTAAATTCCCTCCTTCCACTCAGGTGCTCTGGGAAGTTAAATCCCCCCAACCCTGGTGCTCTGGGAAGTTAAATTCCCCCAACCCTGGTCCTCTGGGAAGTTAAATTCCCTCCTTCCACTCAGGTGCTCTGGGAAGTTAAATCTCCCCAACCCTGGTGCTCTGGGAAGTTACCTGCCCCCAACCCCGGTGCTCTGGGAAGGGGCTCACTGCAAAATCCACATGACTTAGATGAGGCTCACAGCTGCCTCTATTTACCTAGGACAGGCCACATCCAGACCCTCTCCGTCCCCATGCTTTGCTGCACGAATGATGAGCTAAACTGTATAATACTTGTCTCCACTGACCACTCTGGACAAAATGCCCACTAATTTGACTTGGCCAACCTTTAGTCAGGTGTGGGGATGCACTTGGAAGCCCAGAGTTGGTATGAAGATTGTTTTAAGCTGAAGATATCTGAGATTCAACAGATGCAGGAAGGAGCCTCGTTGGAGCTCCCTTTATCTGACTGAAAGCAGTAACTTCTGGGAAATAAAGCAGTCATACACTTCCTCTTCAGGGCAGTTCTGCTCCCAGGAGAGAGAGCAACAGTAAATCTACCAGAAATCCTCTCTGCAGGACAGTTTCATGCCCATGGGGAAGACAGAGTGACCACTCACAGCTGCATCAATGAGCACGATTACAGGCTTTCCTCTCTCATTTCTTCTGCCAAAAACCCATTTGTCGTAACTAAAGAAACCTATTTGTTCTTCTCATAAAGGCTTTCTCTCTCTTATCCCTTCTCCCTGCTGAATTGGGTACCTGCACCCCGGATTCTAGCCACTGCTTTGAGTTAGTCATCACTGAGCACTCCTCCGTCGATGAGCTTTGCATGTGTAAATAAACTTCCCCTCCGGTGAACCTGTCCTCTGCCAGTTTCATTTGCAGGCCCCAGACGCTAAGCTTAGAAGGGTAGAGGAAACATCATTTCCTCCCTGACACAGGCTTCTCGCCTTTCCCGGGCTCTCAGCTTTGGCCGACTCTGGAGCATGGGAGTGTGGAACAACTTCTCATGAACAGCCCCTCTGGAGAACGTTCCCTGATGAATCGTTTCATCACACCACACACCGCCCCTTCCTGTTTCTTCCTAGCCTTGTTTACTCCCCGCTATAAGAAACAGAGAATCCCTTTTTTGCTTCACTTCTGGGACTCTTGCAGATCTCATGGTCTGAGCCTGTGGCAGGACACCTTTCCCTGTTGCAGTACGGGTCCTCCTCTTGTGGCAATCATCCTTCTGAATAATAGTCTCTTTTTACCTAAGTCTGAATTTGTTTTTCTTTGGCAACGCACAGTGCCACAGCCTGGCCTGATGGCGACCACCAGGGACCTAACGGACGTGGCCGGGTGGTGCTCTCGTCTGCTCTGGGTTGTGACCGAGCTGCAGTGGATGAATAACATTACACTGGAAAGAATGGGGAAGGCTCAAAACACCCCCGAGTCTAGCACAACAAAGCCGGCATAATGTTCGTTTCCCGCCTTATCACGTTGCAGACACCAGACCCATTTTGACTCAAATCTACCCAACTTCTACGTGAATCTTCATTAATAGGACAGCCTCAACCATCGCGAACCCAGGAAGCAGGGAGGCGCGCGGCGCCCTGTTGATCATCTCCAGCAAACACACCGAGGTCTGCCTTCTCTGAACGCCAGCGCTGGATGCAGCAGCAGGGCCCAGAATCACCACAGTTTCCACCGATATTCACCCACATCATCTTGCTTTCGATTTCCCCAGGGAAGAGGAATCTTGATTTTCTGTTTCTTTCCAGTTGTCTCGTGCTTCTCACTTTAGGTGAGAAAATTCTCTCAGGGCTGAACAGAAGACTATTCGAGGACACAAGGAGTGCGGCTTTGGGAACACATTTCCCAATTTACATTTTCAAGCAGAAGAGGCTTTTGCAAACCCAGCCCCAAGTGCATAGCACAGACCCGAGAAAGAGAAGGGAGCTGACAGGTCAGGGCTGTCCCGCTCCTGCCTCTGGGCTGCAGGCCCGAACCCCGGCAGCCTCCCACAAGGATCCTGCGGCCCGCAGCACCCTCTGAGTTTATCTAGCTGTCCACACACCACAGAGCTTGGGGAGGACGTTTCAGATGTTCTGTGAGGTTAAAAATAACTCCAAAGCCGTAAACAGGAGAACAGGGCAGGCTGTAAATCCCTCAAGCACAACACAGTCATTTATTTACCCAGGACATCGTGGAGGGCACCGCCACCCCAGATCGCTTGCCTCGAGAAAGATGCCTGGGGCGGCGACTGAGAGCTCCCCACGGGCCTGATCCAGGCCCCAGGAGCCGGCCTCGTGCCCATCCATTCCCAGCAGCCTCTGTGCCCTCTGCTGCCCTTGAGGTATTGACAGGGTGACCTTGACGACAGATCCAATTAACCAGAGTGATAGAATCTGGCCTTCGCAAGATTGTGGTCCTGGCCTTAATTTGCTTGCGGGGAGAAATTTTTCCTCTTCGTCTGAACATTAAATGCAAATAAATAACATCCGATGTATTTGAAGTTTCAAAATAAAAACATTTGTAACATATGGGCTTGCTCAAGCTCATATTTGAAAACAGTTCATATATAGATAGATAGATAGAAAGATAGAAAGATAGATACACACAAACACGCATAATTTTCTTCGACTCAGGAGCAAATCGGCTTTTTAATCATCTACTTTGATCCTGTATAATGATTCTCTGGAACTGTTTTAAATATTTGCTAATAAAGCCCATAGCCCAGATAAACTATTCAAGAAGGATTTCTCATTGGTCAGCTTCAAAGGCAGGGTTAAGGACAAACTGATCTCTTCTCACCAAGACATTCTCCAAACAGTCCTGCATAGACATTGATACATAGGTTTCTGAAATAGTTGATATCCTTCTAGTTTGACTATTAAAAGGCGACATGCTGCCTGCAGGTCCAGGTATTTATTGCTTTTAAAACACACTGTCCCACATATGAACCATGAAAACTTTGACCAGACCCTCCCCTATCAACGAAATCAGAGAGGCAGAAGTCTCCCTCTACCCTGTGGCAAGGATTGGGCAAGGGCTGCCTTGGGCAGTTTCTCATTTTACAGCAGCTCCTCCAGGCTGCTGGGAACAGTGCTGGAAATGGGGCCTGTGGGAAGAAAAGGCAAGGGAGGAGGCCAGGGTTTGTTGGAGGCAGGTCTGAATAAGGGGTTCACCTGTGCTAAGGTCCCCACCTGTCCTAAGATCCCCACCTGTGCTGTGGTCCCTAACCTGTCCTGACTTCTCCACCTATCCTGAGCTCTCCACCTGCCCTGAGCTCCCCGCCAGAGCTGAGCTCCCCACCTGTCCTGAGGCCCCCACTTTTTCTGAGCTCTCCACATACCCTAAGCTCCCCACCTGTGCTGAGCTCCCCACTTGTCCTGAGATCCCCACCTGGCCTGAGGTCCCCACCTGCTCTAAGCTCTCCACCTGCCCTGAGCTCCCCACCTGCCCTGAGGCCCGCACTTGTTTTGAGCTCTCCACCTGTCCTGAGATCCCCACCTGTGCGTGGTCCCCGCCCCTGGTGCTGCAGTCTGCACCTGTGCTGCAGGTATGTCCGAGTCCTGTGCAGCTGACCCCTCTGCCTGCCCCTCCCTTTAGACTGTCACCTGCCCTCCACTCCATCACAAATATGAGCACCTCTTAATCTCTGCCCTAACAATACCTCCGTATCTCGTATACGTATCAACAGAAGTCCTGGAGCTTTCCTGCTGTGGCTCCCTGCCTGCCCTGCCCCACGGCGGAGTCCTGGGCTCTTCTGGACATTAAATGGGGCAGCAGCAGCTGCCATTTCTGCCAGGAGGCACTGACAGGGGTGCTTCCACTGGCTCCCTCTGGAATGAGGATGACTAGCATTGTCCTGGCTGTTCCCTTGTTCCTGCCTGGGTTCCACCCTGGTCTCTGCTGCTGTCTGAGCCCCTCAGTGCCTCCCTCCATGTCCAGAGGCCCCTGCTTAGATGAGCCTCATTGCTGGTGGGCCAGTGGCTTTGACCCTGGTCCCTCTCCATAGCCAACCCTTCCCAGCTGTCACCAGGAACAATGGACCTTGCTTCTTCCCATCACAACGGGCAGCCTTGGCAGGTTAGGGCGTCATCTTCAGCCTGGCCACTTGCCCGTGGTACATCTCGGACCATCTTCGTTTCCTCTCAGCAAATAAAAGCCCTTTCTGAGTCAGGGATTGGAGTAGCAAATGTGATGGGGGGACTCTTACTGCAGACTGAATCTACAGGTCTTTCCTTCTTCCTCTTCTGCTATTTTTTTTCTTGGGTTTATTGAGCCCTGACAGATCCACTCAAAGCCCTGGAGATGAGCCTCCTCTGTGTCTCCAGCATCATTATCCTTAGGTGACGGCAAGAGCAAGCAGAACTCCATTGATCAAGACTGATGGGACATCCGCATCGCATCCCGCACCCTCATTACGTGGAGCCTGCAGCATCAGGGAAGGAGTGAAGGAGAGGGTTTGCTCTTTCCTTTGCTTACATAAAGCAAAGGGTCAGGTGCATTACACTTGCCAAGCAGCACATCCCGGTGCCTGGCACACAAGGCAGACATTCTGTTGGTTCCCACGTGGTGGAAGCTGAGAGGGTAGGCACGGGGCAGGCTGAACCCCCATGGCACGGGGCCAGTATTAATCACGTAGCGCTCCTGGGCTGGTGGCGCCGGACTGACCCTATGGTCAGTATGGGTGCTGCGCAGAGCCAGCAACCTGAAACACGTGCGTCCTGGGGCTGCCAACAGGAATAGGCACAAAGCCTCGCAGGGCCTGGCCCAGCATGCTTGCTGCTTCCTTTTGTCATCTCCATGGCAGAAACTTCCAGAAATCCTCCAAAGGAAAGCCAACTGTTCTGCGGGCAGAGGAAATAAAGGGAAGGTAAAGAGGCCTTAGAAAGTGAAGAGTGGGATCAGAGAAAGACAGGTATGGAGAGGAACTCTGGACTCCTGCCAGCAGGCACGGGACCTGCACCACCAAGTTGGTGCAGACCCCCTGTGAAGTGGAGAACCTGGACTTTGGGTTATAACCCAGAGTATACAAGGAGCATGCATGCATCCGTGCCTACAGGGGAGTCTCCACCTGCTCCCTGTGGAATGCGGATGATTGAACAAATGATTGAATAAATCAATAAAGAGAGGAGAAAGAACACACCTTCCTTTCAGAATTCCTAACCATGTATGTAGACGCTCCCTGCTCCAGGAAGTGGAGCTGAATCCTCTCCCCTCTTGAGGGTGGGCTGGACTTAGTGACTCACTTCCCAAAGAATACAGGAAAAAGGGAAAAACAGTAACTCCATCGGGGAGGGACCTGGCAGACACCACCTTAACCCCGTGTTCGAGGTTTACTCATCTGCACCTGGTTATGTGGATGTTGGCGCCCCTGATGGGTTGTGAGGAGGCGAGCACTTCACCTCCCTGGTAGCCTCCCCCAAAACAAGTATCTCCAGTTTAATTATTAGAAGAAAGTCAGACAGGCCAAGTGAAAGGACATTCTACAAAGACCACATGAGTGCTCTTCAACACTGTCAAAGTTATAAATCCAAGTAGTGCCTGAGGTCTGGCACAGGCTGTGGATTCAGAAGGTTCGATGGCTTCGTGAAACGTGGGGTCCTGAGCTGGATCCCAGGGCAGCAAAAGGACATTATGGAAACTGGGAAATCCCAATATGTGTTTAGTTTAGTCGTGTTGTGTGAGTTTTAATGTCTTAGTTTTGATAGATGCATTCCTACACGGGAGATGTCATTGTGGTTAATATTAGGGGTCATCTAGGCTGGACAGCGGAGTGCCCCCACATTTGGTCAGACGTGACTCTAGGTGTGTCTGTGAGGGTCCTGGGTGAGACGAATGTCTGAAGTGGCGAACGGAGTGAAGTCAATGCCGTCCCCAGCGTGACTGGCCTCATCCAATCAGCTGATGGCCTGAGGAGAATGAAAGGCAAGCCTTACGGTAAGTAAAGGGGAGCTCCATCTGCTCCATCTGCCCTCACGACCGCCTTTGAGCTAAGACAATGGGGACTTTTCTGCCTGCAGACTCGAAATGAAACATGAGCTCTTCCTGGCTCTCAAGCCTGCCGACCGATAAACTGCAACTACACCACCCACTCTCCTGGGTCTCCAGCCTGCTCAGTCACCCTGTGGGTCTTGGAACTTGCTAGCTTCTGTAATCACACGAGCTAATTCCTTATAATCTCTCTCTCTCTCTCTCTATCCCTCTCTCTCTCTAGCTATATATCTATACAGATATATTTCTAGATCTAGATATTTACATATATCTATATATCTATATATAGATGTATAGAGACAGAGAAAGAGGGAGAGAGAGAGAGAGAGAGAGAGAGAGATCCAGAATTCTCTCCCTGGTTCTCTGGAAAAAGATTGTTCCAGAGAAACAGAACCAATAGGGTGTGTATGTTTGTGTGTGTGTGTGTGTGTGTGTGTATTTATATATATAAATACACAGAAACATACAGAAACTGTACATATATAAAGAAATACACAGAAACTCTCCCTCTCTCCCTAGAGAGATATATCCAGAATTCATTCTCTCTCTCCATATATATGTAACTTTAGGGAATGAAAGATAAAGAAAACAAATCTTAAAAATAACCAGAGAGAAACAATGCATTACCTAAAGGGAGGGGGAAACACAATTGGAAGAACAGTGGATTTCTCATCAGAAACCGTGAAGGCTGAAGGAAGTGGCACAATATTTTTCAAGTGCTGAAAAGAAAGAACTGTCAATCCAGAATTCTACATCGAAAGAGATATACTTCAGGAGTAAAGTAGAAGTCTAGACATTCTCAGTTGAAGAAACGCCAAGACAGCTTGTCACCAATAATTCCACACTAAAAGAAAGACTACAGGAAGTTCTCTAAACAGAAACAAAATGATTAAAAAAAAAAGAATCTTGGAACATCAGGGTGCAAGACAAATAGAACAAACAAGTGGACAAATATAATAGATTTCCCTTTTCCTTTTAAGTTTTCTAAATTAAGCTTGATTCTTAAAGAAAAACAATAGCACTGTATGATGTGTTTCACAAGGCATGTAGAGGAACTATTTCAGGTCATCACATTATAAATGGAGGAGAAAAAAGAAATAAAGGGAAGGAAGATTTGTACACTTCACTTCTCGACTAGGTAAAATATTGACAAGAATAGACTATGATTGTCCCTTCATCTATCTGTCTATCTCTTATAATTGTCACAATCTTATGGTAAGATAGCTTACATTTTATACATAGATATTTAAAATACATATACAGATGGCCCCTGGCTTACAATGGATGGGCTCACAATTTGTTGGCTTTCTAATGGGTTTATGGGGATGTAATTCCATTGTAAGTTGAGGAGCATCTGGACTTAACAGTGGTTCAACTCATGATTTTTCAACTTTGTGATGGGTTTATTAGGATATTAAATGCATTTTTAACTTAAAATATTTTCAACTTACAATTGGTTTATCGGGACATAACTCCATAGTAAGCTGAGGAACATCTGTGTGTATTATATGTAATATGTATATATCATATACACAGACACACACACACACACATATATCACCAGATAAATATATACTTAAGATACATGTGTGTATGTGTGTGTGTATATAAATACACACACATTATCTACTAATATATACAACAATCCCTAAAAGTCCTATACAAAGACATACAATCAAAAACATTATAAAAATACTAAACTGGAACTTGAAATATGTTTTAAAACTGACAGAATAAAGACAACAGAGAAGTTTAAAAAATAGAACAGTAAACACAAAATAAAATAGCAGATTCGTGCCATAAAATATCAATAGTTATATTAAATCCAAATGGTTTAAGTATACTAATTAAAAGACAAAGAGTATCACAGTAAATTTTTTTAAAAAAGAAAACATGATCCAAATATAAACTATCCACAAGAAGCTCCCTTGATATAAAATGGTATATACTAGTTGGAAGTAAAAGGATGGAAAAAGGAAAAAGGATGGACAACTGTCCCTACAGTCTGGCGCCCCTGGGGAGTGACCTCTGCTTGCCCAGTGCAGTTGTGCCCCAGCACTGTGTCTGCCGTTCGCCTACACACTTCAGTGGATTGGGAGGGGCTATGCTAGGCCGAGGCCATGCTAGGGCCCCTGAGTCCTGTGGGAGCCTGAGGCCCCTGGGACAGAGCAGGGGTCCCTCTCATTCTCTCACTGGCCTGGTCTCCTCTGGCCCTGTCCGGGTGGAGCTGGCTCCTGCCTCCCAAGGCTGCAGGGCTGCCCCTGTCTGGGATGTTTAGAGAAATAGTACTCATGTAAATATGTGTTCATCAGAACGCTGGCAGGGTGAAGCCTGCAGATTCCTCCAGGGTACGTGTTGAGAAAGGCAGCATCCTGGGAGGTGGCAGAAGTGAGAATAAGAAGTCATTCTTGTCCCTGAGGGCAAGAGGAGCTTTCAGGTCAGCCTCATCCTGCAGAATGCAGCAGGGTTCACTTGTGTCTAGACCCCACACTTTTCTGCCCCCATGGTGAGCTCATCCTCGTGGGCCTTGCTGGAGCCTGGCCCACCTCAGTCCCCTCTCTTTCTGGGGTCCCTGCTGGCCTGGTTGGTTTGTGAGGAGAAATTGGATGCCTGAAGCTGATGCATCTTCTAGGGGTTCATGGGTCCCATCTTATTGATGGCAGATGGGCAAGTCCCTTCCCACTGACCCCGGAGACTGTGCAGAGAAGCTCACAGCCCAGCTAGGGCTTCCTTGGAGGTGTGCAGAGGACACAGCTGCAGGGGACACACCCGGGAGGGGCATGCTCCCTCCTCCAAGACGCCGAGACCCAGCAGACTGATTTATAGCTGCATCACCCTCATCACCCAGGGATGTGGGGTTGGCTCTGTCTCCAGTGCCATTAAGACTTTCTTTATGGCGGCTTCACCTTGACCTTGGTGTCATCTATCAGGATCTGGAAGCTACTCTCCTCTGCTCCTGACAAGCAGTGCAGATGAATGAGGACTTGCAGCTGCTGAGCTCCACTCCCTGCTGCCTCTTGCTCTGGCCCCCCATTCAGGCCTGACCATGGATGCCGCCTACTGGGGACCCTCCCGGAGACACAGGGTCCAGGGTGGGTGTATGATCTGTTTTCAAGTGGAAGGAGGAGCCCTTACTGAGTACACCTGGATAACATGCAAGGCTGAAGCAGCAGTCTAATTAGACCCTGGGGACATGAATCAGAGTGCCCTATGGCTACCACTGGGAGGGGGGCTCCTATCCCCTCCTTCTGCCCCTGCCCTGCACCCTCAGGACCCAGAGACCCTGAAATGGGCTGAATGGTTCAAGGTCATATGCATGTTAGGCCAGGGCCCTGAGTTCCCTGGAGATAGTTCAAATGGGAGACTGAGTCTTCATAAGAGGCTGGCTGCAACTGGGGTCCACTGGGGTGACCACAGCCACCATGGAGTTACTGGAGCCCGGGAAGCTTAGACATTGGGCCCATCCCCAGAGGAAAAGCATGAGCCAGCGAGAAACGCCCTGAGTTCATGTGAGGATGGCTGGGCTGGGTCCTGCTTCCCTGGGGCTCTTGGGGCATGAATATTTGCATTTCAACGCACATCCCATCTCATTGCAGCACCCAGCTCTAGAGTGTTAATTAAAAACCTAAATGGGGCCAGGTGCGGTGGCTCACACCTGTAATCCCAGCACTTTGGGAGGCCGAGGTGGATGGATCACGAGGTCAGGAGATCGAGACTACCCTGGCTAACACGGTGAAACCCTGTCTCTACTAAAAATACAAAAAATTAGCTGGGCGTGGTGACGGGTGCCTGTAGTCCCAGCTACTTGGGAGGCTGAGGCAGGGGAATGGCATGAACCTGGGAGGCGGAGCTTGCAGTAAGCCGAGATTGCACCACTGCCCTCCAGCCTTGGCAACAGAGCGAGACTCAGTCTCAAAAAAAAAAAAAAACTTAAATGGTGCTTGATCTCCATTTCCTGGGATGCAACTCTCAAGAATCAGTGCTGTAGACGTTGTGAGAAATGGTAATGAAAAACAAAAATTCCACAAAATAGTGCAGGTGCTAAGCGTGTGTGTGTGTGTGTATGTATGTATGAACACGTGTGCACACATGAACATATACATATATGTACACACGCATAAACACACGTGTGCACATGTGTGAATCTGTATACACATTGCACACTCACATTCCTACATATTATTGGAAATGGAAGCACCCTGGCCCCTGCCTCATCCTGTTCTCACTGTCAGCTGCATTTTGCCCCATTGTCTTGGGAGGTGATGAATGGAACCAGTCACTGCCTCTGTGGTTTTCCATCAGGCTTTGAATAAATTCTGCTCACAAAAGTCAGACACACTGTGTGTCATTCATGACCCCAGATCTGAGCTTGCCAGGAACCCCTGAAGTTGGTCTTGATGGTTGGATTCTAATAGAAGGTTCTAGGCACACTCCTGGGTCTTTCTTTTGGGGAAAGCCTGTTCCTCTCTGTGCCCAAGCCTCCCCCACTGGAGGACCTGCTCACCCCAGGCCCATCCCTGTGTCCAGTTCCCAGGAGAATGCTCCTGCCAGCAGGAGGAGGAAGTCAGAGGCCATCAGCATCTCTGTGCGGCCATCCCTGGTGGGCCCTCATTAAATACTTATTCCAGACTTAATAAATGAGATGCATAAAAAGATAAGAGGAAATGGACTTACCTCATTAAAGCATAATGCTTTCCCTCTAACACCCTCACGTCGCGGGGAGGAATAAAAAATCAGGGAGAAGAGCCTGGGGTTCTTGACCGTTCTAAATTAATAGCACAATCAAAGCAAGTCCAAATGTAACTGTATTAATCAATTTTTGAAGACGATGTGCAACTTTAGGTAAAGTAAAATCATCTTGTGTTTGGGAAGTCTTGTCAATTCTCGGTCAAACGTACCCAGGGCAGGTTCACGCGCAGTGCATGGATGAGTTTGGTGGTTTATGCAGGCTGGGCTGCTTACTCTCCCAGGTGTGACTGGCAATGAATGATGGCTGGGTCCAGGGCATCTCAGCACGGGGGCTACTCTTCCGTGGCCCTTGCCTTGCAGATCCGTGGCTGGGCTAGACGATGGTGCCTCTGTGGCAGCATACAGTGTGTTATAAAGTGGACCCACTTTCCTCTATGCAAAATTCATACATCAGTCCATTCCTTCTTTTATTCATTCATTCAGTACTAGGTTTCAGATAGTACCAGGCGCTGGGCTCCACCTCAGGTGCAGACGGCTGTGTTCTTATTGATGCTATGTTCTTACTGACCCGAGGCTGAATTTGGAGCCCTCCAAAGACTCTGCAAAAGTCCAGGCAACATATCCACATGGTGAAATACTTGTGCAGATTTTGCAGAATCGGACACTGTATTTTACGACCAAAAGTGACAAGTGCTGTCCTTTTACTCTCTGGCCCACCCTCTGGTCAGGGACCAGGCAGTGAGCCTGCTGGGGATTCTGCAAGCTGGCGACATCTTTGTGTGGGTTCCATGGGCTGAACTATGTGTCTCAGTTGCTTTAGTGTGTCCTTCCACTATCACAGGTTCCTGGGACAGCAGGGCCTGACCCTGGCAGGAGTCAGATGCCAATGCTCAGAGCACCACTGTGTTGCCCGCCGTGTGCTACAGACCCCTTCACAGGCTTTGGTCCCTCAACCTAGAGCCATGCTTGGCCCCCCACAGTCACTTGCTGGCAGCTCATGTCCATCCCCATCTCCCACCTGGCCCCCTGTGTGAGCTGCCAGTCCACTGCACTGTCTGTCTGAGTTTTCAGTGGCTGCTGTAACCGATGACCACAGACTGAGTGGTTTAAATCAACACATATTGACATTCTTACCGTTCTGGAGGACAAAAGTCCAAGATCAGTATCAATGGGCTTAAATTAAGGTGTGCAGGGCCATGCTCATTCTAAAGGCTCCAGGTAAGAATCTGTCTCCTGCCTCTTTCAGCTCCTGGTAGCTGCTGGCATTCCTTGGCTTGTGGCTACGTCACTCCAGTCTCTGCCTCTGTGGTTGCATGGGCCACCCTCTTCTGTCTGTGTCAAATGTTTCTCTGTCTACCTCTTATAAGGATGCGTACATATGATTTAGGGCCCTCTTGGATAATCCAGGATAATCTCTCCATCTCAAGATCCTTATTTTAATCATATCTTCTGCCATATAAGTTAACATGGTTTCTCAGGATTAGCATCTAATATTTCTGGGGGCCATTGCTTAGCCTGCTACACTGTCCTGCCTGGATTCCCTGCCTGGAAGGACCCTCCATTCCTCTTCCTTGACCCTCAGCCTGGAATAGCCTTGCCAATCACATCTGCAATTGGTCTTATTATTTCTTCTTAATTTGAAAGAAAATATGGAGCTCAACAAAGTTAAGATAAAGCTTATGAGGCCACTACAACAAAGGCCTTGATACTGGCCGCAGACTGGCTAGCACGATCCATTCACTCAAGAAGGATTTTATATTCACAATGAGAAAAAGCAAGCTTAAAATTCCCCCAAATCTTAGGAAACAAAGATCACAGAGCTTTTTTTCAAACCTGAGAGCAACTTTAAGAATTTCCATGACATTGCACCTGAAAGAAAAGAAAGACCCTTTTCTAAATAACAAAGTTAAAAATAATTATAAAAGATAATAGAGGAAAATTTGAACCATCTTTCTATATATCCTATTTATGAGGGAAAGAAAGATAACATAAAGCTCCCTTTTGTCTCAGGCAGCCCAGGCTGCCACCGCAAAATACCCCGGACTGGGGGCTCACACAGCAGACCCTTTTCTCACAGTTCTGGGGCTGGGACTCAAGGTGTGGTTGGGCTAGTTTCTGGGGGTGCCCTCTCCTTGGCGTGCAGACTCAGACGGTGCCACTCACTGTGTCCCCATGTGGCCTTTCCTGGGTGAGAGGATCTGAAGTTTGAGTCAGAGATGACTGGGCAGTCATCAGTGGTGTTGACTCAACAGAGTGAGGACTGGCTTGGGCTTCCAGTGAGGTGCCCCGGCCGGCTGAGGGCTGGCAGGGCAGACCTGCAGGAAGGGGTCCCCGAGGGGTTCCAAGGCACAGCCCGAGAATATCACAGGTGGCGAGGGGTGGGTGTTGGTGCAATGGGACCTGTGGAGACTGATCAGTGAGGCTGTGCTGGCCCTGCTGATATTTTCAGGACTGCAGTGGGGAGGGGCTGCTGAGGCTGAGGCTGGGAGATTTCGGGGACAAGTGGGGTCCTCCAGGCATGAGACAGGCACTGGGCAGGGACAGGTGATGAGGCAGGCAGCGGACAGAGTTGAGAAGCTGCAGAGCTGGGGGTGACAGGAGCTCTGCCCCTGATTTGGAGGGGCCTGAGGTTTGAAGTCACAGCTTCTGTCCTTGCCTGGGAAGATGGTGCTGTGGTTTGAATGTCTGTTTTTTCTCCAAAGTTCGTCCTAAAACTGAATCCCCAGTGCAACAGTATTAAGAGGGGGTCTTTAGGAGGTGATTAGGCCATGGGGACTGCACACTCAGGGATGGGAATGGTGCTTACAAAAGGGCTGGAGGGAACTTGCTGGTCTTCTTGCTCCTCTGCCCTTCGTGAGGACACAGAATTTGTCCCCTCTGGAGGACACACCCTGGAAGCAGAGAGCAGCTCTCACCAGGCACTGCAACTGCCAGCCTCCAGCACTGGGAGAAATAAATCTCTACTATGGATACATCCTCCCAGTCTAAGGTATTTTGTTACAGCAGCAAGAACAGACTGAGATAGATGATGCCAAGCAACTTACCCAAATCCCACAGGATGGCAGCACCAGAGTTTGGAGCCAGGAGCTTTGGTTCTAGAGCCTGAGCTCCCAGCGCAACCTCCCTGGTTTCTGAGAGCAGTGTGGCCTCATTCCTCACTGCCTCCCCACCAGGCAAGACTTGCCTGGGCCCCACTTCCCAACCCAACTCTGCAGGTCCCAGGGAAACATATCACCCAGCCTGGGGAGAAGCCCTCTCTTGAACTAGCCAAGAGTGGAGACACTGGGACCTGCAAAGATGCGGGTCAGAAGTTGCCCTGGCCCCAACAGCCTGAACACAGACACTACCCTGGAAACGGGGAGACAGGTAGGCACGAGGGGCACAGAGAGGGGCTGCCCATTCCTCCAGGCAAGGACAAAGCTCCTGCCATGCTCAGAAGGAGCCCAGCTGACCTCCATGCTGAGGACTTGGAGAGCACCTCATGCTTGATCACCAGAGTGAATGATGCTCCCCTTCAGGGTCCTTTCTGTCCCCCTCTCCCTCTCCTCAGCCTTGAAACTCCCACTGAGAGAGCCATCTTGGGCCCTCCCTCCTCTGCGCTGTTACCAGCAGAGCAGCACCTTGGGGCTGCAGCCTGGGACCAGACCTGCTCACCAGTTCTTATCACCTGTGTTCCTGTGGTGCCTTCCATGCCATCTGAGAAGCAGATGCCATGTTGTGGGTCCTGCTTTGCTTCCCAGGTGGTTGGCCCCTCTCTGAGCACCAGTGACCTCAGCCCCAGGCTCTGCAGAGGTTTCCATGTAGAGGCAAATGCGGCTCTGCCCTGCCAGGCTCTGCCTGCTGAGGCCGTGAGGGTGGGGGGACCCCTCAGCAGTATTGGAGAGCATGGTCAGACACTGCTGTGTCTACACCTTGCCTGGGAGCTGGGCCAGCCCCAGATTCTGCATTAAAACAAAGGTGCATGGGCTGCTGATGAAGGTCAGGGCACACTAAGTATCGGGGTCCCAGAGTCCTGGGACGGGGGAGCTGTGCTCCATGATTATGTGGACTTTTTCCTGGGCACTTTGGGGGATGTGCTGGGGCCACCTTGGCTGGGAGGAGCTGGGCGTGAGGGTATCAACTCTGCCTTTCCCAGCCATGCCCATGCCTACCTCAGAGGCCTGCTCAAGCCAGATGTGCCCATGTTGGGCACGTGCTCTCTGGCCCCAGCTCTGCCCCTGGATCACAGTGCCGGGGCAGGAGGGGCTGCTCACAGCCTCTTACTCAGCTGCATCCAGTCTCCAGCCCAGCCTCCCCCTTGGAAGGTCACAGGCTTGGGTATTGGGGGAACCACCCCTGATAATTCAATGTAGGTTCTTTTCTATTTTCCCTAAGTGTTGGCTGGTCTGAGAAATAAAGGGAAAGAGTACAAAAGAGAGAAATTTTAAAGCTGGGTGTCCAGGGGAGACATCACTTGAAGGCAGGTTCTGTGATGCCCCCGAGCCGCAGAACCAGCAAGTTTTTATTAGTGATTTTCAAAGGGGAGGGAGTGTACGAATAGGGTGTGGGTCACAGAGATCACATGCTTCAAGGGCGACAAAAGATCTCAGGGTAGAAGGTCAGGGCAAGATCACAAGGTCAGGGCAAAACTAGAATTACTAATGAAGTTCCGTGTCCCGCTGTGCACACATTGTCATGGATAAACATCTTAAAGGGTTCAAGAGCAGACAAGGGGTCTCGCTAGAATTCGCCAGGCTGGAATTTCCTAATCCTAGCAAGCCGGGGGGTGCTGCAGGAGGCCAGGGCGTGTTTCATCCCTTATCTGCAACTGCATAAGGCAGACAGCCCCAGAGGCTCCCCCACCGGGAATGCATTCTTTTCCCAGGGCTGTTAATTATTAATATTCCTTACTGGGGAAAGAATTCAGCAATATTTCTCTTACTTGTTTTCAGTAATAAGAGAAATATGGCTCTGTCTTGCCCGGCCCACAGGCAGCCAGACTTTAAGGTTATCTCCCCTGTTCCTTGAAAATCGCTGTTATTCTGTTCTTAGGGTGCCTAGATTTCATATTGTGCAAACACACATGCTTTACGAGCAATTTGTGCAGTTAACGCAATCATCACAGGCCCCCTTGGCAGGATAGAGCTGGGTCCCCTTCATAGTGGAGGGGACCTGGGTGCACAGAGGGAATGCCGACTAGAGGAACGTATAGTTCCTAGGTTACTCTACCTGTGTAGGGGCTCTCTAGACAGGCTGGGAGGGGAATCCATCCACTTCAACTAAATTCTTGGAATGGCTAAAAGCAGCTTTCAAAAACTGGGATTATCCAACCAAAAGTAAAATGAAGATGGAATGATTTTAAAACTTAAGCCCATCATGTGCCAGTCTGGAGACACACCCCATGAATTGGGAAGTGTGCCCCACTCTGCCTCATAGGAGCTCTCCTCATGGGGTGAGGGCAGGGGCCCTGGGCGTCATAGGGTTGGGGAGGAAGTTCGGGTGCCTCTTCCAGCCACCTGCACCCTGCCCAATCACCCCTGGCTGCTTCCCTCAGCACGTCAGTGTAGTCTCCCTCCATCTGTCAGTTGTGATTTTCCAGCACTGAAGCCCTTTGAGGATCCCCATGTGTAAGCAGACACTGCTGGCCCTGACGGCATCCTGAGTTGAAAGGGGGACAGGGTGTCCATCCCCTCTGCTAACAGTGGGCTGAGGGCTGAGCCTGCAATAACTGCCCTGTGAGTGTAGTTGGCGGGGCGGTCTATGAGAGCGGGAGGGCCATGGGTTTGAGAACTTGGGATTTGCTGTGGGGACTGAGGGCCCCAAAGCTGAGACACCTACTTGAGCTGAGCTGCCAAGCAGAGGTCAAGCTTGCTTAGGAGTGAGGCTGCCCTTGGAAGTGCAGGGCACGTGTCCTGGCTGGGGAACCCCACTCTGGGAGAGGCAGAGCCAGGGCGAGGCTGCTGAGGAGAGTGTGAGCAGTGAAGAATCCTTGCCTCTTGCTCCTGATAATTTAAAAGCATGAGAAGAGGACATGAAGAGTGAGAGGGGTGAGGTGAGGACAAGGGACATGAAGGGGACACAGGAGGGAGGAAGCAGACAGGACCTAATGGAGACCAGAGAATGAGCCAGGACATCCATCCTATAAGGAGCCGCCCACAGACTCCTGCACCATCCCCCAGGTGACGTCCCCAGAGGCCTTCAACGCTCCACTCTCTCCTGTGATGAGGGCCCCGCACCTTCTTGGGGACATTTGAGTTCCTAGGAGCAGGTGGCCCTGCAACCCTTGCTGGCTTCATTTCCCAACATCCCACACCCCATGCTGGGCTGCAGCTCTGGGGCCGCTCCTGCTGGCAGGGCCCATCGCCTGGCCGTCTCTCACAGCCCACCTCTCTCCTGCCCCCCTGCTCCCCCCTTCTTCGGGCTCCCTCTCTGCTTCATCCCTTCAGACTGGTGGGTTCTCTCTCCTGTGTCCTAAGCCCTGTTGCCTGCCCTGGGCTTTTCTCACAGGGGGACTGTCTGCAGGACACAGCAAAGGAGTCCAAGTGCCCCACACCCAGGACACCCCTGCTCCTGGCTCGTCCAGGCACAGAGGTTCCCAGCCATGGGAGAGGACTCAGGGAAGAGGCCAGACCACGTGCAGAGACCCAGGTCCCCACACCCAGGATGTCCCTGCTCCTGGCTCCTCCAGGCACAGAGGATCGCAGCCATGGAAGAGGATCGCAGCCATGGAAGAAGAGGATCGCAGCCATGAAAGAGGACTCAGGGAAGAGGCTGGACCACATGGGGAGCTTGCCAAGACTTCCTCGGGAGCACAGCCTTGCAGGCGCCTCTTGCCAACCACAATACCCCTCTCCAGCTGTGTCACAGACCTCCCCCTGCAGATGCCCGTGAATTTGCACAGAACTTGCCGCTGTTGGAGACAGTGTGACTGAGCAATGTTCTTCCATACTAAATCTTCCCTAATGCTCTCAAATTTAAATCTGTATAGTTGGAGAAGGGGTCTGAATGAAGCATGATATCAGTTCTTTATCTGGTCAACTGGATGGATGCTGAGTAATGAACTTGTGATATGTTTTATTGTTTATAAAGTTATTTAATATAATTGACCTAAAAATTCAAAATGATGAATGTAAAAATTCAGATTTATTTTAATAATTTATTTGTAATAGTTTCATATTTCTTAATTATAATTTCTATTTTGTGTTCCAATGTTAATAGATATTTGACTATTTCAGAAAAAATAGTGTTGCAATGTATAAAATAATTATGCTTTTTGAAATTTTATATTTATTTTAATTTTTGATAAATTTTCAAGTCTTTTTGAATGCCAGTGAATTTTATTTTTAATTCTATATAACATTACTGTCAAATATACAAGTTCTAAAGAAAAATGCAAGCCCTAAAATGCTCCTTAGTTACATCATAATTAGACATTTTGCTGAAATGAAAGCAAACAAAATGGTTTGATAGATTTTGTTTTATGGAATTTATGTCTTCATTTTATTACTCAGATTTCACCAGGCAATCAGCACAGAATTCAGACACATGCAATGATGATTAATTTTATCATCTTTGATATTTTGCCAACTTTCAGTACCATCCAAATAATAGATTCACACGTGGTTTTCAACGCTGTCCTGTGAAGTGTATTTGCTGGGGTCAGAAGATGAACGTCTTATATTAGCAATGTTTTAGCCTGACTTTTACCTTCTAAGCACTTGGAATATGGCTTGTGGCCTCTGCTTGCCCTGCTGACCTGCATCCTAGCAGCCTTGCATAGCAACTGCCAGCCTATCTCTTTGCCTCCCCGGATAAGCTGGCAGCCCTCTAGGACAGTCTGTGCATTCAGCCCTGCAACCTCATGGGCTGACACAGCATCCCAAGTGGAGCCAGCCTCCAGACGCGTGTGGAGGAAGCTGTGCCCTTTAGGCCCCTTGCATGCCTTGCCTCCTCTTCCCCAGGGCATGTCAGCTGCAGTCACGGTGGGCTCACTCACCGTGGACTCCACACAGTCCCTTGTGGTGAGTCCTGTGGGATTTACTAGGTTTCCGAGCTGATGGAGAGTGTTAGGTCTAATTACGGATCTGTTCCCTGAGCCACACTCATCCCCCGGCAGCTGTTTTCTTCCTCAGGTGATTGACACTGAGAAGCCCCATGCACAGCAATTATTAAATATGCAACACGAAGTCATGCTGAGTTGTGACAGAATGACCAGCCACATGGCAGGGACTGCTGAGATGAAGAGAGGGTATTTCCCTGGATTTCAAAACAGGACTTCAGAACTCCAAACCCATTTTCAAAGATGCATTGTCCTTGGTCGGAAACAGAAGAGAAAAGCCTTCTGAGTTTATCCTAAACACCCGTGGAGTTGGGAAGACAGGATCAAGGCGGGTAGGGTGGTGTCACAGATACTCGGATAACATGTACTTTCCAAACATGCTTTCTCATCTCTCTGGCTTCGTCTCCTCCATACTCACTTCCTTTCCAGATGTGGCCAGATGCTGGCGGAGTCCCACTGCCATTCAGCCTTCCTTGGGGGGCCACAGCAAAGCAGTTTTAGCAAAGTGCTGACACCAAAGGCTCCCTGGTTTGTCGGGAGTATAGGGGACCCTTCATTCTTTCAAAGGCATCAGCAATCTCTAGTGAGCTATGAGGCTGGGATTCTTCCTGGGATCTCTGGATAGAAAGGAAAGTTCAGAGAAGCCCTGTAGGACCTTCCAGGGCCTTGGTAGAGAATGTAGCACCAGCGCCTGTGCTCAGCCCACACAGCAGATGCTGACGGTGAAGCCCAGGATGCTCCAGGCACCTGCAGGGCCACAGGGGCCTGGTTAAGATACTCTTACGGGTTCTCAGAGGATGGCCTAAGCTGAAAAGATGAACAGGCTCCTGGAGGACATGCCGCTCCCTTTGCCCGCCTGAATCTCCTGCTCTTTGTCCTTTCTGGTTCTGTGCCAGGGATCAAGCTCCTTCGCCCTTTTGCCCCAGGCTGGCTCTTCCTGATGGAGACCACAGCAGGATATCAGAAGTGGCAGAATGAGAGGTCAGGCAGGTGCCTTGGTAAATGCCACTTGAGGTCATTTCAGTCCTGCTGCAGAGCAGCGGAGGGAAGGTGGGAAGGTCCCAGTGTGAGGCCTGGGGTGGGGGGGTAGGTAGAAGGGAATGGCCTGCTCACACCCACCCCTGTGGAGGCAGCCCCTGCCCTAGCTGGTGCCCTGACGTCTCTCTATTTGGTGACGGTGACGCAGGGTGGCACCTCCTGCAGCTCCTCTTTCTCATCTTTGTTTTCTTCACTCCTGTTTGTGTTTGTTGCATTTCTTGTGTAACTGAGCTTACTTATATGCATAAAATATGAGAAATGTATTCATAATGGGGCTTGTGTATTACCATAAGAGTTTCATCTAGGGAAATAGGTTTAAGCATTATCATCACGAAAAAAATGGATTTCATTTCTCCTTATTTACAGTGCACAGTTCATCGTTTTTACCTTTTTTTTAAAAGCAAGAAATAAAAAGAATCCGTGCTGAAAATGCGAGACGGATTCAGATCCGTTTACCTCTAGAGACGTTTCTTGGACAAAAGAAAAAAAAAAAACTGAATTGTGAGAAGATGTCAGCAAAAAGCACATCATTATTTAGATCAGGGCTAAGCAAATAAGGAGCTGGATGTGTCTGTGTTTGCTTCCAACATGTAGGATCCATTCATATATTTTAAGAAGTGCATGTATGGATAGAGCTGATTTGATTAATTGAGTGAGTGTAGTGAAAACTGCCTTACCGTAGAGGCTGGTGCTCCAACCTCTGCTGGGCAGATCTGCTCGGGGTGCCCGGGCCATGACCCAGGGCAGCTGTCTCTGGTCAGTCATTGCCATTGGGTCGAATCCTATCCAAAGAAGAGAGGCTTTTGACAAAATTAGCAAATGCTGAAAGATGAAAAAGCAAAGTCAACTAGGACCTGGCTTGCTAAAATCCGTTCCTGGTGACTAGCCCTCTCCCTTATTCCCACTTCCTATGTGGATTCCCAAGGGTTATTTTTATTTAAAGCACACACTTATTGAGCTAATTTGGGCTCATTGTTTTCTGTCTGTTTTTTTGTTTGTTTGTTTGTTTTTGTTTTTTGTTTTTGAGACAGAATCTCACTCTGTCGCCCAGGCTAGAGTGCAGTGGCGTGATCCCGGCTCACTGCAACCTCTTCCTCCCGGGTTCAGGAAGTTCTTTGGGCTCATTGTTTTAACCTGTTTCCCCCAAAACCAATAGAAAGATGGTCCTGGAATGCTTACTGATTCCAGGTTTATAGAGAAAAGAACAAACATAGGCAACACAGAGTTTCCTAACAATTCTGCCAATGCAGCCGCTGCTCCACGGTGCGCCAGCTGCTCCTGAGTGACAATGAGTGTCCTCCTCAGAGTTCAGGCAAGGGTGAAGGGAGGCCCATTGTCCCTTGAAAAATTTCAGGCTGTAGTCGAGTCCATCCTCAGCTTGTTTTTCTTTTCTTTTTTTTTTTTTTGAGGCGGAGTCTCCCTCTGTCACCCAGGCTGGAGTGCAGTGGCGCGATCTCGGCTCACTGCAAGCTCTGCCTCCTGGGTTCACGCCATTCTCCTGCCTCAGCCTCTCTGAGTAGCTGGGACTACAGGCGCCCGCCACCACGCCCGGCTAATTTGTTGTATTTTTAGTAGAGACGGGGTTTCACCGTGGTCTCGATCTCCTGACCTCGTGATCCTCCCACCTCGGCCTCCCAAAGTGCTGGGATTACAAGCGTGAGCCACTGCGCCCGGCCTTTCAGCTTGTTTTCCTACTCCATTCTGTCCGTCCTCATGTCATCACTGAGCAGGAAATGTTAGCGAGAACGTTCCAGCCATAACATTGCATTTTTTGTCCCTCTGCATAATTCCTCTGGCAAGAAGAAACACTGCCTTTCATTTTATTATACCTAAATGCCTTTTCTTAACAGCTTATTTTCTTCAGCATCTTCATAATTCTTCCAATAGTGGTAACAAATTCCTTGATGGTAGTAGAAATTGCAGCAAGGGGACATAAGCCACGCCATCCTTCTTTTTTCCCATTTTGGCTAATATCAGAAAGGCTGCCATTCTAAGGGGAGAGAGCAAACACTTTCTAGCTCTGAATCCATCAAATCATTTCTAAAAGCATCAGAGAATAATTGGGCATTGCGCTTTTGTGATCCCACGTGGGAGACGGGCCCCTGGTCATGTGTACATGTGAGCCTCTTTGCAACTTGCTTTCTGTACAAGGCTCAGCATGATTAGGTATGAATAAAACGTTAGCCTAATTTAAGAGCAAAATGCCAGGGCAAAATCCCTTTCAGCCAAAACAACATGGTCCTTGGATGATTAATCCAGTGGCCTGTCGGGAAGGACAGGTGCCACAAACACCCATTTTTCGGTGAGTGGGAGGGTCTGGGCTGCCTTGTGCTTGGACACGGGCACATCTGTGAAGATCAACACCCCGCCCAGGACTTAGACTGACACCTGTCACTTTTCTCACCCCATGAGTTCAACAAGCCTGTTTGCTTCCTGATGGCCCTCCATCCAGGTGGGCACCAGGTCTGTGCCCAGCCCACCTGCAGCCAGCACCCACAGGCCAGAGAACAGCAGCCCCGCCCAGGTACAGCACCATGGGCTTAGTGCAGAGGCCATGAGAACTGGCACCCCAGGACACAGAGAGAACTCAGGGCACTGTGATTCTTAGCTTCCAGGGGTGCCACCTGCCCCCAGGCCCTCCAGACCCATCCTTGACCTGGGCAGCTACAGCTGCACCTGCACCACCCACCTTCCTGTAGGACTGGGCTTGAGGCTCCTGTGTCCAGTGCAAAGGAAGCACCAAATCAGAGCTTTGATCTTAACGTTTTTAAAATTTCTTTTGCTTTTTAAAAAAATTGCACTGGGGATGGGGGCTAAAAGTCTTATTTGACCCTGCATTTATCACAAGAGTGAATTTGCACATTTTGGGGTTTGCTGGGCTTCCTATGAGAAGCCCCTGACATTATGTACTAGGCCCTTGGTGTGGCCACCTGAGGCCACCTTCATGGGAACATGCTTTCTAGATGTCCCTCAGAGAGTGTGGCTTGGCACTGAGTTCAGGGACATGAGGCCAGGAGACCTGCTCCCTGGCATTGACCTTGGAACGTCAAAGTTGGTGGAGGTCTCCTGGCCAGGCAGGGGTCTGGCTCTGCTGAGAGCCCAGGTGCCCCATCCACTAGATGCCCTGATCCCTTCATCCTGTGGCCCTGAGTGGACACACAGGATCCAACCAAGGTCCTGGCTCATCATGGAATTTTCCTCCCAGGGATATCGTGTTGCCCCTGCATCTCCCCAAATATTCCTCTGCAAGTAAGAAAGCTACTTGCACCCCAACTCTCAGACAGGTCCTCTTCACCCTGGAGTCATCCAGCACTTCATAGTTTTTTCTTCCTCAGCTGCAAACATCACAAGCCCCCAAATAACACATATTCGTTTATCGGTGATCATAAGTGATTCTAGCCTTTTCCCCTTTTGCCCACATTGGGAAGATGGTAAACTATTTGTAAGCCTTTAAAAAATCAACAGAATCAGGTATGTTTCCACATGACACCTGTTAAAATATAGAAGAAGGTGGCGAAGGGAAAAGACGTTATCCTAAACAGGATCCTGCTCCATGCAGGCCAATGACCACACTGGTCCTTGGAGGATGACCTCATCCACCAGCCCTCAGAGTAGGACAAACCTCTCTGGCTGGAAGTGTCAGCTTCCTGGGCTGCCAGGACCAATAACCAAGCACCAGGTGGCTTAGAACAATGAAAGCTTCTCCTCTCACTCTTTCAGAGTCCAGAAGTCCAAAATTACGATGTCTACAGGACTGCGCTCCCCCAGAAGCCTCTAGGGGAGGATGACTCCTGGCCTCTCCCAGCTCCTCATTGTTGCTGGGGTCCTTGGCTTACAGGCGTGTCCCTTCACTTTCTGCCTTTGTTGTCACATGGCTTTTTCCCTGTGTGTTCCTCTCGTCTTCTTATAAAGACACATGTTATTGGACTTACAGCCTCTCCTAGTTCAGTGTGACTTCATCTTAATTAAAGGCTTCGGAAAAGGCCTTCTTCTCGGTTAGAGTTCACATTCTGAGGCGCTAGATGTACATGGATTTTGGGAGACAGTCTTCCGCCCAGCACATGCGTGATGGATGCAAACAAGCCGCAGAAGGTTTACAGGTAACTGGGTTTGACCACTACACTTCAACGACAAGCTGCGCACTGTTTTATGCCAACTTTACCCTTTTTATGGGCATATTATGTTATCATCAGCTGCTGAACTCATACTGTGCATGACTAAAGGCAGATATGAGCTATTCTGCTTCAATAGTCAATGCAGCTCTCACAGATTTCTGATTCCACGGGAACCACCTCAAGTCCAGTTGTGTTCTGCAGCGTAGCTTGCTAGAAATTGCCTGGTGATCACTGGGAAGGAATCGTGAATTCCAGCACAATTCCATTCAATTGAAAAATTCCACCCCGTTACAGAGAGGCCCCGCAGACTCACTCCAGCACATGTCTCCTGCACAGCTCTCCTGCTCCCATCACAGTAAAGCTACATTTCAGCACGAGTGGGGGACGATCAGGAAATGGAATCTGAACCTAGAATTTAGGGAGAGAAAAAGGAAGGTGGCCGCCGATCACAGGACTGATTTGCACTGAATTGTATCTTCTCCTTCTAAACATTTTTCCTAAGTGATTCCATCTACTCCCTGGGTCATTAAACACATAGTAAATGATACCTGGAGTGAAAACCTGTGGAGGGGATTGGTCACCTGCAGCAATGTTTGCCTTTACGTACAGTCTGTGTGGTTGCTTTTGCCACAGCACTGGAGGAAGGCCTCTCTAAGGCAAGATGTCAGCACTCAGGGCAGACTGGAGGGGCCCGGGCTTCCCCAAGCCACGTGCAGCAACGAAAGGGGTGTAGAGCCAGCATTTACCAAATGCCACCTGTGCCAGGCTCTGCACCGGTCAGCTCAGGGCCAGGCCTGTGTGGCCCAAAGGCCATCTTCCCTGGGTGAACCCTAAGCTTTCTGTCTACACAGAACCAAAGGCAAGCTGGGCCCAGACTTAAGGCTAGCCATGGTAGGATCCCGTCTGGTCCCCAGGGAGATTGGAGGGGTCACCCAGGGCTGGTGAACCAGTTGGTTGGGAGGGAAGCAAGGGGTCTGGCAGGCCTGGGGCAGGTGCAACCCTGGAGCTCTTTTTCTGTAGCTCTTATGGGGCTTATTCCAGAAACCCAGATTCACTGCTTGGAAACATGCTCCTGGGCAGGCCCGGAAATATTTTCAGAAGGCAGGCCTCATGTAGAACCCAGGACAATTTGGCTTCACCTGCCCACATGAGCAAAACCTTCCTGGCAAAGGCAGGGTACCCACACATCCCAGAGCTCTGGCTCCTTCCCAGGAGGCAGGGACACAGTGGACGGCTCCCAGCGATATCCAGGTGGGAAACCTGCAATTTTACTTCATCGAATCAGCTGGGGTGAGGTGACCCCGGCCCCTCCCTGTTGGGTGGCAGGATCTGCATGGGGTACGGCAGGGGTCGGGGGAATCTCTACCTGGTGTGGCTCTCAGTTGGACCATCCAAGAGGAAGGTCAGGGATACCCCAGCATCCTGGGCTGCGGGGCAGAGGTCTGCAGAGGCTAGCGGGCAAATGTGATGGCCAAGGCTGGGCTCTCCACAGCCTTCAATCCTAGGGCTGGTGCACACAGCATCATGTGATTACAGCTTTCCACAGTGAGCTGTGATCTCCAAAGATGATGGCTGCGGAATCACTCCACGGTAAAATGCAGATTCCTGGGCCTGCCAGCCCACTGGTTCGAAACCTCTCAGAGGGGCCTGGAGCGTGCAGCATGAACCAGCCCTGGGGAGAGCCTGTGCAGGAAAACGCCGAGAGCCAGAGTCAGGCTGACAGTGCTGGCACCACAGCGCGGCCTCATTCTGCAGGCTTCAGGAGCATCCAAGAGCGTCGGGCCTCAGAGAGGACTGTGGGGAGGCCCGGTGGGGGCAGGAATGGCATCCAAAATTGAGCAGCCATGTGTCGTTCAGACCTGGGAGGTCAGGAGTTGTGTCTGGTCTCTCAAATGTGCTTGGAAAGGGGTGGGGACTTAGATTGCTGAAAAGTTTTCTATCATTACCCTCACATCTTTTAAATTGTAAACTTCTGGTACTTAGAGACTTGGCCATGTTTTTCATGCACGCTAAGACCCAGGAGACTGCTCAGCTGCACAAATGTACAAGAAGGAAGCTGCGTGCAGAGCTCAGCTCTTTTCTCTCTGTCTGAAAAGCTGAAAGCCCAGCTGTGTGGTTGGATGAAGGTGGGTTTGAATCCAGGAGCCGAAGGTGCCTAGCATGTCACCTGATCTCTGCCGCCCTCTGTTTCTTCATGTATGTGATGTGAGCCAGCACAGATGCGTCTGTAGTCACCAGTCTCTCGGTCCTATTAATCCTGGTAATGGTAACATCTGCATCCATGGGCATCAATCCCTGGCCTGCGCCCCTTGTCCCTATCCTAATCCTCCTACCACGATTGCTGGGATGCCCAAAGAAGGTCTTAGTTCATTTCCTGGGGTTGGGGGGTCCTGGTGGTCCTGCCACATAGCCATGGCTCCTGGACATGGTCTGAAGCCTCCCTCGCCACCTCCATGAGGGGCCTTCAAGCTGAGATTCCTCTATAAGTGGGGCTGGATTTGGTGGCCAGCATCACTGCTGTCACCCCTCCTGTGAGCCACGCAGGGCTCTGGAGTCGCCACACTTCCCTGTGCCAGGCGGCAGGCCTATCTGAGCACTGGAGCTCCCGATCGCCAGTGTGGAAAGTGTAGCCCGCTTGCCTGTGGGGCTCTGCACCTGCAGCATGGCTCAGTGAGCTAATGGGCACTCTCCTGCATGCATGGATACACACGTATGTGTGCAGATACATGCACGCTCCCATGAACGCACACGAGTGACCTGGGCCGCTGGTTGGAAAGAGTCTAAACACCAGCCGTGGGCCCCATGGTCCTTGGGCTGAGGGTGCCCTGAGAACCCTGCAGCCTGGCTTCCAACTGGCTCCCACCTTCAGGTGGGTTTACAGGGGTCTCCATAGCCACTGGGACGGTTTTGCTTCCTTCCGCTCCCCTTCCGGCTTCTTCAGGTCAATCAGTTGCAGCAGACACAGTCTTAGGGAGCTGTAGTCACTTAAATCCCCACAATGGACATTTTCAAGTCCAATGAAAATGCCTACTTGGGAAATGATTCGTATCTGTCTTGAACAGTGGGTGTGAAGATCAGAGACGGTGTGCGTTACAGGCGTGGAAAACCAGGAGAGCACAAAGTCCCCGGGAGCCTCAGTTTTCTCATCAATAAAATGGGAACAATGCACACCCAAAAGTGTATATTATCCCCTACAAGGCCCAAAGCATAGAGGCCAGAATTGGGCTTGCATCTGGGGCTGAGGTGTCAGTGGTCACCCCTGTGGTCACGCTGCTCGCCGTCATGGATAACTCTGCTCCAGGGGCACTGGTGGGTTCTGCATTGGGACACGGAGGTGACGGGGCTGTCGTCCTACCATGACACTCCACTTCCCCTTCCTTCCCCAAGGCATCCACTGGTGGGAGGGCCTTAGGGCTCTCCAGGATCATACTGCTATGGCCAGGGCCCTAGGAGGACAGAGGGCCAGACCACGGCCCCGGGAGGACAGAGCAGCTAATTCTATTACCTTCCAGGCACAAGGCAAACTGCTTCCCCTTATCTCTAGGGAAAAAAAAACATAAACTTGGCCAAATTATGTTTAGTTTATTCTTTTAGGATTGCAAACTCATTGTATACGGCTCAACGGCACCAAGAGGTGCTAAGTTAGAAACTCCTGCCCTAAACTTGCTTCAGTCTCTCACTCTGCCTTATCCCCCTCGGATGAATTCTTTCCTTCGAGGAGGTGAGAACGGAGCCTGCAGCCCTGTGCAGATTCGCCGCTGCTCACATACTTTGTGTACTGACCATTCGGTCTTCTGTTTTCTACAAAGGAGGGTTGTTCTGTTCCCATGAGGCAGCAGATTAATAGGAATTTTTTTTTTAACTTTTACATTTGAGTGTAAGGGTGGGTTTAGGCTTGAAAACAGCTTGCTCTTCCCCCTCCTAAGATCCACACGTGTCCCTTAGGTTGAGACGGCCCAAAGTCCTGCGGCACATGCTGATGGCAGGGAGTACTTTTAGTTTTTACTTATGGGGAATATGACCCCAGCGCCGGACTGAAGTTATTCAATTTCTATGATAAGAAAACAATTGACATAATGAAGGTTAAAGCATGAAAGATAAGGCCGATCACTGCAATTTTTCATCCTGGAATGTAGGCTATGATAGGAAGCTTTGTTCACTCCTTCCAGAAATATCTGGTGGAGAATTAACTGAGGAAGCAAGACAGGCAGCTGCTGATGGGGCCGTTTCCCAGCTCATCACGAGAGAGTCAAACGCAGACGCTCTCAAGGGCTGGGGAGTGACCCAGAGCGACCCACGGCACATGTGTCATCCGGGCTCTGGCCAGCTTCACTTAAAGTGGTTTTATGCAACCACCTCCTCCTGGCAGATACTGAAAGAGTTGCCTAAACCAAGGAGATCCGAGGAGCTACTACACAAGAACCATGGCTTTGCCTGTGTTATTATTAGAACTGGTGTGTACATGTATGTATGTTTGTCTCTGTGTGTGCATAAATAAGTGATATGTGCATACCTGTGTGATGTGTTCATGTGTGCTGATGTGTGTGCATGTGTAGCTGTGTGCACGAGTGCGTGTGTTTCTGTGTGCACAAGTGCATATGTGTGTGCATGTGTAGCTGTGTGCATGAGTGTGTGTGTGCATGTGTGTTTCTGCCTGCGTGCAGCCCTCCTACCTATTTCCAGAGGCCCTTGCTTCTGCTCTGGTCTCAGCCAGGGTGATCTCACAAGAATGCAAATCTCCGACTGTCCCTAAGGAACTAAGGTCAGTTAGTGATTTCCCTTGCCCTGGAGATAAAGCAGAATTATCTAGTATAACCCTCCCTGACAATTCACCCCAGGTTGTCCCACATCCCTCCACATTCCTCCACATCCATCTGCCCCGCATCTTTGGCCCTTTCCCCTGTCTCCTTAGCACCATCTTTCTTTCTGTCTGGGACCCCGCTCCCCCGCCCTTTCTGCCTGGTGCATTCCTACAGTTTTGCAGCCCTCAGCTCAGATGCCACTTCCTCCTGGAAGCCTTCCCTGATCTTCCTGACCATGGAACACCCCATCACAAGTGTGTATCCTACCTCATCCTTGTCCTCTGTGGAGCTGGCCACAGCTCTGTCGCCTGCTTCCTGGATGATGCCACCCTGCACTGTGAGTATCTAGAGGGCGGCGAGTGAGGCCAGCGTCACTCACTGTGATCCAGCACCCAGAACATTGCCAGGCATGCGCATAGGATTCAATGATGATATGCTGAATGAATGAATGAGTCTGTGGGCCTGCGTTACACGTTTTCTTTTTTGCCTAGAGTCTATTGTGCTTTGAAATATTTAAGAAATGACGGGTAGCCTCACATAATCTTCACATAAGGCAACCTACTGCCTAGACGTTGTGTCACAGACAGCTTCTCTCCAATCCATCCCCTTGGCCAACCCTTTCACAGCCTGCGGGACCTTTTCAAATGCCCCTACAATTGCTCTCCAGCCATGCAGTGCTGTGGAACTTGAAACCCCCTCCCTTCTCTATGAAGTCTCCATAACTTGACATTTTTTTAGACATGACTCAGCTGATAATAATGAAATGATTTTGGTGGGGTGTGTAGCTATCTAGAACACAACAGAAAAACAAACCCCAATAGGGTTGATACAAAGACTAGCATGTTATGTGGCTTAAGAGTTAGCAGATACTTAGCAAGACAATTTCTTCAAAGACCCACACAAAATCACAGTATCACTGGCGCTTAAGTGGAAAGATCAATAGCGGTGACTGTGAGGGGCGTGGTGTGCCAGGGCCCTGCAGGAAGCCACGGCTCACTTGCAAGGGCAGCTCAGGGAGTGCAAGTGAGGAGACGATGTATGAGAGAGGCCATAAGGGAAAGGGTGGGATCTGGGTGCTAGTGTCCGTGTGGCTGTGGTTCCCTGAAGCTGGAGTTGGGGCTGGGAGACAGAGATGGAGCCCTTGCTTGAAGCTGGCAGAGAGACCAGCAGGGGGAAGGCTACAGTGAGAGGAGACGGGCATTTGGCTGAGGGACACGCCAGCTTGAGACACCCTGCAGGGAACAGGCCTGTGAATCCGATGCCCTGACCTTCCTCTTCTCCCCACTAGGACTCTCCCTGCTGCCCCCCGCCCCTGCACCTTTGGTTACATCCAGTGGGGTCAGAAGGCCTCTGACTGCATCGGCCCATCCACAGGCACAGGGCAGGGCAGATACGGCAGAGAGCGGCTGTAGCTGGGTAAATGGAAAATGAGTGGCAGACACAGATATTTAGTTCCACATATCTTGTTTGATTCCACTCTTTTAGAAGACTCCAGGCTTTACTCACATTCTTGGAGCATGCATGAAATGAATGCAGATGATCTTTCTCAAGCAGATTCTAAAGCATCTCTGGCTCCCGTTTACATCTGCTCTCTCTGAAATTGGGCACCTCCATCCCAGGGGCATGGATTCCTTTTAAAGCCTCGAGAACTGGGGCTCGTTCAGGAACCTCATAACACCTACGGACCTATGGGTGGGCCTACAGGGATTTCTTTTTCCCAAAAAATAAGTTACACAATAAGCTTCTATGATGAGATCCCTTCAAGTACAACCCAACTCACTTTGAGCACAGCGGTATTTCAGCCTCAGCGTCAACCACATTTTCCATCACAGCGCCATGCAATTCTAAGCTGATTGCAGAGAGCTCACACCATCAATGCCGAATTCCAGCTATCAGTGGAAAGAGACTGCCTGTCAGCTTTCTCTATGCCTGGAGATAGAGAGAGAGCAAGACAGGGAGCTGGGGAAGGGACGTCCAGCTCCGTCCCCAGGCTGTGGGTGACACAGGTCCCAACTCCTCACCAATTAAAAACCAGCTCTCTTTGGCCAGTGACTCTAGGTTTCAACATTGTGAAGATATTTTCCCAGCAGGAATATAAGATATAAATATCCTGATGTGTTTATGCTCCACGGGAGATGCGGGGCTTAGTTTTACTCTGGAATTGGGACGTGTCAGGAACACACTCCCTTTAGCATGAAAAATCCCGCCTTACAGAAGGGGCTGAGGGAGGGCCTGCTGGGGTGTCCACCAGGACATCTGTGTGAGGGGGTGCTGGTGGGGGCAAACATCCCAAAATTCACATCCAAATGCACAGCAGACTCAGGACCTCTGAGGTCCTTGTGAGCTTGAAGAACCCGTGTACCCTAATATCTAGGCAGACTGATGCCATTTGTGAATTCCCATCAGAGTATGCACATAGAACTAAGGTACTTCCAACCAAACAAGCTCTTTTATCTCCTCGGTGCTCCACAGAAGGAAGACGGGCATCCTCTTTGCCAGGGCTGGGGTCTGGACGGCCCTTTTCCCCGTGCCCCTTTCCCCGTCTGCAGTAAAGGCTGGGTGTCAGTTTATTTGAGCTGCCACAACCAGGTACCACAAACTGAGTAGCTAAAAGCAACAAAAACATATTCTCGCACAGTTCTGGAGGGCAGACGCTCAAAATTAAGGTGTGGGCAGCATTGGTTCCTCCCGAAACTCGCAGGAAGAATCTGTTCCATGCCTCTCCCCTAGTTTCTGGTGGTAGCTGGCGGTCCCTGAAGTGCTGTGGCTCGTAGACATCGCTGCAGCCATCACATGGCACTGTCCCTGCGTGTCTCTGTGTTCAAATCTCTTCTTATTAGGACAGGCCACTGGAGTAGGACTCAGGCTGCTGTGTCTGCTGGGAAGCCTCGAGTTCCAAAGGCGGCAGCTTTGCATTTGCTCCCGAGCAATTTCTCCACAAGAGGAAGGCAGGGCTCAGGGCTCAGGGCTCAGGGCTCAGGATAAGACACAGGCCACAGCCTTGTGGTTCATGTTCAGCAGTGAGGGAGCTCCCGGCAGCAGGAGCCAGGGAAGCCTGCCCCGTCCCGCTCAGCAGGCATGAAGCTTGAGCCCACTGAGCTTCCAGCACCAGGCGGGCCCTGGGGAGCGGACTCTGCCTGTAAGGAAGAGACTACAGCTCTGGGCCTGTGCGCACCTTGCATGCTGGTGGGAGATTGTGGATGAGGGTGCATTCATGGCTGTTCTTCACGTGGAGGGATGAGATGAAGAATCAGCCCTCAAATGACCCAAGGATGCCAGCTCGGGCAAGGCACACAGAGAGGAGTGGCAGGCACACAGGTGCCCGTCCACAGGACGTCTTCTGAAGACACTCTGCTTCCTTCTAAGCCTCTCCTTCTTCCCTCTTGGTCTTTGCAGCCTGCCTGACCAGCTCAGCCTCTCTGGCCTGGACACCTGCCTCCTCCACCTGCTCCTGGCGCCCCCATTTCCTCTGATCTACCTGATCCCTGCACTGCAGGTGAATTCTCCCTGAAACTTGTGGATCTCGCCACCGCCAGCTGTGACCCTTCACGGACTCCCAACACCTTGAAGATACAGGATGGGGATCAGCACAGCCCCTCTGTGTCTACAGCGACCCTTTCTCTCCTGCCCTCTCCCCATTCATCGTGAGACAGCCCCTCCCACACCAGCCACGTCCTCTTCCTGAGCCACGCTCCCTTCCAGCTCTGGCCTTCCTGCAGGCTGTTCCGCTGCAGGAACACGCTTCCACCCTCCCTTCTCCCGAAGCAACTCCCAGTCGTCCTTTGGAGCTGAGTTCACCCTCCTAGTCCCAGACACGGCTTCCGTGCCCCGTTAGCTAGGCAAGGCCCACGCAGTGTCTCTTCTCCAGGGACTTCCGTGCCCCGTTAGCTAGGCGAGGTCCACGCAGTGTCTGTCCTCCAGGGACTTCCGTGCCCGTAGTTAGGCGAGGTCCACGCAGTGTCTCTTCTCCAGGGGCTTGGGTTTCTCCACTCACCTTTTACTGAACTGGCAATTCGGTGACTGTTCAGTTACTCGATGGCTCCCAAATGATTCTTCTCCTGACCCCCACCAGCCCCTGTGGCCCCCTGCGCCTAAGGCAGGACAGCCATGGGCCAACCCTCCCTGCTGCACAAGCCAGAGATGGTGGGGACAGACTCCCCTGCTGAACTCTGATCCAGGCAGAGAGCTGTCACTAGTGACGAAAGATCACTCGTCACGGCTGAAGAACGTGGAGGCCCTGCCAAGACAGTTCCAATTACACATGCATTTATTGATGTTTCTAAATAAACGGGTTGTTGAGAAATGTCAAACACATGTCAGTGAGCACAAAATATGTCTAGAATCTCTTCCTATTGAGGCTGTGGACACACAGGACAACCTGGTGAGACCTCTGTGGCCACGGTTCTCTCCCACGGGCTTGCCTGGACGGCTTCAAAGTTGGAGACCGCCCACTTGCTCCCCACCTGTGCTGCCCCATGGGGTGCTGTGGGAGCCTGGATCTGGCAGGACTGCTCTCACCAGTGTCCCGGCTGCCAGCGCCCGGGCAGGGAACCCGAAGGAGCCCGGAGCCCCTCCCTTCCTTCCCCCTCCTCCCCTGCTCCCTGTGCGTGGTCTCAGCAGCTCGGGGAGGCAGTGGTCGCTCCCCGCTGGGCAGCTCTCTGCCTGACTCACCTGGATTCTGGTCAGCTGCACCTGCCCGGGCCCCTGCAGGCCGAGAGCTGGGAAGGCTCTCTGGCATTGCCGGCCCGGGGCTTCCCATCCCGTCTGAACTGCCTGGACCCTGCCGTGGCTCTCCCTACAGACTCCGCATTTGAGGCTCCCCAGTGTCCCCTTGGATGGCTGAGTTTGTTCCCAGCCGGGACCCCGAGGCACAGAACTACCGAAGATCTGTACGACCTCCCAGTCTGGGACAGGATCTGCCCTCCCAGGCTTGCAGGTTTCAGCAGGGCCCAAGAAGAGTCCTCTCTGCCTGGGGAATGCAATCCTGTCCCAGAACCCCAGAGCCTACCTTCAGGAGGGAGGTGGGCAGGGAGGGGAGAGAGAAAGGGAACATGCAGCTGTTCATCAACATCTGTCCCCTAGACGACCTTGTCAGGGCCACCTCCAGAGCCAGACTGCGGCTGCCTCAAGGAAAGGGTCCCCTCGAAAGGCTGCTGGTCCTCGACTTGCTTCTATCCCCAAGAAATGCATGGATGGCAGTTTCATTCTCTAAAAACCAATTTTTAAATATTATAAAAGTTTCCCCTCAAATTTCAAAGCCGTCTTTTGTTAGCCTCCAAAAAAAATAATTATTTGTCATTATTAGGGGGCTGAAGGAAAGGACGGACAAAAAGTAAGCCTGTAGTTATTTGAAAAGGAAAAAGCTTTCTGCTGAATTGGAAATGGAGATATTCTTTCTGCACAGGCTTAATTCCAGTTTTGCAGAATGAAAAATAACGAAATTGATTTTTATCTGGATCAGTTGGGACACCACGTGCCTGGCAGTTGCTTAATTCATTCCCAGAGCGGAGAGAGCAGGGAGGGCTTTTTTGATTTGTTCTTACTCTCCTGGATACGGATTTTACTCTGCGAGATAATGCCATGATCTTCTTAAGACTTCAAAAGATCACTTAATTTCTCAAGAAATGCACGTCTTGTCCTGCCCCCTACCCCCATGCTCTGGACATTGTGATTACATGCAGACATATACATGTAAGAGGTCTAAATTCACCTCTGATTTCTCAAGTATCCAGTTGATTTTATTCTAAGGCCACGGATGGGCAGAGCTTTGCTGAAGTCAAGAGCTTCAGCCATTCTCTTTGCCCTCACTTTGCCCCTCTCACAAGCCCAGCTCCTGCACGTGGCAGGGAGCACAGGTCTGCAAAAGCAAGACCGTGCTTACTCAGAAAAGGCTACACTTACTGCATTCCTCCAGGCACACAGGCAGCAGCTGTAATTCTGCTGGCAATGCCCCTCTTTAGACCCCTAAACATAACACTGGGGTCAGCAAAGGTTAGGGGCCAGGAACTTGCAGCCTCCTCCAGAGACAATAGGGATGCACCACCTGCCGGTGATTCTCCAGGTTGGAGGGTCCCTCTGCTTGCACCTGTGTTTCCGCTTTCTCTCTTAGGGAATCCCGGGTCATACTCCCTCTGAGCCCAGGGTGCCCTCTTGGCTGAGCCACTGTCTGTATCTGTGCTGCTACTGGGACAAAAGGAAAAGTGAAAACAGCGATGATGTTTTCAGACCTTTTGAGCATCGCAAGCCTTGCAGCGCTCAATCTGCGTGGGGAGAAGTCTCAGTCTGTCCGTGGGGAGAAGTCTCTGTGTGTGGGGAGAAGTCTCAGTCTGTGTGTGGGGAGAAGTCTCTGTCTGTCTGTCTGTCTGTGGGGAGAAGTCTCAATCTGTATGTGGGGAGAAGTCTCTGTCTGTCCGTGGGGAGAAGTCTCTGTCTGTCGTGGGGAGAAGTCTCTGTCTGTGTGTGGGGAGAAGTCTCTGTCTGTCTGTCTGTCTGTGGGGAGAAGTCTCTGTCTGTCTGGAGTCTCTGTCTGTGGGGAGAAGTCTCTGTGTGTGGGGAGAAGTCTCTGTCTGTCTGTGGGGAGAAGTCTCTGTCTGTCTGTGGGGAGAAGTCTCTGTCTGTCTGTGGGGAGAAGTCTCTGTGTGTCTGTGGGGAGAAGTCTCTGTGTGTGGGGAGAAGTCTCTGTCTGTCCGTGGGAGAAGTCTCTGTCTGTCGTGGGGAGAAGTCTCTGTCTGTGTGTGGGGAGAAGTCTGTCCGTCTGTGGGGAGAAGTCTCTGTTTGTCTGTGGGGAGAAGTCTCTGTCTGTCTGTGGGGAGAAGTCTCTGTCTGTCCTGTGGGGAGAAGTCTCTGTCGTGGGGAGTCCTGTGTGGGGAGAAGTCTCTGTCTGTGTGGAGTCTGTCGTGGGGAGAAGTCTCTGTCTGTGTGGGGGAGAAGTCTGTCCGTCTGTGGGGAGAAGTCTCTGTTTGTCTGTGGGGGAGAAGTCTCTGTCTGTCTGTCTGTGGGGAGAAGTCTCTGTCTGTCTGTCTGTCTGTGGGGAGAAGTCTCAGGCCCCCTGAGCTGACAGTGATGGTCCCTTCTGACTGGTAGAACTTTGACTCAGTCCAAATTCCTCCACAATAGATTCCACTGGGAGATGTGTCAAAGACCTATCCCCGGTACCTGTGAATACAACCTGGTTTAGAAGGGAGGTCTTTGCAGAGGGAATGAAGTTAAGATGCGGCCACACCGGATTAGGGGTTGGTGTCCTTAGGAGGAGAGAGACACACAGGAGAGAAGCCGGGAGACGAGGAGGCAGAGACTGGGGTGATGCAGCTGCAAGCTAAGGAATGCTGAAGATTGCCGGGAACTAGGGAAGCGGGGAAGCAGGGAAGCGGGGAAGCGGGGAAGCGGGGAAGCAGTGTTCTCTGGTGGAGACTTCAGAGGATGCACCGCCCCACTGATGCCCCGATTTCAGACTCCTGGCCTCCTGAATGGGAGCAGATCTCTTTCTGCTGTCCTGGGCCCCCCCAGTTTGTAGTATTCTCCCACAGCAGCCCCAGGGCACTGATGGCCAAGCTCTGTTTCCACCCTCGGAGAAGGGTTGAGAGCAGCCGAGCTCCTCCAATAAGCCACCTCCAGACCCTGCCCTGACTTCTCCAAACCTTAGGTTCCCGGACAGGAGGGATGAGGAGGAAGCTGCCCATCCCAGCAAGGGTCCAGTGTGGGAATTGTCCACACTGCACGGATATCCACACTGCTCACTGGAAGCCAGAATAGCCCATGAACCTGAAGCTCTGAAGGCCTCCCAGGTCCCTTGCCACCCGAAGCCTGGGAGGGGGCTGGCAGTGTGTTCGTGGAGTCACATGTTTTGGAATGTTTGCAAAATATCTCTAAGCTGCAATTTGCTGAGTTGTTTCTTTCCACTTTGACCTTCCGTGGGTCCCACTTCCCCTCGGGGTGGAAGACTGTGGCGTGCTGCAGGTGTGGCTGGGATCCAGCTACGGGGAGGCTGGGCTGGGCATCACTGGGTTTCCATTTAGTGGGCTGTATTTATTTATTTCAGTGTCACTTCCTGTTGTAGCTGCCATTGCTTGAAATTTTGCCGAGCTAGTTAGAGTCGGAGCCTGATTCAATCCAAGGCTCCTCTCCGTCCGGCTTAGGTCCTCCAGCTGCAGCAGGCGGCCCTTCTCATGCTGAGCAAAGTGCAAGTGTCAGGAAGGTACAGGCGCAAGGCACTGAGCCCAGGGCCTGGTGTGACAGGGCTGTGTTCAGTAAACGCCAGTGTGCAATTACAGAACGCACACTCCACACACACACACACCCCACACACACACCCCCACCACACTCAACCCATACATACAAACTCACACACTCACACACACACCCCCACCACACTCAACCCATACGTACAAACTCACATATCACACACACACACCCACCACACTCAACCCATACATACAAACTCACACACTCACACACACACACGCCCACCACACTCTACCCACACACCACACACACACACCACACAACACAAACATACACGCCCACCACACAGTCCCCCCCACACAGCCACACTCACAGATACTCCCACCACACTCAACCCCCACACACACACCACATACACACCACACACCAGATACACATACATTCACACAGACAATCCCACCACACTCTACCCACACACCACATACACATACACACACATCACAACACAAACATACACACCCACCACACACTCCCCCCACACACAGCCACACTCACAGACACTCCAACCACACTACCCACACACACTCACACACCACATACACACCACACACACGACACAAACATACACATCCACCACACACTCACCTCCACACTCACACACACAGACACTCCCACCACACTCAACCCACACACACACAACACATACACACCACACACACAACAGAAACATCACACCCACCACACACTCCTCCCCAAACACACACACCCACCACACTCAATCCACACTCCACACACTCTCACCACACTATCCACACATACACAGACAATCCCATCACACACAACCCACGCATACACACTCACAGACCACACACACAGCACACACAACATAAACATACACACCCACCACACACTCCCCACACACTCAACACGCACAGACACTCCACCACAGTCTACCCAACACACTCACACACCACATACACACCACCCACACACAACACATACACACCCAATACACACACCCCACACTCACACACATAGACACTCCCACCACACTCTACCCACACATACACACACACTCCCAACACACTAGCCACACATACACACACACTCACACACAGACTCTCCCCACTACAAAACCCACATATACACACACACTCACACACCACACACACACCCACTACACACTACACACACACCACAAACTCCTCCCCACTCACATCACACATTCCCCCCACCACACATATACACCCCACCACACATACCACACATACACATTCACACACACCACACACATACACACCCACCACACACTCACCCACATTCACCACACACTCCCCTCATGTACCACACACACAAACCTACAAACCCACCACACACACCAAAAACATACACACCCAACACACACCACATGTACACATCCACCACGCCCCCAACACACAACACACACTCCCACTTCACACAACACATGCACAAACATACACACCTATCACACACTCCCCCTCTGTACCACACATGCACCTACACCCCCACCACACACACCCCACACATATACAGATACACACCCACCTCACAAATATACACATTCACACACTCTACACACACCCCCACCACACACTCCCCACACAGTCACACTCACATACACCCCCATATACATCTCCGTATGCCTCATGTATGTCATGCGTACACCTGCATATGCACATATACATACACATAAATACTCCTTGTGTCCTGTACTCATATGGCACACACATTACAAACACACACACACTCGTATGTGCACGCTGCACCCACACATGTGTGCACTTCTGTCTGCGTATCCCGCATGCCTGTCAGCCCCTCCTGCCCTCCGCTGTCCTCTGCTCCCCTGGCTGCCTTCCTTGCTGTGCTCCCAGGGCCCTGAGCCTCCTCGCCGTTCCCCCCTGCCATCACCCAGTTCAGGGGCCAGAAGGCCAGTGGGGTCTTTAGACCATGGCTGCTTCAGTCCCTGCCTAGGTGGCTGGAGGAGGTGGATGCTGGAAGAACCCCAGGAACCTAGGGCTCCAATGAGGCTTGGCCCAGCCCCTCCCAGAGCACCTGTGTTTCCAAGGACAGTCTCAAGTCCTCCCTTCCCCTGGGCTGGCCCCAGGCCCCAGTTCCCGTCACCCTCGGCAGCAGCCTCCCTCCCTCCCTCCTTCCCTCCCTGCCTGCCCTGCACCCCTCATCCGGCTGACCAGTGTCTCCACATGGGCCCTGTACCCAAGGCAGAGCGTCCCCCCACACCTCGTCCCACCGTAGTCTTGCATCCTCTGTTCAGTGACCCTCCTTCCCTTGCTCCCCTTGGTCCAGGTTTCCAGGGAGACTGCTGGTTGGCACCGCTGCTATTCTTAGCAGGGCTCCTTAAAAGTGCTGAGTCTTACCATGCTGCCCTGCAGATTTGAGGCCCAATGCTGTAGTCTCGTGGAGAATTGGAGAAAAGCTCCCAGGAGAGGTGTGGTTGTATGCAGCCCTGCTCACTTCGCGGCGTGGATTCACGCTCACCTGCAGGCCAGGTGGTCTGGGGAGTTTGGCTTTGCTGCTTTGCTCTGCGGGAGCCGTAAAGGGAAGGCTCCAGGGCCTGAGTGAAGGGTGTGGAATGGCCCGTGAGGGGTCCCGTGGGGAGTCCACAAGGGGTGCTCCAGCCAGGCTCCTGTAGGAGGCAGGATCTGGGCTGAGCAGGTTTCAGGAGAGAGAGGGGAGTGTGAACAGCAGGTCCCACTTAGAGCTTTCTCGTCCCCAGGGACCTGGAGTCAGAGTGCCCGGCAGCAACCCCTGGGGAGCATGCCTCTAGGTCATAGAGTGCCGTCAAGCTCAGCACCTTCCGTGTGCCTCTGCAGCCCTGAACCTGATGATTGATACTTTACATTTAGAGTTCACCGCCTCTCATTTCACTAATGCATCTCCTCATCTATCAAGGGTGGCGTTTGTCACTTCACATCTGTCTGCACTATCCTGGCCGGCAAGCATCCTGCCTCCTGGGCTGATGTAGGTCACCTCATTCTTCCACCAACTCTGAGCCATACATGGTGTTAAATGACACAAGGAAGCCGGCTAGGGGAGACAGGATGGGGTCTCCTGTTCCAGGTCCAGCTGGGAGCCCCCATCCCGTCTCCCTGGCACAGTCTGCAGTGCAGGCTCTGTGTGTCACTGTGCTGGCGAGAGGGCAAGAGGCCATGGCCTGTGATGGCTGCCGCAGCTCCCATGGGTGCACCTGAGGTCCCCAGTGCTCTTCAGAGTTCTCCTGGGAATCCACAACAAACCTAATTCCATGGGATCCTTGCTGAGTCCAGAGGAACTAGACCTGGAGGATATGTTTTCTTCCCATGCACCCATCCTGGGCAGACCCACGTGTCAGCACCTGAACCACTGGGCACAACCCATGCACTGCCCTCCAGCTGTTGTGAGTGCAGTAAAACAGCCAGAAGAACATAAAGCCATTCACAGGCCAGCGGAAGATGGGAAAGTGTGTCACGACTCCCCCACTTCCCAAGCACAGACATGACTTTCCTAAATTCTTTAATAGTCTAAATATTCTTATCGCATACAAACCTTTAACTCATTTTTCAACCATTCTTTACTTAAATTATAGTAAAATACACAAACATAATATTTGCTTTTTAACCATTTTAACATGCGTAATTTAGTGACCTTCAGTACACTCAAGGTGCTGTGGAACCATCCCCACTGTCCAGTTCCCAAACCCAGCCATTCTTTTAAATCTTACATCAAAATATCAGCATCTTTGGAAGCTTGGAAACGTTGGTTGAATTGCTCTCCCTCCGCCACCTCTTCTCTGCCCCTCTCACCTGCCACCTGCCCCACTGAGCCCAAGATGCTGCTGCTGACACCTGCTCCATTTCCTCCTGGGCTTGAAGCTCCTGCTCTCTGAGGTCTCTTCCCAAAACATCTTCACTTGGTGAGCCTGCCCGTATGGTCTTTAAAACCCACATTGAGTTTTTCCTTGTTCCTATTCGTTTGCTAATTCATCCAGTGATTCAAAACTCCATGGCAATGTTGTCGTGCTGGACACAGAAAGCGTGATGGATTAGTCTAGGTTCTCCAGGGAAACAGAACCGATAGGAAATGTGTGTGTGTGTGTGTGTGTGTGTGTGTGAATGTGTGTGGCGAGGGAACTGAGAGACTCACCATAAGGAGTTGACTCATGTTATTATGGAGGCCAACGAGTCCCAAGGTCTGCTGTTAGTGGCTGGAGACCCAAGAGAGGTGATGGTGCAAGTTTTAGTCCAAGTCTGAGTTCAAAGGCAGGAGAAGACCCAGGTCCCAGTCCAAAAAGAAGCAAAGAGAAGGCATTCTTTCTCAGTCAGGCTTTGACTGTGTTTAGGCCATTAGCTGACCGGTGAGGCCCGCCCACATGACGGAGGACCCTCTGCTTGGCTGGGTCTGCAGACTCACATGTTAATCTCACCCAGAAACACCCTCACAGACACACCCAGAAAATTTTTTGAAAAAATATCTGGCCACTCCATGGGCCAAGTTGACACCAAAGTTAACTGTGGCACATCACCATCACTAGTTTCAGGGTCTCTCCGCCTGGCGGGAGATACGGATGCCTCCAGGCAGAGGCTAAGGTGACCGTGTGCTCAGCGTCTTGCAGGTGCACAGGATGGTGCAGGCTATTTGACCTGCAATCCAGCTCTGAAACAATACTGCACCTGTTTTATGGGGAGGTGAGGTAGCTCGCAGAGGTCGCGTGGTTGCTGGGAAGATGGCGTTCACACCAGCTTCACCGGATCCCCCAATCCATGCTCTTCCCAGGAACCCACACTGATTCATTTGCAGAAATATAGACGCTTCCAAAGTTTGGTATTTTCTACATTTCCTGTAATAAATAAATCTTACATTTTTTTTTTTTTTAAGATGGAGTCTCGCTCTGTTGCCCAGGCTGGAGTGTAGTGGCGCGATCTCGGCTCACTGCAAGCTCCGCCTCCCGGGTTCACGCCATTCTCCTGCCTCAGCCTCCAAGTAGCTGGGACTACAGGCGCCCGCCACCACGCCCAGCTAATTTTTTGTATTTTTAGTAGAGACGGGGTTTCACCGTGGTCTCGATCTCCTGACCTCGTGATCCGCCCGCCTCGGCCTCCCAAAGTGCTGGGATTACAAGCGTGAGCCACCGCACCCGGCCCCTTTTATAAAAGAAAATAGCTGAAGCTTTTAGGACAAAACAAAACCATAACCAAGGACACTAAACAACACCCCTTGAAACATCCATTGCAGCTCTGGGTGGTAAGTAGAAAAATACGCTAGGTTCACCAGCAGCCTGGAGGTGAGTGCATATCTTTCTTACAGAAAGGGGCCTGTGGGAGGGCATTGCCAGGGGGCCGATGAGCACAGGATGGGAGGCAGGAACACACTGCAGATCTGTCTGGACACTCACCATTTGCATGCACTATTTAAGAATAATATGAACTCATCAATTCTTAAAGCTTCTATAAACTGCATGTGTGGAAAGGCAAGCCAGACTCCCCTGAATTGCTTTGTCCACTTTCCCCTCAATTCTTGGGCTGCCCGCACCATCCTCCCAGGCCACTCCCTGGATGCCCACAGTGATTCAGTAAAAAGACCTCCCTTCTCAGTAGCCTAGACATATAAATCATTCAGTCAGTCAATTTTCCAGACACAGACTCTGGGCGCCTGGCACTCCCTGGTAGCCCTGTATCTCCTGCACTGCTCCGTGTCTAGGGCAGCACCTGCCTGCGGGACAGCTGCCTTTAAGAACTGTAACACTCACCACGAGGGTCCACGGCTTCATTCTTGAAGTCAGTGAGACCAAGAACCCACCAATTCCGGACACACCTTCAGTCCCAGGGAGGCTGGGCAGGACAGGGATACCCTCCAGCCTACATAGTCCCAATTGTATTCACATTATGCAGTTGGTGCAATCCATTCACAAGAGCATCCAGAACTTCCACTTGCCCACTGCTTTTTGAAAAGGAAGGTGCTTTTGGGGAGGAGTCATGCCCCAGGCTTCTCTTCTTCCTCCTTCTCCGCTTTCTTTAATATTTAATCTAAAGGGTGTTTGCCTCAGAGAACTTGTGGGGGCTCAGTGAGATCTCAATCAATGGCTTCTCAGAAGGGAGGAGTAGACACAAAGTTACAGAATACCAGCCACCACCACAATATTCTCCACAGCCAAGGAGCTCCTAGATTAGATTCTACTTAATATTTTCCTATTAATCAGTTATCTCTTAATGTAAACATAGTATATAAATAGTGAAATGTACATCAATACCTTATATAGAAAGCCATTATCGCTGGGCATGGTGGCTCACGCCGGTAATCCCAGCACTTTGGGAGGCCGAGGCGGGCAGATCACGAGGTCAGGAGATCGAGACCATCCTGGCTAACATGGTGAAACCCTGTCTCTACTAAAAGTACAAAAAATTAGCCGGGCATGGTGGCGGGCGCCTGTAGTCCCAGCTACTTGGGAGGCTGAGGCAGAAGAATGGCGTGAACCCAGGAGGTGGAGCTTGCAGTGAGCCAAGATGGCACCACTGCACTGCAGCCTGGGCAACAGAGCGAGACTCCATCTCAAAAAAAAAAAAGAAAGAAAAAAAAGAAAACCATTATCACTTGGCAAAAATAAACAATAGCTGTAGTAAAATATGCGCATGTGTATTCTTGAATGAGTGAGTGAATTGTCCCTATATACATATTACATATCAATTATCATTCTATAAAATACAATAATCACTCTTAATCTCCATCTTATATAATATAACATGTACCCTGTGTTTAGTGCCTGCTGCATGCTGGCCTGCTGGTCCTGAGTGAGGAGACAGTGTTGGATGGTGCTCATAGCACTCCCATGTACCTGTGTAGGGAGGTGGGTGACAAACAGGTGAGAGCATTCACCAGGATAAAAAAAGGAAACCTGAGAAGCAACAGGAGTGATGGGGACAGGGTCTGGTAGGACACAGAAATTTGGTGGGACCTAGATGGGAAGCCAGTGGATGCTGGCTCCAAAGTCCTTTTCAAGGATGGGCAATGGTCAGGACACCTGCAGAGCTCCCAGATTCTTGGCCTTCATTTTCCCTTGAAAATGGGTCTTGGCCAGCGCAGTGGCTCATGCCTGTAATCCCAGCACTTTTGGAGGTGGAGGTGGGTGGATTGCTTGAGGCCAGGAGTTCAAGACCGGCCTGAGCAACACATTGAGACCTTGTATCTACAAAAAATACGAAAGTTAGCCTGGTGTGGTGATGTGTGCTTGTGGTCCCAGCTACTCAGGAGGCTGAGGTACAGGATTGCTTGAGCCCAGGATGTTGAGTCTGCAGTGAGCTTTGATGGCACCACTGCAATCCAGCCTAGGCGACAGTGAGACATTGTCTCACAAAAAAAAAAAAAAAGAAAGAAAATGGGAAATGGGTCTTGAGGTTTTGTGTTCTATTTGCCAACAGACCACTTATTTTATGCAACTGAAGTGCACAAGGCCCACACCGCAGGGGAAAATGGGCGGCACTGCTGTTTGGAGAACCATGGGCTTCGTCGCTGGTGAGAAACCACAGCCCTGAGATCTGATCTCCCCTCAAGTTTCCAGACTGAAATGCGGCAACTGCCGAGCTGTGGAGAAAAGGCCCATTTCCTAGAGACCGTGGGAAAGGCTATAAGAACAGAGTTCTTCTGTTTGCACAAGCGTTCATTGAATTCTCAGCTGATTGACAATTCACAAAAATGTACACTCCATAGATCTGCTGTGAGTGAGATTCCATGGCAGTCTGGCCTCCAGATGGCAGCCACTGAGGACAAATCCACAGATGCTTGGAGAAGACCTTAGATGCTGGCTTAGATCGATTCCTCCGGGGAGAACGGGAGTGCCTGGGAAGGTGGGCCACTGGGCCCTCGGGGCTGATGGCTCCAAATCGGCCTGGAGAGCCTCTCCCAGGTGCGTGACCTGCAAATAGATGAGGGCTTCCCCTGCCTCATTTCACATGAGGATTACCAGCTGTTATATCCGTTAACCCTCCTCAAACCCATTTGCAGAGAAGCCGCACCCAGATGACATCTTGCCCCTGCCACGTGAGACGATGAAAAGGCCTGGTGGGATAAGAAGTTCTGAGCACCCGGCATGGCTCAGGAGGTGAAAACAATTCAGACGGGCCCTGCTGCACAGGAAGCTCACGCGGCTTGGGAGTGGGCCTGTGAACCTCTGCAGGTGAACAAAATGAAAACCTGATTATCTCAGGACGCATGCGGAGTGGACAGGATCAGACATATTTGTTGGTAAGGTTTTAGGAAGGACTGGAAGCTTAATGTTTGTGAGGACTCAGGGACCATTGTGGTGGGAAGGCCAGTACATGCCAGCAAGCTATTTCCATGTCGCTCTGTTCCTACACAGGTTATTTAATTGGTATAGAAGTCTCTTTCTCTCTTCTAGTGTATATATATATAAAATATATATCTTCTAGTATACATATATCTTCTAATATATATGTATATATATATATGGAGAGAGAGAGAGAGAGAGAGATGGAGCCTTGCTCTGTTGCCCAGGCTGGAGTGCAGTGGCTTGATCTTGGCTCAACGCAACCTCCACCTCCCAGGTTCAAGTGATTCTCCTGCCTCAGCCTCCTGAGTAGCTGGGATTACAGGTGTGCACCACCACGCCCAGCTAACCTTTATATTTTTAATAGAGATTGGGTTTCGCCATGTTGGCCAAGCTGGTCTTGAACTCCTGACCTCAGGTAATCCACCTGCCTTGGCCTCCCAAAGTGCTGGGATTACAGGCGTGAGCCACTGTGCCCGGCCCCTTTTAAAATATTTTTAAATATGTATGGTTAAAATGTGTTCTGATATTTAAGACATATACACGTGGTCAAGCAAAAGTTTTGTGTCTAAATAAGGGTGTTGGCACCCTGAAGGCCTATAAACTCCTCTGTCCAGATGTGAGCAACCATTTCTCTGCCACCATCAAAAATCCTGTTAAATAGTAAAAATGTTCCAGGTCTATCGAGACATGATAATTAACTAATCAATCAGTTAACAAATGACCAAAACAGTAACTGAGTCCGGTGTTGTGCTGAGCCCCAAGACAGCTCATTTGGCAGCAGAAGTGGCTCCCATGTGTGCAGATTTCTGTGCTGGTGGCCATGGGGGACTGAGGGGGCCAGCGTGCAGCCCATCATTACCCAGAGACCTTGGAGAGTGGTGACTCGGCTGCCGGATGGAGGAAGGGCAGACAGGGTCTTGCCACATGGCTGAATCCTAATATGTAACTAGACTCAATGGCCCTGCTGCTTGGGGCAGAGCAAATCCTAAAATCCTATTTCCAACCGGGAGAGTGAGGGAGTAAACTGATCCATGACCCATAACTTCCATGTGATATTGTGAAACACAAAAGCATTTTATTAAGAAAAAAAATGATACCCAGCACATGCATCCAAACAAAAAGAAAGGTAAAAATTAAGGATCAAGTGAACCAGAGAGCAAAGACTGCTTTCTCTTCCAAATGACCACTGCGTTAGACGCTGCAGGCGTGTCCAGAGTGAGAAAAGGAACCTCAGTGAATGAGTAAGGGACCCTTCACCGGAGGTCCCCGCACAGACCGTGCTGGGCCGGGCTGGCCCTCAGGGTGTCTGTGCGTCGGGTGGAGTTGGGTGCCTGGGACCGCAGTCCCTGGACAGCCTGTGGGCTCCACCCCCAGTGAGGTCTCCGGAGGCAGGGCTTTCCCTGTGGGATTTCCTGGCCCCGCTCAGTCTCCCTGGCTCCTGGTGTCCCCGTTGGGAATGGCAGCCAGGGCTTCTGCTCAGCACATGAGAAGGCAGAGTCCCTGTAAAGTCACGAGGACTGCAGAGTCTTAAATACGAAAACTAATAACTTTCTCTCTTGAAAAAGCAGAATCTAATTACCTTCATGTCAGTTCAAGTAGCAGTTGAGGAAAAGAAAATAGAGGGAGAAGCAGATGAAACACCAGCCATGGGTGCATTTGTTGAAAGCTCAATTTTCTGGTTCTTCCTGGTGGTTGTATTTCTTTCTTCTCCAGAGCACTTTCACTTACTTCATTTATAATAAATAACCCCTAAGTAGATCCTGTATTTGCTCACAAGACAGACTCAGAAATCATAAGAAAATACCATAATGAAAAACTTTCTGTCAGCAAGGGAAGTGCATTTCTCTCTCCAGAGCCTTCTCTCCGTGCTCCCTCTTATTACTGGGGCTGGCATCCGCTGCACCTCCTGCAGGTGTTTGCCTGGAGAGCGGGTTGCATCTGCCACCCCTGCACATGCACATCACCCAGGAAGAGCTATGTCTCACAAAGGTCTCTGTGTCTTGAAAGAGTATAGCAGAGGGATCTCAGGATGTTTCCTAACAAGGAAATCCTTGCTGCTTCACCAATGTTAAGATCTGTAGACATGGCGGGCATCGGAACAGTCGACTTTGCTCCCTTGGATGTTGACTTTGCCATTGGATGGCCTCCATTCGGGAGAGCAGGAATCCAGAACCAGGTCTCTGTGCCACAGTAAGCTTGGTGTTTTAATGTCCTCCCTGGGAGTCCTTTCAAATATTCATGGGTTCAGAAATATAATATGGGTAAGGGGAAAGAAGCTACAGACTGGGAGAACCAATAGATTTCAACCCGTAGGTTAACTTCAACCAGTCAATGAAGCTATGGACTGAGAGAACCAATCGATTTCAACCCCAGGTTAACTTCAACCAGTCAGTTGGTAGTGAGGCCTGAGTCCTGGATCAAGAAGGATCCCAAACGCATGAGAAGGCCGGGTGGTGGGGCAGGTGGCTCAGTCCGTGGTGTGCACTGCTGGTGGGGTGGGCAGTGGGCACGTGGCCACATTTTCCCCACTTGATGTGCCATGTTGGCTGAAAAGCAGGAAAGACAATTGTGTCTTTAGAAAACTTGAAGGCTGGCCGAACACGGTGGCTCACGCCTGTAATCCCAGCACTTTGGGAGGCCGAGGCAGGCATATCACCTGAAGTCAAGAATCCAAGACCAGCCTGGCCAACATGGTGAAACCCCATCTCTACCAAAAATACAAAAATTAGTCGGCATGGTGGCATGCACCTGTAATCCCAGCTACTTGGGAGGCTGAGACATGAGAATTGCTTGAACCTGGGAGGTGGAGGTTGCAGTGAGCCGAGATTGTGCCAGTGCACTCCAGCCTGGGTAACACAGCAAGACTCCATCTCAAAAAATAAAAATAAAAATAAAAATAAAATAAAATAAAAAAGAAAACTTGAAGGCTGAAGGATATTTTCCTTTCCTTTTAGAATAAGGGGCCTTTCCATTTGGTATCAATGCCTGCCCTTGTCTTGAATGGGTCATATCCCTGTCATGGGCATACTGGCTGCTGCCTTACCTCATGGGAGAGCCCATATTCTGTTATGAGTCAAGTTCAGAGGACTTAGCACGGGACCAAAAAGGTTAAACAATAAATTAAACCAAGTGCCTGTACGTGGGCTAGGGAAGTGGAAAGATAGAAATTGCCTACATTTATTAAAACACTGTATGACGATCTCTGGTCTAGGTACTTTTGTATGTTTTGATTCATTTATTTTTCTATTCCTTTTTATTTATTTTGAGACAGAGTCTCGCTCTGTCACCCACACTGGAGTGCAGTGTCGTGATCTTGGCTCACTGCAATCTCTGCCTTCCAGGTTCAAGAGATTGTCGTGCCTCAGCCTCCTAAGTAGCTGGGACTACAGGCATGCAGCATTTAGTTAATTTTTAATAGAGATGGGTTTTCGCCATGTTGGCTAGGCTAGTCTTGAACTCCTGACCTCAGGTGATCCACCCACCTCAGCTTCCCAAAGTGCTGGTATTACAGACTGAGCCACTGTGACCGGCCACCTATGTTTTAATTCATTTAATTCACACATAAACTCCATGAGGGATGGGCCATTATTATGCCCATTTGACAGGTGAGAAACTTGAGGCTCATGGAGATAAATATCTCTCCCGAGGGCGCTCCAGAGCCTGGACTCTCCTCGTTCTCTCCTGGGTTGCTTTTTGTAGACTTGCAAGAGAAACACCAGGTGCTCTTATTCTCCTTTGGATCCAGAAAGTCACCAGAAGGATCTCCTCTATACGGTTGCGAAGGACTCAGGACAAGGCAGATGCATTTTAAAAATACTCCTGACAGTGAGGACAGGGAGACAGTGGGGTGCAGGTGGGGGCTGGTGACTGTGAGATCTGAGAGTCTTCTCAGAACAAGGTGGTGCTGTGGAGTCAGAAAGCCAGGACTCACGTTAGACAAGCTGGGCTTGCATCTCGGTTCCCCAGGCTATGATGTTCATGACGTCAGGCAAACAAAGACATTTTTCAGTCCCCCAGTTTCTTTGCCTTCTGTAAAATCAGCCTCAGACTCTGCCTTGGTGTGAGTCTGAGGTGGAGTTGGAAGTCCCCATCGCAGTGTCTGGAGCATAGAACACGCCATTGCATCAGGAGCCAAGCCCCGTTCCCTGCGTCAAAGGCTCTTGGTAAGTCACTATGGAGTGAACGAGTTACCCACTGTCTTCCTCCTCCCCTCTGGGTAGGTGGCCCCTTTCCTTCCTTAGCGCTGCTCTCCTGGGTCTCCTTTGTGACTCCTGTCTGCTCCTAACATTTCTGGGTGATGGTGATGTTTTCTTCCTCTCTCATCAGGACCCCTAAACTGAGCTGTCCCCAGGGCCGTAGGCTTCCTCCTTCCTCTGTGGCTGGAGGGTCCACACTGACAATTGTCTGAAGGTTGCTTCCCCAGGTCTCTGGCCGTGACACCATTCCTCCAGCTCCACTTCCTCCCTTAGAGCTCCGTCAGGCCTGGAAAGATGAGGGGCTGTGTCTTCCCGGGCTTCCCCTCCACGGACACTGCCTTCCCTGTCTGTGGCCGCGCTCTACCCCTGAATATCAGGTGGCAGAAACGGACAAGCTGGCTGGTCCCCACAGGGCTGGGAGCCTTCAGTGCCCACCTAGCTTCCTCTGATAAACCTGCTCCATCTTCCTCCTCCTCAGGTAGAAGTTTCATTTACTGGAATGTTGATTGGATTTCCCCCAACCAACAGGATTTCTGAAGAGCTTCTCCAGCTTCCATGAAGATAAGAATTTTCTGGGCTATTTCTTCAATACCCTCATCCAGATCTGCCAGTCAGAATTTTCAGGCCAGAGATCTGGCGATCTGCATATTGGCAGGGGCTTCAGGGAACGCTATCTCGATACAACCCCCTCAGCATTGAGGGTGCATGTCCCTCCGCATGACTGCTGCCACAGAACTTACTGAAATAGGACTTTTGCTGTTACAGTGGGATGAAGAGTGTTCCCCCAAAATTCATGTCTATCTAGAACCTCAGAATGTGACCTTATCAGGAAACAGTGTCTTCACAGATGTAACTAGTTAATATGAGGTCACAGTGAATTAGGAGGGTGCTTACTGCAGCCACCGGTGTCCTTAGAAGAAGAGAAGAGACAGACACACAGAGAGAAGGCCACGTGGAGACAGGGGACACAGACCCAGAGGGAAGGGGCACAGGGAGGCGCCAGCAGAGATTAGAGCGATGCTATCAGAAGCCAAGGAGCACCAGGAGGGTGGCGACTCCTGGAAGCCGGGAGGGGCCTGGACCAGGTAGTGTCTCATACTTCCAGAAGGAGCCAACTCTGCTGCTATCTTGATTTTAGACTTGTGGCTTCCAGAACTGTGGGAGAATAGCTTTCTGTTGCTTTCAGCCACTTGGTTTGCAGGAATTTGTTATGGCTACCATAGGACACTGATACAGCGTTTTACTAAAATTCTGCATTCAGAAAGCAAGAAGGGAGGCATCCAATAGCCAGAACCGAAAGATTCCTCCACCTCAGTTCTTCACACACCCGTGCACGTGCGGAAACCCAGGTCCACCAGGTTTCCTTCTCTACCTGCCACCTTCCGGATATGGTTTAGGAGTCAAAGGAAGAGAGGCTGTGGTACTCAGGAGAAAACATTCTGCAGGGTATTTTGTGAGGGTGACTCATACACACATTGTGAAAATAGTGGTGTCACAGTCATCAAGATAAATACACATTTGGAAAGAGATACACATTTTTGACAGCAAGGGACTTGCAGGGGTTTGGATACTAATCCCGAAAGACAATCCCAATCACTGCAACCCCAGATATTAACACTGAGAAAAATCAAAATCCCTAGGGGGTGAAGTCCTGAAAATCCCATCATAGGACGGCTGTCTCATGCTAGCCGGGATTTGGACTCAGGCTGTTCCTGGCGCTTCGATGAGCAGCCACAAAGCCGGGTGTGCACAACGGCTGCCACAGTGACATGCATTGACACTTCTCCCTTCTCAACCTATTTCTTTATGAGCACAGTCCGTGCGCCCATATCTGTTACACCCATGCAGCTGTCCTTAGTACACCTGAGTCTTTATACTTGAAAAAATGTGTCTGTTATTTTTGCCTTTTATTGTGTAAAGTGGCCTATAAAGTGTTCTGTTGTGTTTTTATATGTTTTGGTTAAATCTCCTTTTAAAAATGTAAAGAAATGTCTTGAAACTTTTAAAAATTATTTTTCCAGAATTGTATGTTCAGGACCTTGATCTTTCAAAATGTCGACATTCAGGATTATGGAGTCCGTAACTATGTCCTTCAGGATTTTGACCGGCTCCCTCTTGGAGCAATCAAAAAAAAGTATTCCTGAGAGAAAGGATTATGAACATGTTTGAAAGCGCATATTGACTTGGAGTTTGTGCTTTGTGGACTGTGTGTTATTAAATCTTGCGATGGGGGCCAATGTCCCTGCATCCCAGACCAACCCTCTCCGGGTCCACCTCCACAGGAAAGCCACGCTGCAGGGATGCTGGGTTTACAAATTTTCCCCACCTCCCTCTTCAGAGGAACACCAAAGCGTGCCCCAAGCAGGCTGCTGCCACCTTTTGGGGTACTTTTGAGGTTGGAGAATGGGTCTTAGCAAAGTGAAGGGGCCAGGGCGGAGGGCCCATTGGAGGGCACAGGTCCTTCAGCACAACCCAGGCCAGGAGCGCCAGGGGACAGAACCTCAGCCTGGGATTCTGTCCGTTCACCCAGGGGCTTTTCCTTGCATTCGAATGCCTATTATTCATATCACAAACGCAGCACGGAGACCTTCCTTTTCCACGTCGTGGTATCTAAGACATTTTCAAAACCGTTTACGTTAAATATTAATAACAGTCTCACCAGGGTTTGCTTCATGTATGGCTGTGGTTTCATCACTATTTAAGCTAATGAAGATATTAGGTTTCACTTCCTAACCCTGGAACTGCTCTTACAAGATCCTCCTGAGCCGGATATGGATGGAAACGCTTCTCCTGTGGGAGTGAAGAATGGGCGTGGATGGCAAATCCATTCTGCGTGTGACAGCTCATCTCCTGTGCCCCAAAGCTCACTATCTGTGGCCTTTTGAGGGGAAGGTATGGGCTAGGGGTGGACAAAGAGGAGGGGCACCACGACCCCAATCTGAGAAGGCAGGCAAAGGGCCCGCAGTAGGAGTCGAGGGGTCTACTCAGCACCCCTGCCCGGCACCTGTGCCCACAGCCAGCCTGGGCTGCTTCTCACTGCCCAGACTTGGCTGCCCTGCCTGGCTCACCTGATGCCGGATGCACTGCCTATGAATGTCTTCCCCATAAATCATGGACTCGCTAGGCTCTCTGTGTCTTTCTTAAGTTGTAGTTCTTGGTATCGTAAACACCCAAAACTCTTAGGAATTTTTATTTCCAATTTCCATGAAATGTGGGAAGGTTGTAACCAGAAGGACTACTACATGGCACCTTTAGGCCTTGACTGTCAGTACCCCTCCATCAGCATCCGTCTTGAGCAGAGCTGGGCATCAATGAACAGACACAGTGACCAGGCACCTGGCCTTCCTCATCCCTTGCTGCCCTCTGGCCCTCAAAGCCTTGAGCCCCTCAAAAGCCAGTTTGCAGCAGCTCTGGGCCCAGGTCTGGGTGGGGATTCTGGAATGGGGTTCCCAGGGTGGAGGCAGCTCAGTCGTTCAGCACCTTCTTGGTATGTCTGGGAACAGGGAAGAGTCAGCTCAGACATGCCTCCTGGTCCACACCAAGGCTACTCACCAGGCATTCAGGGAAACTCTGAAGGCCTTTCAGCTCACTGAGAGATGCTTGCTTGCTGAAGGGTTTTGAACAGAGCATGCATTTGTTTGAATTCAGGAAAGAAGAGCAGAGAAAAAGAGAATGTGTGATGGAGAAAACACCCTGTGCCTTTCATCAGGTGGAGAGGAAAGGGGACCCCAAGTCTGTTCTGCTGATGGAGAGAATGACACTGAGAGGTAACCTAGAACCCCCAGGCCCCTCACAACTCCAGAGGATGGAGGCCAAGCCGGGGCTCCTGCACTGGTTCCCACCCTGGACAGAGGGCACCGTGAGGAGACGCCAGGCCCTCCACAGCCCTCCAGGGCTGAACGATCAGGATTGTGACTGGCTCCTTCCTGCAGTAATCAAAGAAAAGCACCCCTGAGAAAATGGATTATGCACACAGAACCAAGGGTGCCGCGAGGGATGGGGCTCTGCAGTGGATAGCCCATCCCGGATTTCAGAGTTTGCTATAAGAGAGCCAGGAGCTGAAACACAACTGTCTTTCTCTCTGGTGTGCACCTTGCAAATGTCCAGTTTCTCTCTCCTCGTTTCCATAGTGTATTTTCAGAAATGCTGGATCGTGTCAGCTGAATGCAGGAGCGAGGCGTTTCCTTCCCACGTCCGAAGATTCCACATCAGGGTGGGAAGGACATTCCTGTGTCCCAGGGATGCTGGGGGTAGATCATGGCTGGACCCGCAGGTTCTCTAGCACTTTCTGTGTGTGAGGGCTGATGCTTGGGCTAACTGCTCCCGGGGTCCCCAGTCCCATGGGCAGCTCTCCTTTCACTGTTTCCTTCATCCTCCCAGCCTGCCCAGAGCATGGACCTGCTCAGTGGGATCTCGGGTTGGCCGTGCACATTGAGCAGGAGGTCAGCTCACTGGGAGGCCCTGGGCCCACTGCGTGATACAGGCCCCCACACAGAGCAGGGAAGCCAGTCCCACCATCCTGGGTCCCATTTCCTTAATAAACCTGTCATTCCATCAACACCCTCATCCCGGTAAGTGTGGGAGGGTGGGAGGGGTCTGGCACAGAACGCCCAAGAAACAGAAAACATGGTGTGCGGCAAGGGTAATGCATTATCTTTTATTTTCCTAACGTATTCTGTTTCAAATCATTCAAATAACACAGTAAGCTAAATAAGGGATGGCCTTCAGCATGTATTTTTCAGAGGAAAACACATGTTTGTTCATGTTCTACAAAGCCAAACAGAAGCTTCTGGGGGTCAGAATGAAGTTATTTTCTTCCCAAGCAGTGACGTGGAATGGATTTCTAATGAGTGTTCCAAGCTTCCTGGAGGCGAGCTGTGCTGTATTTATCGAGGCTCATCTTCAGGACGCTGCATGGAAAATAAGCCCGAGCTGCTCCCAAGGGATGACCCTCCCTGTGACGCTGTGAGCACAGCCCTCGCCCGGCCCTGCACTGGGCAGGAAGCTGTGGGGAGGGAAGGCTGCAGAACTTGACCAGGTCAAAGCCAAAGGCCCTCGTGGTGTAAGACCTAGAATTAAGACTTCATCGGACAGGCCGCCTTGACCTCTGGTGATGCCAGAAGGGCCTTATCTGGCCTAACCTTGAGTCCCCTCCCAGCTCTGCTCTCACAGTAAAGGCCCCTTAGCAAATCTACTCTCCTGTAGCAGGGACCAGGAGCAGCTCCTGCGCACCCCTGAGTCGGGGACTTCTGTTCTCTGCCGCCCACAGAATGACTCACAAAGCCAACCACGCCCCCGCTGCAGGAACCAGGGGCACCCCCTGATTACTACGAAGCCAGCTTCCCACCACCCCTGGCTGTTCCCTCTGCTCCATGTGGCCCTGCATGCAGGCTGGGACCTACGCCCCTGGGCTGAGAATGACGAATAAACTGCTGTCAATCTCCCCTGCCCGGCATCAGTGTCCCATCCTAGCCCACCACTCTAGTTCGAGAGTGCAGCGGAGGTGGCCAGGACGCCCTGCTGTGCTGCTGGGAGGAAGCCAGACCCCAGCGCCAGAGGCCCATTCAGTAGAGGGCGCTCCAGAGGGAAGCCTTCACTGCCGCCCAATTCAGCGCATCCAAATGAGGCCGTTCCCCAATCTTTGTTCCAACTGAGTCAAATTCCTTTAGTTTTCACTTGAAAAAAAAAAAAAAGAAAAAAAAAAAGAAGAAAAAGCTTACCTTTCAGTTTAACTTGCAGTGGGTCATTTTATGGCAAAAGCGCCTCCCGGCGAGGCACAGGTACCACTGTCTCCGTCTGCCTCCACCGCATCTGAGGCTGTCCGCAGGCAGCGCCTGCTCAGCGTGAGTCGCACAGCGCTCCTGCAAGCACCTGAGTGCGCCCATCCTGCGTGAGCGCATCCTGGGGTGGGGGGTCCTTTTGCTCCTTTTCCTGCGTGGCGACTGTTTCATGGCTCCGATTATGACAGGGGAGCTGGCTCTGAGTGAGCACAGGGCGTCTGCCGTGTGCATGGAGGTGACGCCTGCAGAGACAAGCTCCCCAGCACCCCCCGCCCGCCAACGCCCAGCTCTCTTAACATGACCTATTCATACCCGTCCACTGTGGGGCCCACCGCACTGCCCCTGTGGTTTTCAAGAGCAGGCATGAGTTCTCTGTCCTAAGGCTGCCTCTCCTCTCAGGCTTTTGGGAGGTGACCTCCAAGTGGGGGTTGGGCGGAGGCACCATTGCCTCATGGGCCCCTGGAGGAGCCACAGGAGGGTGGGAGCACTCCCCAAGGAGAGCAGGGGGCTCCTTCCATGAGGATGTGTCCCCCAGACAGCAGGTGGATGGTCTCTCCTTGGCCTCTCACCCAGCACCCACCTGCTCACCCACTGTGACACTGGGCTTTTGACGTCTGCCTCTGCAACCTCAGCATTGGGCATCTGTTCTTCTCCTGGGGGGAACGACTGAGGATTCCCAATATGAAGGATTTTATTTCCTAAATATGGCTGCAGCAAGGGCTGCCATCACGTTCCATCCTCTGTGGCACGTTCTGCCATGCCCTCATCTAGAAGTGTGGTCTTTTGCCCCACCTCCTCCCCTCCATGAGGATGGTGGACCTGGAGACCTGCTTTGACCAATAGAATCTGGAGGAGGGGATACTGAGCCCCGCGGACCAAGCTCTTAGCTGTCCTGGCAGCTTCCTCCTCCTGGCTCTTGGAAGGCTTCCATTTAGAGCTTGCCACCATGTAAGAGACGAAGCTAGCCGGGCGCGGTGGCTCACCCTTGTAATCCCAGCACTTTGGGAGGCTGAGGCGGGCAGATCACGAGGTCAGGAGTTTGAGAACAGCCTGGCCAACATAGTGAAAATACAAAAAATTGGCTGGGCGGGCGCCTGTAGTCCCAGCTACTCAGGAAGCTGAGGCAGGAGAATGGCATGAACCCGGGAGGCGGAGCTTGCAGTGAGCCGAGATCGTGTCACTGCACTCCAGCCCGGGCGACAGTGTGAGACTCCATCTTAAAAAAAAAAAAAAAAAGAGAGAGAAAGAGAGATGGATCCACCACAGAGACAGGCATGCATGGGAAGCCCAGCCCCTGAGGGTCCTCATCCAGTGAGGAGGCTGCAGGTGGAGGGAGACAGAGACTGAGGGTCACTACTCCTGCTGCCCCGGCTGACACCACTGAAACACAGAAAAATACCCAGCAAAGCCCATCCCACATTGACTCACAAAACCATTAGGAACACAGCAGTCGTGTTTAATGACTAAGCTTGAAGATGCTTTCTTATGCAGCAGTAGATAGTTAAAATACATGTCCTCACAAAAAAACGCAAAAATGTGAAATTTGAAGATAATTACTAGCATTTCCCCTGCCTTATCCATTTATTCAGAGGAACATTTTTCACATTTCAAATAATTATTTCAGAAGAGCAGCACTTCAGAGACAAGTTTTCAGTTCATGAGAAAGAAAGAAAGAATGTGATCCAGGCCACAGGAGGCTGCTAGTCAAAACTGTCTCTTCTTGGAGCTGGGATATGGTGCTGATGGTCTGATGGTTATCCAGTCAGGTTCCGTGGACCCGCCCTGAGCCTCGGAGATGCGTCAGAGGCCGCTGTTGGGGAAGGCGGGCCATCCCTCCCTGCCCCTGGCCTGCATGCACCGGCCCGGAGAGAGCTCCACTTTGTTTCAGTTGATCTCCTAGGGTTCCAGAGATTTTTTTTTTAATGGCTTTGCTGTGTAAAATGTTTGAAAACTACTGGTTTTCTTGCCCATATTTTAGGTTAAGCCCCATTTTATTTCAGATGGGAACAAAAGACTCACGGAAGCTTGAAAACTTACCAAATAGGAAAACACATGTTGGGGAGAAACCGTGTCCAGAGCCGGTATTCCTGGCCAGATCCCGGGAGCTTCCTGCATGTCACAGGGCTCACCTTGCAGGCACCAACAGGTGTATACATGTGTGAGAACACAAAGTCCACCTCGCACAGCCAGACCCTCCCACCTTCCGCATCACGGAACACTGTTGAACACAAGCACATACCCAGACATTAGGGATGGCCTTGATTAATGTCTATAAATGGCATGAGGAGCTCCTGTGAACTCAAATGCTTCCCTCCAAGGGAGTCCTGCTAAGACTGAACTGAACCACTTTTCATTTTAAGTAGACCCTTACTAGCAACAGAGCTATATATCCAGGAAATTGAGAGGTTAAATATTGCATATAGGAAAATGCTGGGTAGACATGTGATTTTTATTGACAAGCTCTTTAAAAATCCTCTTTCTGCTTCAGTAATGCTAAGAGAGGTGCCATCAAATGGGATCATAAACTTTATCCAAGCCAGTAATTGACAACACATAAAACTTTTATTCTCAATGCCTCTCCCGCCCCCCCACACTAAGTCACTTAGCTGTTCTTTCTCTGGGGGCCCGGGAGAGCTCACAGCATGGATCCTTTCCGATGCCATAACTCAGACCCTTGTCATGGAGTTGCAGGTAAGACCTTGCTAACATGCAACCTATGTCTGAGTTCCGCCTTGCATTCAGTAGGCTAAAGGGAAGGTTCTGGAATTGGAGATGTGTCTCAGCAATGAAAAGAAAGTGTCCTAGAAAAGAAACCTGACCTTGAAGACCAACTAAGAAATAAGGAGAAATTCACACATGATATGAAAATGGGTGAGAATACGCAATCATTTCAACTGACCGCTTGAGATTGACTTACGGGTTAAACTGATACGTTATGCCCTATTTGAAAATGTAATACTGGGATCGCTTAGATGGATACATTTACTGATCTGTAGATTAAATGCAGATGTAGATTTGTGTTTTCTTTCTTCATCTTTTCCTTGGATCACAACTACACTGACTGCTGCACAAAAACTCACTGTTATTTAAATACTTCTGTAAATGTTTTCTGTGCTACCCCATTCCATGCTGACATCAGAACACTTTACTATCAATAAGAAGTAAACAAGTATTTTTAGAAATTGCTTAAGTTATGAAATTCAGTCAAAATCTATAGGAAAATAAATTGGGTTACATCCAACCCGTTAAAAATGATCAATAGTTAATTTCAAGGGCATATTCAATCAATTTCAGCTGAGCCTTGATTAAATATGCAATATTATTCAATGTTGCCCAACTTTTACATGAACCCAATTTATTTTGATGTTTAAGTCTTCAGTGACCACATTTGTTTTAATTATCTCTGCTGATACTTTAATTAATTCTATTTTAATATTTATCTTTAATTCAAATTAAAAGAGGAAAGTCTCAGCTCAATATTGCTACGAGCAGAAAAATAACTTCCCTTTACTCTTCTTTACATGCCTGTGTTTTCCAGGAAACCAAATGAAATAACTTAAGTCATCAGTCTCAATTTATTTTAAAAAACTTTCAACGGCAAGACATAAAAAGTCATAGATATTGTTTACACGTTAATTTGCATGTAAATGATATTATCAGCTTATCACTTATTCTTTAGGGCAGAGAAATCTTATAAAAATCAAAGGGAAGTTTAAATCAAAGCCAGCCAAGACAAAGCTACTAATAATGTTTCTTTTTGAGTCTTCTATCATTTATATTCAAAGATACTATTCATTCCTCAGTGAAGCTTGATAAGAGTCTTCTGCAAGTTTGTGAGCCGACGTCTGCCTGACATTTCTCGCATCTGAGCAACTCTGTCCTTTATTTGGGGACGATTGTCCCAGGGTCCCTTGGTTGACGTAGTGCTCACGGTGACGGTGCTGTGGCTGCTGAGATCACAGGTTCTGTCCTGGAGTTGGCTCCAGGGCCAGGAGGTTTATTTTGGAGCCCAGGTAGCTCATAGCACCTGCAGAAGAGGCATGAGAGGCAGTCCCCTGGGTACGGCATGGTCAGAAGCTTAGCACACCATGTCTTCTGTGTGTCATAGTCATTCCAGTCAGATATGCTCAAGTCTTCACAAAAGCCAAGATGTGGACACAACCTACGTGTCTGTGGATGGGTGAGTGGGCAAAAGAAATGTGGTGATGGAATAGGATGGGATACAGCATTCAAAAAGAAGGGCCGGCGCGGTGGCTCACGCCTGTAATGCCAGCACTTTGGGAGGCCGAGGCAGGTGGATCATGAGGTCAGGACATTGAGACCATCCTGGCTAACATGGCAAAAATCCCGCGTCTACTAAAAATACAAAAAAGGAGTTGGGCATGGTGGCGCGTGTCTGTAATCCCAGCTACTCGGGAGGCTGAGGCAGGAGAATCGCTTGAACCCGAGAGGTGAAGGTTGTAGTGAGCTGAGATCGCACCATTGCACTCCAGCCTGGGTGACAGAGTGAGACTCCATCTCAAAGAAAAAAAAAAAAAAAGGAGATCCTGCCATTGGTGACAACATGGTAGACCTGGAGCACATGATGCTAAGTGAAATAAACCAGGCCCAGAAAGACAAATCCTGCCTGATCTCACTTCTGTGTGGAATTGGAATCAATCAAACTCCAGCCACTGAGGGGTGGGGTAAACAGGCAGGCTGTGGTTACAGGACACTGACTTTCAATTGTAAGACAAAGGAGATCTGGAGGCCTGATGCAGGGCAGAAGCCTATGGTTAACAACACTGAATTTCACACTCAGAATTTGCTAGACTCCTCTTAAGTGTTCTCACTACGAAGACAGTAACTCTACGAGGTGATGGATGTGTTAATTAGCTTCATTGTGGTCATCATTTCACAAAGTTTATGTACATCAAAACATTGCACTGTGGCCAGGCGCAGTGGCTCACGCCTGTAATCTCAGCACTTTGGGAGGCTGAGGATCATGAGTCAGGAGATCGAGACCATCTTGGCCCACATGGTAAAACCCCATCTCTACTAAAAATACAAAAATTAGCTGGGCATGGTGGTGGGCGCCTGTAGTCCCAGCTACTCAGGAGGCTGAGGCATGAGAATCGCTTGAACCCAGGAGGCAGAGGTTGCAGCGAGCAGAGATCGTGCCACTGCACTCCAGCCGGGCAAAAGAGTGAGACTCCGTCTCAAAAACAAAACAAAACAAACAAACAAAACAAAGGAACAAAAACAAAAAACATCGCATTGTACACCTTAATTTTAAGTAATTTTTATTTGTCAGTATACCGCAATAAAGCTGGAAGAAAAGCAAAAGAGAATAAAACATGCTTAGGTCAAATCACTCTATCAATATGCCACACAATTGTCATCACTATCGCTGTAGCTGCCTTCGGTTGAGCACACTCTGTGACCGGCTCTGTGTAGGGAGTGTGTATCCATGACCCTGTGGGATCCTCAGAACAGCATCGTGGGAGGGCTGTGGGCCCCTCACACTGAAGGTGGAAAGGGACGAGGAACAGGGGTTGGTGCATGTCAGCATGGAGGCTGGGCCAAGCCTGCCGTCTCCAGCACCCTGTTCATGAAAGGAAGGTGTGGGCAACTGGTTCCAGGGACTCCGTGCGTGTGGGGACAGGAATGTGACTCCAAGTTCCTTGTGAATGATACTCAGGCAGACAAGACGAATGGAAGTCTGCCGCCATTCCCCTTGGTGCTTTTGCACTGAGGCCCCTCCTTCCTGAGGCTGAATCCCACCGGCTGTGAACCCCACGGGCAGCGACTGCAGATGACTCTGCAGACCCTGCCTCTCCTCAGTCACCACCAGGTCTGCACAGACATCCTGGGCACCTGCTCTGAGCCAGGCGCTCCTGGTGGGGTGCTGGGGAGACTCGGTGATGCCTCTTACCATGCGGGACCAGCACTGATGCCCACGGGTGCCCTTCAGGCAACGTCTCCCTGGGCAGTGTTCCCGTGTCCTAGTGTCAGGAGCTAAGGCCTGACTCCTTCCAAACCCGCTGGAAGCAGCGCCGCCTCTGCCAGCATTGTCCGACCGCCCTCCACCTGCTGCAGTTCCCAGCCCTTGACCACTCTCTGTGCATCTGCAGCCCCAAACTCTCAATGTGTTCTCCATAAGCCGAGGCACTGGGCAGACAATTTCCTTGCAGGGTAAATTTGCGAGAGGAGAATCATTCTAAATCGAGATGATGTGGGTTTTTTTTTTAATGAAACATTATGATGGTAGAAACTAAAATTCCCTTTGCCAGTAGCCTGCATAAGTCAGGCATCAACATTTCCGAACAACTAAAATGTGCGCTCCAGTGTGGGGAGGAGGAAAGACAGATGGGCTTTATTTAGAGCACGCAGAGAAAGCAATCTCTGTAGATCAGACGTGGGTCCCTCATGCTGCAGCACAGAGATGGAGAAGCGCAGAGCAGCCTGGGGTGGAGCCGGCTGCCTTCTGTAGCTTTGCTCGGAGAGAGCCATAACCACAGAGAAAACACATTTCCGGCTGCTGTTCCAGCCAAACACGGTTGGTCAGGAGTGTCACAACTGTCCCAGGAAATGCCCAGCTTCATTGGCTCTGGCTGCACTCAAGACAACAGGGCTCCTTCAATGCAGGGAGCTCCTGGCAGAGCTGTTGGAGTCAGAGCCCTACTGACAGGAGTGTGGGAAGGTACAGAGGACACGCCGGCGTTAAGGGGCACGGTCAGAAGCTTCCTCTTGTGGTGAAGTCTCTTTATGTTTTTGTTTAAAATCCCCATGCCATTTGCTGCTTACATGTTATTTAAGAGTCCCTCAGCCCTTTCACTAGATGACAAAGTGCTTGTGCAGAGTCTCCATTTGATTTTAGGTTCCACCGACACTGACTTCTTGAATCATTGTCTTCATGATTCAGGTGAAGAAACTGAGGATCAGACATGTTTAACACACTCCTGGTCACTCGATGAGCAGCTGGCATAATGGGAGCCCATATCTGTGGTTTGGAGAGCTTAAGCTCAGGCCACTTGACAACTGGCAGGGTGCAGAGAAGGCTGTCCAAAATCTAGGATGTGCTTGACCCCAAGCAGTGACCTTGGCAAGAGACTAAAGGCATCATTCCAGAACTCACGTGGTGCCCATTCTTCAGCTCCCAAGAGGCCCTACACAGACATTCCCACCAATCATTCTCTCTAGAGCTATGTGTGTGCAAGGGTATGTGTGTGGTTGTGCTTGTGAGTGTGCATGTGTGTCTGTATGTGTGTATGAGTGTCTAGGTATATATGTGTGGGTGAAAACATAACTGCATGTATGTGTGTGTGCATGTATATTTGTATGTAGGTTGTGTACGTCCCTCACCCCATCACATGGAAGTTTCTAGAAGATGACAGTATTAGTCTGTTCTCACAACTCACATTGCTATAAAGAACTGCCCCAAACTGGGTAATTTATAGAGGAAAGAGGTTTTATTGACTCACAGTTCCGCAGGACTGGGGAAGCCTCAGGAAACTTAGAATCATGGCGGAAGGGAAAACAAACACATCCTTCTTCACATGACAGCAGGAAGGAGAAGTGCCAAGCAAAGGGGGAATAGCCCCTTATAAAACCATCAGATCTCCTGAGCTCACTACCACAAGAACAGCATGGGGGGAACTGCTCCCATGATTCAATTATCTCCCATTGGGTCCCTCCCAGGACTCATGGGGGTTATGGGAACTACAATTCAAGATGAGATTCAGGTGGGGACACAAAGCCTAACCACATCAATGACAATAATATATTACTGTCCGTCTGGGCACCAATCATACTCAGCATGGATCTGCACATACAAGGCATTCCATGGGCATTTATTACTAACAGATAATACCATTTGCAGAAAGAGTTACCTGGCAAATACTTTTATAATTTCCAGATTTTTGCTTAAAATATGAAAATTATTGATTGCTAAACAAACATCTTCTTGAAAATTATCAATAAAAACTAATGGTCAAAGATAATACTGTATTCTATTTTTTAACTTTTATTTTAGGTTCAGGGGTACATGTGCAGGTTTGTTGTATAGATAAATTGTTTGTCGTGGGAGTTGAGTGTACAGATTATTTTGTCTCCCAGGTAGTGAGCACAGGATCAGATAGGTAGTCTTCTGTTCTTCACCGTCCTCCCACCTTCCACAGCCAAGTAGACTCTGGTGTCTACTGTTCCTTTTTCTGTGTACTCGATGTTTAATTTTCAATTGTAAGGGAGAACACACAGTATGTGGCTTTGTCTTCCTGTGTTAGTTCACTAAGGATGATGGCCTCCAGCTCCATCCGTGTTGCTGTGAAGAATATGATCTCATTCTTTTTTACGGTTGTGTAATGTATGCACTATATTTTCTTCATCCAGTCTACCAACGGTGGGCACTTAGGTTGATTCCATATCTTTGGTTGAATGGGAAATTGCTTCCCCAAAACTGGAGGAAACACATGCATACACCCCCAAACCACAGACCTAGTGGTGCACATTGATGTACAAATGAACCTGTGAGATCTCCAATTTGTTTTAAAAATCATATTAAACATACTATATAGGCCAGAAGCAGATTTTTAAAAAGAAAACAAAAGAGACTACTATTACAGTAACCTGATAGGCTTCTCTCTGCCAATCTCATCCTTTAGATTCCCTATAACTGGAAAAATGTTACAATATGAAATCTCATCTACAACACCAGCACATTTTTTGTGTGAATTAACTGTTTTATTCTAAATAGTTTATATGGAAATGCAAAGAGTTAAGAATAGCAAATGAAGGAAACAAAAAAAATGTTTAAACCTGAGGCATTTATATTAGCAAACATTGAGACATAAAGCAATAGTTATTAAGGCAGTGTGGCATAGAAACAAGAATAGGGACAGCAATAGAGAGGCCAGAGGCAGTCCTGGTTATATCCAGCCATCTGAATATAGTAAAGTTTAAACTGCAGTGAAGTGGGAGAAAGACTGGTCATTTTAGGAAATAATGATGGGTTCATCAGATATCTCCAAGGGAAAAAAGTGAATCTTGAACCCTCCTGCCTCATTCTAGTTACATAAATAGAACATTCTAGTTACACAATAGAACAGAGATTTAAATGTGAAAGATAAGACAGTAAAGCTTTTGGGAGATAATATAAGAAAATATTCAAGGCCTTGGAGTGGGTAAAGATTTCTTAAATGTAAAAGAAACAATAGGCATTGACCATAAATAAAAAAACTTGATAAATGGGACTACATTAAAACTTGTTTTTTTAAAAAACCTTCTCTTTATCAAAAGATTCCACTAAGAAAATGAAAAGCCAAGCTGCAATGTAGGTAAAGGTACTGACAATATTCACAGTACATATATTCAAAGAAGATTCACCCTTAGGGCGCATCAACCATTTTTACCTATATCACTAAGGAAAAGACAGGCAGACCTATTAAAAAAAAGGGTCCCAAACTTGACCATGTACTTTATAAAAATGATTATCCAAATTGACATTGAATAGCAAAAAGTGTTCAACTTCAGTAGCCATTGAAAAATGCAAATTAAATCATAATGGGATCAAAACACATACAAGAGAAAGGCTATGGGTAGAAGCGCAGGCAGCACCAGTGTCAGTGAGGGTGAGAGGCAGGGCCCTCGTCGTACTGGTTGGAAGGTAAATTGGTGCCACCATTTTGCAAGGCAGTTTGGTTTTGCCCACAAATGCTGATCAGGTGTGCTCCGTAACATGTACCAATCCTCATCTTAGGTGTTCACATGAGATGTGTGTGCGTGCACAGCCAAGACGTGGATGGGATGGTCACAGCACACTCTTGGGATATACCAGAATGCACCCTAAACTGGAAATCACCCAAACGTCCACAGCCAGTACAACGGTTGAATAAACTGTGCTACGTGCAGGCAAGGGAAGATTACACAGCAAGAAGGATGAGCAAATGACAACTACCTCCACCTTGGATGGGCTGTGCAAGCATAATGTTGAGCGAAAGAAGCCAGACACAAAACAGTAAACATGGCAGTGGCAGTGTTAAAATATGGCCACACATTCTTCAACACCAGTCATCCACAGGGGCTGTCTATGTCCCTCCCCTTAACTCTCGATGGGCCTCTGGATGGTCTCGCCAGAAGTGCGCAGGAGCAATGGTTCTGCCTAACTCCCATGGCCTTGAGAGGCCCTAAGAGGATGCGCAGCTCCGCTCTGCTCCGTTATCTGTCACGGCAGAGCAAACCAACCCAGCCTCAGTGGCACAAAACAGCACATGCTGTATAAGGCCGTGGGTCAGGGTTGGGGTGGCTTGTCTCCCCAGAGAGACTCGAATGGCTGTTGTGACTTGAATGGCCAAGACCAGAGCCCAGGTGACTGGTGGCTCCAGAACTGAGATGGCTTCTGAAGCCCCATGCCTGGGCTGAGACAGCTGCAAAGCTGTCACAAGAGCGCTGGCACCTGGCAGCAATGGAGGATGGGAGCCATCTAGAATCTGTTTATAGATGATGACAAGCGAAACCGTTCTATGACGGTTGGGACAGTGGTTCCCCTGGGGGAGTCCGAGTGGGTGAAATGGGTGTGTCAAGGGCTTCTGAATTCCAGCAATGTTTATTTTATGATCCAGTTGCTACGGATACAATCTGTGTCTGGAAATTATTTATGCTGTACACTTAAGACTTTTTGCACAATTCTATATTCATGTTATACTTTAATAAAAATCCCATAAAAATAAACAGATATTTATTTAGGGCTTACTGTGCACTATACTCTGCAGATACTTTATTATCCCTTTAGAACTTCACAAAGACCATGCTGGTTAGAAGCTATTGTCATAGAAAGGTGAAGTGACTGGCCCAAGTTTTCACAGCTTGGTGGATTTGGGATCTCGACAGAGGTTTGGTTGATGCCCAGCCCAATATTATAGCCGTGATGTATATGTTCTCCAAATGAATTCTCCAAGCCATTGAATAGGCAACCAACAAAAACCAAATAAACAAAATGTTGAATGCACATCATCAAAAATCCAACCTCACTAAAAGCCAAAGAAATCCAAATTCAAACAATAAGGCATTATTTTTCTTTCTTATCAAATTGACAGTAATTATGAACAGGATATTTTCTATATTTGGAAAGTTAATGGGAAAATTCATATGCTTTGCTGGAGGGGATGTAAATTATCACAAATATCTTGCAAATGTTTGACAAATTTGTATTAAATATTTAAATGTCTATAGCCTTTAACCTAACAATTCTGATTCTAGTTATCTCTCCTAAGAATAATTGAGCAATTACACAAAATATAGGCTATAGGATTATTCCTCAAAAACTATTACAGTGCTCAAATGAAAAAAAAAAGTAAAGAAAGAAGATAGGGAGGGAGGGAGAGAAAGGGAAAGAGGGAGGGAATGGAAAAAGTTAAAATGCCCTGAAACACAGCACAGGCAGAGTGGAGCCTGCCTATGGTCCAAGCTACTCAGGAAGCTGATGTGGGAGAATCACTTGAGTCCAGAAGTTCGAATCCAGCCTTAGCCCTGTCTTTAAAAAATACCAGAAATGTGAATTTATTAAATGAATCCTTTGATATTTATTACATACCTAGAATGCAGTATTATATCACAGTATATTTTTTTCACACAATAAAAGTCATTCATGTGGGTGTGCACATGTATGTATACACATGTAAATATGGCTGACTTTAAAATAGCATGAACAATGAGATCCCACTTTTAAATACATGTGAATGTTTATGCACAGAACCCTGAAAGGACCTATCCCAAAATATGGATGGAGATTTTTCAGAATGTTAGCAGCATTATGCATTCTTATATTGTCAATATTTTTGTGTTGAACATATGTTTATATATGAGTGTATTTTATTTTAAACAACATAAAAATATCACAATATAAAAAATGTACACAAAATCATGCAAAATGCAAAACAAAGGCTCACAATTAACTATTTGCCATGATTACAACTGTGAGGGGCACACACATAGAACAGAAATGCAAAACGAATAGCAGCTGTGTTAAAATAATAGGATTTTAAAAATACATTTGCATAATTATGTATAGTCACATGATTTGAACACAGAAATGTAAAAGTTTTTAAAAAATTAAAATTCTTTTTTAACTTGAACCTTAAGCCATATGCACACCGCTCAATTATAACCATGTGGCCTGTTTTCTCAATAAGAAATGAAATGTGTGCCTGCAGTGCGACTCCACGCTGATGGGAAGGGCCACCCCAAACATTGCTGAGGATGGAGAGGTTTGTGGATGGGAGGGGCAGAGCATTTGGAAGTGAGGAGTCGGGGTGCACAACACAATCACACTCACAAGCCATCCCTGCTGCATCCTGGTCACAGCACAGCAGGCGTCACCTTTCTTTGCCCACATAGTGTGGGGACCCTGGGGGGATTCTGACTTGAGGCCCCTGCCAAAGGGCCCCCTGCGCCCTCTCTGCCCTCTACCCCAGGCTCAATATAATCCCTGCCTCAGCTTCGGGCCTCTAACCACCCCCATCTGACCCTCTCAGGGCTTCCACTACTCCTGGGGTACAGCCCCACCTCCCTGACAGGCCATGGGGTCTGCTCATGGTGGGTGGTCTCTACGCCGCTCCTCACCCCACTCCGTCCTCCATCCCCTCCCTCTCAGGCTGGCTGGATGCTGCCCCTACCTTAGGGGTCATCTTGCTGGTCCTCTGTCTCCTGCCCCCAGGCTGGCCAGACACTGCCCCTCCCTTGGGAGGGTCTTGCTCATCTTGCAGGACATGTTCAGGTCACTTCCCCAAAGAGGGCAGGCACACCATTGCCCTCTCTAGGAAACTGACCCACCCACAGACCCACACACACACCAGCACAAGCACAGGTACACACAATCACACATCTGCATGCACTCACACCCACCCACATGCACTATAGTCATACTCACACCTCACATCTTACACGCACGTCCACACACAATCACACACCTGCATGCACTCACACCCACCCACATGCACCATAATCACACACACCTCACATCTCACATACACGCCCACACACAATCACACACCTGCATGTGCACCCCAGCAACTCCACATGCACAATCACACATACACTCACACCTGCACAAGTACATGCACACACCAATCACACACCTGTGTGCATGCATGAACAACCCCACTCACAAGTATGCATACACAATTACACACTACTGTGGGTGTTCATACCTATGTGCACACACAATCGCAAACACAAGCCACACCTGTATTCTTTTGCATTCACACACAATCACATACATAGAAATGTGTGCACATGCTCCCTGTGCACATGCCCATACACTTGCACTCATTCGCATACCTGCATGTACGCACACACGTGCACACACACCTGCATGCACACACACATGCGCACACACCTGCACGTACACACACACCTGCACACACACACCTGCATGTACACACACACATGTACACACACTCCAGCGTGTACACACACACATGCACACACACACCTGCATGTACACACAAGCACGCCCAGGGCCTGGGGTGTCTACAGACCAAGGCTTACTGTTATTTCCTTGCAGGACATCCTGCACTAGTAGGTAGTACCTATCACTCTCATAATTTATGTTTTGAGTGATCAAATACTTAATGGTCATCTTTTCCGATTGGACTGTGGACTCAGGGCCTATGTCTGTTTTACATGTAGCTGCATTTCTGAGTTCATCAGAGTGTCTGATACCTGTGTGGTGCTCAGAAACACTTGCTGGATAAACAGGTAACTGGCTGGGGTCTGAGAACTCAGGACTGCTGGAGGACCTGGTAGCATCTCAGCCTCCAATCCTGTGAGGAATCGGTGAGCTGCGTTGAAAGACAGGGCAGAGCCCAGTCTGCTGAGAGGGCAGAAAGTCTACTCTGAGGCTTTCTCTGCAGGGCCAGCTTCATGGATGTGTGACTGGGGCTGGCACTCAGGCCTGGCACTCAGAAGCACCTGCCTGCCATTTAATGTTCTGTTGCTGCCGACTTGCAATTATTTCTTTTAACTTTTATTTTAAGTTCAGGGGCACATAAGCAGGTTTGTTACATGGGTAAACTTGTGTCATAGGGGTTTATTGTACCCATTATTTCATCACCCAGGTATTAAGCCTAGTGCCCAGGTGGTATTTTTCTGATCCTCTCCCTCTTCCCTCCCTCATCATATCCAGTAGTCCTCATTGTATGTTGTTCCCCTTTATGTGTCTATGTGTTCTCATCATTTAGCTCCTACTTATAAGTGACAACATGCAGTATTTGGTTTTCTATTCCATTGTTAGTTTGCTAAGGATAATGGTCTCCAGCTCCATCCATGTCCCTGCAAAGGACATGATCCCATTCTTTTTATGGCTGCATAGTATTCCGTGGTTATATATACCACGTTTTCTCTATCCAGATTATCATTGATGGGCATTTAGGTTGATTCTATGTCTTTGCTATTGTGAATAGTGTTGCAGTGAGCATACACATGGCTGTGTCTTTATAACAGAATGGTTTATATCCCTTTGGGTATATACCTAGCAATGGGATTGCTGGGTTGAATGGTATTTCTGTTTTTAGGTGTTTGAGGAATTGCCACACTGCAATTCTTAAAATCTTTTGAAGAGGTCTTTTTTTTTTTTGTACTGGGTCTTGTAAGTGATACAGCTTGTCCTGCAGGCCCTGTTTTGTCTTCCCCACAGCTTCGTAGTCCAACAAGGTGAACCTTGTTCTTCCCAGGATTGCAGAAGCTGGGCTTCGTGAGAAAGGTCCTAATGTCTGCTGTGCCTTGCTGGGGAAACATCCTATCTACTGCTCTTTAGTGAACTTGGTTCTACTTAAAACATTACCATGGACCCACTTTTATTTTAATCACAGGCAAACTGGCCCTGAGCTCTAATGAGCTGCACACAACTTGTGTGACTCTGTGCTTTTTGTGGTAGCACTGGGGATAGTTGCAGGGTGTGACCACTGGGTCCCCCACTCCTATGGGGGCTTCATGCTGTTGAGGACAGGGTTACATGAAGCCTACAAGCCAGAGGAAGTTACAAAAGTCTTCCAAAGTGACTTCCAGCAACCAACTGAAGCCCCCAGTGACAGGCCAGTGGGATCTAACCAAAATTATGCCTAAGGGATGATGGGGGCAATGTTTGTCAGGGAATCCTGTCAACACCAGCAGATACCATGTTACATCATGAGTAAGCCAGCAAGAAAAATACAAACCTTCAGCTGGCTGCATCATGTCAACGTGGCTTGCAAGACCATCAGCCATCTCCCACCTGGAGCAAGAATTAATAATCCGAAGAAAACATTCTAGCAGCTTAATGGAGCTATTGCTGCTCTGCCCCTCTGTCCCTGGATGCTGAAGGTGCATGTTTAAGCCCTGGGAACCCATCACTTTATCTATTCCTGTCTCTTTCCTGAGAGCCCAGACCAGAGCATCAGAGTTCATGCTGGAAGACTAGAGGCAATGAAGGATGACTCTGTAATTTGTTCAAATGAGCAGCCCCCAGGTAACTCTTGAATCCAAATGAACATAATCACAGACACACAATCACACACACACATGCACATGCATACTCACACAACACACACATACACAGACATATACAGACATATACACACACACATCCATGCACACAGGTACAAACGTGCACCCATGTATATGTGCACATGACCATGCATGTGCAGACTCAGACATGTGCACACATATACACATACACACATACATGCACACACATGCACATAGATTCAAACGCATACACTCACATGCACACACATACGCATATGTACACACATGCACACAGATTCAAACATGTGCATGCAATGCACATACATACACACATGCACACAGATTCAATTACATGCAATGCACATACATACACACACGCACACTGACTCAAACATGTGCACACATATACACATACACACACTAACACACACACACACACATATGACACACATACACACACATGCCCTACCACAAACTCATCCTCTGCAAGCATGAGAATGCCACTTGAATTTTCTAATTTTCTAATATTTCCTAATTTATACATCTGCTTCCTGCCTCACCTTCCATCCAGGGTGACTTCAGGGTCTCCAAAGGGTGTGTTGAGCAGCCTCCATGGCTGAAAGCCCCTGATTGCCCACAATTTCCAGATGATGCCCTGGAGTCTCAGGCTTAAAGCTTCTCTACTGAGAGAAACGACCTATGGCAAAGCCAGGGGAGGCCTCCTGACTCCTAGCTTGGGTCACGCCTAGGTCTGAGTGGAGGGTTGGGCCCTGGATGGACAAAGCCTGGGATGGGATGAGAGGGATTAGGGAAAATGTGACTCTTGGAGACTTAAACAGTGGACCCCCCAGAACACAAAAAGGCAACCAAGCAGGGATGCCACTGGCCAGGAATTGCCCCTACAGCAGCCTCTGCCCCTCAAGATCTAGCTTATACTGAACAAGGAAGATCACAGGGAAGGGGACCCCAGCACCTTGCTCCTAGCAGAAGGCATGTGGCCAACGCAGTGGGACAAAATGCTACCTTTTCCCTTGCATGGCTCTTATCTCAAAAGCATCATCAGTCATGTGTAAGAGATGTAGCTTTAGGTGCTCTGGTAAAAATGCAATAAAATTTTTTCTATTGCATTTTCTTAGAATATAATGACTAGAAAAGCACCTGCAGCTTTCTCTGCTTACATAAGGCAATTAGATATCTAGATATTTCAATAATAAGTAGGTCAGTTGTGCAAATTAAGCATTAATTTGGATTTTCTAATGTGCTCATACCACACAGGTATTAAAACACTGTCTCTGACCCTGACCATAAATTTGGGCTGGATTCTAACTGTTTATTTGTGTTCTCAGGGTTTGTTTTTGTTTCAGTAATTGCTTTCTAATTATCTTCCAGTTGCTAAACAACACTTTACTCAGTTTATCAAGTGGTATTTTCTAAGGCAGCTCCTTAAGGCCTTGTCAGCACTTGATTCTGATCACTATCATGCAGTGGAAATGAGTCACCAACTTCCATTCCTTCTGTAAAACATGCCAGGCCCAGCAGAGGCTTTCAGCATTGATCAAAGTCTGGCACAGATGTAGTAAGAAGCTGATGCCCTCTATGATCCTTAGCAATGGTGCTTTCTAATGGAAATCTTTAAGAAGTGCAGATAGGAACTTTGGCTTAAACTGTGACATTTAAAGAACGTGGACGTTTAACAAGGAAAAGCTGAATAAAGTAAAAGTCAATGACTTTATTGGACCCATCATGGAACTGAGGTTACAGAACAAGCTTCTGCCCTGAAACCTAGAGAGGCAGATGAGTACAGAAATCAACACCCCAAGGGCAGAAAACACTTGAGCTAAAGCCTGGTAGAAAGACTTAAATGATAATTTTGATGACTTGCTGGAGGCTGACAGTGGACTAGTATGAGAGTGAGAGACTCAGAGACTCTGGGGGCTGTAGTCGGGGTAGGGAGCACACTTTCACTGGCTTTATCTCCAGGAGCCTAAGTTCTCACAGTCAAGAGGAAAAAAATACCCTGAAGACTTTGATACAGAGGGAAAAATTAACAAGTTTGGAAAAAACCCAAATATTTTCCATGAAAAAAGGCTGTATTTCATGAGAAAATACTTTACTAGAACCTAATCCCACCTGAGGGTAGGGCATTAACTTACTTCGGGCCCCCTAGCCTTCTTGTGTCACCTGGGTAGTTTGAAGCAAATAAAAGCCTACAATGTTGAAGCTCAGAGACACAGGCCCACTAAAACACATCCTGTAAGATTTCAGAATGCACCCCCTTCCCCACACCTCCTTATTACATCAACAGAGATCAAGTATCATAGGAGTGAAATCCAGTTGAAAGAGCTAAAAGGCATAGACACTATTTAAGAAGGAATCCCTAGGGAAACCCAAAGACAACAACGGAGACAAAAACAAGGACATGAGAAATAAATAATTATAGGCATAGTAGATATTAATACAACTGTATCAATAATCATTTTTAATGTGTATGGTCTAAATACACTGATTGAGAGACAAATAGAGTAGTTTAAAAAACAAAACCCAACCATGCACTGTCCATAAGAAACCTACTTTAAATAGAAAGACACAGATAGGTTACATGTAAAGGTATAGAGAAAACTAGATCATGCTAACTAAGCAAAAGAAAGCTGGGGTAGCTACACTGATTTCAGAAAAAGCAGAGGTCTGAACAAAAAACATTTTCAGATAGAAAAAGGAAATTATACTGTGATAAAGGTGTGAATGCATCTCACAACAGAACATCAAAATATGTGCGGCAGAACTGATCAAACTCCAAGAAGGAATGAAAAAATACACTATAATAATTGGAGACTTTAACATTCCTCTTTCAGGAATATTAAAGTTTACAGATTAAGTTTAAAGTTTGTAGATCAAGCTGACAGAAAAATCAGTAAAGACATACTTAAGAGTCCATGAACTATCAACTTGATCAAATTGGCATTTATAGAATGCTTCATCTAATAACAGAAAAATAGCATTCTTTTAAGCTTACATGGAATATTCACCATAATAGATCACATTCTTGGCCATAAAACATACTTAATAATACATTTAAAAAGATAGAAATCATACAAAGTATATTTGCGGACCACAGTGGACTTAAAGTAGAAATCAGTAGCAGAAAGATATACTGGAAAATGTCAAAATACCTGAAAATTAAGCAAAGTACTTCTAAATAACACGTGGGTCAAAGAAAAAGTCTCAAGAGAAATGTGAAATATTTCGAACTAAGTGAAAATTAAAATGTAACGTAAAAATTGTGGAATGCAGTAAAAGCAACACTTAGAGGAAAATAAATAGTATTAAGTGCACAATAGAAAAGAAAACAACTCTAAAGTCAACAATTGAAGCTTCTACCTTGGAAAATGAAATAACAAAGACAATGTAAACCTAAAACAGGCAGACGAAAAGATGTAATAATAATTATAACTGAACTCAATACAATTAAAACAAGAAATCAACAGAGAAAATATATTTAAAAAATCAAAAGCCAGCTCTTTGAAGACATCATTAAAATTGGTCAACCTCTGGCCAGCCCAAATAACACAAAAACAAAGAAGACAAAAATTACAAACATTGGAAATGAAAAAAGAGACATTACTACTGATCCCAGTGATGTTAAAAAGATAAAAAGAAATGTTATTAACAATTCTATGTTCATAATTTGGATACGTTACATGAAATGGACCAATCCTTTGAAAGACACAAACTGCCAAAACTCAAACAAGGAAAAATTGACAATTGGAATAGGCCTAAAATTATTGAAGACATTGAATCAACAATTAATAACTTTCCAAAAATAAACCACCAGGCCTAGTTGGTTCCATGGGTAAATTCTACCAAAATGTAAGAAGTAATTACAGAAAATCTTTACAATCTCTTCCAGAAAATAGAAGCAGAGGGAGAATCTCCCCCTTTGTTCCCTGAGGACAGTATTACGCTCTTACCAAAACCAGAGTGGTGTTTCAAGGGAGGAAAATTACAGGACAATGTCTTTTATAACTATAGATGCAAATTTTCTTCACAAAATAATAGCAAATCGCATCCACCAATGAGTAAAAATAATTATACACCATGACAAAGTGGGGATTATTTCAAATTTGGAATATCGGTTCAACATTTGAAAACAAACTAGTATAATACACTGCCATCAACCAGCTAAAGAAGAAAGATCATATGATCATATCAATTAATGCAGCAGATGCATTTGACAAAATTCTATACCCATTCAAGATTTAAAAATCATTAAATTAGAAATAGGGAAAAACTTTCTCAGCTTGATAAAAACATCTACAAAATACCTACGGCTAATATCATGCTTAGTGATGAGAAACTGGGTTCTGTCCTCCTAAGTTTGGGAGCAAGAAAAGTCTATCTCCTCTCACCACTCCTATTGAACATACTATTAGAAGTCCTAGCTAGTGTGATAAGACAAGAATAGGAAATTTAAAAAAGATTGGGAAGAAAGAAATAAAACTGTCTTTTGTTTAGAAATGACATGATTGCCTACGTAGAAAATCTCAACAAATAGACAATAAAGTTCCTGGGACTAATGAGCAAGTATTGAAAGATCATAAAATACAGAAATAATGTACAAAAGTTCATTGCTTTTTTATTTACCAGCAATGAGCAATTAGGACTTTGAATTATTGTACATGACACAGTGTCATCTTTAAAACTGTATACATAATCTGCCGGTCACGGTGGCTCATGTCTGTAATCCCAGCACTTTGGGAGGCTGAGGCAGGAGAATCACTCGAACGCAGGAGGCAGAGGTTACAGTGAGCAAAGATTTCGCCATTGCGCTCCAGCCTGGGCAACAAGAGCGAAACTCCAGCTCAAAAAAGAAAAAAAAAAAGCTATATACATAATATATATGTGGAAAACTATAAAAGGTTGATGAAGGAAATCAAGATCAAATAGATGTAGAGAGATTCTGTGTTCATATATTAAAAGATTCAGTATTTTGAGGTGTCAATTTTTGTCTTGAGGAGGAGGAAGGGGAGAGGAGGGGAGGATGAGAGGAAGAGAAAGAAGAAGAGCACAAAGTTTGAGAAATGACATCACCCAACTTCAAAGCTGACTATAAACACGTAGAAATCAAGACCAGCAGGATATTGGAGAGAATACATCCATATATTAAAGGAACAGGATGGATTAACTCAGAAAAATTATACAAAAATACAGCTAACCAATCTTTGACAAAGGAACAAAGGCAATTCAATGAAGAAAAGATAGTCTTTTAAACAAATGATGCTGGAGTAATTTGTAGGACATCCACATGCAAAATAACAGTGAATCTAGACAGAAACCTTACACCTTTCCCAAAAAGTAGCTGAAAATGGATCATAGAGCTAAATGTAAAAGGCCAAACTATAACACTTTTAGAAGAAAATATAGGACAAAGTCCATTCTACCTAGGTGTGACAATGAATTTTTATCTATAACACCCAAAGTACAATCCATTAAAAATTGACACATTAGACTTTATTAAAATTAAAACATATTGATAAAAGAATGAAAAGACAAGCTACAGACTGAGAGTAAATACTTGCAAAACACATATCTCATAAAGGACTTATATCTAAAATTATTATTATTTTTAAAAACCCAACTTAAATAAATGAACAAAGGATCTCTGGACTCCTGACTAAAGATGATGTAGATGAAAAATAAACACATGGAAGAAAATATGTTCAACATCATTTGTTTTATGGAAGTGAAAATTAAAGCAACAATATGATACTAGTAACTACACATTAGAATGGTTGAAACAAAACAGACAATAGCAAATGCTGGTGAGGATCTAGAGGAGCAGGGACTCTCATTCACTGCTGATAAGAATACAAATGTTCCTTTGGAAGGCAGTGTGGTATTTTCTTACAAAGCTAAACATACTCTTACCATATGATCCAGCAATTCTGCTCCTAACATTCACCCAACAGATCTGAAAATTTACTACTACACAAAAACCTACAAAGAAATGTTAGGGCAGCTTTATTCATAGTCACCCCAAAACTAGAAGAAACCAAGCTGTCCTTCAGTAGGTGAATAGATATGCAAACTGCTGCACTCACACAATAGCATATTACTCAGCAATAGAAAGAAATGAATCACCAGCTTCAAAAGATGGAAAGGAACTTTAGGCATTATGCATATTTTTAGTGAAATAAGTCATTCTGAAAAGGCTACTTACTCTATGGTTTTAATCATATGATATTCTAGAAAAAAATGTGGAGATGGTAAGCCGACGAGTAGTTGACAAGGGTGTGGAATGAGAAGGGGAGGACTGACTAAGTGAAGCACAGAAACTCTTCTCTGTGATGCTGTAATGATGGATGAAGAAGATTGCACATTTGTCAAAATCCATAGAAATTTGGAGCACAAAGAGAGAATCTGAATGTATAAAAAATTTTAAAACATCATTGGGAGATTGCGGGATACCAGGAAGGAAGCAGAATGAGAAAAGAGATTCTGTAGTGTTGAAACCACGTCACTGAAGGGTTGAGTTACTGACCTAAGGAACTTGGGAAATAAGTGGAGTCCATAAATTTAAAGGGAAAAACAACTGCTCATGAGACTGTACACTCATTGATAAAGGTATTCCTGTTGGGTTATTGGTTAACAGTTATAATACTTCTAAATATTTGTACCAGAATTAAACAATTAAAAACTGGATGACAGAGGGTGGGGGCCAATTTTCTCACTGTGAAGAGTGGGGTTTACATGTAAGTAAGAGAAGATCAGAATGACCCATGTGATAATAGATTACAGCTGGAGAAAATGTTAAGAACTCATGATCAGCTTCATATAGATAGAGATGGACACACACACGCACACACTATTTCCTTGTTCTGTCAGCTAGGAGAACCTAAAATAAATCTCATTCCAACAGCAGTGAGCATACATCCTTCTCAGAACTTGGTTTCAAATATCATTCTTTAATAAAAAGAACTGTGGCTTCTTGGAGAAATGGCTGATTCTAGAACTAAGACAAGAAGTATACAATGTGAGCCTGGACTATTTTGTAGTGCCAGGAAGTGCAATAGAATACCCCACACACAAACACTGATAGGAACAGGAACTAATCAAAGAGCTCCCAAAGGCTAAAGCTGGAACAATTTAAGCCATGAAATCAAGCAATATTAGATTATGATTCCCTAAAAGATAAAACATAAAATAAATACCCATAATTCCATGCAGACAAAATAAATTCATGAATAAATTAATAAATGAGAAAACTATCCCATGCAGCAGAGTTCCAAATTTTTTTTTTTTTTTTTTGAGACAGAGTTTCGCTGTCGCCCAGGCTGGAGTGCGGTGGCGTGATCTCGGCTCACTGCAGGCTCCACCCCCCGGGGTTCACGCCATTCTCCTGGCTCAGCCTCTCGAGTAGCTGGGGCTACAGGCGCCCTCCACCTCGTCTGGCTAATTTTTTGTGTTTTTAGTAGAGGCGGGGTTTCACCGTGTTAGCCAGGATGGTCTCGATCTCCTGACCTCGTGATCCGCCTGCCTCGGCCTCCCAAAGTGCTGGGATTACAGGCATGAGCCACCGCGCCCGGCCCAGAATTCCAAATATTTTATGCAGCATTACTGTGCGCGTGGTAAGTAGGAGCTGCTCATGATGACTTCCTTCTAAGCACATAACATGGAACTGAGGGGGAAGGTGTAACTTGGCAGAGAAGAACCTGACAAGCCTGTCTCAGCCAGATGACCAAGGGCACCATCAACAGTGATGGGCCCTGCTGACAGCATGTGCCTTGGATATGACGTGATAAAAATGTCACTTACTTCTGTGCTCTTCCTCCCAAAAACTTATAACCCAGTCTAACTACAAGAAAAAAACACCAGGAAAATTACAATAGTGAGATACCCTTCAAAATATCTGGCCGGTACTCTTCAAAACTGTCAGGGTCAATGGGGGCAGCACACCAACATGGCACATGTATACATATGTAACAAATCTGCACATTGTGCACATGTACCCTAAAACTTGAAGTATAATAATAATAAAATTTAAAAAAATTGACATAGGTTCTTGGGGATGGGGAGAGATTTGTTAAAGGATACAAAATTACACTAAATAGAAAGGGTCTAGTGTTCTATAGCACTCTAAGATGACTATAGTTAACAATAATATTATCTAGTTCAAGTAGCTAGAAGGAAGATATCGAATGTTCCCAACACAAAGATATGACAAATGTTTGCGATGATACATATGCTAATTACCCTGATCTGATCACTAAGCATTGTATGTTTGGAAACATCGCTATGTACTCCATAAGTATGTACAATTATTATGTGTCAATAGGAAATATTTATAGTAAAAAAAAACTGTCAGGGTCATCAAAAACAAGGAAAATTTGAGAAACTATCACAGCCAAGAGGAATCTAAGGAAATATGACAACTTAATACAACGTGGTGTCCTGGGATGTCAAAAGAACACAGGAGAAAAAGAACTGTAAAAATATGAATAAACTCTGCACATTAGTTCATAAACATGTGTCATACTGGTTCATTAATTGTAACAAATGTACCACACTGGTGTAAGGTGTTAATAGTGATGGAAATCAGGTGTGGGGTCATTGAGAATGCCTGTATTGTCTGCTCAGGTTTTCTATACATGTAAAACTTTTATAAAAATGAAGTTTATTTAAAAAATAAATGGCAGAGAACAGTTACACCTAATCATATTTTAGAACAAATACGTTATGTCAGACACCAAGCTGCACATTTAATATATGGCATCTAATTTAACCCCTCTACTCTGAGAGAGGTATCATTACCTATCCCATTTACACAGGGGAAAAGTAAGGTTTAAAGAGACAAGTCTGAGGTTACAAAGTAAGTGAGTCATGGACAAGGTGTAAATCCTGCTCTCTCTGATCCCAAACTCTGAGCTTGTGCTCACTCTGCAGACATGGGATGCTGTGCTTTTTAAACTCCAACAACTCTTAGGAAACCAATGGCAGTTTTGTCTTTCATGGTTATTCTGCCCTTATAGTTCCTTCTGGTCTGTTCTGGGTGCTGTTGTCAGGCAGAAGGTTTACATATTTACCCCGACACACACATGCACATGCACACACATGTACACACGCCCACACACACATGTACACAGGCCCACACATGTGCCCAGCTTTATTTTGCATGGGCTCATGGCCTGCATAACCCATCATGAGCTCCAAGATCTCACATTTCCCACTGGATACTTGCTGTGTTCACACGTTTCACTCATTGTCTAGGCCAATCAGACCCTAGCTGTCAGCTCATTGTCTAGACTAATCAGACCCTAGCTCTCAGCTCATTGTCTAGACCAATCAGACCCTAGCTCTCAGCATTGGGGAGTGACCTTCAGATGGTGGTTGTGGGCGTTTAGAAGTAAGGTGGTTCTTAAGTTTAGGTATCCTAGCTCCAAAATAATACTCGTGTGCGTTAGATCAGGTTCCAGCTGCTCCTGGTAAAAGACTATCTAAGGCTCCTTGAAGACTGACAGGCACCTCCACACATGTGCACACAGGCACACACACTCTTACACATTCTTTTCATTCAACTGCCATAGACAGCGAAATCGGGTGCAGAAAAAAAATCTGGCTTCCTTTTTTAAAATTGCCAATAATGAACTCAGGATGTCCTTAATTAGCACTACATGAATATGGATTACTTTTACTTTATTTGGAAGTTAGTATTTTCAGCAGTTGTCTCCTAATGGGGAACAAGGAAGGAGGCGCATGAGAAGACGCCTACATCTAAGGACTGGCATCAAAAAGGATCAGACAGGCTCCTGATATTGGAGATGAAACCCCTGATTTAAACAGTGACTCAGGGCCTAAGGCAAGTTGTTTCCGACAGCTGTGGAGTCTCTTAGAAGGGCCCTCCATGGCCCTTGCCAGGGTCTGGTTTCAGTGGCACCTCTGCTGCTCTTCCTTGGCGGCGGGGGCGGTGGGGGCTGATCTGAAGCTGCAGAGAAACCAACTTCGGCGCTGAACAGGCCGAGAGTGAAACTTAGAGACGGAGGTCACAGGCTCCATGTGGAACACGGAATGATAATTAGCTCATAAGAACTCAAGGAACACGAATCTTTCAATGTGGAAAAACTCCACACCTACCTTTTCCCCAGAAGTGCAGCCTGCCTGAGACTCTAAAGAGAAGCGAGGAATGCTTGAGAAGAATAGACAGGCCTGCCCCAGCTCCCAGCCCCTCTGTAGGCCGCCCAGGTAGGCACCTTCGCTTTGGCAGCGAGAGAGGCCAGAGTGACCCAGGGGTGACATCACGGCCCTACCCGCATCGGACATGGCTGAGAGCAGCCCTAGGGACAGGGGTCCACAGGTTCAGCGCCTCAGCAGCGTGGGAAAGCAGAGTGAGTGACTCGCTAAATGAGAATCCTTATTCTCAGCGCCATCCAGACAGTCGAGGGTGCCATTCCACAGGATTTTTGGTTCTTTTTTTTTTTTCGTCAAAAAGTTGCCTTTGTAACAAAGAAAATTATTGTGATGACGTCAGCTTGTGAGCAGCGCTGCCCCACTGCTGTCCATGGTCCTGGGCCTGGGGCGAGATGGCCTTCCGTGGACACCGGGGACACCTCTCCTCCTCTTGAAAAATGTGTGTTTCTCTCGCAGTATTGTTCTCAGCACCCGAATACAAGCTCTTCTCTGCAGATGAAAACTTATCATTTCATCCATGTGGAGGCTACTTTTACAGACTTTGCAGCTGCCCTACAAAAGGCTTGAATTTTCACAGCAAGAAAATGGATAATTTCATAAAGATGAGGCTCCTGTTTCCAGGCTGCCTTGTAGATGTTCTAGGAGCAGGTGCACCGCTCTCCTCACTGCCCTGCTGGAGACGGCCGTTCAGGCCTCCTGGCGTCTTCATATTGAACCTGAGGAGGATCAGAGCTGCAGCTGCGCAATCACAGCCTGGCCAGATGTGAGTCAGGACGTCCTCAGAGCGCTGCCTGCACCCGCTGGGCAGACATCGGCGGAGAGGGCTCTGTGGCTGTTCCCAGTGACATGGGCACCAGACAGGCTGAGAGGAACAAAAGGCACTGTCCCCAGGGGAGTTTGAAGCAAATCCAGCCACACCTTGAGGGAAGAGTGACTCACGTGCAAAATTTGTCTGCGAAACCCTCTGTATCCCCATGTTTTTCCTTAAATATAATGCAAAGGTTTGATTGATGCGTGGTTCCTTCCGATATCCCACTGATCACAGAAGGGAAGCAGGCAGAGATAGAAGGAAGGTTGTCAAAGGAGCAGCCAGTGTGGCTTGCCTGCTGTGACCGTTGTCCCAGGTGTGCCACGGGAGCATCCCACCCGCAGAGAGCATCTCACCTGCAGACAGCATTTCACCAGCAGAGTAGCCCACCCACAGGGAGTACCCCACCCGCAGGGAGCACCCCACCCACAGGGAGTACCCCACCCGCAGGGAGCACCCCACCCACAGGGAGTACCCCACCCGCAGGGAGTACCCCACCCGCAGGGAGCACCCCACCCAGACGGAGCACCCCACCCGCAGGGAGCACCCCACCCACAGGGAGCACCCCACCCGCAGGGAGCACCCCACCCACAGGGAGCACCCCACCCACAGGGAGCAACCCACCCGCAGAGAGCACCCCACCCACAGGAGTACCCCACCCGCAGGGAGTACCCCACCCACATGGAGTAACCCACCCGCAGAGAGCACCCCACCCACAGGAGTCCCCACCCACAGGGAGCACCCCACCCGCAGGGAGTAACCCACCCGCAGAGAGCACCCCACCCACAGGAGTACCCCACCCACAGGGAGCACCCCACCTGCAGGGAGTAACCCACCCGCAGGGAGTACCCCACCCACAGGGAGTACCCCACCCGCAGGGAGCACCCCACCCACAGGGAGTACCCCACCCACAGGAGTACCCCACCCGCAGGGAGCACCCCACCCGCAGGGAGCACCCCACCCACAGGGAGCACCCCACCCACAGGGAGTACCCAACCTGCAGGGATCACCCCACCTGCAGGGTGCCGGGCACATCACATGCCTGGCCACTTTTGGGATGCAGGACAAGACTCATCCCCTGGCCCATGCCTGGCCCATGGTGGTCTGACTCCTCCTGACCCCACACACAGAATCTTCCTAATTACACCTTGCACTCCCACCTCCAGGACAGCCCAGTCCCACCCCCACCCCCCCGGCCTCTGTGTTGCTGTTTCCTCTGCTCAGTGGCCATTCCGCCTGATCCTGAGGGTGCCCCCATGTCCACCGTCCATCTGCGAGATCCTGCATGGCATCTTAGCTCCTCAGGTCCATCGCCTCAGGGCTTCTTGGACGTGGTCCCTGAGGCACGGTGCATGCATGTGGTTCATTAGGGAAAGGACCCTTAGAACAACTGGGGGAGTGGGGAGTGAGGCCGGTCAGGCCAGGGGCCACTACAGCCTGGACTGGGGAGCCGTGCCCACTGCAGGCAGGTAGGGCAGGCCTGCCGGGCCTCTGAGAGATGCTAGATTCCTGATCAGGGCTTGGGATACTTTTCTTCTCATGGCCACGTGGTTACCAGTTGATTCTCACAGCCTGCCAGGCCTCAGGGGCAATTGCCCAATTCTCTCGTAGCATGAAAGCAGCTATAAACAGTACCCAGTGAACACGCAGGGCTGCGTTCCAATAAAACTTTGTTTAGAAAAACCCGAGGTGAGCCTGCCTGGGCCCCACAGGCCTCAGTTTCCTGCCCCTCAATGTCGAATATGCCTCAGAGATTCAGAGATTTCCACCAAGGGGCAAGGCAGCTGCGGGCTCACCCCCACTCCCACCTGGCAGGCCTGGGGCCCTACCTGTGCCTGCGCCTGTCCGTCAGCTCCTGCATGCCCCTGCCCAGCCACAGTTCTCCTATGCATGGGGCATTTAGCGCGGGTCATCTCACACCAACGCCTACTCAAGGACTCAGGGACTTGCGAGGCAGAGAGGATGTGGGATGAACAAGTGAAAATCTGCTTAACAAAGGAGCAAAGAAGGTGGTCTCGCTGTGAGTCGCTTCTCTAAAACCGCTGCAGAAGCTGACCCTAAGAAAGTCCAGTGGCGATGAACTCAGCCAAGAGCCGCGTGGCCTGGAGATGGGGTCTGGGCACAGGGAGGGGAAGCCCCCAGCAGACAGGGGACCAGCCTCACTTGGAGAAGCAGCTTGCCTGCTGGGCTCTGTCCCAAGCACATCTATGGATGTGGCCATGGAACTTCTGTTTCTCTCTCCAAGGAGCCTGGGGAAGGTCCCGGTTTGAGGGATCAATGCTGTTCTTTTGAGCAGGAGCTGCCCCCAGAAGTGCAGGGGCCACAGGCCTTGCATGTGAGATGATGGTCGATCACAGCTTGCGAGCCGAATAAAAGACAGAAAATTAGGGCTGGACTCAGGGACTTATGTCTGTAATCCCAGCATTTCCGGAGGCTGAGGCAGGCGGATCCCCTGAGGTCAGGAGTTCGAGACCAGCCTGGTCAGCGTAGTGAAACCCCTTCTCTACTAAAAATACAAAAATTAGCCAGCTGTGGTGGTGCGTGCCTGTAGTCCCAGCTGCTTGAGAGGCTGAGGCAGGAGAATTGCTCAAACCCGGGAGGCAGAGGTTGTAGTGAGCCAAGACTGTGCCATGGCACTCCAGCCTGGGTGACAAAGTGAGACTCCATCTCAAAACAACAGCAACAACAAGACAGAAAAATAGAACACAGAGCAGAGGAGAAGACACAGAAGCCAAGGTCGGATTGAGGGAGAGATTGCAGCGATGTGGTCACCAGGCAAGGAACACCTGGAGCCGCCAGCAGCTGGAGGAGGCAGGGAGGGGCCTCCCTTAGTGCCTGCAGAAGGAGCCCTGCCAGCGCCTTGATTGCAGACTTCTGGCCTTCAGAACTGTGAGAAAATAACTTTCTGTTGGTTGAGTCCCCCCAGTGTGTGGAAATGTGAGCCAGCAGCCCCAGACAAGTCACGCAGTGGCTCCGGGCAGCGGCTGTCCTCTGACGGCCTCCTCACCAGCTTCTAGGTTTCTATTGCAGGAGGGTATCTCGACCCAGAGAGGAGGCCCCCACGCTGTGCAGAGAGCCGTTGCTGTGTGTGGATCCACTCCAGAGCTGTGCTGGAGGCACCAGTGGCTGTCACTGGTCACTGTCCATGTATCATGCCGTGTCAGTTGGAAACATTTCCCACTAAGGAAGACTCATCCTTCAGCCCAGAGATAATAAGTGTTTTTCTACTTTCGTCTCACTTTTCTTTTTTGGGCTCACTGATAAACTATGCAAATCATTTGCAAGTGTTTTTTGTTTGTTTGTTTTTAGGCGTTTGTAAGTCTATCCCTGCAGGAGGTTGGAGAAAGAATTACACTGGAAAAACTCTAGCTATGCACTTGAAAATAACCTTTTGATCCTGAAATGCAGTTAAAGAACCAGAGTGGAGTGACCCCACTGATGCTGTATCTTGGAGGGGGAAAAATGAAGCCTCGATGCCCATCTCCATCCCATCGGTAAGTGGCACAGAGCTATTTCTGAGATGAAAGATGGTAGTAAGTCATGCGGCTGACATCTGTAAATACTGCTGAGAGTACTTTTCCGAATTGTGTATTTCCAAATGGGCACAGGAAATTCAATTCCCCCACAGGTCAGTCCTGGGCACTCCTGCAGCGCAGACACTCTGTGGCACTTGGTGACCAACGACTTTCATTTCCTGTGCCCACGCGGGGAGCACAATCCATCTTTCGGTTCCTCGGCAGAAAGACTAACAAGATCTCCTCTTCCTGTATTCACAATGATTGCTGCTCTCATTGGGAAATAGAGACGAGGTGGCGGTGCTTGCTGTCTCTCTCTCCGATGTTTGCTTTCTTAGTGCACTTGAATGTCTTCCACATCTGTATTGCTGCCTCTTCAGGGCTCTGAGGACTTGCAGGCTAGGACTGGCCATTCCTCCGATAATTTTAGTATCTAGAATGTGCTGCACCTTCGTTTCATTGAACAGATGTTTATGGAGTGTCTAAGACTGTGTTGATTCATTCACCAGGTGTTTATTATCATCTACAATGTGTCAGGCGCTGCTCAAGGCTCCAGGGTTGTAGCTTCGTATAAAAAGCACATCCTGGCTGGGCGCGGTGGCTCACGCCTGGAATCCCAGCACTTTAGGAGACCAAGGCAGGTGGATCACCTGAGGTCAGGAGTTTGAGACCAGCCTGACCAACATGGTGAAACCCCGTCTCTAACAAAAATACAAAAATTAGCTGGGCATGGTGGCGGATACCTGTCATCTCAGCTACTCTGGAGGTTGAGGCAGGAGAATCACTTGAACCAGGGAGGCAGAGGCTGCAGTGAGCCAAGATTGCACCATTATACTGCAGCCTGGGTGGAAAGAACAAAACTCCATCAAAAAAAAAAAAAAAAAAAGCACGTCCTTACTCTTTCTTGCACATTCCATGAACATCCCCGCCTCCCCAGGGCCTCTGCACGCTTCTCCCCAGAGGCAGCAGTGGCCACTGCTTCGCTTTCTTCCTGTCTGCTCATAGTGACAGTGGGGAAGCCTCCCCTGTCTGGAATTTCTAACATGCCTATCTTGCTCTCTTTCCTCAATAGGAGGCATCCTTGAAGAAGCACTAAAGGGCTAGATGTAGGCTAAAAAGGGGTGAGAGCCTTAACAAGACAGGACTGCAGGTCTGGGCCTGCTCCCAGATGGATGGTAATGCCTTCTTTGAGATTGGGCATTGAGTTATTTGATTCACGTGCATGGCCTGGTTCTCATTGTGGCCTAGAAAAGTTTGTAGATTCTGCTGGGGGCTCAGAGTCACAAAAGCGGAGGTAGATTTGTGCCTGTTTAACACATCTGTGTGTATCTCCTCACGACTCCTTCTGTCTCCAACCCAGGATTTTGATTGTAGGGTTGAGGATCGTAGGCAGAGTCGAATCCCCCAATCCACGCTTTCTTACCACATCTTTGCTAGCTTCTTATAGTTGCTGTCACAAATTACCACAAGTGTAGTGACTTAAAACAACACAAATACGTTATCTTCCTGTTCTGGACAGCAGGTGTCCAGCCTGGGTCTCACTGGGCTAACATCAAGGTGTCATCAGGGCTGTGATTGGAGGCTCTGGAGGGGAATTCGCTTCTCTGCCTTTTGTAGTTTCTAGAGGCTGCCTGCATTCCTTGCCCCAAGGCCCCTTCTGTCATCAAAGTCAGTGACATTAGACACACTCTTTCTTCTGAAGGCCATTTGTCTGGTTCTTCGGGCTGGGAAAAGTTCTTAGTTTGGAAGGATCTTTGTGATTGCCTAGGGCTCATCTGAATTATCCAGGGTAATCTCCCCATCTCAAGATTTTTAATCTCAAGCACATTTGCAAAGTTCCCTTTGCCATATGAGGTGGCATTCACAGGCTTTGATGATTAGGACATGGGCACCATGGGGGGGCATGCTCTGCCCACCCTACCATCCCTCCCCCCCACCCTACCATCCCCTCCTCCCCACCTACCATCCCCTCCCCCCACCCTACCATCCCCTCCCCCCCACCATCCCCTCCCCCCACCCTACCATCCCCTTTCCCCCACCCTACATCCCCTCCCCCCACCCTACCATCCCCTCTTCCCCACCCTCAGAGTGGGAGACACTCTCCCTTTCCTGTGTGCCAGGATGTGCCCTGTGTTCCTGACCACCCCATTCGGTGATGCTTTACAGAAACTCCTTGATGACTTTCTCTATGCCCAGTTCTTTATACATCAGATCATCCTAATTCTGGGTAACTTAGCCCTAGAAAGTCCTATGAAACATTTTTTTCTCTCTTTCAATAAAGGTTGACTTTTAAAAATCAAAAGCGTTTGCCCACAATGCAATACTATCTCATTCCTGCAAGAATGGCCATAATCAAAAAAAATCAAAAAATAATAGATAATGGTGCGGATGTGGTGAAAAGGGAACACTTTTACACTGCTGGTGAGAGTGTAAACTAGTGCAACCACTGTGGAAAATGGTGGGAGATTCCTTAAAGAACTAAAGGCAGATCTATAATTTGATCCAACAATCCCACTAGGTATCTACCTAGAGGAAAAGAAGTCACTATACAAAAAAAGGTACTTGCACACACATGTTTATAGCAGAACAATTTGCAATTGCAAAAATATAGACCAGCCAAATGCCCATCAATTAATGACTGGATAAAGAAAATGTGGGATATACATACCATGGAATACTACTCAGCCATAAAAAGGAAAAAAAAATGGCATTTGCAGCAACTTGGGTGGAATTGGAGACCATTATTCTAAGTGAAGTAACTCAGGAATGGAAAACCAAAGATTGTATGTTCTCACTCATGTGGGAGCTAAGCTGTGAAGATGCAAAGGCATAAGAAAGAAACATTTGATTTTGGGGACCCAGGGGAAAGGGTGGGGAGTGGTGTGGGATAAAAGATTGCACACTGGGTACGGTTACACTGCTCAGGTTATGGGTGCACCAAAATCTCACAAATCACCACTAAAGAACTATTCATGTAACCAAACACCACCTGTTCCCCAAAAACTACTGAAACAAAAAAATAAATTTTAAAAAATCAAAAATATTTGCTTTCATTCCTTAACAACTAATGTGTCAAAGAAGTCAAAAGGGAAATTTAAAAATATATTGAGACTACCAGAAATGGAAACACAACATTCCAAAACTTATGAAATGCAGCAAAAGTAGTTCTAAGATGGAAGTTCATAACAAAAACAACACCTGTATTAAAAAAATCTCAAATGAGCAACCCAATATTACACCTCAAGGGACTCGAGACAGAACAAACTAAACCCAAAGTTGGTAGAAATAAAGAGAAATAATAAAGATCAGAGCAGAAATAAATAAAATAGACACTAGAAAATAATAGAAAAGATCAACAAAATGAAGAGTTGGTGTCTTGAAAAGATAAATAAAATTGACAAACTTTTAGCTAGACTTACTAAGAAAAAAGAAATGAGAGTCAAATAAATAAAATCAGAATTGAAAGGAGACATTACAACTGATACCACAAAAATATAAACAATCACAAGAAACTATTAAGAATAAGTAAACACCAACAAATTGGATAACACAGAGGAAATGGCCGAATTCCTAGAAACATACAAGTCACCAAGACTGAATTACAAGGAAATAAAATTTCTGAACAGATCAATAATGGGTATGGAGGTTAAATCAATAATCAAAAACCTCCCAACACACACAAATAAAACCCAAGACAGGGTAGCTTCATGGCTGAATTCTACTAAACATTTAAAAGACAGTTAATGTCAATTCTCAAATGCTTCAAAATATTGAAGAGGGAGAAATATTTCCACGCTCTTCTATGAGGCCGTCATCACCCAGATACCAGCGCCAGACAAGGACACTCAAAAACAGAGAAAACTACAGGCCAATATCACTGACAAACACAGATACAAAAATCTTCACGAAAATACTAGTAAGCCAAATAAGAAATGCTCTTTGACAACCTACATCTATTTTGTCATTGATTGTGGCCATGTTCCCCAGAAACAATGAATGCGTTTGCCATGGGTAATCTAGGAATATTAGGGAGTTACTGGCAATAAAGATACATTAGTTGAATGTATAAAAGATAGTCTCCATTTGTGTTAGTGGGAACTTCCCTGTACCTGAATAAACATATCTGGTTCCTCTTTTTTTTTTTTCTTTAATTAGTATTGTTTGCTCTCTAGAAAGGTTTCTAGTTCAAGACTTTGTGGTTTGTCACTATTGTCCTTGCAAATGAGGAGCCACCACTGGGGGTAGCACTATGCCAAGCACAAGTCCAAGCTGAATTCCTCTTCAGAGGGTCAGTAGAGCTCCTAGATGGAACCAGTCCCAGCCTGGGATTCAAGTTGACTTTTAATTGGAGGCATGAGGGACTTTGCAGGCAGGTGGGTGTCTGAACAGAAGTGCAACCTTCCTGTTCTGTCCTGCATCCCTCTATAGGGTTCTAGGTGAACAAGAGCATGGCGGGTCCAGAAAGAAGCATCCTGGAGACAGTGTGTGAGTGGGAGGCCGGCTCACACCTGCACCATCTGCCCTTCACCCTGCTGCAGGGCGAGTCACAGAGGAAGCAGGACATAAGGAGGCAGAAGACAAGGGGTCTGTGGATTCCCCAAGCCCACTAGACTGGCTGCCTCTGCAGGGAAGCAGCGGGCCCTGCTGGGGCTCCTGCCTTGCGAGGGTATGCTAGGTGCCAACACGCCTCCCTCCCGTAATTCTCACCATCACCCCAGAGGCAGCTTTAATGGGGGTTGCCCAGTGTGCGGGAGATGGTCCCTGGGGGAGTGGAATCTGACAGTCCTTTCCTCTGATCCAGGCCTTGTGAACCCCTCCCCATTCAATTCCGAGAATCAGGACACACTTCGCTCCTTTGACAACCCTGGGGGAATCTGTACCAAGTGACACAACTAGGTCAGGAATCCCAGGCTGGAGAAGGAGGTTGGATCCCAATGCTGGCTCCAAGACCAGGGACACCTGCCACCAGGGCCTCGTAGGTCTGTAGAGAGGCTGCTCAGCAGGATGCCTGCTCACTCTGTTCTTCTGATTATTGTAAAACCACCTTTAAAACCGTGATTCCCAATGGGTTAGACACATTAGCAAGTCTGGATTCATTCTTGGACAAGGAAACAATTCCACTATTTCCTGTAACACACACTAACGTATTCTATGACATTCCTTAGATCGGACATTTAAATTGGAAAATACACTTTAAAAATCCTTTAATAGGTTGCATTAATTTCCAAACTAATGTTATATGTTGCATTAATTTCCAAAGTAAATCAAATGCGAGGTTCTTATAATTATGTCATACCTCTTACATGAAAATTAGGCTTTTCATTGACAATCAACCCTCCATTGTTTATTTTTCAAAACAAAATGCTGATCTTCTTACAGAAATAGTTCAGGAAGGGACCTCAATCATTGCCAAAGCCATTGATGTGGGATCCCCAATTTCTCTGGGGTGCATGTGAACGTGCACCAGCTAAGTGCTGAATTGCCTCTGCAGAGGGTCGGTAGAGCTTCTACAGACGAGATGGAGCCAGTCCCGGCCTGGGATTCAAGATGACTTTTAACTTGACGGGAGGCCCAGAGGGACTTTGCAGGTGTGTTGGAGTCTGAACAGAGGTCCAACCTTGCTCCCTTGCCCTAAATCCTTCTATAGGGTTCCAAGTGAACAAGAGCGTGGCTGGTCCAGAAATAGGGATCCTGGAGACAGCGTGTGAGCAGGAGGCGGGCTCACACCTGGCTGCACAGCTGGGATTAGCACCTTCTCCGAGTTGAATGCTGGCTCCAGGAGACGCGTCTTCTCTGAGTTGAATGCTGGCTCCAGGAGACGCTGCAGCTCTTCTGATGATTTGCTGATGCTCTCTTGCTTGGGAGTTTGTCTGTTTCCATTCCTCAAGCTAGCAGCGATTCTTTTCATAAATTAGATCAAAGCATCTTTCGGAATGCACTGAAGACTGGCGCGGAGCTGACAGGCCTCTTTGGAATTGCTTGACTTATTTTCCTAAGATGCAAAGCTGTGAATCACCCCGGGACTTGTGTGCGGGGAAGTGTCCCCTGGGAGGGTCTCCCATGGATCACTCTCCTCATCATGACTTGCAATTTATAGATTTCCAAGTAGATGGTTATTTTAAGCAGATTATCTTCTGCAGAGATGCTTAGACTTATGACATAGAACTCAGTCAGCAGGACTCAGACTTGATTTAGTTGGCTATTTCGGATACACAGAGAGTTTCTATCAAAATATTTCTTTGTTTTTAATTTTTACAAAGGAAACTCACAAGTCAGAAAGTATAGGCAGTGTTTCAATAGTGGGAAGCAGCACGATTAGAGGTAGCCTCACCTTGCTCACTTCTAAGGATGAGGATAGCCATATTTCACTGGTCACCTTCTGTGGTCTCTGGTACCCAAGGCATTTGCATATGGATTTATAACCTTCATGACAAACTTCATGTTCATTAGCTCTATTTTACACGCAAGGTTACAGTGAAGAGAAGAAAGGGCAAAAAAGGGACTCCAGCCCGGTTTTCAGGTGTTAAATATTCACTTACTAATTGAACTGATCAGGTCACAAAGAAAGAACCCACTGGTGCTCAGAAGGTGAGCAAGTGACATCTTTTAAAACAAAGGAAGACATTCTTATCATTAAACAATTGGCAATATGGCGGCATTTGCAGACAGCTAGGTAACATTTTAATGGGTCTATTTTAGCCTTGTAAAATGTTAGAGCAGAGAGGACCTTAGAGGTCTCTAGTGCAAGCACGTCAGTCTAGACACAGGGCACCAAGCCTCAGAGAGGCCAGCTGAGCAGCTCAATGTCACAGAGCAAGACAGCAGCAGAGTTCAGCTGGGCCCTCATCCTGCCTCCTCCAGGCCCCGTGATGAGTCTCCACGATGTCCTGTTTCCATGGAAAAGCCTCTAGGTTCACAGGGTTGGCATCCTTTGGCCACAAGTATGTCAGTCACGTGGAGCCCTTTCTGCAGCTGAACTCACTTCTGATTCACGTGGCTGTCTCTCCTAGATGACAGCAACACTTCCCAGGACAGTATGGCCATATCTCACCCCCTGCTGCACCTGTCTCTACCCCTGGTGACACAGGGCTGGCTCTGCCCTCTTCTTCCCAGGGGAGGCTCCACTGTCCCATTTTCTGAGGGTGTGGCAGGGACCTGCAGCAGGAAGACAATGCTACAGCTCATGCCTTGAGCCTGCCATGGTGGGAAAGACAGAAGCAGCACCTTGAGACATTCCAGAGGAAGGATGGACCCAAGCGGGGTGGGGCTCCGAGCTTTTCTGTAGACATCCCAGAGGCAGATGGACCCCAGGCGGGGAGGCTCCAAGTCTCCCTTTAGACATCCCAGAGGGAGGATGAACACAAAGAGGGTGGGGCTCTGAGTCTCCGTTTAGATAGCCCAGAGGGAGGATGGACCCAAGTGGGGTGGGGCTCTGAGTTTCCTTTACACATCCTAGAAGGAGATGGACTCAAGATGGGTGGGGCTCTGAGTCTGTCTTGGAGCCACCCTGTCTACTGCTGACAGGTGAGCCCTGGAGCTACTGGAAGCTTCTGTCTCTGAATCAAAACCAGCAAGCCTCCAGTGTGTGCGTGCCAGCCACCGTTCCAGGAGCTTTTCCTAAGTGAGCTTGTTGACTCCACAGCAGCCCCGTGAGGAAGGTGTGAGGACTATGAATGTTCACCTCAGGACTCAGACAACGTCACCAGGGTGCAGGAGGGAGAGCCAGGACTTGAACCCAGGGCCTCTGACCTCAGCTCCGGCCCTCTGCCTCTCCTCCCCTCACCAGTTTCAGAGTCTCATCTCTGACTCTTCTGAACCTTTCCAAATGCTTTTTATCTTGGACTTATTTTGGTTTCTGAATGTATGGGTTTTGATAAAAAAGAAAAATGTCGATTATTAAATGTTCTTTATTCTAATACTTTGGCATAAAATTCGGTATTTCAATCAAGTACATTACACATGGTTAGATAAATGGATAAGCTGGAGAATGTTTTGAATTTAATTATCCAATCCTTATTTTTAACAATAAATTTATGACATTGCATAGTGCTTTAGTAGAGCCAATGATACATTTTAAACAGGTTTTCATTTTTTAAATGTGAACATTAGTAGCTCTGCAAGATGCCAGTGTTGTTTTCTGCCTTAACTGATCAAATAACACTACTAGTAGTAGTCCTGGTTAGGATACTGCCTTTACTCACACATTTACTGATTGTCTGAACATATCTGGGAGTATTTCAACTATCAAATGTCATCTTTTGGGCCTTTGCTTAAATCCACTTCAGAAAATGTACAGTACACGGGTTCTGGCAATGACAGATACAGCTTTGACAAGGTTCCCAGGGAAACAAATATAAAATAGCATGTGTGTAAGTGTCTGTGTGAGTGCCAGCATGTGTGTGTGCATGTGTGTGTGTAATTGGATGGATACACAGACAGCAGTTAATGCAGGCGGGACTTGAGGAGTTGGTGCCCTCCAAAGAAGTTCAGTAGAAGAGAGCTTCACATTCACCTTAGTGTCTTTCCTGGGAAAGAATTCCATTTCAAAGGATTGAAATGGAGTTGTGAGGAGAGATTGGGGGATGGGCAGACTCCAGGCAGAAAGCAGGAATTTTACTGAGAGACACAGATCAGAGTTCAGGGATAACAAAGCAGCTGAAAATGTTGGGGCTAAATCCCAGGGAGAAACGTCAGAGAAGTGAGCTGGAAAATCTGTCAACAACTTTTTTGAAAGTAGTTGGATAGCTCCTAAACTACTCACGTGAGGGTAAGAGTTCTAGAAATGAGCAGAAAACAGGGGCTGACAGCTCGAAAAGCTGAGGAGATTTTCAGTAGCCACAGGGTACTGAAGAGAAAGGAGCTCAAACTCTGCCAAGGTCAAGGGCTTTGAGAAGCACCTCAGGCTTCACCTGAGATCTCAAAAGGGCTGCCCCGACAGAGCAAGGGGCACGTCCTGAGGGCAACATGAAAACCAATGCATGCAGCCATAACAAACCCTAAAATTGATTATTGACAGGGCCGATGAGATGTGACGGTGCTCTCCTTACCTGCCAGAAGAAAACTTTACCACTTTGGTGAAAGACAACATCATGGGTAGCCTCTAAGATTTCCTTTTATGTGCAAAGCTGCAAAGGCTGAACTCTAAGAAAAAATTACAGGGCCTGCTAAAACTCAGTGCTGAAATACCAAAATCATAAACTTTAAAATGGTTTAATATTATTAAGAATGGAGGAAAGAGATGGAAACTTATCAGAAACCAGGAATCCCTGAAAAGGAAAGAAAAACTAAATTGGCATTTTAGTTCTAAAATAACAATGAATTAAGTTAGTAATTTAACAAATACATTTAGTAAGAGATTAGACGTATCGGATGAAAGAATTCCTAAGCCATGCAACAATTACTTTGAAAGAAGGTAAAATGATGCACAGAGAAGAGCGGAAAACGTGGAGTGGAAGATACACATGGAGCCGAGTGAACAGGTCTGCTTGATGTGGGTCAGAGTCCAGGAAAAGCAAGGGGGTGGGGTGAGACTGGAGCAGGCTTTGAGACAATCTTCATGGAAGATTTCCCCAAATTGATGGATTCATCTGCGCAGGCTGCCAAAACCTATTTTCTTTTCTTATTTTCTTTTCTTTATTCTTATTATACTTTTAGTTCTGGGATACATGTGCAGAATGTGCAGGTTTGTTACATAGGTATACACATGCCATGGTGGTTTGCTGCACCCATCAATCTGTCATCTACATTAGGTATTTGTCCTAATGCTATCCCTTCCCTAGTCCCCCAACGCCCCAACAGGCCCTGGTGTGTGATGTTCCCCTCCCTGTGTTCATGTGTTCTCATTGTTCAACTCCCACTTATGAGTGAGAACATGCGGTGTTTGGTTTTCTGTTCTTGTGTAAGTTTGCTGAGAATGATGGTTTCCAGCTTCATCCATGTCCCTGCAAAGGATGTGAACTCATCCTTTTTATGACTGCATAGTATTCCACGGTGTATATGTGCCACATTTTCCTTATCCAGTCTATCATTGATGGACATTTGGGTTGGTTCCAAGTCTTTGCTATTGTTAACAGTGCTGCAATAAACATACATGTGCATGTTCTTACAGCTCTGTAAACTGTAAAGTTCAAGATCAAGGTGCTAGGGGAGTTGGCCTCCCCATGGTTTGCAGACAGCTGCCTTCTGCTATTGTCCTCACTCGGCCTTTCCTCTGTGTGGCCCTGCAGGGAGAAAGCTCTGGCACCTCTTCCTTTTCTTACAAAGGACACCAGTCCTATCAGAGTAGAGCCTACCCCAGGACCTCATTTAACCTTAACTGTCTCCTTAAAGGCCCTATCTCCAGATACAGCCACACTGGGGATTAGAGCTTCAACATATGAAATTTTGGGAAACAATTCAGTCATAACCAATGCCACAAACTAATGAAAATACCAAATAAAAGAGTGGACACACTCTGCAAACCCAAAGCAGGATAAACACTAAGAAAACTCATCTAAGATCATCATTCTCAAATTATTTAAAACCAAAGTCAAAGAGAAAAATCTTTAAAATAGCCAGAAGGGGAAATTGAGTCACTACTTTCAGAGCAGCAAAGCTGACATTTCAACACAGACAGAGATCCAGAAGACATGGAATAATATGATCTTGGGAGAAGGTACCGTAATGTCATTTCAAAAACAGAAAAGAGGCAAGAAGAGAAAATCAGCCCCTCTATATTTTACTCCAACTCACCAGGTGTTTTCATTTTACTCTTTTGGGCATGTTCTGTCTTTACACACACACACATATATGGATTTTTTCATCATTTAAGATTATGCTACAGACACGGTGTCCTTTTATCCCTAAGGACGTCACTATGAAAACAAACTTGCTAACTAGAGTTCATTATTTCTTTATAGTCTTTTTTCCCGTCTTTCTAATCATGCTACATAGTCAAATTGTTGTGTTCAATATTCTGGGTTTAGTTTTTTTCCCCTTCAGTGTGTTTCTGGTATTCACTTGAAATAAATTAGTGTTACTTCGTTCCCATGTTGTATTTTAAGGACTTTGACTACGTAAAATCTTAGTGTGGTTCCAAAATTCGAAACAATACCAAAAATAACACTCACAAAAGTGTCATTCCCGATACTTTTTACTCCATTGCCAACAGGCCCTATAGGTAACCAATCTCACTAGTTTCTGGCTTACTCTCCCTTTCATTCCCTCCCCTTCCCTCCCATTCCTTCCCCTCTCCTTCTCTTTCATCTTTTATTTGTATAAATTTAATGGGTACAAGTGTAATTGTGCCATAGGGATATATTGCAGAGTGGCTAAGGGCTTTTTGTGTGTCCGTCACCCAAATAACCTGCACTGTACGTTGGTAATTTCTCATCACACACCACCCACTCCAACACCCCCGCCCTTCCGAGTGCCCAGTGTCTGTCACTCCACTCTCTTATGTTCCTGTCTACACATTATTTAGCTCCCACTTATATGTGAGAACATGCAGTATTTGTCTTTCTGTTTCTGAGTCGTTTCACTTAAGATAGTGGCCCCTTGTTCCATCTATGTTGCTGCAAAAGACATGATTTCATTCTTTTTCATGGCTGAATAGTACTCTGCTGTGTATATATACACCACATTTCCTCTATCAATCATCTGTTGATGGACACTTAGACTGATTCTCTATTTTTGTTACTGTGAAGAGTGCTGTGATAAACATATGAGTGCAGGTATCTTTTTGATAAAATGATTCTTTCTCCTCTGGGTAGAGTCCTAGTAATGGGATTGCTGGACTGAATGGTAGTTTTATTCACAGTTATTTGCAAAATCTCCATGCTGTTTTCCACAGAGATTGTACTAGTTTACATTCCCACCAACAGCGTAGAAGAGTATAAGAGTTCCAGCCAGGCGTGATGGCTCACGCCTGTAATCCCAGCACTTTGGGAGGCCGAGGCAGGCGGATCACCTGAGGTCAGGAGTTCGAGACCAGCCTGGCCAACATGGTGAAACCCCATTTCTACTAAAAATACAAAAAATAGCCAGGCATGGTGGTGGGCGCCTGTAATCCCAGCTACTTGGGAAGCTGAGGCAGGAGAATTTCTTGAACCCAGGAGGTAGAGATTGCAGTGAGCCAAGATTGCAACATTGCATCTGGGTGATGAGTGAGACTCTGTTTCAAAAAAAAAAAAGTATAAGAGTTCCCTTTTCTCTACATCCTTACCAACATCTGTTTTTGTTTTGTTTTGTTTTGTTTGAGATGGAGACTCGCTCTGTCGCCCAGGCTGGAGTGCAGCAGTGCAGTCCTGGTTCACTGCAACCTCTGCCTCCTGTGTTCAAGCAGTTTGCCTGCCTCAACCTCCCAAGTAGTGGGACTATAGGTGCCCACCACCACGCCTGGCTAATTTTTGTACTTTTCGTAGAGATGGGTTTCACCATGTTAGCCAGGCTGCTCTCAAACTCCTGATCTCAGGTGATCTGTCCACCTTGGCCTCCCAAAGTGCTGGGATTATAGGTGTGAGCCACCATGCCCGACCAACATCTGTTATTTTTAAATCTTTTCAATAATAGCTATTCTTACTGGTGTCAGGTGGTGTCTCATTGTGGTTTTGATTTGCATTTCTCTGATTATTGGTGATGTTGAGCTTGTTTTCCATATGTTTGTATGTCTTCTTTCAAAAAATGGCTATTCATGTCCTGTGCCTACTTCTTTTTTTTTTTTTTTTTTTTGAGCCTGTCACCAGGCTAAGAATGCAGTGGCACAACCTCGGCTCAATGGAAACTCCGACCCCAGGTTCAAGCAATTCCTGTGCTTCAGCCTTCTGAGTAGCCTGGACTACAGGCATATGCCACCATGCCTGGCTAAATTTTGTATTTTTAGTAGAGTCAGGGTTTTGCCATGTTGGCCAGGCTGGTCTCAAACTCCTGGCCTCAAGTGATTCGCCTTCCTCTGCCTCCCAAAGAGCTGGGATTACAGACGTGAGCCACCATGCCTGGCTCATATGCCCACTTTTTAATGGTGCTCTTCTCTTCCCCCCTTCCCCTCTCCTCTTCCCTCCCCTCCTCTCCCCTCCCCCTCACTTCTCCTCCCCTTCTGTCCCCTTCTCCTCCCTTCCCTTCCCTTCCTTCTTTCCTTCCCTTTCTTTCTCTCTTTCTCTTTTTAACACTTTCTCCTCCCTTTTCTTAATCAAGTTGGATAGTTGCTTGTCTATTTTCATTGAAAAACACATGTTGATTACTCATTAGATTTTCTATTTTTCTACTCTCTACTATATAAACTTTCACTGATATTATTATTTGCTTTGCTGTGCTTTATTTTGGTTTCCTTTTTGTTCTTTTCCTAGATTTTTCATGTTTCAATATTTTTGTTTACATTGATATCATCAAAAAATTTAAAGCTACTGATTTTCCTTTGATGACTGCTTTCAGTGAATGTCGTAACTGTTATCAATGTTTTTAAAGATATTCTGTAATTTCAATTTGCAATTTATCTTTAAAAATGTTTTTATATTTATTTATTTATTTATTTTTTAATGAGACGGAGTCTGCTCTGTCACCCAGGCTGGAGTGCAGTGGCGCGATCTCGGCTCACTGCAAGCTCCGCCTCCTGGGTTCACACCATTCTCCTGCCTCAGCCTCCCGAGTAGCTGGGACTACAGGCGCCCGCCACCACGCCTGGCTAATTTTTGTTGTATTTTTAGTACAGACGGGGTTTCACTGTGTTAGCCAGGATGGTCTCGATCTCCTGACCTCGTGATCCGCCCGCCTTGGCCTCCCAAAGTGCTGGGATTACAGGCATGAGCCACCACGCCCGGCCAAGAATTTTTTAACAGAATGGTTATTTTAGTTTTTTCCTTTTAATTTCCAGGCTAAATGATTTGTTTTTTATTGTTGTTGTTGTTGTTCTTTGTTTGTTTAGTTATTAGCTTCTATATTTACTGCACTGTGATCAGAAAGGATTGTTTGCAAATGTCTACTTTATAAAATATATTGGTATTTCTTTGTGATGTAATCAATGATCAGTTCTTGTGAATGTGCCATGTGCGGCTGGGAAGAAGCTGTATTCTCCATTTTCAAGGAGTAAAGCCCTTCGTGATTCAGTAAGAGCTGCCTCCTTGATCATGGTGCTAAGTCTCCAGGTTCTCTTTTGTCTACTTCTGTATTTCCAGCTCTCTGGAGATGTTTGCTATCGTATGTTTTGGCATAGGTATTTAAAACTGTCACCCGTCTATACTTAATTGACTTCTGTTTTCTAGTTTTTTTCATTTGCCTGGTATACCTCAGCATTTTTTATCTGTTTAGCCTTTCTGAGTCACTTTCTTTGCAGATGAGTCTTGCAGCTGTAGCATAGAGTTGAGTCTTGCTTTCTGACACAAACTGAAAATAATTTTCTTTTAATAGGTCAGTTAAACTTATTCCTATTTATTCATGGAGCTGCATGTTTGGGCTTACTGCAATTATATTATTTCGTGTTATGGTTGCAATAGTTCTTCATGCATATTTGCTCTTTTCTTTCCTTTTGTGATGTGTTTTCTCCAGTTCTCTCTTTTTTCTTTCCTTCTCTCTCTCTCCCTAGCACCCCCACTGGCATTTACATTGGTTTCTGTTTTGTTCCAGTGGTACCTTCGCTCTTACACCTTTTTCTATCACATTAGTCTTCTGTGACCTTATTTGGTAATTTGCTGACCTTTTAAAAAATTCATTTTAGTGGTATTCCTGACAGTCACTTGTGCTATATTTCAATCAATAGCTTATATCACAATCAATAAGCTTACTTTTCTTTTCCTTTTTTTCTTTTAATTTATCTCCCTTTTTAGTTTTATTATTTCCATATTGTCAAAATATATAATACATATTATTTTCAGATGCTCATCACCACCTATATTTCAGTCTTAATATTCAATTAAATATATTAAATAGTAATCAGTCATCTTGCCTATGATTTTTCAGTCATCTCTTGGTCGGATGAATGTCATCTTTTAGTAGATGCCTCAAAGGCTCATGAGAAGAGCATTCCTTGTGCTCTTACATTATTAAAATTTGTATTTGAGAGTCTTAACATTGGACTGTTTTTAGCTGAATATAAAATCCTTAATTAACATATTCTTTTCCATTTTTATTGTGCCCTGTTGCTGCCTTGAGATGCTAAACTAATTTTCTTTTCTTTTTTTTATTTTTTTTGCATTGAGTTCTTGATCTTATTTCATAAATTTTTAAAGTTTAGTAGTTTTACTAGGCTAAAATATTATAGTTTATTATTTTGCATCATATTTCTCAGGTCTCTGTAGGCCCTTGCAAAGTGTAGGCATGTCTTAAGTCTTTCCTTTATTTCTGGGAAGTACCCATGAGTGGAATCTTAAGAGATATTGCTACTGCAATCTGGCCATTATTTTCTGCCCATCGGTAATTTGAACTTTCTTGTGTTATTTTCTTTATTGTTAAGCAGAAAATAGGTTTCAATGTTACTTGTGATTCATGCTTTTTCTTTTTTTTGCTAACTCCAATTATACATATGTTGGATTTTGTTTTCTTGCTTAATGTCTATTTCAACCAATTTTCTCTGGCCCTTTTTACTTCCTTCTTTCACTTTCATCCTCCTAGCTATTTTCCTGACATTATTCTATGGCTTCTTTTATGAAAATTTCTTTTCAAATATATTCTCTCTCGGGCAGTTTTTAAATTCACCTTTATTTCTAAATGACAGTACCTTTTTCTTCTTTCTCTTCTGAGTTCTATAAATTCTACTTTAATTTCTTTCTCTTCTTGTTTATTTTATTTTAATTTCTGAATTTTTAATATTATTACATGCAGTGCTTCTCTGAGCATATTTGATTTACTTTGAAGTGTTGCGTTAGTTTTATTTCACTTTTTTGGTGGTGGATTCATCCACTGAAATACTTTGATCTAAATTTTCTGTTTATTCTCATGTTAGCTTTGTATAAATGAAGACTGCTTATGTCTATTCATATAGTGATGGTTTGGAGGATATTACAAGTTTTATGTCTTCAGAGCAACTTCTGTCATTATAGCACAGTGTAGCTACTGAGTGGACTTTGGGGGTTATGGGCAGTAGGGGTGTAGACTTCAATGTTTTGGGACCTATTTTATCATGGGGGATTCTAAAGTTTGTCTTGTCTTTCTTTTTTTTTTCACCACCCAGTCTCTAATGGGGGCCTTTTCCTCAACTTTTACCTTCTTCTCCCTCAGAAAGAATGTCTTTCTGTGCTCCACTTAATTTAAGTATTTTCCCTGTAGTCAGTACATTGATCTGATGGGATCATTTCAGAGTTCTTACATTTAGGATGGACTTTCTATTTTTGTCTTTGTTTTTAGGTACATTTTAGGCTTTTTGTTTTTATCCTTTATTTTCTGTGCATTTCCCCAAATTTCACTAGATTTCCACAAAGATTTGCAGTGGAAGCTCAAGAGACGTCACTACTACAGTCTTGTCATTAATTTTCTGCCAATAGGTAATTTGAAGTTTGTGGTGTTCTTTGCCTTTCTGTTAAGAAGAACATGTTTGGTTTCTTCTCATTTTGCTGTTCAGTATCTTTGAAGCTGTGCGAGGAGAGTCAGACGGAGGTGGCTCTTATTACCTCAACCACCTGAAAACGCTGAAATGACATCCATAAAGGAACCTCAACGATTATGCTCAGTTAAATTATTGTTCAAAAACGGAGGTGAAAACACAAGAGGTGGCACTGATAGGCATCGAGAAGTGAAATATAAACACGTTTGGGTACATCTGCACGGTGAAATACTACATGGCAATACTGACGATGAACAGGCGATGCAACAGTAATTGGCCTTGGCAATGTTATGCTGAACATGGAGCCAGACATAAGCAACCTGCTGTGTGACTCCATCTACCTTCAACTCTAGAACAGGAGAAACCTCATGCACACATACACAGTGCCAAGAAGCAGATTAGGGGCTGCCTGGGGCTGGGTGCAGGTGGCCTGGGACTTCGAATGCAGAGGCAGGAGGAGACCTCAGGGTAGTGGAAGTGCTGTGTATCTTGATTGTCATAGTGGTTACATGCATGGATACTTTTGTCAAAGCTCATTCAACTGTTCAGCTAATATAGATGCATGTTATTAGATGTAAATTGTACCTCACAGTTGATTTCTTAAAAAGGTAAAGATATTTTCAGGAAAAAAACAAAAGCTAAAGGAATTCATTTCCATCAGAACTGCACTACAAGGCACACTGCAAGCAAAGGGAGCTTTTTCAGATTCAGGGAAATTGTCCAAGATGGGAGCCTGGGTCTGTGGAAATAAATAAAGAGCCTCATTTTGGAGGCTTGGCCCCTGCATTCACAGGGGGATGCAGCCTCCCTGAAGAGCCCTCCGGGATCCACACACTGTCCCCAATCAGAGCTGGCTGGAGATGCTCGGGATGGGGCATTTCCTCTGAGAGCATCCATAGCTGAAGCTGGGGTACCCAGCACCGTCAATTACTGTGACCAACGTAAGCAAGTTTTTCATTGTAACAGGTTGAAGCTGATGGTCATAAATGCTTTGCACATTGATCCATTTTTAACTTGTTAGTTGCCAGTTCAAGAAAATAATAATAGTGAAGCTTGAAGTATTCCTGAATATATACATAGTAATGAATTTTTCAGTTCATAGTGCTGAATCACCGGCAGCCCTATTCTTAAGCGTGGAAGGGCTCAGGGAATCTCAAAACTATACATCCTCTTGAAATGTCTATTTGCCAATTGAATTTTCAAAACCAATAGATGAGTTAAAATAGAGTTCTCAGGAATGGAAAATCTGTGATAGAAGAACTGATAGTGAACACTAATTCATCTATCTGCAGTCCTGGTAATACACAGCGATGAGAATTACAGTTACAGAACAGAATGTTTTATAAATCTTGACAATAATAATCAAAATAATGATACTATACTGGCTCTAACAAAAATGGAAGGAGATAAGAAGTGAGTGGGTAAAATTCTGTGCCTTTTAAAATCTCTTCTTCCAGAGAAGGGAGTCAATCATTACTGAGTAAACTGGAAGCCTTATTGAACAAAGAACGGAAACCTCAGTATTTTTCATAATGTTTTCATTTAAAATCTCAGAGGGATCTTTTATGAAATAGAAGAAGAAACTATTTCTCTAAATTTTAGCAGTTTCCTGAGTTTCACTTCTGTTCTTGTTTAATTCCAGTGAAATTAAGCTTAATGTATTTTTTAAACACTGGTGTATATTCTGATTCTGTTATAACATTTTCTCTCATCTTCATGTTTCTGTTCTTCCACCTGTATGTAGGCAGAAAAATCTACACTGATGCTAATGATACAATACGCATAGTGGTTATTATTTAGAATTAAGATTTGGGGATTTTTTTCTTTTACCTGTTGAAAGGTGCACTTTTGCATTTTTATAAGAGTCACCATAGTAATGATAGCTCATGCTCGCGAGTGCTCTTACAGTCCCAGGGAAATACTTGGTGATCATCATCTTCTCACTGCCTCAACCCTCAGAAGAACCCTACGAAGCAGTTCCCAACTGCACAGACTAGAGCAACAAGGGACAGAAAGTTCGGTGACTTTCAAGATGCTGGGGCTGGCCAGTGGCTGAGCCAATGGGTAAGTCTGGCTGGAGCCTGGGCTCCTGCCCTTGGTGTGTCACTTGCAGAAGCAGGTGTAGTTTCTCTGCTGGCTGGGCACCAATCAGGAGCTTGCCAGGAGGCAAACACTGCAGCAGCCAATAAACAGAGATAATTTACTATAAGGAATAACAAATTTGGTATAAAGTTGTTAACTGGGTGACTGGTAAGTAGAAGATGCTGCCATCTCATAAAGGCAGGAACTGCTGAAGGCACTTGGAGATCTAAGGAAGAGGTTGAGACCATCAAGACTTAGAGCCTGGAAGCAGGTTTCCACAGAGCTGACCCTTAGAGGTCCTGGGGTGGGGTGGGTGTTGGCCGGTGCGCGTCAGCCTCTGAGCTGGAGGAGGGTTGTGGGACCAGGATGCAGGCCTGTGGGGAGAGTGTGTGCGGGGTGTGGCGGATGGTTCTGCCTGTGTCCAGAGCGCTTCAGCAGAGATATCTATGGGAAGAGGCCTCCACTGTGGGGGTGAAGCCGTGTCCCTAGGTGACCTTCACTGGAACCACCACTAGACAAGCAAATCAGAAGAAACAAAAAGGAAACAAGAACGGTCCTCTTCCTCCGCCACTTGTTCAGCAGTCTCCCTCTGCCATCACCTCTTGGCACAGCCTGAAATGGAGCCAGCTGGAGCATCAGAAATATGGGATGTGGAGTCCCCACTGTGGCATCAAGGTAGAGGTGGCACAGTGGGTTGTATGGAGGGACACGGCATGGTTCCAGGCACAGCTCTGGTGGCTGTGAGTTCACTCATACCTTTGACACCCCTGTACAATGCGCATCTGTTTACACCCAGCAAAATCCTGCTGCCTTCATGCAATCAAGGCATTTTCATTCTTTCCCAAAATTGAGGAGACCCCAAGTGGCATTAGACTTTGCATACATGTCTGGGACACACACTGCCCATCTCTGGGCTAATGTCAAACACTCCTCAAATTCAAACACAAGTTCTTCTTAATATGAGGTCACCTGAACTCAAAAGTGCAAAGATTACCTCAGAGGGGCTGTGTATAAATAACAGGGTGCAGAGGGGAGAGAAGAGGAGCAGAGACCACACACGTGCCTCTGTAGCGAGGAGTGGCCATCAGTGCCCCCATAACGGGCCAGGGGCTGAAGTGGACCCTTCCAACCTCAGTTTAGGGACTGCAATGAAGAATGGTAGGGAAGCTTGGGGGTTGGAGTAAGGTCAACCCAAAGTCCTGTTTTCCGAATAAAAAATGAAAAGAAGCCTGCAGGAGAAGATAAGCCTCTGGTTCCACAGCTGGGCGGGTTTTCCTACAGGACAACTTGCCTCCAAGCATGTTAAGCATCGCACTGAAATGTCCCTTGAGGAGAAAGACGGCGGTTTTTGAAAGGGAAGGGTTGCAGCCTGGAGCATCTCTCCTGACCATGGAAGGATAACAGGGCCGTCATGCAGCAGCTGCAGAGGGCACAGAGACCAAGCCACACAAAACAACTGGAGCTAGGAGCTAAATGACAGCACGCTGTGTTTGGTTCTGGGCTCTGAACCTCAGGCAGCTGTGTGGTTACTCCTCCTGCTTAGAGCTTAGGGGCCATGGATTGAAAGAACTGTGATTCCTGGGCAGAGGAATGAACCTGCAGACTGCAGCCCGGTGGCAGGGTCAGAATTATCCCAGTAAGTTACCTCTTGAACTTCTCACCTTGCTAATTGTGCATTGGAGGAGGAAAGAAGGGAGGGAGGGAGGGAGGGAGGGAGAGTCCAGAGATGGAATCAGACAGACCTGGCTTCAAATCCCAACTCAGGATCTCAGCTTTGTGATCTGGACCCAGTATTTGAACTCCTTGAGCCCTGGGCTCTCTAAAAGCTGCCTTGTGTGGGCCTATTGATAATGAGCAATAGTGTGCGCACTCTCCCTGGTGCCTGGCTCAGAGAAGTGGGAAGTCTGTGGCTCGGTGGCTATGTCACTAGAGGTGTCCCGAGGCCCTAACAGACTCCATTCTGTAGCCTGGAATCCCATCACGCCTGTTTTCAGGAAGGGGTTCTGAGGGCCCATGGGCACCCGTGCTGTCTTGGTCCCTGAGATGCACGCTGACAGAGGCTGAGTCTGCAAGCAGGGTTAATGAAGCAGGGAGGTCACCCGGTCCTCCCTGTGGCTGAGGGTGAGGAGCTGTGCTCTCAGAGACACTTCTCTGTGTCAGAACAGGTGGCATGAAAATGCACAAGGAGACCGGGTGTGGTGACTCACACCTGTAATCCCAGCACTTTGGGAGTCTGAGGCAGGGGGATCACCTGAGGTTGGGAGTTCGAGACCAGCCTGACCAACATGGAGAAACCCCATCTCTACTAAAAATACAAAATTAGCCAGGCTTGGTGGCAGGCCCTTGTAATCCCAGCTATGCAGGTGGCTGAGGCAGGAGAATTGCTTGAACACGGGAGGCAGAGGCAGAGGCTGCGGTGAGCCGAGATTGCGCCATTGCACTCCAGCCTGGGCAACAAGAGTGAAACTCCGTCTAAAAAAAAAAAAAAAAAAGAAAAGAAAAGAAAAGAAAGAAAATGCACAAGAAAATGGAGTCCTCTCCAGGAGAGCTTGGGGAGGGGTCTGGGAAGGAGTAGGCCATGGAGCCATCCAGCCTCCTGCACCCTCTGAAGCCTTTCTGTCTCTCCTGCAGATTCCCACCTTCCCTTCTTCCAGTCCGCTCCTCCTTCATGGGACTTAACCCTGTTTCCAGGCTTAGCCAAGCCAGTTCCCCAAACCTTCTCCTGTTCAACACCTGCTCTGACCCCTCTTATCTCTAATAACTAAAACCACATTGTCCCATGGAACTAGTGAACTTGCCTCTTCCAAGAAGACTTCCCAGATTGACCTGCTGTGTTTTGCTGTCTCATCCCTTCTCTTCCCTGGGAACGTGACCGTGGTCCTCCACAGTCATGTGCAGCCGTCTCTGTGAGGTTACACAAGGTTCTTCCAACTTTCATCCAGCCTTTTCCTGTAGGTTTATCTGGCTGGACCAATGACTCTATGGGTTTGGGGAGCCCTCACTTGATATTTATTTTCCTCAGATAAGGGGAGCACAAAATGGAGGTGCTATTTGGGTAGAGTCTTTATATCAAAGTCATGTGAATTCACATTTTCCTCACCCACAGCTGACGGAGCTCAAAATCAGTGGGGGCTCTAAGATGCTCACAGAGGAGCCTGTGCAACTGCGATGAAAATCGTACACTTGCATGGGGCCTTGATGGTCATTTGTAACTCACAGATTGACGCTGCTCGAACCGTGACTGCTGGAACTGAGACAGCATCTTGTCAATGCAAGAAATCTGAGCACCTTTTCTTCCGTTGCGATGACTGTTTGGGCTTGGATACATTCTACCAGCTGGCATGGCCATGTATATTTTACAAAGCCATTAAGAAGTTATCTTCCTGACATTGGCTGGTTATCTCCAAAAGTGCGTGCCATCTGACCCTTTCGTCAAAGAGCTTCCTCACTGATGACGAACCAAGTCCCAGGTTTATGGGGCAGCTGAGAGCTCTCTACTTTCTGTCCTCCCTCCATCCTGCTTATAGGACACACCCAGGTGACATAGCCTGAATTTCTGGCAATGCTGATAGGAACTGCAGGTTCTTCTGGACGTAATGTAGGCGTGTCAGGACACAGCGTCTGTACAGTGGAGACAGCACAAGTCACTGCAGGGTAACTGATGAGATGTTCCACAGTAAACTTCAATCCACCTCTAAATGACAACGCATGGTTTTAGCTTTTGGGCCTAGTCACTTTCACCCAGAATGAATTATAAACATAAACTTCAATCTACCACAGTGGAATCAGTTTCCCAATCACATTTTATTTGCCATCATTTTCAAAACCAAACACCTCAGGCTTTGTGGACCTGAAAAAAAAAGAAACTGGAAACAGACATTTTCTATATACAAATCCGGCTTCTGGTCCCCCGGGTGACCCTGGCAAGTCCATCAGCGGATGTGCTCAGCCTCTCCCAGCTTGGCCCAGCACCACACATGCTGCCGATGCCTGTTAGCACTCGTGTAGCTCAGGTCATGAAGAGCATGCTGACCTTGTCGTATGTAACTGTGAGTAGATGGTCGAGAGGTGAGCCGGGGTCATACGTGTGTGTGTGTAAGGTATAGCAAAGTCCAAAGCGTCAGCTACTTGGAGGCCTGGTGGTGATGGCCTGAGAAGGTCACTTGGTTCTGTCTCCAACAACAACACCAAGAGCCAGGGATTATGGAAATTGAGCGTGTCAAGTGTACTCATGAGGGTTCTCCAGAGAAGCAGACCCGATGGGCTATCTTGTGTATAGAGCCATCTGTCCATCTGTCTGTCTGTCTGTCCACATCTCCATGTGGATTTTTTTTTATGAGGAATCGACTCATGTGATCATGACTGTTACAGAAGCAGAGAAGCCCCTCGATCTGCAATCTGCAAGCTGGAGACTCAGGAAGGCCGGGGACGTAACTCAGTTGGAGTCCAGAGGCCTGAAACCCAGGGTAGCTGACAATGTGAATCCCGGGCTGAGGACAGCGGAAGATGAGAGCAGACAGCTTGGGCTGGCAATGAGGCAGGAAAAGGGGGCCCCCTCCTCTCCTGTTGCTCTATTCAGGCCCTCAGTGGATTGGGCAAGGCCCACCCACACTGGGGAGGCCATCTGCTTCAAATGCTGAACTCATCCAGAAGGCCCCAAACAGACACCCTGAGATGTGGGCCCCATGTGGCCCACTCATTTTGACCCAAAACCATCCCATCAAGGCAGGCCAGCAGTCAGAGTCTCTGTTCCACTGTCCTCTGCCCTGGGCCAGATGGCCATGAGCCTGGGGCTGCTCCCCATCCTCCAGCCCTGGGTGCTGCCTCTGACCCTCCTCCAGCCCTGGGCACTGCCTCCGAGGCACCTGAGCATGGTTCTAGCAGGGCCTGTCTTGGGCACCTCGAGTGATAAATGTGCACACCTAATGCCATCATTCTAAAAGTCCCACTTATGAAAAAGGCTCCCCACCCCTCTGTTTCTCACCTATAAACAATGCACATCAGCAGAGCGTCCACTTGCTGGAGTTGTTTCATGCTGAATTGAGTAATTCATGCTAAATCTGATACATTGTGAGTGTCCAATAAATTGTTATTACTATAATCACCCTGACCCCCCAAAACTGTCTTGCAGCAGCTGATGCCCAGAAAAGGAAATCCTGAGCTGGAGGCCTATGTGGAGGAAGGGATGGCCTCAGGAAGTGGGGTGTGAATGCCCCAGGAGAGTGGCCGGGAAACCACCTTGCCAACCGCCTGCACTGTGGTGGGTGAATGCGGTGGTGAGATCAAGGCCCACCGGCCACGGACAGAGCTCGTGTCTCCCGCAGCCCAGATGTCGCTAGTGAGCCGGTGACCTGGGTAGGTCGGATCCTCTCTCTCTGCACGTTGGTTTCTCCAAAAGCTGATTGGGTTTGTTGTCTGTGGCAGACTGTGTTACTGCTCACCCATGTTCCAAGCCAGGCCCCGGGAGGAGATTCTACCTCTTGACTGGCCGGCCCAGTCACTGACAGGCTCTGCCCAGCAAACTGTGAGCAGACGTGATGTGTGTCCTTTGAGGGTGACAGCTTTGAGACCAGCCTGTTGTCTGCTGTGTTCTCCTTTCCCTCTGCCACAGCATCTGGTCACGGTCCTGGCCCCCATCTGCTTGAACCCTGCATTGTGGAGGACCATGAGGCAGAGCCAGCCTGGCCGCCCCACGTGGAGCGTAGGCCCACCCGGGCGTTTGCCACCACGGCAGAACCAGGACTGCCCTCACGGACACAGCCTCTCATTGTGATCAGGGATGTGGCCTCTGACCATTTGGAAACTCCCGGGTGGAGGATCTCCAGTCTTGGCAGTTGGGATCCACACCTTCATTACAGAGACTCGCAGTTGCTCATCTGTTAAGAAAAATAAGTGAACATCCTTATGTAGAGGTAACACATTTATAGAGGTAATAAAATTTAAGAGAAACAAAAGCGATACCAATTTTTTAAAGGATTGGGTGAAATGAAATGCGCTTGTATCTTTTATCACGATGAATGGAAATTAGACAGCAAAGCAAAAAGGCTTACACGGAGGAATAAACAGATTCCCACTGAGAGGCAAGAAACCATCTTCAAAGTTGTAATTATATGAAGGAAAAAGAAGCTTTCTACCAAGTAGGAGGGCAAAGACTTCTCAGTGACAGAGAAGACTAAGGGAGACGTAGTGGAGAAGTTACTGTTAATCACCCTAATGAAACAAAAATGACAGGGTGACCTTTCCTAACTGGGCCTACGTGAATGGCTGGAGGATTAATGGGGATGGGCGTGGAGAGTGGCAGGGTGGGAGGCCCAGGGTGGTGGTGATAGAAACTGGGAAGCTCCCCAAATGGGTCTTGGGCATCTACCTGGCGATGCTGGTTGCTTCACTACATAAAGTTCCAGAAAAATCACAAGGGAAGGAGGGACCTGTTCTGGAAGAAACTCATGGCAAGAGAAGGCTCAGACCCAGGGGTTCACCATGCAGACCCAGTCCCTGGAATGGCAGTTCTTGCCGTGGCTACCCGAAGGAGAGCCAGGCAGGACCTGATGCCTGGGCCTGGTCAGAGAGCAGACTCTCAGTTAGGGGCCAGGCCATCAGAGGATGCTGAGGCAGAGCTGGTGGTGACTAGATTTTCCCCAGCCCCTGAGGCAGGGAGCGTGCAGCTCACGTGTCCCTCACTGGACAGGGGATAAGTCTGGCTTGTAGGTGCCACTGGGGCTTCTCCACCAGGTAAGTCCCATAGTCCTTCCAGCTGTAATTTCCTCATCTGAAAAAGCGCAGGGATGACGGAGTTGTCACCATCACAGAGTCAAGTGCGGAAGTCCAACAGCGATTGCTCGATCACTACTAATTATAATTATTTGATCATTCTTATGCTTTGAAGCCATCTAGCTTGGTGTCAGAAGTCCTGCGTTCAATCCGAGTTCTGCCACATGCAAGCTGTGCAATCCTGGGTAAGTCATTTAACCTCTCCAAGCCTCCTTGTCCTCATCTTCAGACTCATGCACGACTGTGGCGTGAGTTTAAGGACGGAGCGAGAGAACGCACTTGGTGCATGGTGAGTGAAGAGGTGCACGTTACTTTTGACTCTTTCATCCCTGCTTTCTCTAAAGTAAAAATGCTTACACAATGTGAAGAGATGCCTCCATCTTTGTTGTGTTAATTTGGAAAGGCACAGTAGAGACCATGGAAAACTAAGCAGGAACCACTTTTTCTGGAGCCCTTGGAGCAGACGAGGTTCAAGGCTGTTTCTTTTCCTTCTGAGTATGCAGCCCGACGTTTTCCCCACCCCTCTGTTTTCTCACCTATAAACAATGTCCATCGGCAGAGCGTCCACTGGCTGGAGTTGTTTCATGCTGAATTGAGTAATTCATGCTAAATCTGATACATTGTGAGTGTCCAATAAATTATTATTACTATCATCGCCCTGACCCCCCAAAACTGTCTTGCAGCAGGACTGAGACTCCCGGATCTCAGCCGCCCGCTTCTGGAGGAGATCGCTGTTGGCGATTATGCCACTGAGTGATGGCCTCCCCAGCGCTGCCCAAGACAGGGCTTCAAATTACCCAGCTTGGTTTCAGGAGCCCAAACGTGGTAATAAGTACATGTCAATTCCACCAGCTCTGCAGGGCCTGACACTCCAGGAAGATCAGTGATCAAAATGCTATTTTTAAATTAGCCAGTTGATGACCTTTCTATTTCGTTGTGTGCTGAAATGTCAGCATTAACAAAATCATGGGGAGAAACTGTGCAGCTCCTGGCGAAGGATGTAAATCCAGCAGGAGCTGAACCTGGCAGGAGCCGGAACATCCTTCACTGCCAACGCCTGGGTGCACAGCTGTCGGCTGCAACCTCCGTGAGCTCTTGATGGAAAACTCTGCAAGTTTAAATGTGAGCGCATGCTCAGTTTCAGAGCTACAAGAGATGAGGGAGGTCAGGGCTGCTAATCCCCTGATGAGGCTCAGCATATTCCATGGTTCGCCGAGTGCTCCCATCTGGCAGGGGCTTCTCACCCGTAAGGCTGTAGGGAGAAGATGAGGCACAAAACCTATGTGAGTTACTTGGACAGCGGGCACGACAACCCCTCCAAATGCGATCATAAATTTATAATTGATGGTAGTGATCTCAACACAGCATGATTCTACATCATTCCAGTGCTGTATTTTGCTAATGTGAGCTGCCATGATAAGCACACACCCACACCCATAGCAGGGAAAAAGGTGCAGCATCATCTGGTTATTTCCAGAGGTTCGGATCATGTGTCTTTACCCATTTTGTAGCAATGTCTACACTGCCCCCAAAAAGCATTTAGGAAGAGCTTTTGGATGTGTCATTTTTCTTATGCCACAGGGCAGGGGACTGTGATTCCCCCATACGTGGGGCAGTGACCCAGGAGTGCCAGCTTCCATAGGCCTCCTACCTGCGGACACCAGCTCAGCCTGCACAGCAGCCCCTGCCACAGAGGGGAGCCCAGGCCCACACCATGCACACTCAGCCCTGTTTCAGTTTCAATATCCAGAGGTTTTCAATAGCCCAGAGGGTTGGCAACAAACACATATTGGAGTCTATTTCTTTTCAGTCATTGAACATCTTTTGAAGAAACACAAACAGCATTTTACTTCGTTTGATGGAAGATGGCCATCTGCTCTGCTTAAGGGGATGAGTGGGCGTCGCTCTGTCCTATGGAGGGTCCCTCAGATGAGTGGGCATCGCTCTGTCCTATGGAGGGTCCCTCAGATGAGTGGGCATCGCTCTGTCCTATGGAGGGTCCCTCAGATGAGTGGGCATCACTCTGTCCTATGGAGGGTCCCTCAGATGAGTGGGCATCACTCTGTCCTATGGGGGCTCCCTCAGAATGTTTTTCTATGTTCTCGCTTTCCCCTCCTGAGGGCTCATTTTCACCCTAGCTCAGTGATCCCAGGGGTGCCTACAACAGACTCCCACTTCCCTTTCTTCCAAGAATCTGACTCAGGGCCCACCTCTCCCAGGGGTGGAAGCTTCTGTGGGTTTTCAGGATTAACTTCCCAGCCCAAGGCATTGGTTGCTTGCTATCAGGAGGCCAGTGACCCTGCACTGCCCTCCACACCAGCTCTTGTCTGCACTGTCTACACCATTGACACTGGCGGCACCATTTGCCTTAGCGTGACCTCCTATGCCCCTTGTCTGTCTGAAAGCCAATGCCTTGACCCAGCTCAGTTGCCCTGGGTGCCCCTGCACACCAGCAGCCCCTCCCAGGGCATGGCTGTAAGTGGGTCCCTGCACAGGCAGGCATCTGGCTGGTCCTTAAGCGTGAGCTGGGCTTCTGAGCTCACTCATGCTGTCTTCTCTCTTTTTTTCATTGTCTTGGGATCCTAGAACCCTGTGCCCACCCCAGCACCATCCTGAGCCTTCAGGAAGGGGAGCGGGAGGTAGACTAACCAGACTGCATCTTAAGCAAGAATCATTATTTTTTCAAATGGACTCACCTCTGCTCTGTGCATTTCTTCCTGGATGGTGCCTGGTGAGGGGCACGTCATGAGAAAGCACAGGTTGTTCCCTGGGCACGCTGCTGCTCAAGAAGGACCGTGCTGCTGGTGAGTGACTCTGGGATGGTGGCCACATTGCTGAGGATGGTGCCACGGCCTTGTTTCACCCTGCGGCTTCCACCCAATTCTGTGGGGATAGAGAGCAGGCCACTGCAGAGAGGAGGGAGCAGGCAGAACTGGCACATGGCAGAGGGAGAACACACACCAAGTGGGATGTGGGGAATGCACATCATCATAAAAGCGGAGGACTCAGCAGGTAGAAGTGGATGCAAGGGCCACCTGCTTGGGTGCCCAGCATCCAGGTCGTTTGCTGGCTTGGCCAGGTAGGGGTGCACAATGCCCATAGGCAGGGCCTTTTGGAGACAGCACCTCTGTCTCCAGATTCCTGCTGAGCATGAGCCAGATGAAGGCTACTTCCTCCCTCCTGAGTTCCTTCCCTGGGTCAGTCCCTACAGATGAGAGCTGCTGCAGGTGAAGCTTATAGTCTATCTCAGCAGCTTGGCTCTGCTGACAATGGAGCAGCAGCCGCATTCCTGCAGGCAGCACATCGTATTTCTACAGCTCGGTCTCCAGGGAGCATGGACTGTCCTCTGCAGAGGGACAGCTGCCTTTATCTTCCACTAATCTTAACCGTACAGCCTTCCAGGGACCCTGCAGCGGCTGAGCTTGCTGGTAACAGTACTCAGTCCCTCCTGCCATGCCATGGTTGCCTCATTGGCCACATCGTCATGACATGTGGAGAGGACACTGAAGGGGTCAGGGTTTAGCCAGCATGTCATGAAAGCACGGGTTGTTCCCTGGGACTGTTGCTACACAAGAAGGACCGTACTCCTGGTGAGTGACTCTGGGATGGTGGCCACATTGCTCAGGATGGAGCCACAGCCTTGTTTCACCCGGCAGCTTCCACCTGCTCCTGTGGGGGCAGAGAGCAAAGTGCTATCTCAAGCAGTGAATTAGGCTTCTTTAATGGCACTGAAAATCAGAAGCTATGGATGTGCCCAGCCTGTGATGGAGAGGAGCACAATGGCCCAGCCCCAGCTGGGGGGCAATGCCCTGAGCAAGGCAAAGCCCCGCCGCAGGCTGTGAGGCCCCAGGGAAAAGCTCTCCATGAGGCCTCAGGTGAACAGTGCGGGCAGTGGGAGCTGGTGCAGACTATGAGTACAGGAAAGTCAATCTGTGTTGAAGAAAATAGTAACTGCATTAGTTATTTTTCACACTGCTATGAAGAAATACCCTAGACTGGGTAATTTATAAAGGAAAGAGGTTTAATTGACTCACAGTTCTGCATGGCTGGGGAGGCTTCGGGAAACTTACAATCATGGTTGAAGGAGAAGGGGAAGCAGGCACTTTCTTCACAAGGCAGCAGGAGAGAGAGCCTGTGAAGGAAGCGAAGAGGGAACAGCCCCATATAAAACCCTCCGCTCTCGTCAGAACTCACCCTCTATCATGAGAACAGCATGGGGGCAACCACCCCCCACCCCCGATCCAATCACCTCCCACCAGGTCCCTCCCTCGACTCCTCCCTTGAGTTGTAATGGTGATTACAACTCAACATGAGACTTGGGTGGGGACACAGCCAAACCATATCAGTAATAAATAATAAGGCATAGCTAATAGTTAATGATTATTATGCAGTAAAGACGACTGGTCCATGCCAGAAACAACCACCATGGTTGTTTTGATGAAGTGTGGGGTAGATTTTTCCTGATTTTTCACAATATGATCAGATGATTTTTAAAGGAAAAATTAATTTGAAAAGATTAATGCTCCATATTTGGTGAGAATAAAAGTGTAACATCACCTGGTGATGTGTTAACATAAAACTGCAATATCAGGGCTGGGCACTGTGGCTCACGCCTGTAATCCCAGTGCTTTGGGAGGCTGAGGCAGGAGGATCATTTGAGTCTAGGAGTTTGAGACCAGCCTGGGCAACAGAGGGAGAACCTGCCTCTGTTTTTTTAAAAAAGTGCAACATCAAAATTGGGGGGCCCTGTTACAGCAGGTGAGATCCCTCCAATAAGCAACACAGCACAAGCAATGTTCTTTTGAATTATTCTTGTATTCTAAAGTAGGTAACTCTAGTAAAACAGTTCATAAGACTTAATCCATGCACCTAATAAACACTCTTCTGGTCATTTATGAATACAGCCAAGCTTTGTAGGAAGATCAACACGTAAGTGCTGCCCCCAGAATGGCTCGGATTCCCTAACCTCACCCTGGTTTCCCTTGTGAGCAATGTCGGGGGTCACAGGCTTGCATACATTCCAGATCTTTTTCTTTGAGTCCACAGGGTTTTTGCTTTTTCTGTTTTGTTCTCTACCAGAAGCTCTTGTCTGTGTTTTATTTTAGTAAATAATCAGCTGTCACAGAAAGAAGCTCAGTGTTTCCATCACCATTTCCTGTGTTAAAGCCCCTAGAAGTGGGGGCCTGGGCATGCACAGGCCATGGCCAGGCTGAGGCCCTCTGCCCGGCCCTGTGTGTCCCCACTTCATTCTGTCTCTGCTTCCTGTGCAGGCCCCTCTTAAATTACTTTTCCAAATTAATGGCAATGCCATCTCACAGTCTCTTATTGAAGCCCTAGAGTCATCTTTTATCTTTTTCTTAGATTTCATATCCGGTCGACAACCTCTTCTGCCGTATTTTATGCCCTGAACCGGGCCTGAGCCTCATGTCCTGTGTTCTTGGCTCCAGCCTGCTGACATCGCTTCTACACCACGGCTCTTGTTTATGCGATGGCCCCTGACAGTCTCCTCACCTCCAGCTCCAGTCCATTTTCTGTGCTTTACTCATACGTCTTAAAGAAACACCATTGAACTCCCCTATTTGCAAGCTGGAAGGTCCCTCCCCTGCTACAGGACAAAGACCTGTCATCTCTGCCTTCATCTCTTGCTCCCAGAACATACCCAAGAGCCCTGTCTCCAGTCACACTAATCTCCCCATTCTCCCCTTGGATGTATCCCTGTGCCCTTCAAGACACACACCCATGCACACAAACATACACACACCCCAGTGATTTTCTTTCTTTCTTTCTTTTTTTTTTTTGAGATGAAGTCTCCACAATCTCCCACCTCAGCCTCCCAAGTAGCTGGGACTAGAAGCTATAGGCATGCGCCACCACGTCTGGCTAATTTTTGTACTTTTTGTAGACATGAGATTTCACCATGTTGGCCAGGCTGGTCTTGAACTCCTGACCTCATGTGATTTCCCCGCCTCAGCCTCCCAAAGTGCTGGGATTACAGGCATGAACCACCGCACCCGGCCTGATTTTCTACAAACAGTCATCTCTGCCTGGAATCTCGTGCTTCTGCTTCTGGCCTGGAAAAAATTGATTCATCCTTGAAGACTCCACTCAACTGGCACTTCTTCCATGAAGACTTCCCCAAAATGCCAGAAGGCATCAGTTGCTGCGCCCTTGACTGTACTAGTCTCATCTTTCCTGCTAGGCTCTGACCTCCTTCAGAGACTTGACTTGCCTTTTTCTTCTTTCCTCTCCAGTGTCTGTGACTGAGTTTGGCATGCAGTAGCCATTAGGCAGTGCTTTCCTAAATAAAATGTGGACAAACACATTAGTGAATGGGATTAGTGAAAATGGGATTCAATACCACAAATACAGGTTTTTTAATGGCTACGTCTCTTCTTCCCACATCTAGAAAGACGTTAAAAAATTAATGTTAAACAAGGAGTTACTCAAACAGTTCTCATTAGGAAGATGTGACTTACACATTTAAACTGAAATCAAATACATATACAACTCAGGACTTAGTCTTTATCCAAGAATATAAACCATCATGATGTGGATGAGAATGCATGCGTATTTCTTAGCATACAAGCTCTTCTCACTGGAGGTATGTGGTGGACCTAGGCTATATGATATAATGTGAATTATGAAATGTTTAATTAGCACTGGCTTAATACAGATGCAGGTGTAATACCCTGCTGGAGCTCACTGCTTAACATCATCATGACGTTTCTGAGAATCGCATCTGAGCTGGGGGAGAAAACTGTGATGAAGAAAGGGGAGTAGATGTTCTTTCCATTTTCCAAGCGACTTGTATGAACAAGTATTCAGCAAACAGTGACAGGTATTCAGCATGGGTGATGCCTGAGGTATTGTTCTTCGGGCTGGTAGTTGAGGAGAAAGACAAAGATCACATCTCTATTTTAAAGGAGATTATGGTGAATTTATACTAGATTTTTAGTGCAGAGAACAGAAATTTCCAAATATTCAGGTATTTCATAGTCTAGTCCACAACAGTCACTGTTTGATTTTTGGTTCTATTCAGAAGGTTCTATTAGTTTCAATCCTGGTCTCTGTCTTCAGTAGAAGGTAAAATTCAGTGGGCACAAGGTAATATTTTCTGAAGGCTCTGGGTCTCAGATCCCATTACCCAGGGTGAGTTATCACGATAGTGTTCTCTCAATAGACATTTCTTCCCAGCTTGATTACCCACTGAGTCTTGTGTTACGGGAATCCATGGACTACAAAGACAGGAGAGGCTTTGACAAGGGACATGTGCCTCCAGCACAGCCAGGGCTCTGGACAGAGAGCTTCTGATAAGTGAGGACTTGTGGGGCACCAGTTAGATGTTCTAACATTTCAGATTCAAGCCACATCCCAGGAAGTCATCCTGACTTTTCTCCCTGGCTCTGGTGCCCATCCACCTGGTCCCATGACACCTGGGGCCATATCCTTGCCACCATCCTGAACACTTCTGGTCTAAAAACTGAAGTGGCCCATTTCTATCCAGACTATGTGAGTAATTTCTCAGTGGCTCTGCATCTATTATGCTGTCCCCAGAGTTATCTTTTGACACGAAAATCTAATTCTTTGGTCTTCTCCTGAAACCCCTGCAATGATTCTCCATTGTTCACAAGGTAAATCAAAACCCCTCAACAAGTCACACAAGCTGCTTCATAGCCACCACCCTGGATGATCTTGTGTCGCCTCCCGCAACCGTGTATGTGTCCCATCTGTGCTCTGCCACCCCGTGCTACTTGTGCACCTGAGAGAGTCCCTTATCTTTGCTCATGCCCTTCCCTCTCCCTTCCCTTGATGTCGGAACATGCACCTAGGCTCCAATCAAGGATCTCACCAGCCAGTTCCCTGTCCCAGAGGTCTGCAGCCCAAGTCTAGAGGGACTGTCTCCCAAGCCTCTGAGTTCTAAAACTCTAACCTCTTTCCCTTGTTCCCTTCTCAATCTCAGGCATAGAAATTGCTCCCTGGAGGTATGACCTCTGTGAAATTCAGTGTTTCCTAGTTGCCTTTTCAGTTTTCTACTAAGAAGGTAAAAAGTCTTTACATTAAATTCTCCAGGGTATAATATCTGTTTCCTGGACCTTGACTAATATAAAAATTATCACCAGGAGTGGTCTCAGGAAACAAACACTCGAAATGGTATTTGGGGATTGTTTTGGTCGCATTTTTAGGCTTGAAAGCAAGGTTGCAATTCTTGCAAACCTGAGATGGAATACTAGCTCCAAAGCATGTACTAATAGCAACAGTAATCAAATTACCACCTGTGCTTGATGGATATGAAGTGGTTACTCAAAAAAATCAGGTGACTTTGAGGGCTTTTGTAGCATTAGCAATGATGATAAGAACCACAAGATTAGATGCCTGCTCCGGGCAGGCCATGAAATGCTTCTAGAAAGAATTTGACAGACACAAGGTTTTAAATGCTCAGGTCAATTCATGGTTAGAGAATGCAGAACTTTTATAGTAACCATAAAAGAACTGCGTACTCCTTATAGTTGCAAGGTTGACCTCCCTAACAGGATGACACAATATGAATTGTGTAGGCTGCAGAATTACAATGTAAGTTGAATTCACAGCCCCACCAAGTTGCTAATGTAAAAGTTGGGACACTGATGGGGAAGGGGTGGGTCCATGAGATTTGAAACGAGGGTAACATTATGCACAAGTGGACATAAATGAAGCTGAGAGTGTTGAATCCCCAAATAACCCTGAGATTCCCTTGTCAGTGAAAACAGCCCATTTGCCCTCCCCCCATGTCTGAGGATACTATTATACCATCCTTTAATTAAATACTCTGTGATAATCTCATCTAGGACAGTTACCTTACAAGGGTGTATGGATGTCATTAAGACCCACCCTCGGTTGCCCCTAGACTTGCAACTAGGGTCAGATCTCAGCATGTGCCTGGGGGGAAGGCACAAAATCTGACCCAGGAAGAAGTGGCTTATTCTCTAAGGCCACTTCTTAGAGATTATTGTTAGTTTATATTTCAGAAACTTAAGATGTATATATGGAAATGAATTCTTAGATAATAGACCAAGGAGGATAAAATATAACACTGGAAAGGGCCAAGTCCACGCACATGAATGCACCTACAGGGAGCACACACAGGGTGAGTGAGCTTGCATGGAGCCTGCACAGGGCAAGTGAACTTGAAGGCAGCCTGCACAAGATGAGTGAGTTTGTGCAGTTGCAGGTGACCCTCATAGTTTACTCAGTGCATTCATCAAAATTAACTTGAACCAATGGAGTTGAGATGTTAGAACTCTCTTGGCATGTGTGTGTGTACATATATATACACACATATATATGGAGAGAGAGAGAGAGAAAGAGAGAGAGAGATAAAAAGTTCTAAGGGATACAAATGTGGGAAGGATTTCTTGCATGTATTCTGCACAACCATGCTTTCAGACTAAAACTCCACACAAGCCCTTTGCTAAGACATGGAGAAACACCCTAGTGAAGGAAGCACACTGACCCTCGTGATGCTCCCTGGCAGCTGTCCCTGTGAACCTGAGTGACAAGGGGAGAAGGTGCCAGCCTCCTGGGTTTTACTGGGGGTGGTGGGATCCTGGGCAGCAGAGGCCGAGTGGCGGTGTTGAGCTGCCAGGAGCAAGGTGGCTACATTTGCTGCATGAACATCGGGGACAATGTGACCATCAGAATGTTCGAGTGCCAGGGAGTTCGGGCAGTGTCCGATTGATCATGGTTTTCCTGGGAATAGAATAAATAAGCAGCATTAAAATGTCACCTGATCTTTGTATGACAGGAAGAACACAAGGGCTGATGGCCAGGAACGAAGCTGAGTCAGTAGATGGAGAAGTACAGCTTTTCACCAAATTTCTAGAACTAAGCCAGTTCACAGTCCAGAAGGCCTTGCCTGAAGGAGAAGTTGGGTGCACCCGAGGGAGAATCCTGAGATGCTGTCACCCCATTCTTCCTCAAAGCCTTGTCTAAGTGATCCTGTGTTCACTTACAGGGGTGACTCTGTTTTGAGTAAAATAAAATACCACATTCTTTGAGTGGTTCCTAGATTTCCTATAAAATTAATACCATTCCCAGATGCCTCTCCCCAAGCCCTGGAAACTGCTGTTCACACTGTAGCTAATGGTCGTCAGGTATTTTGACCGAAGTTTGTATCATTATGGCCTCATGTGTACCCAACTTGAGGTTATTTTTGATGTTCAGAATTTATTGTTAGAATTGCCATGATATTCAGTGGCAGAATCTCATACTGCTCCTGACCCAGAAACTGAGGGCTATAATGGTGGAAAGGGGCATATGGAAGACCTTGACAAGTCCCCAACTTACCAGAACATTCAACCAAATGCAATACATATCCTCAGATAACTTAGAGATTAGATCCATCATCAAAGACTTGAAAGATTCAGAGGAGGGCATAGAAACTCAATACTTATACAACTATCTGTTTCTTCCCATGCAGAAGGCAGATCTTGGAGAATGACTGTGGATTATTATAAATTAAGTTAACTGGTGACTCTAATGGAAGCTGCGGTTCCAATATGTTCTCTTTACTGGAGTAAATCAACATAATCCCTGGAAGATGATTCTTAGCTATTGACTTGGTGAATTATTTTTTTCGCTATTCTAATTTGCAATTCTGCTATACCAGAAGGCGTGCTTCCACCCAGCAGGGGCACCAATGTACCTGCATGGTTTTGTCTCAGGGCTACATCATCTCTCCTTCAATAGTGAAGGAACTCCCAGGGATCTGATTCTCTCACTATTCCAAGGAAGATTGCACCGGTTTACTACAGTGATAAAGTTATGCTAATTGGACCCAGAGAAGAGGAAGTAGCAACAATTTTAGATGCTTCAGTAAAATACAGGTAAGCCAGAGGATAAGAGAAAAATTCCATGAAGCTTTAGAGGTCTCTGATGTCATGAAGTTCCTGAAGGTCTGAAGCATGCTGAGGTGGCCCCTTCAAGGTGAGAGACAAGCTACTGGACCTTGCACTGCCTCCCACTTAAAAGCAAGCATCATGCTGCTTTGGACTGCAGAGCCTCTCTACCACACATAGAGACCGTTCATACCATACACACCACGTGCTCTAATCCATGTGTGACCAGAGGGCTCAGGAGGGTCTCCAGATGCTAGGGAGAGCCCAGCCCCAGCTGGTTTTCAGGTTTTTGACATCATTGCAAGAAAGAATTGAGAGATAAGTCAGAATGAAGGGGAAGACAAGAAGCTGTTTTTGCAAAGTGAAGATGCACACTCGAGAGGGCCATGTGCACAAACCTGGGAGAGTGAGTCCCGCACAAGGGAGTTTGGGTTTCTGATTTTATCAGTGTTTCTTTAATTAGGGGATGTGATAATCACTAGGAATTCTGGAAAAGGAGGGAATTTCAGGGACCCTCCAGTTACCACCTCCTTTCTTCCTTATTTGGGTTTGCCCAGAAGAGTCAGGGACATGTCACCCTGACCAGGATGTTGGCCTTTTTCTCTCCCTTATTTTGGGTTTTCTGTTATTCTGTTTTAGCTGTTGTTTCAGTTTTTCCATCCTTCGGTGACTACTCAGTGCTATTCCTATCTCACATTCACTGGTGCCTTGTAAGATTGCCACTTCTGAGTGGGGCTCTGAATAAGAGAATGCCCTCCAAGGAGCCCAGCTGCCCTGCAGACATACTTCTGCTGGATCTGGCAATGCGCAGAGGGTCTGGATTGAACAGGGGTGCCATGTAGAGGCCCTGCACCCCCCAGGCAGTAGTTCTCTTGGCATGCATCGACAACACCTGTGGGCTGTTAGAACAGATTGCCAGGCCCCATCCCCAGAGTTTCTGACTCAATGGGTCTGGAGTGGGGTTCAAGTATTTGCATTTCTAAAAGTTCTTAGGTGAGCCTGTTGCTTCTGGTTCAGAGCCCACATGCTGGGCACCACTGCTTTAGTGTTTTAGAGTAAATATATTCTCTCTTTTGAAGATAACTATTTCCTTTGCATAAATGCTCTTAATCTTCTAGCGCCTCCTTAGCAAGGTACCACAAACTGGGTGGCTTAGAACCACAGATATTTATTATCTCGTAGTTCTTGAGGCTAGAGGTCTGAATCAAGGTGTCGGCAGGTGTGCTCTGGTGCTTGCTAGCAAAGTTTTGTGTTCCTTGTCTTGCAGCTGCGTGAAGCCAATCTCTGCCTTTGTCATCCGATGTCGTTCTCCCTGTGTGTGTTCCTATCAGCACCTGGCTCTCTCTTCTTATGAGGACACCAGGTGTATTGAACGTGGGGCCCAGCCCACACTACTCCAGTAGGAGCATATCCTAACTGCTTGCATCTGCAATAACCCCATTTCCAAACAAGATCGCATTCTGAGCTGCTGGAGGTTGAAACTTCAACATATTTTTGGGGGGAGTGGGGAAGAAGAGAGAGATGCAATTCAACCCATAAAAATGCCCAACCACAGGACATCAAGGACCATGTGGTATTAGACCGTTTCATGCTGCTGATAAAGACATACCCGAGACTGGGTAACTTACAAAGAAGAAGAGGTTTAATGGACTCACAGTTCCTTGTGGCTGGGGAGGCCTCACAATCAAGGTGGAAGGCAAAAGGCGAAAGGCACATCTTACATGGCAGCAGGCAAGAGAGAGAATGAGAACCAAGCAAAAGGGGTTTCCCCTTATAAAAGCATCAGATCTCATGAGACTTCTCCACTACCACAAGAATAGCATGGGGGAAACCGCCCCCATGATTCAATTATCTCCCACTGGGTCCCTCCCACAACATGAGGGAATTTCAGGAGCTGCAATTCAAGATGAGATTTGGATGGGGACACAGCCAAACTGTATCACATGTGATTTTAGTGGCACATCACAGGCCATCTGGGATTGTCTTACTACAGTGTTCAAGGGATCTGGCAGAGCAGGCCCAGAAGGCTCTACTCAATTACATGAAAGACATCTCAGGTTCTTCTGACACCCATTCCTGCTATATTTCTTCCGGTACCTCGGTTCACACAAATGGCTCATGGAGAGTTTCTTATGACCGGTTGACTCAGGAAAAACGGCTCAGCCCTGGCATATAGATGGTTCTGCTTGAATTGCTGGCACCAACCAGAGTGGACTCCTAGAGCGTTGCACACTCAATAAAGAGAATCTGAAATCCTCCGGTCAGCAGAAATTTGAGCGCAGTGAGTTGTTGCAGACATGTTCAGAAGTGAGAATCAGGGCTCACTTGTGGTCACTGGCTAATGGTTTTCCTGATGGTCCTAGGCTTGAAAATAATAGAATTGGAATGTTGGTGACAAGGAGTTCTAGGGAAAAGGCATAGGGCTGTTATTCTTGGAATAGATGCCGCCTAAAAAGATATTTGTGTCCCAAGAGCATGCTCAGAGAAGTGCATCCATGGCAGAAGAGACCATCAACAGCCAAGCAGGTGACAAGGCGTGTTCTCAACATCTTCTTTCTTAAGCACTCCCAGGCTTGCTCTAGGGGCCAAAACATTAATAGAAAGTGGCCATGGTGACAGAAAGCCTAAGAATGGCCCCAAAAACATGGACTTCCCAGACCATAGATTATGTGGTTACTGCTACAAGTCAGTGCTAACCTGCCAACAGTCCTGTATGGTGCCGTTTCCTGGGGTGATTGACCAGTCACCTGATTACATATAGTTTATATGGAATCACTTCTATCATGGAAAGGGAGCAATTTTCCTTACTGCTATAGACACATGCTGTGGATATGGATTTGCACTCCCTGCCCCTAATGCTTTCACCAGCACCGTCATATGTGGACTTTAGGAAATGTTGCTTTCACCACTTGGGTTCAATACAGCATCACTTCTGACCAAAAAACTCTTTGCACAGCAAACATGGACTCATGCCTGGCATCGGAAGTCCACGCTACATACTCAAAGGTTGGTCTATCAAAAAATGTAGTGAGCTACAGAAGACTCAGTTAAAGCAATATCCCTAGTGGGTTGAGTTCTCTATTACAGGGTGTTGTACAGACACTTGAACAAGTCACCAGCACGCAGAGTATTTCTCCCTCAGCCAGAAGGTGTGGGTGCAGAAATCAGGGGGTGGAAGTACAAATTGCTTCTCTTGCTGCTACACCTGCTAAGACAGAGTCTGTTTTTCCTGCTCTAACAGAATGCCTAAGACTGAGTAATTTACATTAAACAGAAATGCATTGGTTCATGGTTTGGGGTGATGAGGTGTCCGATTCCAAGGTCCCAGCATCTTGTTAGGGCCTTCTTGATGTGTACCTCGTGGCAGAAGGTGAGAGGAAAGAGAGAGAAAGAGAGAGACAAGGAGCCAAACTCTCCCTTTGATAGCAAACCTGCTCCTGCAGTCATGTCATGCACCCACTCTCCCCGTTACAGCATTAATTCACTTGCAACAGTAGAGACAGCATGGCTTAATTTCCTCTTACAGTTCCACCCCTTACTACTGTTACAATGGCCATTTCAATATGAGTTTTTGAGAGAAAAGATATTTAAACTGTAGCACTTACCAATGCAACTCGACTGCAATTCCAATGAATTAGACGCTGAAACTGCCACCAGACCAATCAAGACATCTCATAAATTTAACCTCACAGGCCCAAGGGGGAGTTCTCCACTGCTGGGCTGATTGACACCTGGTGCAGAGGGAAAATTCGGTTGGCTGCACTCTGTGAGCGCAGGGAACAGTATGCTTGGAACTGAGAGAATTTTCTGGGACAGCTCTTAGTGCTTCCGCGTCCAATAGTAGAAGTTAGTGAAAAACTACAACAACCCAAAAGCAGATAAAGAAGAAATGAGTGGAGCCATTGCAGGCTCACACTCCAGGAATGAAGGTTTATATCATCTCATTAGGAAAGCAGGTCTGAGCAGTGGAGGAAGTCATGGAGCAGAAGGGAGTGGAAGGAGGAGGACGCGATGATTACCTGTGGCCTCCATCACAATAAAAGCCACAAAACTGTGGGGCAGCCATGCATCCCATGGCCTTCTGTTTCTTCTGTAGACAAATCTCCCCTTGCCTTCTTTTTTAAGGACCTCTGTCATGACACTGGGCCTGCCTGGATGATCCGGGATAATCTCTGCATCTCAAAACCCTTCATGAATCACATCTGCAAAGTCCTTTAAAGATCTACAGGTCCCAGGGATTCTGCACCTTGATTTTAGATGTTTGACCTCTAGCACCATAGGAGGTAAACTTGTGCGGCTTCAAGCCACTGCGTGTGTGGTCCTGTGTTACGGAAGCCTCAAGAAGCAATTACAGATGGAGAGTGTGAATGTCTCCCAGGTGACTGCTGGGACTTTTGTTCCTCATTTTGAGACCAGGATAAGAGCTGGTGCCTCCTATTTTACGACTGGACTCTGACTTTTATCTTCTGCTTTCTGCAGAGTCCTGGTAATAGCTCTCTGGACACTGGCACAGAGGCCATGGGATGCTGAGTTGAGACACAATTTCTGGGTAGCACGTCCCATGACACCAGTGGATGGCAGTTGACAGGTGGCATTCGTAGAGCCTGGCTTGATACCAGTTTTTCAAAGCAACATGAACCATTCATCATCATTGATGCCAAAGGAGGGGTCTCCCCTTCCCTGGGCACTGCTGCAGGATGCCAAGCCCACTGCCCACACAAGGAATCCTGGTCACCACCAGGGTCCCCCAGGGGACTCGGACAAGTGGCTGACAATGGTGTCACCAGCACCAGGAGGCATATGGTTGTGTCAAGAGACGAAATAAGAATTGTTTTATGTTCAGTCAGGATGACAGAGAAGACTTAAAATGGGATAGCTACCTGGATTTTGTTTCTGAGCTCAGCTGCCATTTCCAGAACACCTGGGCCTCTAACAGGACGACACCACCATTCTCTGTGGTGATCGCATTGCTTCAGAACAGCAAAGACAGTCATGCACTTAGCTCTGCGTTCCAAAGCAAGGAAAAATAAGTTATCTCTCAAAATGTATGCAGATTCAACTCTCACCCTTTAATAAAATGAAATAATTTAGATTAGCTCATAAGCTGCCCTTATCCTGACTGAAACAGCCAGATCATGTTCTGGGTAGGGCTGGCTAACTTTGAGAGGTTATCCCTGGAAATAAGCGTGCACCAGACCTGGCGACATTAATTATTCCCTGGTGCAAAACCTTAACAGATGCTTAAGAATATTACAAGTTGCAAAAGAGAGAGATGTTACATGAGTTTGCAAGAGATGAACTTTAAAAACTTCCATGTTAGATCAAATAAAATGATCTCTTTTACTTTCTTCAAATGGAGGGGTAAAGAGAAGAATTCTTCAAGCATGTGTTTAGTTTCCAGTCATGACTGGATTATTTGTACCAATTTAAACACAGCCTAAAATTTAACACTCCACAAATACATCTCTTTAGAAATCATTATTTCTACCTCTGTGAGCATGACATGTGACCCAGCATATATTAAAGGTGTATTCCATTCATTTTTTCACTCTGATGCTGTACTGGAGTCATCCTTGCTCTGCCCTGGAGAGAAATAGCCCAATACATCTGGCATAGGAACCCAGGGGACTGGTTCCATGATAGACCACTGGGTTAGTCAATGGTAGTTTTATGTCCCTTCAAAACAGGGCAGCGAGGTTTAATGTGCTGCGAATTTCCCTCGATAAACACATATCTACCGCAGATAAGCTTCTCTTTCCAGATGGATGATGTTTTGCCTTTATCTAAACATTCTCTATTTATAAATCTCTTTTATTTACCTCAATAAGCAGCAAGTGTGTCTCCCTTGCAGGAAAGCCAGAGTAAATCCTAAAGTGGAAGGAAGACAGAGATGTCCACTGGGACACGCGGTGTTAATCCTGTGCTGTTGAGAACCTCGTTTTATGAATTACCAACACCATTAATAGCAAATGAATTAGAAAGTTAAGGAAGGCATACTTTTAAGGTAAGGAAAACCATCAGAGCGGTCCCAAACTGTACTGCCATTTGCACTTCTGGATTTATCAAGTCCTAAGAGCTTTCCACTGACTGTATATTAAACACACCTTTGCTTTCAGGAGAGTCAAATAGTTTTTGTCCTTACATCCACGGAGAGTTCAACTTTTGCTCAACCTTCTTATGGTACCTAAGTGCATTTCCTATGTTGGAGATAAGGGCAGAGAGGTTTACAGCTAATAATAGCTATTTACCTATTCATTTTATAGTTCTTTTAATGAGCACATTTTCTTGGCAATGTTGTCTTTATGTTTTTTTCCTACTGTATTTAAAGTTGTCTTGGATACAGAGAATGCTGAAGCTGATAAATTACATTTCACACCTAAAGCAATCTACATTTCTGGTAGAGTGGACATTTATAGAAATGTTCTTTGCCACAGGCAAAAGTTTTTTCTAAGGGATTTGAAAACTCTTTTTTATCCCCATGTAAAAAATGAAAATCTTGGTACATCTCAATATATCCTCAACAAAAATGTTTAGTTTCACGATTTTTCAAGACACCTTAGTGTCACATTGCTCCAGTAGACTTAGTGCCTTCCTGCTTGGCTTCACCCTTTGTTCTGTCTTCTTGGGGTACGGGTGAGCAGACTCTCCAGTGTGACACAGAACCTCAGCTCTCAGATTGAGTAAAGTTGGGCAGACACTGTCACAGCACAGAAGCCTCCTGGCTCTGTATTGCACCAACGTCTACCTTTGCTTTTGGCCTGAACTTTCGGTCAAACAATTCTACCTACATCAAAATTCCATAGAGAACCTGCTTTTGACGATTAATGGCATGAGGAACTCTGAAATGGGCATCCCTACACCTCCCGTGACCATGCTCTCTCATAAACAATCCCAGCCATAACCACTGAGCAGTGCACGTGCGCTCGAATATCGCGCTAGTCCTGTATCCCTAGAACATCACAAAAGCCAGCAGAATGTCACGCATGATAAATTGCTCTGCAATATCCACAGCTATGGGACATACAGTGTCCTGGCTGTGTGCATAGTCATGTTGCCCTGGTTCCACAGTGAGTACCCTCACGTCCTGCCCAGGGATCCTTTGGCAGTCCACACGGAGAAACAGGCCCCTCCTGATAGCATTCTTGGGAGCAGTGGCTGGACTGGGCAACGGTTATAGTCAAGATTCAGGGGAGCAGAGCAAGGAGACCAGGCAGGCAGGCAGCCCATCAGTTGCAATCTACAAAGACCTTTAGACTCCCACTTCCCAGCTGCCAAAGCTCCGTGGTGACCACTGCCCAGCATATCCTCACCACCACAGAGCTCTAGGTTTTACCACGCTTGGTTTACCACTCTTGGTTTTACTACTGTGCTTCTTGCACAAAGATGTTACCATTTATTGTACTGAAGCTGCAGTTTCCTCTACTGAGTTTCATAGAATTACCCTTTGTCTTTATAAATGATATTTAATTGCTATTCAGGATTCCACTGATACCCCTACATGATCTGTGTATATGTGTGTTTTTGTTTGTTTATTTTCTCTCCTAGACTGCTCCTCTCCAGGTGAGGCAGTCTCACAGTGACATTGATGCTGAGGAGAATCCACCTATCCTTTAGAGCTTCTATTTGTTCTTCCAAGTATAGCAGAGATAATCTAAATTTTATTGTAAAATTTAGCAGGAGGGATAAGCAAGCTGAAAATTTCCCTTATCCAACTTGGAGACAATCGTTTGTTACAAACTTCTCTACTCACAGATTGGTGTTTTTCTGTGTTCTCCTATAAGCCAATAGTAAGCGATTTCACAACCTCAAACAGGTTATAAGCAGCTAATATTTTGGCATGATGAGTGAAGCCATTACGAGAATTACAGAGTTACAGCCAAATAGCACAGGCAGCCAATTCAGCACAGATGGCACCAGCCACACTTGCAAATACGTTCACAACAGCATTAGCTCACCATCCAAGGGCTTCATGGGGTAACTACACTATAATGACCTGAAGGACTGTGCTGTGCACAATCAACTTTCCTCATCTGCTGTCCTGTGAAGCCACTTTCCTTCTTGTCAGCTCAAAGAAATCGCATTACAACCACGTAATTTTACCCAAACAAATCACATATGGAAAAGATGCACTGAGATAAATATAAGAAGAGTTGGGTGCCCTGGCAATAAGTTTATGTTCTGAAATACACAGGCAGTGACAGCTGGTAAAGACCTTGGATTTTTATTGGATGGATCCCTTTATCTTAGAGTTAGGGAACTAGAGACCAGAGAGGAAAAGGCAGCCTGGGTCAAGGTCCCAGGAGAAGTGCAGGGACTTCAAATTCAAGTTTCAATTTCTCAAAGTGGACTTCCCTTCCTGCTCTTGATCCATGTGTCTTCTGACTTGAATAATCCATCCTTCCATGAGAATGGCCACCTGAAAGGTAACTGCTAGACCTTTCTGAATTTCCAAGCTGACAAGGAGTCACAGGACTGTGAGTCACCTATGGCCACCTGACTGGCCATGGTGGAGAAGTGTGGGTCGGGGCCCACGTCTGCCTCACAGCCCTCACAGTTTGGCCAGAGTCAGCACTCGGTGCACGCTGTAGGGTTCTGGGAAGACATGGTCAAGGTGACTATTGCAAACTGGTGGCACAGTGGAGCTTAGAGGCCTGGGTTCTGAAGTTAGACCCTAGACAGAGGCCTTGCCTGGTGCTTCAGGGAGGAATAATTTGGGCACGTGATTTCACCTCTCAAAGTTTCATTTCTCATTTGTCAAGTGCTAAGCATAGGGTCTGGCTAATTAGCTCTCAGGCAATACCAATTAGCATGATTTGGATATTTTATTGGTGTTTAGGGGCTTTATGTTTTTTTGTTTGTTTGTTTTGTTTTTTTGAGACAGAGTCTCGCTCTGTCGCCCAGGCTGGAGTGCAGTGGCACAATCTGGGCTCACTGCAAGCTCCGCCTCCCGGGTTCAAGCCATTCTCCTGCCTCAGCCTCCCAAGTAGCTGGGACTACAGGCACCCGCCACCACACCCCGCTAATTTTTTTTTGTATTTTTAGTACAGACGGGGTTTCACCGTGGTCTTGATCTCCTGACCTCGTGATCTGCCCGCCTCGGCCTCCCAAAGTGCTGGGATTACAAGCGTGAGCCACCGCACCCAGCCGGCTTTATGTCTTTATTTGTTGTTGAAGTTGTCCTTTAGAGGGGGAGAAGGGGAGAAAAACTTCAGGTGGTAGGAGGTCTGGGCTGAATGAAGGTTACTGAGGATGTGTGTATGTCCAAGTGTGCACACGTGTGTGTGTGTGTGTGTTGAGTTATTTAAACACACCACCAGGGTTTGAGTCCTGATTCTGTCTCTAACAACATTGGGTAAGTTTTCCAAACTCTTAGAGCCTCATTTTCCATATCTGTAAAATGGGGATAATATTAACCACCCTCAGGGTGCTGAGAAAATTAAATGAGGCAGGCGTGTAAGGTGCCTCTAATATAGCTAGCATTCCTGGGAGCTGAGAAAATGCTCTTTCCCTACATCAACAGCCCCGTCTGTAATTGCTGGATTTTTCAAGCTATAAGTCATGCACTCCTTCAGGAAGCCATAAAAACGATGCCCAGAGTCCCGGTAACATGCTCGTAGAGGCCTCCCTGTGTTGGGGACACCGTGTTCCTCCTGCTCCTGTTTGCACATTCACAGTTGACTTATCCTGGGATTGCAATCACGATTTTTCCCACAATCCCTCCTGCACCTGGTGACGCACTGTCATGCACATGATGCTGGTTTGGGTTTGCCCTGGATTTCCCAGGCGCTCCCATCCAGTACAGGTGAGTGGAGGGTGCTGGAAACCTCCCAACTCCGATAACCCGGGGAAGGGCTGGGGACGGCAGGCTTAATGAATACCCAGCATTTTCAAATGTCCAGCATGGTTTGGGAAGCAGCAGGCTGGGCTGTTTGAGAGCCTGCGTGATCGTTCTTATCAGACATCCTGTGGAAATGCCTGCCACTGTCACGAGCACACAGGCGCGGCTCAGACAACACCAGCCGGCCTGAGAAGTCACGGCCACAAGAAGCAGAAGCCGCAGACCAGACTCCAGCACAAAGGTGTGGGCTCCTCGGCTTTGACTCACTGGCATCTCTTCCGTCCGTTCACTTCTGCTTCTCCTTATCAACACGACCCTTCCTACGGTTTACAATAATCTAATCAGCGCCAGTAGCAGTCAGTGTGCAGTCAACAGACAGAACTGTGGCTGTTATATTGACAGGCAGGTTTTAAAATGAAGAGACGCTGCCTTGGGCAGTGCAGACAGGGGACACCTGCGCACACGGAGGAGCCCGTGAGGCCGCTGCTGCCCTGTGGGATGGGAAACAGGGAAGGCGTTGGGGGGCCTCTGGGGAGGAGGCCCACCCAGCTGGTGCTGGGGTCCTGAGTGCGGAGTAGGGGTTCCAGGGGCTGAGACAGAGAGCTCTGAGGAGGGAACTGGCCAGCTTGTGCAGGCGTCTGAAGGAGAACGAGAGACTGACTCCACAAGTGTTGAGAAAACTGCCAGGCGGATCCAGTGCCGGAACAAACTGCACTGGGGGGCAGGAAACTCAGGGAACAGGAAGAGAAGGAGCTGCCCAGAGCCACCCTCCAGGGCCCCCCATTCAGAGCCTCCCTGGGGGCTGCTGACTGCGCGGCCATGACGTTTCAGGCTAGCTGGTGTTGGCAGAGCTGAACCGGGTTTGCTCAGCCAGCGCCTCAGAGCTGGGGGTGAAGGAGCGGACCTGGGGGTGAGGCATAGTTCACAGGATCACGGTGCCCTGTGGGCCCTCCACCCCAAACAACAGTCAGCCTAGGGTCCTGCAGCCCCAGCTCAGACCTCACGCCGACCTTCTTCCAGCCCCACAATTGCCATCTGCCGCCCCACGCGCAACACGTCCTGCTCCCCTTTTCAAGTAATTTATTGCATCTGCAATAAATGAAATCAAATAAAAGTATATTTTAAGTGTTCCGTTTTTTATCTTTGTGGAAAAAGGTAGAGTGTTGGAAGCACTCTTGGGAGTTCATTCTTGGAATTTAAGATTCTGTCCTCTGGACTCAGGAGGCGTCTTCCGGCAGTGCCTGTTTTCTTTGGCTGGGCTGTGTTCCCTTCTGCCTGTTCCGCCCTCTGCTCCTCTCCTCTTCTGCGGACAGTCCAGCACCTGTGATGCTCTGACCTTGAACACATCTCCCTGGTCGTTCAGGGATTTCTCAATGTGACAGACCAGGACACAGCACTGCAGCCCACCAGGTGCCTGCCTTCAATGCAGGGAGATCCCTCCAAACGGCTTCCTAACCACTTCTACTGATTTATCCTTCTGCCAGCAACACACAAATGTGTAGACAAGTGGATTAATGCACTTGCACGTTGGGTTCACATCTTTGTCACTGCTTGGTGTAGTCAGCTGCCTTCATTTCTGCAACTGACCAGGTGTGAGTTGCACTGTGGCCGTGGTTTGCACCCCGGATCCCTGGCGACCATCGGAGCACATCCTCCTGGGCCTGTAAGCTGTGGACGTTTCCTCTTCAGCTCAATGTCTGCTGTGCCCACTTTTCTACAGGGCTGTGTTTTTCCTGTTGATTTGTGGGAGCTCCTTATATGTTCTTGGCACCAACCCTTTGCCAATTTTGTGAATAATTTCTATTTTGTCACTTGCTCTTGCATTTTCTTATCTGACAAATATGACTCAGCTACAATGTACACTGTACATGTTTGGGGATCATGCCACTTTGTTTCTGATTCTTAGCAGGAGAGGAGTAGAAGGAGGCTGAGCAACCTTCACTTCCCTTCACTGGGGGCCCACAGGCCCGGCACGTTCTGCAGAGAAGCCCTGGGGTAAGTGGAGGATCTTGTCGGGATCTTGCAGCAGGGGACCGAGTGGGAATCTTGACCCTCCTGCTTTTGTCACTTCCCTGCTGTCCCTCACCTGCCTGTTCCTCCATGGAAAGTGAGGAAAGTAAAATCTTGGATGAAATGAAGCTGCTTACCCCCGAGGGGCCCTGGGTCAGGAGTCAATGTGGAATAGTGGGTGGCTTATTAGTAATGATAGAAATGATGGCTAGCTCTGACTGGGCACTCACCACAGCCAGGCGATTTACACTTAAACCCTTTGCACAAATCGCCATCCTTGGCTAGCCCCATGAGCTGGGGTGATTAGCATCCCAGGTTATAGGTAAGAACCCCCATTTTCTGGGGTAATGTAGGTAGTAACATTTGGCAACCACTTACTTTCTCTAACTCCTAAAGTAGCACTGATTTTCAGATCACTGGGAATTAAGTCAACATCTCAATTTGTCATCCTTAAGTTATATTAAAAAGAACCAATTCAAAGATCAAGGCTCCGGAAACTCCCAGAATCCTCGCTGCCTTCAGCTTGACAGGAAGAATCCAGGTTTTAAAATTGCTTCTGATATACAAATGGCCTTATTGAACCTCTGGAGCCAGAGAGCCAGGACTTAAGGCTTGTAATCCTCCCCGATTTCAACAGCTCCCATCCATCAGCTCTCCAGTCGCTGAGCAGGAAGCTCCAGCGAGCCTGGAAAAAGCAGCTCCTTTTTGCTAGCTGGGCAAGCCTGGCGCAGCGTGGCCTCATCCATCAACCAGCAGTGGGGCCGGGCCCAGCCTTCTGGCCAACATTGGTGGGGGAGCCTGTTAACAAACAGGCTGTGGCCTCTCCAGGAAGTCTCTTCTTCCTCCCTGTGCTTGTGTGTGTGTGTGTGTGTGTGTGTGTGAGAGAGAGAGAGAGAGAGAGAGAGGATGGATGGATGGATGGATTGATGGATGAAGGGATAGTGATATAGTTTAGATATTCATCCCCACTCAAATCTCATGTTGAATTGTAATCGCCAGTGTTGGAGGTAGGTCCTGGTGGGAGGTGGTTGGTTCATGGGGCTGGATCCCTTATGAATGGCCTGGGACATCCCTTTGAGGGCAAGTGAGCTCCTGCTCTGAATTCTCCTTCCATCTGGCCATTCAAAGTGTGTAGCACCTCCCCCACTCTCTCTCTCACTCCCCGCAGCTTTCGCCATGTGCCAGCTCACCCATTGCCTTCTGCCGTGAGTAGCAGTTCTCTGAGGCCTCTCTAGGAGCCACTCAGATGCTGATGTTATGCTTTGCGTACAGCCTGTAGAACTGTGAGCCAATTAAACTTATTTTCTTTAAAAATTACCCAGTCTCAGGTATTTCTTTTTTTTTTTTTTTTTTTTTGAAACAGTCTCGCTCTGTCGCCCAGGCTGGAGTGCAGTGGCGTGATCTCGGCTCACTGCAAGCTCCGCCTCCCGGGTTCACGCCATTCTCCTGCCTCAGCCTCTCCGAGTAGCTGGGACTACAGGCGCCCGCCACCACGCTTGGCTAATTTTTTTGTATTTTTAGTAGAGACGGGGTTTCACCATGGTCTCGATCTCCTGACCTCGTGATCCACCCGTTTCGGCCTCCCAAAGTGCTGGGATTACAAGCGTGAGCCACCGTGCCCAGCCAGGTATTTCTTTATAGCAATGCAAGAGGCCTAATGCAGATGGGGGAGGAGACAGGGTTTTCCCAGGCTCTCCATGGACCCGTGTGCCCCTAGCCTCCATACACTGTCTTCCCCCAGCCCTGCTGGGGATGGCTTTGCACAAACCCCAATGCCTGTATTCATCCCTTCTGTCCATTTCTTCAGTAAGTGCATCTGAGTGGCAGGGAGGACAGGGCAGCTGACGTCCACTTAGAGAGAAGTCTGCCTGGACAGGAAACCCCAGCCGTGGTCTGCGCCTCGGGGCCTGTGAAACATACTTCTGAATCCACTGACACTTCAGCCCTGTTCCTTCTTCCCCAGAGGAAAAGGCAACCTTAACATCTCACTCCTTGAAGAGAGTGGGCACAGGCAATCCCCATGAGGTTAGCTCTAACGAGGGAGAAGTCAGGGGAGAGGGCAACTGCAGCTGCGTGAGGAAGGTGAGCACCCAGCATCACAGCCTTTGCAGTGAAAGGGAAGCAAGTCCTTGTCAACCAGCAGGTTAATAGGAAAACAGCTTATATCAGAAATTCTCTTCAGATTTATAATATAAATAATATAGCATACCATTATTACTATATTTATTAATAATATATTAATAATATTAATGATTAATATAATATAAATATATTATATCACATATTAACATTATAACATAATTATATATATTATTAATAACATATAATATAAATGATAGCTTCTTTGGATGGTGAATGAAACACCACCTGTAAGTGCCTACTGTGTGCCAGGCTGAGAGATGCTGGGTGACTGAGATGAATACAACCTGCTCCCTGCCCTGGAGGAGACCGCAGTGTGGACAGGGAGACAGGTGCGTGCATTGGAAATAAAGTCCATGGGGTGCATGCTTTATCTGATATCTGCCTAGAGTGATACAGAGGCTTGGGGGAAGAGAGGGGGAGTCACCGGGTTGGGGGAACATTACTGAGCCCAGGAGGCTGCAGGAGAAGGTGTCTGGCTGTCCAGCCTGCTCTTCCCATCCCATCCTCAGCTTTGGGGCACAATTGCACTCAGGCTACATGACGGGATGGGGGAGCGTGAGCTCCTTTGCCCCAGAACCACCCCCTGGCCCCCAAAGGCAATGAGAGCATTGCAGAAAGTCAAGCCCCTGCTCCATGGCCTTCCAGAGGTGGCTCGCTCCTCTCTGTAGATGGGTCAAGGTCAGAGTCACCCAGAGTAGGAGCAAGACTGGCTTCTAGAATCAGGAACCTGGAGGCCCAACCTTCCTCGTCCATTCCCTCTGTGTCCTCAGACCCAAGGCCTCATCAGTGGTGACTGGAGTGTTACAGAGGGGGAGGGCCCTGGGCAGCAGTCATTATGGGTTCCTGTGCATAAGGAGAAAGACAGCTCAGGCCTTAGTGTATGAGTCTGTTCTCACGTTATAACTCGGTAATTTACAACGGAAAGAGGTTTAATTGACTCACAGTTCCGCATGGCTGGGGAGGTCTCATGAAACTTAGAATCATGGTGGAAGGGGCTTCTTCACAGGGCAGCAGGAAAGAGAAAAGCGCAAGCAGAGGAAATGCCAGACGCTTATAAAACCATCAAATCTCGTGAGAATGTGCTCACTATCATGAGAACAGCATGGTGGAAACCACCTTCATGATTCAATCACCTCCAGGTCCCTCCCATGACATGTGGGGATTATGGGAATTACAATTCAAGGTGAGATTTGGGTGGGGACACGGCCAAACCATATCAGTTGGCAAGACTGTCAGCGGTGGTGAGCAAAGTACTCTGAGGAGCAGTATGCAGTATGGCTGCTGTTTCCTTTCCGGGAGATGATACAATTTCCCAGGGGGGCAAGGCCAGGGGTGTGACAGGTCAGAAGTGAGCCTGGCTGTGTCTGACTGTAGCTAGTGAGAACACCGCCCACAGCAACTGCCTTCAGCGACCCTCAGCCCACAAGGTCCTGGGAGGGCTGAGACGAGGCCTCCTAGTTGAGGTAGGAGAATGAGAATCAGCCCTTGTTCCTGTCCAGGACCCTCCTTTTGAAGAGAGTGGAGGCCAAGGGAGCTGGGGTTCCCCTCCTAAAGCCAGCACCATAGGCAGCTCCGTCCCCCTCTCTGCCTGGGGAAGCGGGGATGAAGGAAGGGGACTCGACTGTGTGAAGCACACCCCAGTGCTTGGATGGATTCTGAGATTTCATAATGAAAATGTAAGCCAGGCTTCAACTTAACATCTGTCTAAATAACACACTAAAAATCAAGGAAGATACATCTAGATGACTCCTAAGCCATTATAATGAAACTCATAGCTGTACATTATGTGCTGATGGGAAATAACACCATTTCAACACAACGGTGAGCGCCACTCTTGATCACTCAATGTTACCTGTTTCTTGCAGGGACAAATCTCCAAGTGTTAAAGCAGGCTCCATCCCAGCTGCTGCTGCTCTGCCTTTTACCTTTGGTCTGGATCCCATGACCTCTGACTCTCTGAAGTCTAGAGTCTCTTGCTGAAGCCCAAAAGCCTCATATTGAAGCAGAAATGATAAAGGGTTTCACTTTCTATAGTTGCTTTTTCATGTAATTCTTCTTTCCCTTGATAGGTGAGGAAAACTTGAAAACATCAAAACGTACATACTACATTATGATGAAACCAAAATCAGGTGGAAGGAGAGTGGCAGCAGGTGGAGCGAGAGGAAGAGAGAAGTGGGAAAGGAGGGGGAAGGGGGAAATTATGGAGAGAGAAAACAGGAAGAGGGGGAGAAGGAAAGGTAGAAAGAGAGGGGAGCGAGGGAAAGAGGAGAGAAGGCAGAAGACCGAGGCCAGCAAGGCCGGCACAGAAGCTGCGACCTAGAGCGCCTGGTAGATGGTTCTGGGTTGAAGGTGGGAGGATGGGTTTTCCCAAGGCCACAGCCAGCCCTGAGGGTGGCGAGGCTGAGCAGACAAATGGCCAGAATCAGATCTGTGGTTGCTCTTCCAAGCACATCTGTGCATATTGCTTTTAAGGACTTCAGGGCCTGGCTTCAGCAATATCTGTGCTGCTGAAGTCACAGGTGGTCCTCGGAGGGGTCCTGTCTTCCTCATGCCTTCTGCGCTTCAACTGCTGTTCTGACGTTGGGTCTCCTTGGCCAGGGATGTGCTCCGCACTCTCCAAAGTGGAAAATGTCCTGCAAAGTGTGGGCCCCACTGCCACGGCGACTTCTGCCTAATTCCACGGGGAGTGCCCCAACCACAGTACCAGGCCTTCCTATGCCAGCACACACAGGAATGGGGGGAATCAGGGGTTTGTATGGCAGTGCCCGGCATGTGCTCCCTGGCCCCCAGGGCCCTCCCTGCTGTGCCCAGTGTCCCTGCAGCTGCCCCCACAGCCCCACCAATATTCCCTGTGTTATCCCTACAACATTTGTATAAATGTAAAAGTATTCAAAGATGAAAAGTCTTTTAAAGATAAGGATGTGTGAGTGAGTTTATGCAGCCTGACTGTGGGATGGTGGTGGCTTGCTTACCACTGCTTTTCCTAGATCAACGTGTCTCTAAGTTGTCAGTACATACACCTTCGGTCTGGTGACACCTGCAGCCTCCCCCCACCCCTGCTGCCCCACACACACGCTGCCCAATGTCCTTGCTGGGCCAGCCCACTCTTCCAGGTAACCTAAAGTGTATGTGCATATAAGCACACACACAGGTACACACACAGGTGTGCACACACACAGGTACACACAGGTGTGCACACAAACACAGGTACACACGGGTACACACAGGTGTGCACACAAACACAGGCACACACACACATGGATTCTCTCTTGACCTCCCGGTGACTGCATAGTGGGGACTCCTGCAGCCTCAGCATCTTGGACATGAGGGAGTTATGTTTTCTTGGGTCCCTGATAAATGCATTCAGTGTCCCCATGTTCCCAAATATCTGGCTGAAGTTGTGAAAGTTCAGGGGCCTCTAGGAAAATAACCTGCAACTATTACCCTCACCTGAGGAATGGAGGGGAAGGTTGTCTGCTGATATAGGTTGCATTAGGTTATAGAAGTTAGAATGGCAGATTATATCAACTTAAAATATCCCCGAACCAATTTCAGCTAAGTCATCGTAACTTTTGCAGAAAACCAAAGGAGAAAGTATAGGCAATAAAAAGTATTGCTGCTCGGTGCAAACTCAGTTTCTACTTATGAGTATTCTAGCCCGAGATATTACTTCTCATATCTGCCCCTGATTAAATACTTTTTTTAGCATTCCAGATTTTTCTTTTAAAGCTATTCTCTCAATAAAGAATGATTGTGTTTACATAGAGTGACATTTTTGTAGCTTGGTCCTTAAACTGGACAGATGTCTGGTAGTATTAAGAACCAAGTAAATATTGGCATGTTCTGGTTTCTGCAGAAATAGAAGATACCAAATTAGAAGCCATATCACACATACCCCAGGAAAAGACTCAAGCTAGTGAAGCCCTCAACCTCTCTTTCTCCTCCACTGTCAATCCATCTCGGCTCTTTCTGGAAAAAAAAAAATCAGGAATGTATGCAATAATAATTTTCTTGGCCAAGAGAAGGTGATGGAAGCCCCTTCTCTTCCTCCCTCTCCTCCACGGGGAGGCCAGGGGCCAGGTCTCAGGTCACAGGCTCAGTGGGAGGCTGGAGGGAAACATCTTAGACTTGGGGTGTCAGCATCAGGGGTGAGCAGCCCAGGAGAGGTAGGCAGGATTGGAGTCATGGCAGAGAAAATGTATTTGTTCTCTGCTCACATACCCAGATCATGGAGAAAGGGACAAAAGAAGAGAGAGAGGAAATGGAGGCAAATTAATAATAAAAGACTCGCTGAATAGATGGGGGTGGAAGATCAGCTTTGGTGAGGGTCTTTGGCGCTTTCTGTATAGGTCTGGTCTGTGGAGACATCAACAGCTTCAAAAGGGGACCACGCTCAGAATTGCATATCAGATAATGGGAAGGTGGGAGATTGCCACAGCTGGACCAAAGCCATGCCCGGCTCCATCGTCCTTGTCTCCCTTGTGTCCTCCCACAGTCAGAGGGGAGGTCTCTGCTCCTCCTTTCTTGGGATTCCTGGGCTGCTAATCAGCCACTGTCCTCACCTCAAGTGTCACTCCACAGCCACTGTGACTGCCAGCTCAGCCCTGGGCCCTCAGAGCTTCCACACCATGGAGCTGTGACCCAGGACCCTCAGGGCTGCTAGCCTGGCCACCTGTGGACTCCTGATCCACAGGGCCATTGAACCAGGTTCCCAGGACCCTCAGGACTGTGCCTGAATGCCAGACTTCAGGGGGGATGGGAGAGGCTATTTCCGCCTGGCAACACCAGAGATCAACAGAGCTGCCCTTCCCTGGGTATCTTCCCCGGCACCCACAAGAGCATGGGGAGGGAGCAGAGGGCCACAGTCTCCCATCTGCAGTGCCACAACCCAAAAATCGAATACTTTTTTTTTTTTATTATGGCTGAAAACTCATTTGGCAGCAAAACCTGTTCTGATGTAATGTGGAGCCATTTCAATCTTTATTTATTCCTCTTAGTGTGAATCTTCATGCATTTCTCAGCAGAAATATTAATGCATGTGCTTATGAGATGCTGCCTGGATTCTATTGGACGTGTTGTGTAATTTACACATCCTGCAGCTTTGTGCTGTTCCCCCCCTGGGCTGGGCACTCTGAGACATTCACCTCGTGCGAGGCAAAACCTCCATGGAGGCCTGATGGATGGTTAATCTTTCTTATGTAAGCTGTGCATATGCAGTGCAAAAAGTTGCCTCATATTTTCTAGTAAGAGGATATTTTTTCAAAGTTAACCCAAGATGAAGGCTGCACAGTATACAGCATTTCAGGACCAAAAATATGACTGCATTTTGGAGGGAAAAAAGGATCTTTGCAAGACTGAAGGGTTCTTGGATGGATTTTGCAACCCACTGTAAACCTCTGATTGGCCTCATGGGCTTCCACCACTTGCATACCTCACCCACTGTGTGGAAAATGCAGGGTCTTTGGTGGCAAGGAGCAAACTGTGTATAATTAATGGAGGACTTTCAGAGGAGCAGAGGACCAGGCAGTAGAGAAACAGCATGAGGGAAGGTGATTGATAATGTGTTTCCAGGAGCTTAACTTCAAGAACCAATTTGCTAGAGAAAAAGAAATGATTGGATTATGTAGAACCAACCTACAGCTCAAATCCTGGTTACCAGCCTTTACTCTTGGTACACATAAACCACAGTTTCCACATCTTTTCAAAATTACTTGTTTGACTTATAGCTTTCAATTTGACACAAGTTTTTCATCACACACACACACACACGGTTTGTTTATGAAAAAAGAAGAATGCCAAACAATGGGCAGACCCAAATACACCAGAGGAACGTGAGGCAGAATCAGGAGAGACCTCATTATTCCAATGGTTTGAGAAGTCCTGGGTGCTGCACTTGGAGGTTTGGAGGTGACAGCCGGAGCACATTAAATTCAAAATGCCTGGTGGTAAAATTCATAACCTGTTTTGATGAAAAGATGCATCTTTTCAGAAAATCTAGCTCTCCATCAGGAGATGTGTAGCAGGTCAGACCAGCCTGAACACACCCACACTGGCTAGACAGGAAACCCCACATCCGATACTGTGAGCTTCCAGGCCTGGTGCGTGCATTCTGAGCACCTGCCCAGCAGAAACCATCCCCCTCCCCAAGTGTGGGGAGCTCAGTGCCATGGGAGATGTTTGCCCTTGCCCTTGTGCTCACTATTTTTTTTTTTTTTTGGCTCTTATTCCATCTCTTGATAGTCCAGGGGGACTTGTATCAGTTTGGGGCATATAGAAGCCTTAACTTAGCATTTTTAATGGGCTCATTGAAACTTGGATTTAAGTGAAACGTCATATAACAAAACCAATTTTACCACAAGCTATTTGATATAAACAAGAGTTTTAAGTTCCTACGCATATTTCTGATTTGAAAAAGCAGTAAACTCAACATTAAAACTGAAACACTTCTAATATTATGCTCTGAAGCTGAGTGTGATGGCTCACGCTTATGGGAAGCCACAGCGGGAGGATCACTTGAGGCCAGGAGTTCAAGACTAGTCCCTGGACAACACAGTAACACCAAACCCAGTCGAGAGTGAACATATTTTCCTATCTCCTTGGTGACAACCGTTCAGTGGTGATTCTATTGAAATGCTTTTGAAAATGTGTTAAGCCAACAAACTCCCCTTGCCCTTCCTGTCTGCACAGGCTCTACCCACAGAGACCTCCCCATTCTTGTGTGGTCTGCTCTGTTTACTCGGCTGCCTCCTGGAGGACCTGTGAGCAGCCCAACACAGCTGCCCTCTCTGAGATGACAGCGGGCACTGGGCTCTGACCACAGGCAGCAGGGGGCATCTCAGGCCCTACAGCAGCTAGAGAGCATTCACTCAGACAAGAGAGTGTGGGACCCATGCAGCACACAAGGAGGAGCCTGGTTCAGCAGAAGCCCGGTTCAGCAGGAGCCCAGGTGTGGGACAGGAGAGGTAGGGGCTGCACTTGGAGAAAAGGGCTGCACTGCTGTGTGGAGAGTGCCTCATACATACAGAGCTGCACAAGTGTGCTTTGTGCACATGGAAATTGGGAGCCATGGGAGGCATTAGAGTAGAGCAGTGCCCAGACCCGCTGTGAACTAGCATCCTTGATCTGCTTTCTTGCAGCTTGCTCACTGAATTTGGTTGGAGAAGGGGATAGGAATGGGTTTCTGGAACAGCACAAGTGAGGTATAATCGGAATCTAAGTGGGGACTATTGGCAAGGAGAGAAATGGAACATAAGAGGCAGCCTGGGTGGTCTCAGTCAAGCCACCTTTGCCCCTTCCCTACTGCCTGCACAGGGGAGTTCTGCGCTTTTGAATATGGAGCACCCTCAAGCTCAGGGGGATGCGTAGGAGCTGCCCAGAATGAACTTGAGACAAAAGGCTGCACCTGTGGGTTCAGAGCCCTCCAGGGAACAGCAAGCACACAGGGGAGAATGGCCATCGCAACCCCAGATCCCCCGGGTTCCTGGCCCTCAAGCCAGGCCCCTGGAAGAACCGCACGGGTTGGGGCCGGGGAGTCCCCCTAGTACTCCAGTGTGTCGCTGACCCTGCTGCGAGGGCTTCCCTGCTGCCTTGGAGCCGACATCTGCTATGGTCTGAATGCTTGTGTTGCTCCCAGATTTGTGCTGGAACTCAGTCCTCAATGCAGGAGTGTGGAGAGCCAGGGTCTCTAGCAGATGATTAGGCTCCACCCTCACACGTGGCATTAGGGCCTTTATAAAAGGGTTTGAGGGAGTGAGTTCATCCCTTTTTTGTCCTTCGCTACGATGAGGACACAACAACCAGGAAGCATCTTGGAAGCTGAAATCAGTGCTTTCCAAACACTGAACCTGCACCTTGATCGAGACTTCACAGCTTCCAAAACTGTGGGAAATAAATTTCCGGTATTTATAAATTACTCAGTCTAAAGTACTTTGTTAGAGAAGCACACATGGACTAAGATGATATATTTTATCACTTTACCCCCAAACCGGCTGAGGCTAAATTCCTTATTGACCCAGCTGGATGGAAATTTACAGGAAACTAAGTAATTCCAAGAAGAGAAGGCTGGGCACGTGGCTCATGCCTGTAATCCCAGCACTTTGGGAGGCCAAGGTGGGTGGATTGCCTGAGCTCAGGAGTTCAAGACCAGCCTGGGTGACATGGTGAAACCCCGTCTCTACTAAAAACACAAAAAAATAGCCAGGCGTGGTGGTGTGTGCCTATAATCTCAGCTACCTGGGAGGCTGAGGCACGAGAATTGCTTGAACCCGGGAGGTGGAGGTTGCAGTGAGCCAAGATCGTGCCACTGCACTCCAGCCTGGGCGACAGATATTACACAACCCCAAAAGTACCATTCACACAGATTGGGTATGGTGCAGTGCCTGTTCCGTGCAACTGCCCTGGACAGCCTTCACTCACATGCATTCATAAGACTATAGGAATTTGCATAACTCTGAGTTTTCAGACATAATTGCCTTATTTCATGAATATATTACAGGAGATATGCAAGAAATTAAATACACAAATCTTCTGATGCATAATGCTCAAGTCAGGTGATACAGCACCTCCTACACTTGCCTTTGAAAAATCTTTTGGTTTAAAAAAAAATCTTGTTGAAAGATATTTGGAGCCATTTAAACATTCTAAGTTAGATGTTATGACCACCAGGCAAAGTCACACCACAGCCATCTTGCCCCTCAGACCTGGAAGGATCCCGTGTAACTGTGTCCTTACCACTCCAGCCATCATCATTTCAAGACTTGCGTATTTCCAAGGCATGTGTGTTCTACTTTCTTTTTCATGTTTCAAAAGAAACCTCTGCAGGTGTCATCCTCTGCCGGGTTAACTTAACAAAGCCATCACCCAGAAAACAAATAAACAAAACCGTACCACAGCCCCCTTACCCAGGTCAATGGTGTGCTTACCCCACAGACTCCAGATGAAAAGCTCTTGCCCTCAGAAGCAACTTTTATTTTCATTCTCAGCACAGGAACCCACAATGGGAGGCCTTCAGCTCTCTGCTCCACCTGCTCTAATAAGATCTGATTTTTAAATTTTGATGTGTGAAGAAAATTGCCAATGGTAGAACTTAGTTACAAAAGCTAGGGTGCATTCCATTGATTGCCATTGCTTAAAGGGAAAATCAACTCTTACCACTGTTTGAAACCATGCTATGCTTGGCACGTGGAAGGGGGCTTTGGACAAAGACATTTTTTCTCTTTCCTTTTTCTGATGCATTCAGAATCCCTGTGGAGTGCCTTCCACGTGCCCTTCTCTGGCTCTCCCAGGCAAGGAGAGTGTAAACCTCTCCCCTACTTCCTAGAGTGGAGAGGGACAAAGCCTGAAGGTCCACAAGCCAGCATAGCTGGAGTCCAGCTGGGGTCCTAATGGGCAGAGGGTTCAGGCTAGAGAGAGGTCCTGGTCAGCAGGGGATCCCAGCCAGCAAGCCATCTTGGCCAGTGGGGAGTCCTGACCTCACCTTCAGGGCTGAGAATGGTCTGGGTGCTCAGAGAACCTCCAGGTGGCCCCTGCCTGCCCTGGGAGGCATGTGTTATGACTGGTTCCCACGTGGATCTGCAAAGGGAAGGAGAATTCTGTTCTCTGAAAGGCTGGCCAATGTTTCCAAAGCTTCAGGCTAATGGATGGCCAGGACTTCCAACACTGGGAGTTCTACCCTGGATTCTTGGTGACCCTAGGAAAGCCTTTTCACCTCTTCATGTCTCTACCCTGACCAACTGCATGGAGCAAAATGCCGTGGTTCACACGAAGAAGGCACCAGTGGCCAGTCTCAGCTAAACCAGCCCTACGTCACAGCTGGGAGCCCTGTGCCACGCCCCCTCCTTGTCTTTGGGTATTTCCAGGCCCACCTTAGTCCTCGGGGAGTTCTGGTATCAGCTCCTGCAGGACACTGAGGTTTGATGGCTGCACAGTCAGGGTTCCAGAGGCACAGGCTGGGCCAGTGTAGGAAGGGTGGCCACCATGGACCACCGACTCACAGGGGTCTTCCCCTCAGCCTGGCAGGGTCTCCAGCCCCTCCCTGGCACACATTTTCCATCAGCTCTTCATCACATGCCCTCTCTCAGCAGGTGCTTTCCTGTGCCCAGCATTTCCTTAGGTCCACCAGCATCTTGTCTTGTCCTCCACAGGATCCCCATGGAGAATGGGGCCTGTGCAACAGTGACAGTCCCTGAAGTCTGGCTGAGCAAACAGGACAGGGGTTTGCTCACAGCCTCAGCCACACCCGTCGGATTCCCCAGGGCCTCGCACCCCAGCACTGAGGGAGGCGGTCCTGTCTCTAATCAGACGCCCTCTTGTCAGTCTCCAGTGAACCTCGTTTCCCTTAAATAATAAGTCCTGGAGCCCAACCATGAGGACGATAAAGTTCTGTGTTTTGATTAAAGGTTAAATACTGGAAGCACAGAGGTTTCTTTGATTGTTAGATTTTTAAAACATTGAGCGCTATCAAAGTCATGAGTGTGGCCTCTCAAAGGATTTCCCAATTCCAGAGGCTTCAGTGCCCATCGAAAGGTGAGCCCAGGGCACCGGGGCACAGATGTTTCCTCTAAAGGAGGGAAGGACAACCTCAGGCTGTGGCCTGAGCAGGGGTCTCTGCTCCTTAGAACCCCCCACCAGGCTGCCACAGCCCCATGCCCGCTTCCTTCCCCCAGCCTACTGCAGCAGTCTCTGGGGGAGACCAGAAAATCTGGTGGTTTAAAAAGCTCTTCAGCAATTCTGATGAACAGCCAGGGTTTAGAGCCGCAGACTTCAGGGAAAGAAGTCTCCCTCCACTCCCAGGGGAAATGGATCTGGCTGGGGAAGCCGGGAAGAAGCAGGAGAGGGCAAAGGTGAGAGGTCAAATCCGAAGGTCTTGAGTCCTGCTCCAAGTCCAAATTCTTGGAGGTGGCAGGGCAGTGGTGGTAGAAGAGCCTGGTCATTTTGAGGGCCAGCCCTGCCCATCTCAGGTGCCAGTCTGGGACACAGCAAGCTCCTGAGAGAGGCTCCTAGAATAACAAGGCACAGTGGAGACTGGCTTAAAAACAGCTGAGAAAGGTTTCCAGGCAGAAGGGTGGAGTTAGAAAAGTCTCCACTTCCAATTTCCCATGGCCCTGGTGGAAGCGACTCAGGAATTCCTGCTCCTGAGAGCTGGCTACTGTAGGAAGTAGAAAGAGACGTTGCTGGGCAGTGGGTTGAAGCTGGGGTGGATGGGGCAGCTGTGACTAAGCCAGGGGCATGGGCAGCATTGGCAAGAGCAGAGAGGAGACGAGTGTGTGGAGGAGGGACCCACTGGGACCCCACCGAGGCTACAAAACCATCCGAAGTTTGGCCGACTACACACAGGTGCACTCCCTAGCACAGACGGGAGGCAGGGTCTCACCTGTGGGCCCTGAAACAGGGCCGATTCTGACTCCGGAAGTCAGGCAGGCGCTCTCCTACCAAGCTCCCAGGAGGAGCTAAGGCGGCCAGGGCGGAAGCAGGGAGCTCTGTCGGGCCCTGGGAGGTGAGCTGGCTGCATCTGGAGCCTGGGCATCAGGAAGGTACCTGGAGGTGATTCCTGTGAGGAACGTCGACACAGGCATTTGGGGCCACAGTGCTCAGACAGCAACCTCTGGTTCTTACCAATCCTCCATAACAATTTCAAGAACTGTTTTTTGGAAAAAAGCTTAGTTTACCATGTTCATTTAATAGTCAAAGTCCCCGGCTGGGCGAGGTGGCTCATGCCTGTAATCCCAGCACTTTGGGAGGCCGAGGCGGGCAGATCACTTGAGATCAGGAGTTCAAGAGCAGCCTGGTCAACATGGTGAAACCCCATCTCTAACGAAAATATAAAAATTAGCTGGACGTGGTGGTGCATCCCTGTAGCCCCAGATTCTTGGGAAGCTGAGGCAGGAGAATTGCCTGAGACTCAGAGGCAGAGGCTGCAGGGAGCTGAGATCATGCCACTGCACTCCAGCCTGGGTAACAGAGTGAGCCCTGTCCCCCATCCCCCCCAAAAAAATTGTCAGAGTTCCCAAACAAGACTGGTGCACCAGTTTTGGTGAAGCGCCCACTGCAGGTCCTTGGCCATCCTGGGCCCTGGAGCCTGGTGTTCTTCCCAGCGTTGGTCCTCACATTTCAATTTTGCTCAGAGAAGCTCAGCTCAACCCTGCGGTCTTTGATGGTGACTCTGCCTTGAGGGAATGGAGCAGAGCGATGAAAGGCCTCCCATGGTGTCCCACCACTGCCTGTTTTGTGGGTTGACTTGTCCTTCACTGATCCTGAGGCTCCTGGGTAGAGTAATGTCGACCTTGCATCCTGCCCCTTCTGCCTCAGGAAGACTCGCTGCAGGGCTCAGCCAAGCCTGGCGACATCACAGATGAACGGCGCCCTAGCGAGTGGGGAGGCCAGAGCAGCACGGCACGGTCTGCAGTACAGGAACACAGAAGGCAGCCCCCTCCCGAATAAGAAGGCTCCTGGGTGATTCCTTTCCCAGGCTGGAAATACCCTGTGGAAGGCTTCCTATATTTTGCATGAACTTTAGCACAAAGAGTAGCGGGAGAGAATGGTTTATTTCATTTTTCCTGAAAATATGCCGCCTATAAACATGAGCCCCAAATACCTGCTTGTATACTAAATAGAATTAATTTAGTTAAGATTTCTCCTACAGCATCGTGGTACTACCAAGCAAAAACAAATTATTCTGTAAATCGGATCAAACAAGGAAGCACCTGGACCCTCATTTTCGTGAGTGGGAAGGGGTCCTTCTCCAAGACTTGCAGTGGGCAATGGCCTCCTCCTTCCAGATGTGTTGGGGGGCTGGTTCCCTCTCTGTCCTCCCTGTTGGGGATCTCCAAGGTATGTTGGTGACTTCGAAGGGGAATCCCACAGCCAGTGCTGTGCACCAGAAGGTCTCAGCATCCCCCTTTCAGCCTCCTGCCCTGGGGGATTCTGTGGGTGGGTCCCTCCCCACTGTGCCTGATGGCTGAGCTCGCACACCTGCCATGGGGCTCAGGCTGTTTTCCAGGCTCGCCGCATGGTCAGTGCATCCCTGGGCTGGCCTTGCCTGAGGGTGACCCTGCTGGGAGGGTGACTCCTTTTCCTCTCCCCTTTGGGCTTCTTTCAGCTCCTTTAAATGTCTCCTCCCAGCAAGGAGTGTGCGGAAGCAGCCTGCAGGAGCTCCCGTGCACAGTGTGTGGCTGCAGATGAAGTGGGGTGCTTGCACACATGCCTGCGGAATTCCTCGGGCTCTCAGGCACTGGCAGATCAGAGAGGACTTGGGAAGTGATGTATTATTTACAGCTGCGGTTCCCCTGCAAGCCTGGGGAATCTTCCAAGAGTGATGGCAGATCCTAGATGCTTTCCAGGGAACCTCTGGAGGAGCCGGGGCAGCCTCCAGGTGGATGCTGTGGTACCACAGCCAGGAGGCCCCGGGGTGGTGCTGATCCAAGGGTTGGGCTGACCTGTCCCCGGCTCTGGGAAATCGGACAACGGACACCCCGCTGATGAGCAGACAGATGCTCCACATCAGCTCCGCTGCGTCTCTCACACCGAGACAGCTCATGGGGCCTAATCCCAATTAGCCCTGCAGACAGTGTAAGCTTTGCATGAAGCAGGGAGAAAGAAGCAACTTAAAAATGGACATTTTCAGTATTTCTGCAATTTCTCTAGACTGGCAGAAGTTGTTCATACTTAATAGAAAATGATGATGTATGAGGACGATGGCTTTCTGATTAGGAGGAGTGAGTGCCCCCGGAGAATCACAGGTGTGTGGCATTTGTGACTTTAATGTGACACTAGGTTTCATCTTCTGGGGACCAGATCTCTGCTAAGATTTCCAGCACTTTTCCTGACCCTACCTGAATCAGAACTAGACCATACAGACTTGGCAACTGACTCTGAACTGGATTTTTAAGTCCCGAGGGAACCATGCACCCGGGCAGTCTGGCCTACAGTAGGATTCAGGGATGAATGTTGCAGAAGTCAGCATTTCCCCTGTGAACTCCCACGGCACAATTCTCAAACATGAAGAGCGCTGGCTTTGATTTTCCTGCTCAAATGGCTGTTTTTCTGACGTTATGTCAGCACCACTATATTATAAATCAGCTTCACGTCACAGGTAAGACAAACCGTGAGATGTTTGCCTCCCCCAATCTTTTAAGCAATTAAGTGGGGAGACTAGTCTGCTGAAGAAGCTTTTAAAACAACATTTCTCCAAGCATAATGATTCTATAAAACCATTCCTTTTCTTAAGTAATGACCATTGTTACTCACCAGCTGATTCTGTTTGCCTTAGAGAGGCCGCAGCCTTGGTAGATGGCAGAGCTGAGAGGGTCTCAGATGGGGTGCTGCCTTCATGAACCCCACATCGATGGGGTAGACAGACCCTCCAGGCCTCAGACCCCAGTGGACCTATCCATTCCTCCATGGGAGGGACCAGCGGGGGGCTTAGAGAGACTCTGAGATGTCACAAGGGTCCCAGATGGGGAATCAAGCCCGCAAAGTCCTGGCTTCCGGGATGAGAGGCCCTGCTCAGCCGAGGGTCACAGCCCAGGAGAAGGAGAAGCCAGCCTCTGTGGTGGCAGAAAGGGGCTCTGCCCCCAACTCTTCACATCCTCTTAAGCCAGGTTCTAGGCTTTTATTCCTTGCCCTGATGTTGCTAAGTCCTCCTGGAATATTTTAAGCATTTTAGCCTGAAGCTGGAGAAATGTTATCAGCCCCTTTCAGAGTCTCAAAATAAAATGTTAAAAATTTGGGAAAAAAGAACATCCACAGAGAACAGGAGTTCGCTCCGTCCAGCTGGGAACACGGAGCAAATGTCCAGCCTTTAGGCCAGGGGGTCCTGGGACCAGCAGCTTCCTGGCTGTTTTTCTCCATTCAGATCCGGCTGTGCTGTACCCCCAGTGCTCATGGTCTGGGGGACCCGTTTGATCCCCGGAGGCTCCCTCCAGGGCCCGTTCTGGCCCCCGGGGTAGCCTCTCCCGCACACTGTCATCCGAGGAGGACACAGCAAGGCGAGGTGCATGTGTCTGCAGGTGCTTCACATGGACAAAGCTGCAGGGGGACGGTGAAAGGTGGCAGTGGGGGTTCACCAAAGGGCAAGGGAGGAGGGTGAGGAGTCAGCTCCCCACTTAGTCTCCTGGTTCCAACAGGGGCTGCTTCCTGGGTGGAGAGGCTCCGCAGCCTGCCTGACTGCTCCTTGCCACGCCCCACTCTCCTCTTCACACCGCCTGCTGAGGTGCTGCACCTGCACACTCATGCCTGTCCTCAGCTGCCCCGACCACCGCACCCCGAGAGACCTTGGGGTTCCCTCTGCACAAGGAAGGACAGTCAGGGTGCAGGGCACATTCAGGATAGTTACCTGCCAAGGGCTCAGGTGCTCCTTGCCCTTCGGGTCTAAAGGGAGCCCTGAGTCCCCTGCATGGGGCTTCTGGATGGGGACAAACCTGACTGTGGGCCCGCACCCTGACGACCATGCCCTCGACACATGATGTTTATGTCAGTGCCGAGAGTGAGTGGGGCAGGGATTGCACCCTGTCTGTGGAGACCAGAAATGGAGGAATAAGCCAGATATTCCAGTGGCCCAGGTGTCAGAGGACGGTGCTTATCGGAAGGCACAGGCTTGTTCCTCTGCAGGTTCTGCCTTTTACCCTTGGCTCAAGACTGGACCCATGACCTTTCTTTCTGAGCCCTTCCCTAAGGACCCACCCCACTCCACCCTCTGCAGATGGCTCAAGTCAGCTCTCACCCTGCTCTAAAGCAGCCCCAGCACCCCCAAACCCAGAGCCTCAGAGGGCTAATGCTTTTATTTGCTTAAAAGGAGACAGGCTTCATCAAGGGACTTTGGAAGTCAGCTCCCCACTCCAGGGTGAAAGCTGGCCCTGCCTTCCCACCTGCCAGCCCCTGCCCCTGAGTCGGCGACCCCACCCCTCCAGGCCAGGGCCCATCTGGTGCAGGGGTGGTGGCCTCCTGCATTGGAGGGGCCACAGACATTAGTATCTGAGCAGAAGCTGAAGCACACACGAGCCCTCCCACAAATTCCTTGATAATGCTGCACCCAAGTGACATAGTGGTCAGCATCTTGGGACCATTTCCATCAGGGCCATCCTCCCCAGGGCGGCAGGTGCCCTTCCCCCATCCTCCCCAGGGCGGCAGGTGCCCTTCCCCCATCCTCCCCAGGGCGGCAGGTGCCCTTCCCCCATCCTCCCCAGGGCGGCAGGTGCCCTTCCCCCATCCTCCCCAGGGCGGCAGGTGCCCTTCCCCCATCCTCCCCAGGGTAGCAGGTGCCCTTCCCCCATCCTCCGCAGGGCGGCAGGTGCCCTTCCCCCATCCTCCACAGGGCAGCAGCTGGCTTCCCTGCTGCTGGCTCACCATGGACTCAGTGCACGTCTGCCCCTGCAGGGATGGCTGATCCCCACTGCCCTGCCCTGTTTCCTGATGCTCAGACAGACCCTCTGGACCCCAGGCCCCGTGGATACGTCTACACTCCTCTGTGGGGAGGGCCACAGCGGGTCACAGGGTGACAGCATCATTCTCAAAGTCCTTGTTTTCCTGGGCACCTGAGACTTTCTAAAGCCCTCTCGGCCGTAGATGAGACCTCACTTACGTTATAGACAGCCCAGGCTAGACCGCGGCAGCGTGCAGCGGGAGGGCCACGGCTTCACTGATGATCACAGTCAGAAATCCTGGCAAGTTGGGGCTGGAAGAGATCTAAGTGATAACACAGAATGTTTTGTGGGTAGGGACTTACGGAGACCAGAGAGGGGGAAGGGACAGCCCCAGGGTCACACAGCGAGCTCCTCCTGTTAAACCTGGAAGAGCAAAGTGATGAAATGCATCCGGGCTCAAATTCTCTGCTTTGAATTCTGCAGAAGTTCTTGGCTTTCAGGATCACTCTCTCACTTCCTAGCCTGGCAGATGCTCCTCCCACGCCCCTGCTCTGGCCTTGCCCTCTGCTCCCCACTCAGTTCTCAGCTGTCCTGTCCTATCCTCCCTGGCCATCCCTGCTGAGCCTCTGCCCCTACTGCCTGGATGTCCCTGCTGGCTGCCTAACCCTCCCTGGATCCAGACTCACTCGAGCACCCCTTCTCCAGGAGGCCAGGAGTCCTCTCTGACCTCCCCCTCCCTCCCTGGATGGGGCTTAGGCCACATCTGTGCTCACCTGTGCCACCGCCTCCTCGGGACGAGCCAGTGTGCTCGGTGACCTCGTCTGCCTCCCCAGCCCGACAGGGATTTCTCAGGGCTAATCTCATGTAAAGAGCAGGCAGGACTGACCTGCTCATGGCAGGTGCTCACTGTTGGTTGAACGAATGGACAGGTGGGCAGATGAAGGGCTTTCCAGCACCCTCAGGTCTCTGCAGCTCTGCCACCAGCAGCCCTTCTCTGGGTCACTTTTGATAAGTGCACATGTCTGTTCCACAGCAGGCTCGTGGTGATGCCTCCATGTGCCTCTCTGCTCACCACGTCAGTCGCATTTGTTGGATTTGTCCCGTTTTCCCTGACCTGGGCCCACGTAGGGTGGTTCTGGTTGGTTGCCTTTGGGGTGGGGGAGCATAGTGACATGTTCTGGCCAACAAGTCAGGAGTGGAGATGAGGAGAGTCCCTTCTGGCACAGAGACCCTGCCACAGCTCCCACCGGGAGCAGTTCACTTCCGGACAGTGGCCTTCCACCTGCCGAGTACAGGAGGGGGCCACAGAGCAAAGTCCCTGGGCTACCCCATGTGGTCTATGATGGACACGGAGTGAGGGGGATGTGAGCCTCCATTGCTAGAGGCCCCCAGGATCTGAGGAGCAGCTGTTCCTGCAGCAGAAGCTGGCCGGTTCCAACACAGTTTCTGTCCAGACTCCGCCTTTGCTGGAGTTCAGGCTCAGGAACAATTCTCTTGTCTCTGGAGAAAACCCTTCCATCAACCATGGACGTGGAGGCGTCAGAGGCAGGCTCTCTGGCTTCAGGGGACAGGGTGGAGAAAATGATTTGGGAGAAGTGAAGATGCATTGCAGGAGGTGGGTATCAGCTCATTGGAAATTGAAGAACTGCTGCAAAGTAGTCCATCATTGATACCTGCAAAAAGACTGCAGACAGAGTTTTAGGAATCTAAGGAGGGAGCAGCAAACTGTTAATCATAGATTGTTCTAAAACTGTCTCTCAGGCCTCACTTTTCTGGGTAAACATTTTGGCAGAGTTTAAGGAGGCAGCAGATAGTATGAAAGCTGCCTGTGATTGGATTATTTGTTTTACATCTATTCGGATTTCTTATTTATTCTTAATTCTGTTTTGGTATTTTCTTTCTAGGAATTTTTCTGTGTCATCAAAGTTATCTAATGTGTCAACATACAATTGTTCATAGTATTCCCTGAGAATTCTTTCAATTTCTGTAAGGTCTATAGCGTTATCTGCTATTTCATTCTTTATTTTATTGAGTCTTTTTTTTTCTTAGTGTAATAAAAAGTTTTCCAACGTTGCTGATATCCCCAAAGAGCCAAGTTTGTTTTTGTTAGTTTTCTCTATTTTTCTATCCCCTGTTTTACTTATTTCCACTCTAGTCTCTATTGCGTCTGCCCTTCTGCTTGCTTTATGTTTTGCGCACCCACCATCTTCCTGTTTCTTAATATGGAAGCTTAGGCGAGAAACTTTTCTTTGCTAAAATAGGAGTTGACAATAAATTTTCGCTAAGCACTGCTTTAGTGGCATCTCACAAGGGCTGGCTTGTTGCGTTTTGACCCTTATTCACCTCGAAACGTTTTCTAATTTCTCTTGTGATTTCTCCATTGACCCCTGGTTATTTAGAAGTGTGTGGCTCAATTTCCACACATTTGTAAATTTACACATTTCCTTCAGTTGTCAAGCTTTAGTTTTACTCCATTGCAGTTGGAAAAACATTTTGTAGAATTCTATTCCTTATGGATTTTTGAGGCTTATTTTACGTCCTAGCATATGTTCTATCCTGGAGAATTTTCCACGTGGGCTTGGAAAGAATGTGCATTTTGCTGGTGGTGGGCGGAGTGCTCTTTAGATGCCTGCTAGAGGGAGTTGTTCAAGCCTTCTGCATCCTGTTGCTCTTCTGCTCGGTTGCGTGCGTTCTGGGAAAGTCGGGTATTGAAGTCTCCAGCTTAATATGGTTGAAGTGAGTATGAATTGAGCACCTCTTCCATCAGTGCTGTCCGTTTTTGCTCCAGCATTTTGGAACTTGTTTGGCACATGCATGTCCACGTCCCTCCTTCCATTTAGCAACACATTTGTTTTAAAATCTGTTTTGTCTGATATTAGCATAGCCACTCTAGTTCTCTTAGGGTTGCAATTTGCAAGTAATTACTTTTACTTTCAACGGATTTATATCTTTGAATTTAAATGTTTTTCCTGCCTTGTAGACAGAATATAGCTGGATTGCGTTGTTTGTTTCTTTGTTTGATCTAGTTTGACAATCTTTGTCCTTTGAATGCACTGACTAATCCAGTCGCCACCTTATTATTGATATAATTGGATTTATGGCTATTTTACTTTGTAAACTGTTTCCTATTTTTTTGTATTGCTTTGATTATTCTTTACTGCTTTCTTTTGTATTAAGTGAATATTCTCTAGAGTAATGTGTTAATTATTTTCATTAGTTTTCACTATATTTTCTGTGTTATTCTCTTAATAAGGTTCTTGGTTAACAGTTTTCCTTTCAGGGCCTTGAACGCGTTGTACTACTGACTTCTGGTTGCCATTGTTCCTCATGAGGAGTCATCTGTTCATCTCACTGGGGTTCCCTTGTACATGCTGAGTCATTTTTCTCTCAGTCTGTCCAATATTTTCTCTTCTCTCCTTCAACATTTTGAGTAAGATGTGTCGAGATGTGGATATATTTGTTTATCCCACTAAGTATTCACTGAGCTCCTTAGATATATAGATGAGAGGGGTTTTTAAAAAATCAAATTTGGGAAGTCTTGAGCCATTATTTTTATTTATTTATTTATTTATGTATTTATTGAGACGGAATCTCACTCTTTTCCCCAGGCTGGAGTGCAGTGGTGTGATCTGGGCTCACTGCAACCTCTGCCTCCCAGGTTCAAGCAATTCTTGTGCCTCAGCCCCCCAAGTAGCTGGGACTACAGATGCTCACCATCACGCTGGCTAATTTTTTGTATTTTTAGTAGAGACAGGGTTTCACCATGTTGGCCAGGCTGGTCTCGAACTCCTGACCTCAGATAATCTGCCTGCCTCAGCCTTCCAAAGTTCTAGAATTACAGGTGTGAGCCACCTCGCCCAGCCTCAGCCATTATTTCTTTGAGTATTTTTTATTCCTTTCTCTTCACAGTTTTTTCTGATATGCCTTAGTACACTTAATGGTATCCCACATTTCCCTGAGGTTTGGTTTATTTTTCTTTATCACTCTTTCTCTCCATTCTTCCAGTTACACAATCTTTATCAATCCACGTTGAAGTTTTCTGGTGTTTTCTTCTGCTGGCTCAAATCTACTACTGAGTCCTTTTCGTGACATTTTTATTTTGGATATGGTATTTTTCAATACATATTTACTTGTTATCTGTTTATCATTATTGTATATTTATGGAGACATTGACATTATGCCTTTCTGGATTTCTTTCAACATTGCTCCTTTTAGTTCTTTTAACTTATTTTTAATAGCTGCTTGACATTTTTGCTATCTCTTTTTTTTTTTTTTTTTTTTTTTTTGAGACAGAGTCTTGCTGTCACCCAGGCTGGAGTGCAGTGGCGTGATCTCGGCTCACTGCAGGCTCCGCCCCCCGGGGTTCACGCCATTCTCCTGCCTCAGCCTCCCGAGTAGCTGGGACTACAGGCGCCCACCACCACGCCCGGCTAATTTTTTGTATTTTTAGTAGAGACAGGGTTTCACTGTGTTAGCCAGGATGGTCTTGATTTCCTGACCTCGTGATCCGCCCACCTCGGCCTCCCAAAGTGCTGGGATTACAAGCGTGAGCCACCGCGCCTGGCCCATTTTTGCTATTTCTAAACACTCTGGAAGGTAGCTTCAATGGCCTGGTTTTGTTTTATTTCTTCTCCCTGTGTATGTGTCACACTTTCCTGTGTCTTTGTATGCCGCTTGTTCTTTTATGTTGTAGAAAACTGGGCATTAAAAAATATATACATGTGGTAACAACCTAGGGCTTATTATTTTGTTGTTGACTTGTTGACTTTATTTTTCTTTAATGACTTGACAGAATCAGCTCAGTGAAGTCTCTTTCCACATCAGTGTGCAGCCCCTGATGTCACTCCTTAGAGAGCCTGGCCATGGCCGTGCCACCCTGACCTCCCTTTTCCAGGGATAGTGGTGATTCCAGCTGAGCGCTTGGTGACGTTCTCCTCCTCTGGCTCATTGGTTAGGCTTTTCGCTCATTGGCCTATGTTGGTTCCACAGCCAGCTGTTATCCTTCACCAATGTCTACCTGATTGCTTTATGGTTTCTGACAACATCCTGGGGCATAAATTGCTCCACAATCTGATCCAATTAAGAGGATGTGGAGAAACAGGAACACTTTTACACTGTTGGTGGGACTGTACACTAGTTCAACTATTGTGGAAGTCAGTGTGGCGATTCCTCAGGGATCTAGAACTAGAAATACCATTTGACCCAGCCATCCCATTACTGGGTATATACCCAAAGGACTATAAATCATGCTGCTATAAAGACACATGCACACGTATGTTTATTGTGGCACTATTCACAATAGCAAAGACTTGGTACCAACCCAAATGTCCAACAACGATAGACTGGATTAAGAAAATGTGGCACATATACACCATGGAATACTGTGCAGCCATAAAAAAGGATGAGTTCATGTCCTTTGTAGGGACATGGATGAAGCTGGAAACCATCATTCTCAGCAAACTATTGCAAGGACAAAAAACCAAACACCACATGTTCTCACTCATAGGTGGGAATTGAACAATGAGAACACATGGACACAGGAAGGGGAACATCACACACCAGGGCCTGTTGTGGGGTTGGGGGGGAGGGATAGCATTAGGAGATATACCTAATGTTAAATGATGAGTTAATGGGTGCAGCACACCAACATGGCACATGGATACATATGTAACTAACCTGCACATTGTGCACATGTACCCTAAAACTTAAAGTATAATAATAATAAAAAAAAAATCAGTCTCTTCACTGGAGTTGTCTCTTGTCTCATCTTTGAGACCTGCGCTGGCCCCAGCAGCGCTCTCTGCTACTGTCTCTTTTTGTGGCTCTCTGTTGGGCCTCTAGCTGGCTCGCCATTTGCTTGCTGCCATATGCAGCTGCCAGCCTTCTCTCAATTGCTCCCACTAGACATGCCAGTGGCATTGACTTGGGCTGTGGGTGATGGGCAGTTCCCCTAACTCTTGCCTCTCTCTATTTCTCTCCCATTGAGGATACCACGAGAATCCCCGCTTTGTATCACTGTATTCCAGGGTCTCAGGTAACCTGGAATAAAACAGAACTGGAGTAAATGACACTGAATCTCTTTTTTGTGTTTTAATCAGAAACCTTTCGGGGAGTTTATGTTTATTTTTTCTTGATGCCAAATAGCCTGCATTAGGTCCCTCTCTCTTTATAAAAGCCCCCATCCTGTTCATTTGGTAGCTCACACCCATGGCTTAGTTTTCTTGTTTCTCCCCCCATTTTCCTGATTGATACTGGTGACAGACTGCTTCAAAAATTAAAGCTGTGCACCAATATTTGTTCATGGAATGATGCATTCATATTATATTTTTGTAATATGAGACTCAAATTGCCAACTGATCCTATTTGAAATGAATTTGCCCTTTGCTGTGCCTGGAAGAAGCCTCATGGCTCTCCTGTGAGGCTGCCTTGGGGGATGTCCCCCTTTCTCCTGGCAGAGGTGGCCTCCTCCAATGCTAGCCAGAAGGTGAGCAGGTAAAGTACAGACCTTGTCTGATCCAGTCTCCATCCTCCAGTTCCCGGGATGGCACCTGACACATAGCAGTCCCCACACTGTCACTGTCAAGTGAATGAATGAGCTAATTAATCACCAGTAGCATGAACTGGCAGCTCGATGTTGGTGAAATGACAAAGGGACTTCAGGTTTCGTTTTGAGAATGGTAGGAATGTCAATTATTTAGACAGATTAATTAGCGATATAGATTCTAAAACATCAGGAATTCCAGAGAGAGTATTTCAGAAATGCTAAGCTTGAAAAGCTATCCCGAGTGGGCTGTCACGGTGGCCTGAAGGTGAGGACTGCACTATGATTAGGGAGACGGAGCTTGGAGGTAAGGCTGATATATGGTCGGTGGCTCATCGTTAAGTTTCCCTGAAAACTCTCTTTCTTCCTGAGATGGGTTGGAGGCCAGGGAAGCATGGGATCAAGAAGGACAAATTTCCTAAATTGTCAAAGGCTGTTTGTCTTCTTCAGTACCTATCCCTAAGACCACAGAGGTCCCCTTGGGGTCTGTCCAGTGGGTGGCCCTCAGGGAAGAACCAACCACCCAACTGCAGACAGTGCAGATGCTGGGCCAGAACCCACATGGAAGACACAGAACCAGCTCCCTGAACAGGATTTGTATGAGCACTGAGCTGCTTGCAGGCACGGCAGGCCGGGTTGAGGAGAAAGGTTGGCTCGGATCTGCAGGACACCATGCAGTCACCTGTGCTGCCAGGCCCCAGTCTCCTTGGGGAGGCCCAGTCCAGGGAGGTTCCCACGCATCCCTACCTTGCACACCTTGAACGTGGGACCTTGAGAGCTGGGCTCAGACCTCCAAAACGCAATGCCTGAATCACACTCCAGGCACCACTGAAGTCCCCATGGCTCCTTTTAGAGACCTGAGGAAAAGTAAGCAAATCCATCAAAAGCTTTCTCAATACTCTCCCCAAGTCAGGCACGTGAACTGAAAGACACAATCAATGCGATTTATAGTCTGGATCTGCTATGGACCCAAAAGTTTCCCATGTTGAAAGGGCTTTTTTTGATCAATTACAATGTACCTGCAGCACCATAAAAATACTGTATCTCTCCACCATCGAGACATTTCATCAAAATGTAACGATTTATTTTACTTCTCTCACATGTGGAAGCTATATTTCTGCCTCACTGATTTTTTGCCATATTCAACATCATTTTTTCCTGTTTCATTGTGGAGATGGCAGCTCCTTATCTGCAAGCTCAGGAAAGTGTTTGTTGAATCAAACCTTTGTCTTTGTTCTCCCAGCTGGAATTAACCCTCCCCAGACACAATTCTGTAATCAGGCTGTGGCACTTGCTTAATTCAGCCCCAAAGCAGCGTGAACCATTTACATGTCTGTGTTTCCCCCTCAACCCTGTCCCCAGCAAGGCAAGGATGAACTTGTGGGGTCACTCCAGCTCCCAAACTCAGCCAGAACCTGCAGTTTCTAAGCTTTTGATAAATGGCCGACAAATGGATGGAAAGTCAGCAATCCACTGCATGGATGAAGAAGCTGTCATTGTCTGGGGTACAGGAGTCCCCTACAGAGGGATGATCTGAATGGGACAGGAGTTTCCCAGGCATGAGGGAGAGGAGGTGGAGTCATTGGAAAATACAGAGCAAAACAAGGAATCTGGCAAAATAGCCTGCAGGGAAGGGGCTGCAAAACTCTCACTAGCGGCCAGAGAGCCCCCTCCTCATGCTGCTAGATTGAGAAGAAGCTTCTGAACCTGATGAGCTCACTGGAGAGAAACTAAAATGAAGTCATGTTCCAGCAGAAAAAAAGAATGTTCAAAACTCTACACCCAAAGTGGCATAGATGATCCTCCGTCCTGCTTCCTCACACCCCAAACACACACACCAAGATTTCACTGTCGTCTTTAAAGAGATTTCTGAGTAGCATGAAGACAGCAACAAGTCAATCCAGACCTTGAACCCACCTCCCCAGCCTGCCCCATAGGCCAGTGGGAAGTTAGGGAGCACCTGGGTCAAGGGGCAGGCACAGACGCATCTTTGTCCTCAAAAGTCATGCAGACCATTGGCTCATAACAAAGACTAAAGATAACACATTGTTTACAATGAATTCTCTCAGTGCCAGCTTCATATATCAAACTAATACAAGCTGCATGTTCTTTTTAATGCAAAGAAAACAAAATTACTGAGGATGTTTTCGACACGATCTATGTGCATATCTCCGCTAAGTTATTTACTTTCATTAATTTTTGCGGCAGCTCTATGGGGTCATTTTATAGACAGGATAACTGGGGCTTAGAGAATTTAGGTGTTTCTGCAGCTAGCAAGAGGCCAAGCCCAGATGCTGCTGGGCTTGGGGACCATCACTGAGGTCTGCCCTGGGATTAGAGACATCCTCCCTCACTCTGTGCACTGGGACTCTGTTGGCCTGCCAGGAAGATGTTCTTGCACAGAGATACTGCAAGAGTTCCAAGAGAAAGAAGGAGGGAGTCACAAAGTGGGTGAGGATTGTGAGCTGCCTGGCTGATATAGATGGGCTGTGGGGCCGGCCAGGGAGGAAAGGCATGCTCTGCCATGATTGCTGGAAGGTTGACTCTACAACTTCAAGCATGCAGCTCAACGTCTGACAACCTCTAAGTGGCCAAGGCTTGTTTGCAGATGAGGGGTTGGTTAATCCCACTTCTGAATCTGATGAGGAAAGAAAAGCTACACGGCAATAAAGCTCCCTGGCCAGTTTTCCCCGCAGCAGGGACAGCCATGGAACCTGCTCAGGGCAGGGCGTTTCTCAAGTTTTTCAGCTGCTTAACAACTGCTTCTCTTCTAGCAACATGTACATTTTAGAAAGAAAGTCTTTTCTCTCCAAATCCCGCATCAAAATTTGGAGTTGAACAATTTCAGAACAAACTGAAGCAGAAGGAAACTAGAAGGATTTGCTTCTAGAGCTGCCCATACAGCAGCCCTCTGCATTTGCTCTTTCCATCCTGAGAATGAACTAGAACACAGAGAGACAGGTGTTTTTCCCGGGTGGGTGGTCCAGGACTGAAGGGGACTCCTTGAAGGGGATTCCTCTTATTTTTCATTTCTGGCTGATTTTTTTTAAGTAGACTATATTTTAGGATAGTTTTAGATTTAAAGAATAGTGATAAGACACAGAGTTCCCACATGCTGCATGCCTAGTCCCCTCCATTACTGACATCTCGAAGTAGTATGACACATTTGTCACAATTAATGAAGAAGTAACTGGAAATTACTATTAGCTAAAGCCTGCAGTTTACTCAGATTTCCCTAGCTTTTGTCCTTTTTCTGTACAAAGATGCCACCCAGCATGCTTCATCCCATTTCACTGTCATGTCTCTTTATGTCTCTTTGGGCTCCTCTTGTCTGTGACAGATTCTCAGCCTTTCCTTGTTTCTGATGACCTTGACAATTTCAGGAAGTACTGATCAGGCATTTTTTGTATGCCCCTCTATTGAAATTTCTCTGGTATTTTCTGCACGAGTAACTGGGGTTGTGTACTGGGGAAAGGTCACAGAGACAAAGTGTCATTTTTATCACAGCACATCAGAGGTGCATCCTATGAGGACTTACGCCTGTCAATGTTGACCTTGGTCACCTGGCTCAGGTGCTCTGAGGCTTCTCCTCCTTTCCACACTGTACTCTTTTGAGGGAAGTTGCCACTGGCAGCCCAAGGAGTGGGGAGCTCTGCAGTGGAGAAAGAGACCTAAGGATGGAACAGGGAGGTCTGCAGATTCTGGGCTTGAAGACTGAAGGGAAGTGGCCACAAGCCAAGGAATGCAGCAGCCACGGGCTGCCGCAAGAGGACCTGCCACCACCTGGATTTCAGCCCAGTGATACTGACTCTGGGCCCCAGACCTGTGAGATAAGAATGTTTTTCCCTAAACCACCAAGTTTGTGGTAATTTGTTCCACAGCCACAAGAAACCAGTCATCCTTGAGTACATTAGCATCAACCCATGAGTATTGATTTTAGACTATGAGTTATAATCCAATACTCCTTTACTCATTTTGTTGCTGAAATGGCTTGAGCTTTGGCCATTGAGTGCTCCTTCAGTTCACTCATGTGCCCCCATGACACACCCCTATCATTGTGGGGGTTCGTGGTGCTGGTGGTGGTGGCAGTTGCTGTGCCTTCTTACTCTCCAGCACTATCAGATGCTTCCAGCTGATCTGGTATGTACCGCACTCCATAGAATTAGCCATTTCTCCAAGAAGCCCTGGGTCCTTCTGTTGGATTATGGTACCAGGAACAAAGGCTGGGTGCTCAGTGTGCTTATAGCTGCTGGAGTATTTGTTCTTTTAGACCCTCTGAGCTGACGGAGCAAGGAAATATATACACATATACTAATCCATGTATATAAACATATCTCTACATATTTCTACGTCTGTAAGACATGAAAACACACTTATCTGTTTTAAGTTAAACATGAGTTCTTACTGATGCCTCCAACTCAAATCTGTAGCAAGGGGATCATTCTAACCTCCTCCCTTCCACTCCGGTATTGAAAAACCAGGTCCTCCCATCCACCGGTCATTTACTTAATTGTTCAGTTCCAGCATATCTGGAAAAGTATCTGAACTGCTAGCAGGTATTTTTGTGTGGAGAGGGACATTATCAACTAGAGTCTTGTGCTTCCATGGAGTTCCCTCTGCCTATAGTCTCACAGCGGCCACTCATTTCCAAAGTTGCTCAAGTCAGCACTCCCCACCTGCTTCAGTGAGGTTGCCTTATATATTTGTAATGCAGCAGATATCACCCATGTCTTATCACAGTCTGCATCTCTTCCTGGGGTCCCTGACCTCCTCAGTCACTTTTTAAGTTTGCATTCATTAAGGGTCACTTTTTGTTCTGTAAGTTCTATGGGTTTTGACACATGCGTAATGTCATGCATCACTATTAGAGTATATACAGTACACGTTTACCACTCTAAAAATCTCCTGTACTTCACTTATTCTGTCACTATTAGAGTATATACGGTACACGTTTACCACTCTAAAAACCTCCTGTACTTCACTTATTCCGTCTCCAGAAAGCTCCCTTCTCCCTCCTGAAGTGGCTCCTTCCTACTGGAAACTACTAATTGTTTTTCTGCCTTTGTGGTGTTGCCTTTTCCAGAATGTCATATAATTGGGGTCATAAAGTCTGTAGTCTTTTCACATCGGCTTCTTTCACTCAGTAATGTGCATTCAAGTTTCCTCCACATCTTTCTGCGCTTTGAAAGCTCACTTATTTTCATCTCTGAATAGTATTACAGTGAATGAATGGAGGGGCCACAGTTTGTTTATCCATTCACCTACGAAGGACATCTTGATTGCTTCCAGTTCTGGGCAATTACGAATTGAGCTGCTATAAACATTTGCATTCAGAGCTGGGCTTAATCATAAGTTTTCAAATCAGTTAGGTAAGTTCCTAGGAGCGTGATTGCAGAACTCTGTGGCATGGCTGTGTTTTGCATTGTGAGAAACTGCTAACCTGTCTTCCACAGTGGCTGCACACTTTGCATTTTGCAACCAATGAGAGCTCCTGTGGCTTCACATCCTTGTCAGCACTGGGCATTGTCAGTTTTGGATTTTAGCCCTTCTAATGTGTGTGTAGTTGTCCTTGTTGTTGTTTAATTTGCAATTCACTAATAAATGACATTGAGGCTTGGCACTGTGGCTCACATCTGTAATCTTATAACTTTGGGAGGCTGAGGTGGGAGGATCACTTGAGCCTAGGAGTTTGATACCAGCCTGGCAACATAGTGAGACCTCATCTCTACAAAAAATTTGAAAAATTAGCTGGGCATGGTGGTGCATGCCTGTAGTCCCAGCTACTTGGGAAGCTGAAGCAGGAGGATCACTTGAGCCCAGGAGATTGAGGCTGCAGTGAGCCATGATTGCACCGCTGCACTGCAGCCTGGATGATAAAGCGAGACCCTGTCTCAAAAAAAAAAAAAAAAATGATGTTGAGCATCTTTTCTTTTCTTTTTTTCTCTTTTTATTTTTTTTGAGACAGTGTTTCACTCTGTCGCCCAGGCTGGAGTACAATGGCATGATCTCGGCTCACTGAAACCTCTGCCTCCCGGGTTCAAGGGATTCAATGTTGAGCACCTTTTCATATGTTTATCTGCCATCTGTATATCTGCTTTGGTGAAGTGTCTGCTTGGGGTTTCTGCCTAATTTAAAAACTGTGCTTTTTTTTCTTGTTATTGAGTTTTGAGAGTTCGGTGTGTATTTGGATATCAATCTTTATCAGATGTGTATTTTGATATCAACCTTTATCAGATACGTATTTTGCAAATATTTTCTCCCAGCCTGTGGCTTGGCTTTTAATTATTTTAATAGCTTCTCTCACAGAACAAAGTGTTAAAATGTTAGTAAACTCTAACACACCAATTTTTTCATTCATGGATCATGTTTTTGGTGTCGTGTCTAAAAACCCAAAGTCACACAGATTTTCTTATATGTTTTCTTCAACATATTTTATAATACTGCATTTTATCAGCTTTCTGATACATTTTGAATTAATTTTTGTGAAAGTTATAAGGTCTGTGCCTAGATTTTTTTTCACACATTGACATCCAGTTGTTCCAACATCGTTTGTTGAAAAGGCTATGCTTTTTTTTCCATTGAATTGCCTTTATTCCTTTGTCAAAAATTAGTTGACTGTATTTGCGTGGATTTATTTCTGGGCTCTCTATTCTGTTCCATTGATCTATGTGTCTGTTCTTTCACCAATACTGTGCGGTCTTGATTACTGTCCTATTGTCGGGTACCGTCAATCCTCCAATATTTTTCTTTGTGAGTTTTGTGTTGGCTAGTCTTGGTTTTTCATCTTACCATATAAGCTTTAGGACCAGTTTGTCAGTATCCACACAGTAACTTGCTGGTGTTGTGAATAATACTGTGCTTTATCTATAGATCAATTTTGGAAGAATTGGCATCTTAAAAATACCAAGTTTTCCAGCCCATGAACAGGGAAGTTTTCTCCATTCATTTAGTTCTTTGATTTATTTTATTGGAGTTTTGTAGCTTTCCACATGTATTTCTCACACATCTTTTGTTAGTCTGGTTACCTTTCTCAGGGCCCTGCATCAGCACACTCTCTGGGAGGATTTCAAAAACTGACAGCTCCCTCTCCGCCCCTCCATCCTGGCTTGGATCTCCCCACCCCCGGGGAAGCCTACTGTCATCTATGAGGCAGGCACTTGCCCCTTCAGCACCTGCATCAAGGCGTGTAGCACGAACCACATGATAATGGACTTATTGTTGTTATTGGTCCCCGTTGATGACAGGCTTGGGCTTTGTGAGGACAGTAACTATAGTGTTTATTTCCACATCTCCAGGGGCACTTAGAGCCTGCCACAAAATTTTGATTCAGGCTTCAGGACCCCAAAGTGTAAGCACAAAAACTCAATTGCTAGGGATGATAAGAACTTCACATCTGTCTACATCCTGTCCTCAACTGCCTTGGGAAAGAAAGTCCGTTCCTCTATTTCATATTGCAAATCTCATGCACATGTTTCTCTTTGGATGACTCTAACTCAGCACTGTGCAGAGAAGGGACTCCTGGGAAATTCACACAGAAGTTGGCTGCTTTTGCAATGTAGCAACAGCTATTCAGAAAGGGTGGTAGTGATGTCATACTGACAAGAGAACCTGCACAGCAACTCCACATTAGTGCCACTTCTCTAAAGCCATGGCTTTGTCTCCAGATGATCTCTGTAAAAAGGCACATACATCACTTGCAAGGAGAGGCTCCACAGACAAGAGACCGCTAGGGCTGTACAGATCAATAAAGCAAAACTTGCAGGTGAAACAAGCCCTTCTTAGCTGCTTCTCTGTAGGCATTTTTCTCCACTAGCAATGCCACATAGGGACATGCTAGATACATTACACGAGAAGCATCATATTGGATGGTGATATTTCTTCTCTGAAAATTATTAGTAAAAGCTATGTAATCAGCAGATCCTATGTAAAACTATCCAAACTCTTAGACCATTGCATTTGCAGTAAAAGCAATCTTTTTTTCCTACGTCCTTCACAGAATACTATCATTTCCATAAAGAAGGAGAAAATTCTGCCTTGCTTCTGAATCTATCATTTGGATTGCTTTTTGGTTTTATGTGGATATATTTCTTACATTTAACTTGATCAAGATGTATTGGAAATTGAGTGAATAATATTAGTAGCATAAAACCTGAAAGTCAGGACTAAGTGATAACATTCTTGGGAAAAAAATATTTCCTCTGTAACACCATTGTCAGTAACCAAACTCTGGACAGAAAAACTGAACTCTTTGGAATGGATTATTATTATAAAGACCTTTGTTTTCCAGGTAGAAACTCTCTGAGCAATTCAACATTCAGGTTGGGCTGTGGACTCTAACGAAACCCATGAAAAGTCGGCCTATTGTATGTTGTTCACATGGAACCATAAAGAGGCTCATGCACTCTGATCAATAGAAACCTTCCCTGGAATAGAGGTTCAAGTCAGCACAAATACCTGGGGAACACTCTGCTTGGATAAAGTTATTTTTTTTTTCATTTAGCATCAGAGAAGATTGTAATATCATCTCTCCTCAGTAGTAAAGGAAAGACATTTTTATCAATAAGTTTAGCAAAATAGTTCCATCCTGTGAGCCTCTGGCTTTCCCATACTATACACATATGTGAAATCACACATAAGAACCAAATTAGTAGAACTTCGGAAGCACAGTCAGTACAGTCTAATTTGTAAAATGTCCTTTGAGCTTTGAAAGGTTGAGATGCAGAGAACCTTGTCCAGTTGTGCTAGAATTGGACAAATCAGTAACCCAGTACATGTGGTACTGGATACTGCAATACTTGCTAAACCGGAGTATTGGAGCAACCGCCTATGCAGGGGTAAAGTTGGGATTTGGAGGAGCTCAGGTACAAGCACCCCAATACTCGATCATCTGATACCTGAACCAAATCTGTTCTTTAAAGGGTTTCTGAATTCAGTATCTCCTTCAAATTCCCAGCACACACAGGATTCAACCCATTCTAGAACATAAGTAAAATATTTATGTAAATAAATGCCAGGATAAATGGAGCTTGGGTCACTTCCTCACATGCTCAACAGCTTCCCCTTGTAGCTCCTTTGCTAGATTCCACGTGGATCCCTAATTCACAGTCTGCCCTTATTGGAGAAAATTCCCTTCCCCATCCACCCTTGGGGGATGTCTTGATTTGGCAGTCACATCTCCAACATTCCCAGCTTGCTTAACTTGTGGCAGAGCCAGATGGTCGATGAGAGGTGTTAGCGATTTGTGAAAGCGAACTGCTGCCTTGATTCTCCACGGATGCTTTGTCTTGACTTCCTATAGCTCACATTTCCATTCACGGGCAGGTGGCCTTCCCTGAATCATTTGGTGAGGCGTAGGTGCCAAAATCTCTCTCAGACTTGATTTAGGAAAAGCAGAAGACACTGGAATTTGGATCTTCAGGGAATGAGTGTGATCATGAAACTCAGAGAGAGTGTTCAAAGACGTTCCTGCTTCTCAGACGTGTTGGCAGCTTCTACCCCAGCCTGTGCTGTGCAAAGGTCATAGGGCCCTAACAATTGCTTCTTTTCTAGGAAGATTTTATGCAGTTTCAGCTTTGCTTCAAGCTGCCTTTTCTTTACTTCCTCTTGTTTCTTTCAGACAGAAGCTATGTAGGGTTTATCTTGAAACGTTTCAAGCCTCTCCCTCCCTCCCTTCCGTGCTGCCGATGGCTGTTTGGGCACTGGGATCACTGAAGTTCTGTGTCAGCACCATGGACAGCAGTCCCGGCCCCAGGCAGCAGGACCTGGGGGGTCCACATCACTAAAGGAGAATCAGCTGCCACTGGCTCCCTGGTGTTGGCACGGCTCAGGGGTGTCTGAGCTCCTTCTGCCACTCCACTGCAGGCTTCTAAATGGCCTGGGTGAGGGGCTGTAGCAAGGTCCTTCTCCCTCAGACAGTGGGAGAGCTCCTCAGAGACAGGGGGTCCACCTCACACACTTCAACCACCAGCACCCAGCCTTCCATGGGGGCTCTCTGCAGTCTGTGGTCCAGGTTCTGTTCTCAGGACAAGCACAATCAACAACAGGATCAGCCGCGCTGGCTCCTGGAAGTCAGCCCTGCCCCACGCCCCTGAGCAGGTAAAGGTTGGGTTTCAGGAGAATGGTGAGGAATGGGATGATGACTAGAGAGGCAGGTGAGCTGGCAGAGGACAGAGGGACAGAGAGCCAGTCAGGGCGGCTCTCACGAGCAGGACCACCTGCTCCTCCTCCTGACCATGGTTGGGGCGAGGGTCCGTGGAATAACCAGACCTGCAGTTGTGTTGGTTTTTGACACAGGATCAAAGAAGCCCATGCTCCTTCAAGTTAGTCCTGGTTGCATGTGTAAGAGTGTAATTGTGCCAGTGTGTATGAGTGTGAGCGTGCATGAGGTGTCTGTGTGTCATTGAGTGTGTATGAGTGTGAAGTGTCTGTGTGTGATTGAGTGAGCATGTCTATGAGTGTGTGTGAGATCTCTGTGTGTGATTGTGTGAGCATATGTATGTGAGTGCATTTGTGTGTGATTGTGTATGCGTTTGTATGAGTGCAATTGTGAGGTGTCTGTGTGTGGTTGTGTGAGCATGTGTATGAGTGTGAGCAGGTTGGAGGTGCCTGTGTATGATTGTGTGAGCATGTGTGTGAGTGTGAGCATGTTTGAGGTGTTTGTGATTGTATAAGCGTGTGCATGAGTGTGATTGTGAGGTGTCTGTGTGTGAAAGCATGTGTGTGAAGTGTCTGTGTGTGATTGTGTGTATGAGTGTGAGTGTGTGAGGTGTCTCTGTGTGATTGTTACCATGTCTATGAGTGTGAGTGTGTGTGAGGTCTCTGTGTGATAGTGTGTGTGTATGAGTGAGTGTGTGTTTGTGTGATTGTGTGAACGTGTGTATGAGTGTGATTGTTACATGTCTGTGAGAGTGTGTGAGCATGTGAGGTATCTGTGTGTGGTTGTGTGTGCGTGTGTATGAGTGTGAGCATGTGTGAGGTGCCTGTGCCATTGAGCGTGTGAGTGCAAGCATGTGTGAGGTGTTCTTGTATGATTGTATGAGCATGTGTATGAGTGTGATTGTGAGGTGTCTGTGAGAGTGTGAGCATGTGTGTGAGAATGTGAGGTGTCTGTGTGTGGTTGTGTGAGCATGTGTATGAGTGTGAGCGTGTGTGATGTGTCCATGTGTGATTGTGTGAGCGTGTGTGTGAGCATGTGTGTGAGGTGTTTTGTGTGGCTGTGTGAGCATGTGTATGAGTGTGAGCATGTGTGATGTGTCTGTATGTGATTGTGTGAGTGTGTGTGTGAGTCTGTGAGGTGCCTGTGTGTGATTGTGTGGGCGTATGTGTGTGTGAGGTGCCTGTGTGTATTTCTGTGGGCATGTGTATGATGTGTATGAGTTTGAGCATATTTGACGTGTCTGTATGTGATTTTGTGAGTGTATGTGTATGTGTGAGATGTCTGTGTGTGTGTGAGCATGTGTGACAGTGTGAGTGTGTGAGGTGTCTGTGTTTGATCTTGTGGGTGTGTGTATGAGTGTGTGTGAAGTGCCTACGTGCCATTGTGTGATCATGTATGTATGTGTGTGAGGTGTCTGTGTGTGATTGAGGGAGCATGTGTGTGTGTGTGAGATGTCTGTGTGTGATCGTGGGAGCATGTATGAGGTGTCTATGTGTGACTGTGTGAGAGTGTGTGCATATATGAATGGATGTGAGTGTGGTTGTGTATGTGTGTGTGATGTGACTGTGTAGGTGTGTGTGAGGTGTCTGTGTGATTGTGGGAGTGTGTGTGAGATGTCTGATAGTGGGAGCGTGTATGACGTGTATGTGTGTGAAAGTGTGTGCATGTGTGAATGGGTGTGAGTGTGGTTGTGTATATGTGAATATGACTGGGTGTGTGTGAGGTGTCTGTGATTGTGGGAGTGTGTATGAGATGTATGTGTGTGACTGTGTGAGAGTGTGTGCATGTGTGAATGGGTGAGTGTGGTTGTGTATATATGAGTGTGTGAATGTGACTGTGTGGGTGTGTATGAGTTGTGTGATTGCGGGAATGTGTGAGGTGTATTGTGTGACTGTGTGAGAGTGTGTGCATATGTGAATGGGTGTGCGTGTGGTTGTGTATATGTGAGTGTGTGAATGTGACTGTGTGAGTGTGTGTGAGGTGTCTGTGTGATTGAGCGTGTGTGACTGTGTGTGAGGTGTCTGTGCGATTGTGGAAGCATGTAAGACGTGTATGTGTGTGAAAGGTGTGCATGTCTGAATCAGTGTGAGTGTGGTTGTGTATTTGTGAATGTGACTATCTGGGTGAGTGTGTGTAAGGTGTCTGTGTGATTGTGGGAGTCTGAGGTGAATGCGTGAGACCGTGTGAGAGTGTGTCCGTGTGTGAATGGGTAAGTGTGGTTGTGTGGGTGTGTGTTAATGTGACTGTGTGGGTGAGTGTGTGTGAGGTGTCTGTGTGATTCTGGGAGCATGTATGAGGTGAATGTGTGAGACTCTGTGAGAGTGTGTGTGTGTGAATGGGTGTGAGTGTGGTTGTGTAAGTGTGTGTGAACGTGACTGTGTGGATGAGTGTATGTTTATGTGTGTGTGGGTGAGCAGGTGCATGTTTTACAATTGCTTTGCCTAAGTTCTCCAGGCCTTCCCCTCCTCTGGCAGCCAGAGCTGAGACCTGCACCAGTTCTGGAGGTGAGACCCACTCCTGCCGGTTTACACTCTTCATTCCCAGTGTCATTCTGGGTAACTCTTAGCTCAAGAACTCCCCCGTGGTGTAATGAGGCCAGATGATTTTAGATTCATTTTGTTTTGTTACAGAGCAAGAATTCCAGACTTCAAAACTAAGCATTCTCTGAAGAATAGAGATCGCAGGCGTTCTGCTCCCTTACAAGTGCTGGTAGAATCAAGACCCAAGGTAAGAAAAAGCTACCTTATACTTCTATTCACATTCAAAACAGAGAAAATGAAAACTACTTTGGGGAGAACAGGTTGTTTCTTAGTGGGGAATTCCATTCTGATTAATCCAAGTCTTTCTAACTTGTAATTCAAGCTATGGCAACATTAGGTAATCATGAATATTGAATTTTCCCCTTCTTTTCAGAATAAGTCAGATGCTTGGTAACTGTACCCACTGTAGGGAAGTGAAAATCTCCCTGCTATTTTTTAAGATCATGGAATACAGATCTTTCACCGGCTTGCTAAGACAACGTATGACTGATCTTCGTGTTCTCAGAATGCAGGGAAGAACTTGTGTGTTTGAAACTACTGTACAAAAGCCGTCCATCCAATGAGTTGGACGAGCAGAGCACCTCTGAGCTCACTCTTGGCAAGCTTTTGCTCATCAACTCAGGCACATAGACAAGGAACTCATTTGAGATGTTTGTAGACCTGTAGGGAAGACAAGCTACCTATGGAAATTCGGATTATTAGTTTATCTTAAATGCGAGTTGTCAGTTTAAAGGAAGGAGCGGTTAGTTTTGACAATGAATTCTGAGAAGGCTGGAGTGGGTGAGCCTCGACCTGGGATTATTATAATGGGAGGAAAGCACATCAGATTATTTCACAAAGAAACCTCCGTTTAATGAGGCAGCCTTTCAGAGGGGTAAGAAGCCTCCCTCCCACTCCACATTATGAATGTGTGGCAGCACTCAGAAGCCTGCAAATTAGAAACATGAGCATCGCCTAATGCTGCTGAATTTTACCATAAATACACAGGCTTTACCTATTCAGGAGAAATATCGGGGGTTATATCTGCAGCCATTCAGTTTACTCATCTCTTAAAATCCTTGGGATGTGCAGTCAGCCACATGGCAAATCATCCTTTAATTGCATCATAAAGACATATAGTTGTCTCCCAAGATGAAACTGATCACGAAGAGGCAAACATTTGTATCAGACAGGATCCCAGAATGAAAGACACGCTGAACTGGGATATTGCAGAAATTTAATGAATCAACTATTTGGAGGGGTAAAGGCAAGGTTAAGGGCAGCAGAGTGGCAAGTATAGGAGCCCATCACTCCTTCCAGGCCTGAAGAGGAGTGGAAAAGAATGCCGTCATTTACTAGAAATGGGAGAAAAAGGAGCTGTAGGAGAGAGAGCCTGGCATGGGGACACAGCATGCCAGAGCCATGGTGCCCGTGTGAGACAGTAGGGAGGGGCATGGAGTTTTCTCCTCCTGTTGTTCTGTACCCCTTTAGCATTCCTGCTGGCCAGATCCAGTCACAAGCAGAAGGCAGGGGAGCCCTGGGTGCAGCCCAGGTGAGGCAGTCTCTGGCCCCTGCCAAGCACCAAGCAAGGCAAAAACTCAAACAGGTCTGGGGGGCAGGGTCCAGAGAACAGCCAGCACAGTTCTCCCCCTCAAGAACCTTCCACAATATCTTGCAGGTTCTGAAGCCAGCATCCCGGGAGAAAGCTGGTTCTGGGCTGAACAGTACCTCAAGGAGAAGGAGATGCTCCTCCAGGCAGGAGGACCCATTGAGAGTGGCATCTGGGGTACCTGGCTTTTTAGAAGCCTTCTTCCTTCTAGAAAGACTTCAGCATGCTTCATCTCTCTCTCTCAGGGATGTTGAGAAAAAAGACTAAGGCTGCTGGGCTGCTCCACAACTCCCCTGGTACTGTGTGGGGTCTCCAGACCCCAGACCCCAGGCCCGGCTCTGCTGGAAGGGCCTGGGAGGCAAACAGGATAAGCCCACCACACCCAGAGAGGGGGCAGGCAGACAGACAGGGAGATACCAAAATGTGAGCAGCCCCTCACCAGCTGTGAGTGCCCTGAGATGGAGGTGCAGGTGGGATGAGGAGGAAGAGAGGGAGTGATAGAGAGAGATCCGGGATGGCTGGAGGAGGAGGCCCTGTTTACTCCCCTAGGCACCCCAAGATGAGGATTTGGACTTGTCACTTCTCCCCAGGATCCCTGATCCCGGGGTTTCCTCTCACACTCCCATCATCGTCGTCTCCTCTGTGTGCTGTGCTCACCAGCCCTGGGGCTCCATGGACATCTCCTGTGCCTGGGAGGCTGCTCTTCTTGTCCTGTGGATCCAGGTTTCGGCAGCCCCACTCTGAGGAGCACAGGAGTCCTGAGAGCCTCCTTCTGCTCCCCTCCAGATGCCCACACACCTGACCATGAGTGCACTGCTTGTTCTGACATAAAAAATGGGAGTTTTCTTCAGTTATCTCTTGATGTTGTCTTATTTAATAAAGAAACAGCCTTCAGCCATGCCAGGCAGCCACGGACTGGAAGTTTCTGCAGCTTGCTCGGGTAGAGCTGTTCCTTCTGGAGCCCTACCAAAGCCGTCTGCTCCCCTTATGAACGCCCTGCATGGCCATCTTGGGCTCTCCTTGGGGACTGTTCCAGAGAACAAATCTAAGGACGGAAGCTGAACCTCCCTGGAGCAAGCCTGGCTGTGTAAGTGGCTGACTCCCTCAGAGGAGCCGTGCTCTAAAAGTTTTCAGAACGAAACTGCATATGTCTTTAAAAGAAACACAGGTGTGTCTGCAGTGTCTCTAAATGGAAAAGGAGTGTTTGCCGTCAGGCATCCTTGATGGGACAGTGGACAGCAGCCTCGATGTAGGTGTGGCTGGGCCTCCCGGGGTGTCGGCTCCCTCTGTGTATGGGCTGGGCTCCCTGATCCCTGCAAGGTGTCCCGAAGCCATGGAGTAGAGAACCTTTGCGGCTGCCCCAGAGCCTGAGAGGCCACACTGCTCCAGCCTGATACCAGGACCAGCTGAGCCATCCCTGCAATGCACAGGCCAGAGAGCCCCTGGCAGCATGGACTGCTGCACACTGCCTGCGGGGGGAACAAACCCCAGCCTGACTAGTGTGTGACTCCCGGCAGCTCCAGCACGTGCGGGTAGCCAGCCTTGCCCAAGGGATACGGTCACTTCCTGCCCCTCCCTGGAAGCAGAGACACCACGGACCGACTCCCTGCATTGATGCTGGCCGAGCACCGCGTGACAGCCTATGCCTTCTTCCTGCCATCGCTGGTGTGAGGAGCTGATGGGCTGCAGTGGACAGCCCCACACCAGGAACCTGGCCTGGGCCAGGGCTCTGTCATGAGCACCTCCCCCTCCTGTGGCTTCGTCGCTGTTCCAGGTGGGGCTGGGCCAGGGCTCCGTCATGAGCACCTCCTTCTCCTTCTCCTGTGGCTCTGTCATGAGCACCTCCTCCTCCTCTTCCTGTGGCTTCATCGCTGTTCCAGGTGGGGCAGATGAGCTCCTTGCCACATGCTCCAGTGAGACCCGGGGATGCTGGGCTGGAAACCCTCAGGGAGACTGGGAGCCTGGGCTCTGCACCCCACAGGGCCATCCCAAAGTCTCAACATGGCCTCAGCCCTGGAAGGAGGTCTGGTAAAGTAAGAGCAGACCCCGTCAGAAATCCCATACACACAGCTGACCCCAGTCCAGAGGGTGCTGGGGTGGGGCTATTCTAATTCAGCCATAACATTTTATAAAATATCAGGTGCAGGGACTCATTCCTGAAATTGGATCTGGGAGTTTTGAGCAACTTTTTGGTAGCTAACAACCCCAGTGTCCCCAGCTTCCAGCACTCAGTAATGAGTTGGATCTGGGGACAGTATGGTGGAGGGCCCATTCACCAAGTTCATGGTGGTGCAGCGATTTCCAGACTGGGTGATTCCTACAGGCAGGGAAGGTGCAGATGGTTCTTGTTCCTTGGGCATGGTGCCAGATGAGATCGTTGCTAAGGATTCCTCCAGTTTTAAGAGCTTATCACGGAAGAGATGAGAGGGAAGGAGGCAGGACAGATGAACCAGGGAGAAGCATGGCTGTCACTGCTTGTAGGCTGCTTAGCATCTGCAAGGCCTGTTCCCACTGTGATCTTCCCAAACCTTCACAAGGGAGATGGGAAGAACGCCTGCTGCACATCCCGCAGCTTAGACGAAAGCTCTGCGGCTCTGAGAGGCTCCCGGACCTGCCCGTTCTCACAGCTCAAAGAGAACAGAGGGCAGATGTCTAGTTTCTGAGCACTGTGGTCTTTCACCAATCCAGAGGGGGACTCTGGAAAGGAAGGGACTCTTACTGGACTTTGCAGCTGGCACAGGGAGGCATGGCCCCTGCAGGGATGTGGGCGGTGGAGGGGACAGGGTCTCTGCCTGAAGAACTTGAGATAACACCTAACACCACCAACACCTAACACTAACACCCAACACTAACACCCAACACTAACACCCAACACTAACACCCAACACCTAACACCCAACACTAACATCAGCGGGACGGTTCATCTCTCCCTGAAGGCCAGACTAGGACACATGCACAGTGGAAAACTGTTTAAAATACAGACTTCAAATATACAGGAGTCATTGTGTTTCCTATAGTCAATCTGTAACTAAGGTTTTCAAGGCAGAAAAATAATGCTTCTGCTATCACCACGATTTAATTTTACTTACGGCACATTCGTGATTCCCAGGCATCTTCATAGTGTTACTTTGATAAGTTTACATTCATTTTTATAGCTCTGTGTGTGAAACTGCTTTGAAGAGGCAAAGCACCATATAGGGTCTAAGTATTATTACTTTTTTTTTCTCTGGGAAGGAAACTTCTAATATGCTCCTTTGGAGTTCAGAAGCCAGGAAAGGCCCCCAGTGGGTGAGGATCCTGCATGGACATCAGACACCCCATTTAACATGAAAGTGGAGGAGGCAGCAGCGGATGGACTTGGACAGTCTAGGTGCATCTCAGCCTCCTGGAAGAGTCCTCCAGACCCCATCCCTGTGCCCAGATCTTGCTCCACGCTGCCACTCCACCTGCCAGCCCTTGCTCTCGATCTGGGGTCCAGATGTCTCCTGTGCTCGCATCTCGTCCTTGACCTTCTGGCTCTTCTGACACTCTCACTTCCAGACTTAGCCGACCCTCCGCTGCTGTCAACACTCTTGCTCTAGAACACACAGGACGCTAAATGTGAAGCCATTGGCAGGTGCTTCTCCCCGGCTTGGAAACCTGGGGACGGAACATCTACCTTCAGATCACAAGAGATGTCAGCTCTGGAATGAAGCTCTAGGGAGACTCACACCAAGCCCAAATACCAAAGCCAGGGCAACACAAACTTCTGTCTAAAGTCGTTAGTTCTGACTGAATTAACCCAGAACAAACTGGCAAGGAGAGAGAACGCAGTCGGCTTCCTGAGTGTGGAGTCAGCGCTCATGCACGGCGATGTCGCAGTGGCTGCTGCATTGCCGTGTGGGTTATTCAGGGTGGCAGGTCCCTTCCCAGCAGGAGTGTCAGCACATAGTAGGCCTAATGTGGCACGGGGCTGCCTGACGGGAGATTATTCTCGTTTAGCCTTGCTTTTCTAAAGCAAGGGCACAGTGATTCATTTCTGAAATTTAATGAAAGATGCGGGGCCTTTGAATAATGATTTGGTAACTAATAAGAGTGTTAAATGTTTCCAGCACCAGGGACTCGATTTGTTGGCAGATATGGGGCATGGGCCATGTGGCCAGTCTTCGCCTGCTCTGAGGCTGGGAGGCTGTGGAGCTGTGAAGCCCAAGAGAGAAGCATGAAGCTGGAGGAGAAAACCAGGCAGGAGAAAGGCCCTGGGTTCAGGTGAGCGTGGATGCAGAGGGCTTGCTGGGAGACCAGAGAGGTGTTGGGTTACGGGCCTGCAGCTTCCGTTGTGTCCAGGAGTTCGAATGGGGCTTGGATATCCTGAGCTGGGAAGCAAGGGATACCCCAGCTCTCCTTGGAGTGCAAGCAAAGCCCAGAGCAGAGAGAAAGTCAGAGGAAGGCCTGCTTCAGGAGTGGATGGCAGGAGAGCCATGGGGCAGAACCTGAGATCCAGAAATGCACCATCTGCGTGCAAGGGGGGCTCCATACAGACCACGGGTGCTCACCAGGGTGGGCCCTGCACAACTCAGGGTGGCAGGAGACACTTTCACCAGGGACCCATTCTCAGATCTAAGCGATATTGCCATGTGAGCCCCTGCCCCTTGGGACCCACCCAGCCGTGTCTTTGCACGTGTGCACATTTTCTCTGTGCTGAGGCTGTGCTCACAGAGACTGTGCAGGGCTTCTACCAGCAGCAATGGTGCTTCTGTTTCTCCTCCCGAGAGCAGAGCTGGGCCCCAGCCCCAGTGGTGCTGGCTCTCCACATTGAAGCATCAATGGAAGGGTGCGTCCTCTCCTCTGCCCTGGGTGGTTCAATGCAGAAGTGCTCAGCACACCCCTCTCTGTCCTCATCTACTGAGGATACAGAGGCTGAAGCAGGGAATCCAAAGGTTCTGTGGGGACAATGCCACTGGAGGGCCCCTGAATGACTCAGCTGTCACCCATAAAACTGTGATTTGAGCAGGATATAAATCTCCATGGTGTGGAGTTGCTAGGGTTTGGGGAATGTTTGTCACTACACTCAGCCTATCTGCCAGGTGCATGAGGGCATGAATGCACGTTGGAACACAGCTGCCAAAGAAACTCCAGTTCCTGAACAAAGGGGCCCCGACCTGGAGGGCCTCTGCTCTTCTTCACTCCTCCTGGAGCCATGGCTTCCCTGGAGTCTGGCCTGCTTAAGGACAGATGTTGAAGGTTTATATCATGTGCAACAAACGTTCAGCAAGAGGGGAGGAGTCTTTGTCATGTCAGAAGTGGCAGAGCCACCGGATGAATGGCGGGAAAGACAGACTTTACACAGGACGATTGCAGCAAGGGAGAGAGGCTGGACTCCAATCACGGCAGGGGCAGCTGGAATGTGCAGCCAGGAAGCAGTGGGTGGTCACCAGATGGAAACCACTCAGAGGAGACAGTGGGGAAGGGGTTCTTGCTAAACCAGCCTGACAGGGCTCCTGCCAAGGCAGGCATGGGCTAGGGGTGAGGAATTTGATCAGATATGGAGAGTGGGGGATTCCTAGGAAACTGATGTCACCCGATTCTTGCTAAAATTGCACTGGACAGCCAAGGACAGGGCCCGAGGCTGAGGCCTGGTCTAAAGGAAGGCTCCGAGGATCCTGGGTAGAGTTCGCTCAGACAGAGTCTCTGTCACAAAGAAGCCAAAACAGAGGCCCTGGCCAGGAGACACGATTCTCTTAGGCCCAGAACCACTTCAGAGCGTTTGCCAAACAAGATCTAAGATTTGTAGCAGCAAGCTGTTCAGCAGGCTGACAAATACTTACCCGTGAAACAGATCACTGTTTGCATGCGGACCGCCGCCCTCTGGGGATGCAGCTTCTAGTTGTGGTTCCTCATTCGTTATGTGATTGAAATATGAAAATCATTTTCTCTGGCTACATAGCTTCAATATATTGATATTAACTATAAAAACAAATTCCGTCCGCAGGCCAAATCAGCAGATGGGTTTCAAACATTTTAGGAATATAAAGAGGTCACTTAGCATGCGGTAACTCAGATAAGCGCTGAGCCCAGTGCATAGCAGGAGGCCCAGGGAGTGGCCTCATTCCTTCCCCCCAACCTCCTGCTGTGTCCTTGTCATTTCTGTACATAAGTAAAATGTGGCTCTTGCGCTTAAGAGAGTATCAGTTTTGCTGGGAGGGGCGGGGGATGCAGATAAACCAGCAATAACTGGTCCCACCCCAGAGTTTCTGATTCAGCCTGTCGGGGTTGGGGCTCAAGAAATTGCTTTTTAAACAAATCTCCTGGCAGAAAGAATGCTGGTGACTGGGCATTCCACTCTGCGAACCACCAACTTAGAATACCCAGGTTCCTTCATCTGACAACTTGGCCGAAAGACAGAGGAAACTAAAGTCCTTTGCTTCTTCTGCCTGTGGTGGAAGGACCAAGACCAACATAAAACATCCCTGTATTGGGATGGAAGCTTTTATTCTCTGCTCACACCCAAGTGATCCATAAAGGGTTAGGATAAGCACTGCCAACTAATATAATCAGGATGTTTTTATAGACCATCTAAAGCAGGGTTTCTTTGCTCTTGGAAATCTGATGAAAGCTATGAATCTCCCCTTCCCAAAAACACAACAGACACTCAAATATATGCACACGTGCACATACACACACACAAACACACACACACTGAATGGTACATTTGAGTCCAAAGTTTTGTGAATTTCCTGAACCCTGTGATCCCAGGATAAAAACCCATAATATTCTAAAAATAAGAAGAAACAAGGGATGTAAACAGCTTTCTGTGATAAAAATTCAATGGTAATTTGGAAGGGACTTTATCTTGAAGGTTTTTATTGTGTAAGATAAATAAAAAGAAGAATATTGGATTAGACAAAGAAGAATAATAATTAGTTTGTAGTGGCAGTGATACTTTCCTGAAACTCATCCAATGGTGCACTGATCAGGAGGGCTCCTCCTGGGGGCCTGAGGATGGAGGGCCGCGACTTCTGTGTGCTCAAGAGCAGGGTCTTGCATGGCAGAGCCCAGGCAAGCACTGGTGACCCCTGCAGGCAGCGTCCTGCAGCGGCTGCAGCGTCACCCTCTGCTTCCTCCCCCATATGCTTCTGCTGACACTGGGTTCAGTGCTACCAGGACATGAACTGGGACACCTCTGGGTTGGCAGCGGAGGTAGCTGACATTCATTCATTCCCTCTGTCTACACCAGCAGATAGTCTACACCCAGTGACACCCACACCCCTCAGAAGAACCCAGTGGGGAATATTCCACTTTACAGAGGCTGAAGCCCAGGGTGATCACGTGGCTTGTCTGAGGTCACATGGTGAGTGACAGATCAGGACTCAAGGCCAAATCTGTCTCATCCAAAGCCCCCTTAGCAGCCCCGATCAATGCTGTGCTGGGCTGTCCTGTCCATGGTCCTCCCTTTCCTCAAGCGCCTGCCTTGAGAAACAGATACCTTCTCCCTAGAGTTGAGAGGAAAGGGACAATGGCTTCTACATTCCCTGCCTGAAGATCTACGAGAGGCCTCTCAGTCTTCACCTCTCTTAATCATAATAGGACATCCCGGGGGTGAAGGGAAACACAGAGATGCCATCGCTAGCTCTGCTGTAACTTTTCTATCTGGTCTTGTCCCCCTGCCAAGAATGGCCTTGTTATCTCTGTACAAAAGTAAAATAAACAATGACTTTACCTCTGAACAGATCGGAGATGAAGTCCAAGCTCTGTGAATCTTGAGCTGTGCACGTTCAGCGGGTGCCTTACGCTTTCTGAGTCGGTGTCTCTGTGTGTAAAATGGGATAGTGTTCCTCTCCTCTAGTTCTTGTGAATTTTACTAAAATGAAATAAAAAATCACTCAACCCAGTGACTGGCACACAATAGGTATTAAATGTGTGTATGCTTCCTTTCCCCTTTGCCCCCTTTCTTCCTGCATTCCTTTGCTTCTGAAGGTAAACAGTTAGTCATCACTGCAGCATATGGAAGCTAAGAGGCCCGTCATAAAACTGTCAACCAGGACGCGCACACTGTAGCTCAAATTAAAATATCTTTGTTCACTTGATTCTTTGTGCTGGAGGCACAGTCGGTTAACATATGTCTGCAGTACAACATTTGCAAGTAGGAATGACACTTTTAAAAACTTTGCAATAAATATCTTGGTTTTTGGTTACTTCACAGGGTGTATCATCCTGTCTTCCCTGTCTGCCGCCACATCGGTTCTGAGGATAGGACACGCGCGGTGTTTCACGTGACTCCCAAAGGGCCTGAGTTATGCTGGACAGTTCTCCATTCATTTCAAAGCAGGTAAAGCAGATGCTGTGGCCTCAGAGTTACTCTGGGGTGAGGAAGGGGAGGTTAAGGCAGAGGGGCTAACTTCCTGACTACAGGAAGAGTCGGTGAGTATTAGTTGAGCAGCTGCGGTATCTGAGGCACTCTATAGACACGGGAGCGGGCGTGGAGACTGGGGAGACACAGCAGTTGGCCTCACGAGTGGGCTGTCGATGTTGAAAGGAGACCCCCAAGTTTCCTAATGAAGGGCACTGAGTGGTGTGATCATTCCAACTGCAGCCCTGCCCATCACACCGCTTCCCAGGACCACAGCTGCCTACTGACCCTTGCACCCTCGCACCTGCGCTCTGCGTGGACTCGTGGTGTTAGAGCCCCTTCCCTAAGCCCACCATCAATGTGTGCAGCAGGCACCATGCCCAGGGCTTCATCTCAGAAGAACTACTAGGAAGGATAGAGAATAAGAGGCTCATTATCAAGGATAGAGCTTCTGCGAGTGTGCAAGCCAATGGCGAAGTCTGTGCAAACCAATGGAGAAGTCTGTGCAAGCCTGTTCCTTCTGCATCTGGTTTGGACCTGTAGTCTCATGGGATCCTCCATGCCAGAGGCTGAGAAGGAAAGTCAGACTGAAGCGGGAGAGAGTGAGGATGAACTAGACCCCATCAGGACTGACCGGAACTTGCATTTTTTTCACACTGTCTCTAGGCCTAAGGACGCGGCGGCCTTTAGAAGAAGAATGATCCTTTGTTAGAAAGCTGCCCCGATCATTGAGGACTCAGAGAAGTTGAAAGAGAAGATCTGCTGGGACCTAGAGGGTCTGCAGGACTGGGTGCTGCCCATGTCAGCAAGGGAGATGGCAGGCCAGGAACTGCGCACGGGGTGGCCAGAGCGCCTGACTCCTTCACAGCCCCCAGTGCCTCAGGACAGCGCTGCCGCACTGCTGTGTCCGATTCTCACGTATAGATCTCTGCGGCCAACCCTCGCCTGCACTGGCAGGGAAGGGAATTCTAGAAATATGGTTAGCAAACTTGACACAGTGTGGACACGCAAGAGTCAAATCCTGGAGAGAGGTCCGCAAACAGGTTTTCAACTATAGACAGGAGAGTTCAAATTGATACGTGGATTTGAAAATGATGCAAAAACTGCACAAAGAACCTTAAAATATTTATACCACTTTACCAATTGATTGTACTATTGGAAATGTAGGTTAACAAAATAATTCTAAATGAAGAAAAACAATAGTTTTATCGGTGTTCAGTAGTAGAGAAACAGTTAAATAAATAAGTGAATAAATAAATCCACCTAAGGAAATATTAGAAAGTCATTGAAGACATTTTTACACAGTGTAGCATTTTTTTTAAGTCTGTTACAGTGTAAAGTAACACACACAAGTTCCTAGGCAGCATGAACAAAATTCTGTAGAAAAGAAACTTTAAATAAAAAGAGGAAGGGGCATTCTGTTTCCAAAATCACAATAGCACATGCTTACACCTCGCCTCTGCACACACACTCCCAAATCCTTCAGGGCTCAACACCGAGAGCCAAGGAAGTCACCCAGCCCCCTGCCTGGAGCATAGCTGGTGACTGGTTGTAATAGTTGTCTCTAGAGGGACAGAATAATAGGATAGGTGTATGCATGAAAGGAAGTTTATTAAGGAGTATTGATTCACACGATCACAAGATGAAGTCCCACAATAAGCCGTAAGCAAGCTGGGGAGCCAGGAAGCCAGTCTGAGTCCCAACACCTTAAAAGCAGGGAAGCCGACAGTGCAGCCTTCAGTCTGTGGCCGAAGGCCCGAGAGCCCCTGGCAAACCACTGGTGTAGGTCCAAGAGTCCGAAAGCGAAAGAACTTAAAGTCCGATGTTCAAGGGCAGGAAGCATCCAGCACATGAAAGACGGAGGCCAGAAGACTCAGCCAGTCTAGTCCTTCCATGTTCCTCTGCCTGCTTTTATCCTAGCCACAGAGGCAGCTGATGAGATGGTGCCCACCCAGACTGAGGGTGTGTCTGCCTCTCCCAGTCCACAGACTCAAATGTTAATCTCCTCTGGCAACATCCTCACAGACACACCCAAGAATAATACTTTGCATCCTTCAAGCCAGTCAAGCTGACACTTAATATTCACCATCGCGTTGGTGCGTGGAATTCCACCAAATCACAAGTATGGAATAAACACCCAAGTCCTTCAGAGTCACCCCAGACCCACTCGAAAGCAGGCTGATTGCACAAGTGTGAGGAGAGGGGAACAGAGGCCTGTGGTGGTGAAAAGCACATAAAATCATATCCAGAAATAGAAGTTCCACCGGGTGGGAAAATGCTGAGACCAGGGGTAAAGTTTGGTGAATCAAGCACCGACACTTGGGAAGGCAAAGACAGGGCTTGGGAGTGTGCCGGGCAGCAGCTCAGGCTTGGGAAGGCAGGGATGCTGGAGAGGGAGGGTGAGGCTGGAGGAGGAGGTGGGCGGGCCAGGAGACCTGAGGGTAGGAAGGAGAAAATGAGGCATGTGGAGGGAAAAACAAACAAGTGATAATGTTTTCAACAAGGGGAGATGAACCAGACACTATCCCTGCCCCTTTACTCCCCAAGAAAAGAGTATCACAGATTAGAGGAGATATACCTCCTTATACATAGAGGAGCAGGTGCTCTTGGACTTCAAAACCCAGGGAGGCCCAAACCTCTCATCCCTGCCTAGTACAAGCCCCATAGGTGCTGCTTTAGTGAAACAAGACACTTCGAATGGAATGAAAAAGAGCAGACAATATCCATAAAAATGAATTTCCTCAAGTCAAAACTTACACAGCAGAATAAAACCATGACACAGTGGCCAACTTCATTGACTTCTTCTTAAACAAGTATTTGATGATCTGAAAAAAGAAAATTGAATCAGAATTTCAAAAACTCAGAACAGAAACAAATCAGTGAAGTGGAAAAAAAGTAGAACTGATTTTTTTAAAAAGTATTAGTTCATTGGGGGAAAAAAGAATAGACAAAATAGCCTAATTTTAAAACATGAGAAAGTGAAAATATACAACATAATAAGTTACAAGGGAGAAAAAAAATCATCGAAACACAGGCTTTAAAAAATTGCAAGGGTCTACTTTGCATAACCCTCTGAAAATATATTTGAAAAACATGAATGGAAAAGACAATTTTCCAGGAAAATACAGCATACCAAAATTGAACCCAAGGGAGAAGTAAAGATTTAACAGGCTAATTTCTGTAAAAAGCAATGAAGAAACTATACATGCAAAAAATTACCAGACCCAAAATAGTATCTTGGGAGAACTCTATAAACTCTTTAAAAAGTAGAAATAGAAAGGAAAAAACACATTTTAAAAAGGAAATCTTCTAAATCATTTGCGTGAAGGAAATATACAATTGAGAACTATAACTGTTAAAAATGGCAGTACAAGAAAGAGACCAATATCACAAATATCAATATAAAAAATCATAAAATATTAGCAAATAGAATAAAACATTCTATTAAGAAAAAACAATAACATTTTAAACATATGTGATTTATTCCAATAATACAATTATGGCTCAATCTTTTATAATTACTCATATTAATAAATCTAAAGATAAAAATTATATGGTTATGTCTGCAGATATTAAAATGCCCTCTAACAAAACGCAATGTCATTCATCCCTGACAATACATTCAGTGGCATATGAGTGAACAGACACGTACGTCCTCAACACAGACACAAGACAAGAGGAAACCTGATACGCAGCACCAGAAGCACTTTGCTAAGGTCAGGAAAAAGCAAGATTATCCACATTCCCAGTCCTATTTAATGTTATATTAGAGGCATCAACCAATGCAATTAGCAAGGGAGAACAATTTGAAACATAATTATTAGAGAAAAAATAAAACCATTTCTATTTTCAGAAGATAGGATAGGATACTTGGAAAAAATAATAAAATCAGTAAACAAACTCAATATTATAATTCACTAACATAGCAGGGTATAAAGTTAATATACACATTTTAAAACCTTCATATATTAAATAATAATGGAACACAAAATAGAATAAAATAAGCAATGGGAAAGAAAACCCTATCATCAATAACAAGGAGGAGAACATTAAATTTTTGAGATTAAAGTTAACAAAAAATATATGACACCTGTAAAAGAAAAATATTTAAGCGTCAATCAAAAAAAGCCGCTAAGGTAGACTTGAAAACACAGCCACGTACTTGGAGAGGAGCTTTTGTTTATTGATTTTATTTGTTTGTTTTTGTTCACAAGCTAACTTTAAAGTTTATATGGAAAAAGTAAACATGTAGTAACGTTCAGAAACACTTGAGAAATAGCAATAAGGAGGACTAGCTGTGCTGATATGAAAATTGACCTGAAATTTCCATGATCAAAATGAGGAGAGGCTGGTTCACGAGTAGGTGGGTTAGTGGAACTGAAAATGTTCCAGAATTGGAACCTAGTAAAAATGGAAGTTTTGTACTTGATAATGTGGCATCTTTATTTCCATAGATTTGAAAATGTTTATTTTTAAAAAAGGTTGGGGTAAAAGAAAAAGAGAGAGGCAGAGGGAGAGAGGCCCAGCTCAGTGCCCAGTGGACTTTAGAGCGGGCAGAACTCCTGGCCGTTCCGACTTCCTGGAAGCCAACGCAGCCCCAGTCTGATCCTCCTGGACCGTTTTCTGTATGCCTTTTTGCAAAAAAAAGAGGAAGTTCTTCTGGTCACTTGAAATATGCTGCTGTTTTTCTCCTCTGGTGCCATACGGTCGTAACTCAACTGTCAGGATGTGGAGCTATCCAGCCTCCCACTCAGCCTGCCTTCTCTGCGGGACCCTTTTGCAGCCTCCAAGGCATAGACACAGCGGTTCACGGCTCCCCATGACCAGCACACCAGGGTCTTGCCCACAATGCCGTGTGTTCCTGACTCACACATCTACACAGCATCAAGACACATGGGAGAGGTTGCATCTCAGCAAGCTCTTGAGCCACAGCTGCCCACACTCTAGACTAAAGACGCAAATATGGGCTCTGTTCTTGGATGAGAGGCTATTGAGGGCTCCCATCCCATATTCTGCATCTCATTGCTCTCTTTTGAAATCTCACTGTATTTTTGAGATTTTCACCTTCTTCAGATACATGAAGTAACATACATATTAAGTGTGATCATCTATGTTGAAAGACTGGTAAATTATCTTTTAATATATCATTGCATTTTATGGAATAATAGAAAGAGGTGCTGCAGCTATAACCAAACTACCTGGTAACCCATGGAATCATTCTATAAGAGGAAGCAATTAAAGCATTCTAATAAGAAACCCCCCTCCCACCCTGTGGAGCTTGGAGCTTTGCATTCCGTCTGCATTTCTGGCCATAAGGGTTTGTAGAGCACCCGGAGGGAAGCCGAGGGGAGCAGGGCATGTGGAAGAGCTCCAGGAGACCGGAAGTCAGGACACAGATGTCTCATGCAGGTTCCACCAGCAATTAGCCAAGGGATGCTGGTAAACACGCTGAAGCTCCCCGGACCTCAGTTCTGCAATTACAAATTGAGAGATCTAACTTTATTTTCTCTATGCATGTTTTTCTGTACTCAATATCGTATGCTTCTTCAAACAACACCGCTAGAAAGGATTTGAGCAAAACTGACACACGAAAAATCCTCTTTTGTGGGTCCCAACTCTGAGCAAGCAAGGCTGGCCTGGTGCTTCCCTGGACTTCAGGAGCTGGCAGAGGTCTTCAGGGAGATGCAGAGCTCAAACCAGGGTAGTCGTTGCCGTGGAGCTCACCTTGAGGGAAGCGTGGTGTGGTTTGGCACAGGTTGACTCTGAACATTTGTAAAGCCTTACTTCATGCCAAAGTCTGCAGATTCAGGAGCTTATTGTCACAGCCCTTGGGGGCACGCAGTCTGGGACCTGGTCATATTCTAGGATGCCCTCAGAAGCCCCATTTGGTAAAAGGTGTGATAAGCCAAGTGGAACCTCAGACCCTCACCCAGATTACTATTTGGATCAAATTATCTTTGCATTAAGAACAGCTTGAAGACTACTGGAGCGGGTGAGCCCTGTTTGCTGCTTTTTTTTTTGAAATGGAGTCTCACTCTGTTGCTCAGGCTGGAGTGTGGTGAAGCAATCTCAGCTCACTGTAAACTCTGCCTCCCAGGTTCAAGATATTCTCCTTCCCCAGCCTCCCGAATAGCTGGAATTATAGGTGCTCGTAATCACACCTGGCTAATTTTTGTATTTTTATTAGAGGTGGGGTTTCACCATGTTGGCTGGTCTTGAACTCCTGACCTCAAGTCATCTGCCTGCCTCAGCCTCCCAAAGTGCTGAGATGACAGGTGCGAGCCACCTCACTGGCCTTGCTCCACTTTTAAAGTATATTCCAGCTTTGTGTTTTTACCACGACCACTCAGGGGCAGGCCCACTTCCTCTCTTTCCTAGACTAGCCCCAAGAGCCTTTTGACCCTCTTCTTCTCTTTGTCCCACTACTACAATGCATTCTTCTCAGGGCCGCAACAGCTATTGTCACAGGTGATGTCCCTGAACTGGGTACTCAGATGGTCCTGGGATAACCCCTGTGGAAAGGCATGGAGTCGGGGCAGAAGGTGAGCTGTGCAGAGCTCTCAAGGAAGGGCTCAGCTAAGCTCACAGGGAGCTCTGAGCAGGATGCTCATCCTACACTCACTGTCTCAGTGCTGCCCCAGAAGAGATGAGGCCTCAAATGAGGCTTTTGCTTTGTTTCTTGCAGGAAATGCATTTCAGAGAAAGGGGTTTCCTGACTTTTCACAGTGGTCCAATCCTCGTGAACTGTGTGTCATTGGCTTGCTCTACTGATTTATAACCTTTTTTTCAGTGATGCACCCTCACATGTGATGCTGTGAGCCACATGGTGTGGGTCTGCAGTCGCCAGCATTGCCCTTTCCTCAGAATCCATGTGTGGTGTTGAGCTTCCACAGGTGTCTCTGCAGTTGACAACATGGACTCCCCATCCCTCTAGCTGGTCTACCGCTGACTAAAGTCCCAGGGGATTTCTTACGGAATCGTGGTATTCTCCCACATGTTTGTGCCGTTTGGCCATTTACATGGAAGCCAGCATCAGGGGAGGGATTCAGTGAGAGCCATCCTTGTGCCTTCGTCTCGCACGGGATTCCAGTGTTGAATCCACTTCCAGGACAGCTCTTATCCATGAGCTTCCCGTGCCTAAGGACCCTCACTCAGTAGCCACTGTGTCCACAAGCACCTGCTGTGTGCTAGGTGGGGTTTGTGCTCAGAGTTGAAGACCCAACCTTGAATCACACACAATCTCCTGGCCTTAGGAGGAAGATGTCTTTTCTAGGTTGCTCTTTTCACTATCTTGAAAAATTTCTCTCCTAAGGGTGATAGACAAACAGAAAAATAGCTGTCGCTGGGTGTGAGCCCTCTATTCTGGCCTTTTCATCTTCTGACTTGCCCTTGTGCCTGTTTGTCCTGTGCAGAAATCACTAGACTATGTGACTGCATGCTTCTGCTGTTGCAAAACCCTCCCAACCTACCCGCAGTAGCCAACAGTCCTGTTTAGGAATGCTCACTAGTAATGTCCTGGCACAAGGGAAACCAGAATACTAGACTCCAAGGGAATTGATTATTTTCTCATATTTCCTTCTTTTTTTTTTTAACAATGAACCTCAGGTCCTTTTTTGTCAGTACAGTAAAATATGGAAAGTGAGAACAGTAGAAATGTGTAAATTCATGGACGAGTGAGTTCTCCACGTCTCCTCTTCTTTGCTCACGTCTCTCACAGATGGGAGATGCTGCATCAGACAGCACAGCATCCACAGCTCAACTCAAAGCCTTCCACAGCCAGAGGATATGGATCTGGGCTGTGTGGAATTCTGCTGAGACTAACACAGACTTTTTTGAGTGTGAAAATATTCTTGGCAGTCATTTGCTTCACCCAGATATTTGGGGAATAGAAACCTATATCAGAGACACTGGTAAAATATTATGTGAAACAGTATCCAATAAATGATAGTCTTAATTCAGGACTTTAGTGTAGCTGCACATTCAGTGGAAATTATGCAAAGCAGGTTTCTTTCAGCCAGGAAAAACCATAAGCCTGGGTTTCAGGGAGAAACCCCACGGCACCTTCTTCTTCCTGGCCATCTGCGGGGAGGACTTGGTTTTGGAGGTGCCCTGTCATAGAGGCACGGCATAAAAGGGCAGCTCCCTGTTTTCAAGGAAGCCGGGGTAGGGGGAGCACAGAGGTTATGCTCTGGTCCTCACCTCCAGGTTCCAGGGCTGATGACAGTAAAAGAAAGCAGCACTGATCCGGGTGCGGAGTCTGGCACCGGGTTGTCTTCATTGGATTTGGAGTTGAACTTGCTTGGATTTCCTCCCTGGTGGGGTGCGGGTGGGGTTGGGGATATTTCCCTGCTGATACCGTGGTTTTGTCAGGATATTTCAGCGAAAACATTCTCCTATTGCTGATGCTTTTCAGTCAAAGAGGCTTTCATAAATTCCCTCTAATACCACAATGGAATTTATGAGAAATCCCAGAACTGATGTATGCAACTGCGTGTGTACCACAGTTACTCTGATTTATGGAAAAATACAAGACACAGAGGGTGAGCTGCCCTCCCATGCTTACCAATGAGCAAACAAGTGTTTACTTTGTACCTGTAACAGCATTGCTTTTGGTTCTACACTATGTTATGTTTAAAAATAACTTTATCTTACTTTACACCTACGGGGAAGGGGCTGGCATGAACAAATGCCAGTTTGTCCTTAATGAAGCCATTCATGCCAGATAGTTATGAACACGATGCGATGTGCCACCCTGGAGCAGAGAGAGCTTGCACACGGTCTATGCCCTGGTCCTTGCCATGCTTCTGTCACCTCAGTGGAGCAATGAGCCTTGCACATTTTGCTTCTTTCTTCTCATTCCTCGATCGATTTTTTTTTTCCAGGTCCCAGGCACTGTGATTGGTGCTGGGCTGGAGAGAGAAGATAAAAGCTGGCCTTTGCCCTTCATTCTAGTGAGGGTTGTAACAGAACAAAGCAAAAGCTGAAAAAACCGACTGCCACAAGTTTCTGCTTCATGTCCTAAGGGGCCCATCACGGCTGAGTGTGGCAGACATGGGTATACGTCTGCTAGTCATCATTCTGCGTATGAGGACAGCATACGGTTTCCTGGAAGACGTTGTACCTGGGCTGGACTTACAGGCACAAATAGGATTTCAGAAGGTGGAGAATGGAGGAAGTTCGAGGGAGCAGGTGGAGCAGGGGCGTGGCTAACAGCCCACTATCCTACCCACGGAACGCCATCCCCAGATACTTGCCTGTGTGCAGACGCCAGAACACGTCTCCAGGTCAGCGCCTGCGAAGCCCACCAAACACCACGGTGGGCCCCACCACGTCACTTTATAAAGGGAGGCACCAAGGCTCAGAGAGGTTCAAGCTGAGATGTGGAAGCTGGTGGCCCTGAACTGAGAATCTATGTCTTTCCCTCCATCACTGTATTGAATGAAGAGTTACGAACAACCAGATTAAGATCTAGAAGCCCAAGATGAGGAAAGGGATGACCAGGAGGCTGTAACTCTTCCTAACAGGCTCCAATCTTAGCAGATTCACATCCTTAGAGAGAGAGAGAAAACTCTCTTTGCTGATGTTAGAAACTCTTGACAAGATGCCAAACAGAAGATGCTAAAACTCTCATAACAGCACGGGCTGCAGTGTTGACGGGGAAGGCTGGCGCTGCCAACCAGTCAGAGGTGCAAGGCCAACACTGATGCTGAGCATGATTCAACAATGAATTCCTTAAAAGCATGAGTCATAACTCCTCACAGAAAGGGATAAAATCAGGTCACTAAATACAAGTCAAACCAAATGGAATTTGTCTTTGAGGAAAGAGCCATCAAAACCCTGATCCCCAGCAGGGCACGGCAGCCACCTCTGTGCCAAGCTAGTCAGGCATCGGTTCCCGGGATGACCAGAACTTTTCCCTCTGAAGAACCACTGAAAGGACCATGGATGTGTAGCTCAGGAAAGAGGTGACCGAGGAAGCTGGAAGACCTGGCTCCAAATACATACAGTGCTGCCATCAGGGAAAACCCCAACTTATTCTTCAGGGCCAATTGACCAATGGATGGAAGAGAGACACACTTCCATCTAATTTAAGGATTCGATTTCTAGCAAACATCAGAGTCATTTCTTGCTAACAAGGAGATTCTTGCCATCACAGAAGATCAAGCAAAGAAGTGAGGATCATCATCTGTTCGTGGTTCTTATGAGGGAACTAGATATTTTGTGGAAAGGTGACTTGAGTAACTTTAAAGAGTCTTATCAAAATGAAATGTCAAATGAAAATCATTAATTTTTAAAATGTGTGGAATTTTACAAGCCAGCACCCAAAGAATCACCAAATGTGAGGACATCATGAGGGGGACGCTGGGTCTGGAGGAGGAGGAGATCCAACACCTTTCCTTGTGGACAGAGAGTGAGTGGGACTTTATGGGGTGAGAGCCCAGGAGGCAGCAGGGTCCAGGGGCCGAGAGACGGACCTGGCTCTGATCTCCCCTGCCACACATGTGTTGGGAATCCCTGCAGGCTTCCTATCCAGGGCCACCCCTCCTGAAAAATAATGCATGAGCTTTCTTATATGTGAAATTTGTAGAAATCCAAATCATTGAAACCAAGTACAGTGGTAGTTACCAAGAATGGAGAAGAGAAGAAATGGGTCAGAGTATGATCTTACGGTTACGTGGGCTGAATCCATCTGGAGAGCTAATGTACAGATGAGGACTGTGGCGGATAACATTGTATTGTATCTTGGAAATTTGCTAAGAGGGTGGATTTCAGATCTCTTACCCACCCCCACCACCCTGACACAAAAGTAACTATGGAAGATCATTGCTATGTTAATTGGGCTTACTGTCATAATCATTTCACTATGTATATGTCTATCAAAACATCATGTTGTACGCCTTCAATACATACAATAGGAATTAAATACATACTTTTGAGAAAGGGCTAAGGGTCCAATCCCCTATATCCAGGCCACCTATCAGCTGATTACAACAGATACTGTTTACTCCATGCCAGACACAAGAACTGGGACAGTGGTCATGTCATCTTATGATATCCCCACAACTCCCTGTGTAAGTACTAGCATTATCCTGATTTACAGATGAGGTTGGCTGAGACCCATGAACTTCCAGATTTCTAGAATGAGTTCTGCTTGCCACCTTCCACCCAAAGAGATCAAGAGCTCTCGGGGGTGGGATGGAATACATGTCTCCATCAACCCAGCCTGCATGGTGGAGGGTGCAGGACCTAATATGGTTTGTCTGTGTCCCCACCCAAATCTCAACTTGAATTGTAATTTGCATGTGTGGAGGGAGGGACCTGTGGGGAGATGAGTGGATTATGGGAGTGGTTCCCCCATGCTGTTCTCATGATAGTGAGTGAGTGCTCATGAGATCTGGTTGTTTAATAAAGGTGTCTGGTGCTTCCCCACTTCGTTCTCTCTCACCTGCCAACATGTAAGATGTGCTTTGCTTCCCCTTCACCTTCTGCCATGATTGTAAGTTTCCTGAGGCCCCCCAGCCATGCAAAACTGTGAGTCAATTAAACTTCTTTTCTTTGTAAATTACCTAGTCTCAGGCCATTCTCTGTATCAGTGAGAAAATGAACTAATACAGGACACATGCTTAAGAAGAACCTGAGATTGCTAACTGAACTTAGTTTATGAAATGGAACCACTCTCTTTCTTCCCCCCTTAGTTTTCCCCTGTCCAGAAGCATTTAGTTTTCTAGAATGTTCATGATATATTTTGATGAATCCAATAGTAATTTTCAGACATCACCAATTCTACTAATCTCAAGCAAAAATGAAAGAAGAAAGCCTCTCCAGGAGCTTGTCTTGCCTTGTGACCAACCCCCGGGGTCAACTGGCTCAACCACAGAAAGCGTATGAACTCCCTGTGGGGTGGTATAGACACCCTTCATTCTGCCAGCAGCCTGCTCTCCATCACCCCCTCCATGTTTGTAACTTCTCTTTGTCTGAAGGGTCCCACAGAACCGCATGTGCTCCTCTGGAATTGCATTGCTATTCCTGTCTGTGAATCCCTGGAATTTCTCCAGACAACAACTGACACCCATGGACCTGAGACTGCCTGGTTGGAAGTGCAGGACAGAGGTAGCGTGACCACCCAGAGAGAGAAGAGCCCAGGCCCAAGCCCCAGGCTGGCCGTGCTGGGAGCCCCTTCTCATCCCAGAACCTTCTGGGGTGGGACTCACCTCCTCCCAATTCAAGGTTAAAGTGCCTCCCTGGCTTTGTCCCCTCCACTGCCTAGGCCATTCCACCTGACAAGACTATGCACTCGGCTTTGCCTGGCTCTCCTAGTGCTCCTGAGACCCACCATGCACCAGCTTCCCTCTGCCCCACACCAGATGCTGTCCCTCCTCTGCTTCCTGGGCTGATCAAAGCGTGACCAGTGCTGACTGAAGACGTCATGGAGACCCCTGGGAAGAACAAGAGCTCGTAACTGTACCCTGGCCAGGTGAAAACAGATGCCTACAAAAGTGACGGTAGAGTTAGGTAAGTGGGTCCTGGCACAAAAAGGCTCCGTCCTCCCTCCCCCAGTTGGTCTTATTTTGACATTCTGAGGGACAAGTCCTTGATTCTTGACTGTCCCAGCCATGCTCAGAACACAGCCCCCGGGGCAACATGGTGCTTTGGTGGTGGGGCAGTGTCCCCAGGACAGGCCCCCACACCAGACTGGGGCTTACTGGAGCCTGTGGTTCTGGCTGCCCTTTGGGGGTATCACACCCGCCTTCTTGGGCAGTGATGCAGCTCATTATAAACCTAAGACACCCACAGAATCTATTGTAACATAATTCCAGGCACTTTAAGGCACTATCAGTTATAACCTCCAAATAAAACCAAACCTGGATCAAAATGTATTTCATGTCGGAATTTTATCATAGTTATAAACTCTATCAGGGTTTGAAAGCACTGTGACATTAAATTTATCCACACTGCAAGACAGAAAGCCTGGGAGGAGACAAGTCACATTTGTTGGTTTTATTTTACCACCAGTACATTGAGAAATCAAATGGCCACTGTTTCCTAAATATACCAGAATGCACAGTTAATTCTGTTCCCTTGCTTGAGCCCATCGGTACAGTTCACGTAAATATTTCTCCCCAAGTGTTTTTGAGTCATCCTTCTATGGTCCAAACTGTTCTTCATTTGGGCATGGTTATTGACCTGCACAGAAATTAGAAGGTATTGACAAGCAATAGATACGGCTATGGGTATCTAGCCCTGGGGTTCTCACCGCTGGCTACAGAACGGACATTTAAAAATCAAACGACTGGTCTCCTTCCCTGAACAACGCAAAGCAAACCTCTGCAATGGGTACCATGCGTGAGAATTGAAAACCTGATTTCCGGCTGGGCGTGGTGGCTCATGCCTGTAATCCCAGCACTTTGGGAGGCCGAGGCGGGCGGATCATGAGGTCAGGAGATCGAGGCCATCCTGGCTAACACGGTGAAACCCCGTCTCTACTAAAAAATACTAAAAAATTAGCCGGGCGAGGTGGCGGGCGCCTGTAGTCCCAGCTAGGCGGGAGGCTGAGGCAGGAGAATGGCGTGAACCCCGGGGGATGGAGCCTGCAGTGAGCCGAGATCGCGCCACTGCACTCCAGCCTGGGTGAAAGAACGAGACTCCTTCTCAAAAAAAAAAAAAAAAAAAAAAAAAAAAAAAAAAACCTGATTTCCTAAGTGATTCTGCAGCACAGTGAGGGTTTTCAGCCACACCAGCACGTCCCAAACCGCGCGGGATGTGCAAGCTTACTGGGGATCTGGTTAAAATGCACACTCCAGCTCAATAGGTCCGGGACAAACCTGGAAAGCCTGCGTTTCTAACACATCCCCCCATGGACACTGATGGTGCTGCTCCAACAAGACCCACTAGCGGGAGGGCAGAGCCCCTGCACTGATGATGTGGGGTCCTGTCATTGTCATGCTCGCTGTGGAGGCCAGAATCCTCACAGGACCTCCCTGGGTGACAGCAGGTCCAGCCCTTGACAGTGGTGCAGGGTTCCCAGCTCCCACCAGATGGTCCTTCCATCTCCCCATAGCTACAAGGTCACTGTGGCTATGCTGAGAATTAGGGTGACAGGGCCCTACCTTGCCATCGGGAACAGCACCTGCTGTCCCCATAGAACCGTGTGTGTCTGTGACTCTGAAATAGTGAATGTCAGTTGTTTGCACCATCTAGAAAAGCTGAGATGCAGGTGTTCAGAAAATGCCATGGTAACGAGGGCTATGGCCCTGCGTCATGCTGGACAGATGCCCTTACCCTTGGCTTCACAGCCACCACAGAGCATTTATCCGAGACCATCTCACTCTGAGCAAAGGAAACTTTCTGTGAAGGAGCAGTTGGATGACTAGAGTGAGCACAGGATAAGAAAATTACACCTCTGACTGCTTCGGCCAGCATACAATTACAGGATATGTAGCAACTCAGTGGTGCCCAAGTAAATAGCAGCGGTGACGCCAGTTAAACCATTCTTGCAAGGGCAAGACCAGCTGGATTCCATGATATAGAGAAATACCACGTGTTTTTCGGCCAATCGTACCTTGCAATCTTTGCAGTCTTTACCCGATTAAATAATCCAGAGGACTTACCAGCAAAATGGAAGGAGAATCAGATCAGAGTCAGAACCCGTCCGCCATCCTCCATGTGGAGAAAAGAGTGAGGATCCCCGGGCTTGCGACTGAAGGCAGTCAAGGACAGAGGATGTGGAGTTGGAGAAGGAAATGGAAGCATAACCCACAAGCCATGGTCCCCACCCTGGTGCCTCAGTGGTCCCAGAAGCCATCACTTGCTGGCTAAAACTCAGAGGCGGCTCTGCCTGCTACTCTAGCCACCAAGGGCTGCGCTCAATACACAGCCCTCCAGCATAACCTAGAAGTCACAAGGTGGCCTTCCTCCCAAGAGAAGCTTCATCTCACTAGAAAGAAACGTCAGTGTCTACTCCCAAGGAAGACACTTAAATGTGGAAGGTCAGGCCTTAGAAATGCTGCTACCTCTTCAAAGAGCTCACCATATTTTTAAATAAAAAATGTTTGTATTTTATTTCAACTTTGTCAAGTGTTTCATAGCAGCAAAAATGTAAAACAAAACTTACATTCACATCACCAACACGACCATCTGAAAAACATATCTTTTTACCTTTCCGTGTCTGTAACTAGAAACCTGATGGGGCAGCGACTGGCTCTCTTCTCTATTCCTGCAAGCCCAGGGCACATACATGGTCTGGGATAGGGGCTGAGACAAGACTGTGTGGTCTCTACCTCTGCCAGGAGAAAGGGGGACATCCCCCAAGGCAGCCTCATAGGACAGCCAAAGGGCAAACTCATTTCAAACAGGATCAGTTGCCAATTTGAGGCTCTCAGCCCTAGAACAGGGCCAGGCCCCTGGTAGGTCCTCAGTCAATATTTGGGGAGAGAATAAAGAAATGATTATTTCTTCTTTTTTTTGTGGGGGGGTGGGAGGGGGATGACGTCTGTCTCTGTCACCCAGGCTGGAGTGCAGGGGCGCAATCTCAGCTCACTACAACCTCCACTTCCCAGGTTCACGCAATTCTCCTGCCTCGGCCTCCTGAGTAGCTAGGATTACAGGCACTTGCTGCCATACCCGGCTAATTGTTTGTATTTTTAGTAGAGATGGGGTCTCACCATGTTGGCCAGGATGGTCTCGAACTCCTAACCTCAGGTGATCCACCCATGTCATCCTCCCAAAGTGTTGGGATTACAGGCGTGAGCCACCCCACCCGGCCAATGATTATCTCTTCTGAAAAAGAATTTGAAATACGAGTCTTGAGCTTTTGATCAAAGAAATCTATCCAAAGAGAAGGGAAATTCTCAAAAGAGAAAGTGTTTTCTCCACTGGGATGTTGAAAGAGTCTTATTTGTAAAACTAAGAATTAAAAATAAATATCTGACAATATATCATGAAAAATAGATTCAACGAAAAGTGTTTGATCTTTCTTAATGTTGTGAAATTCTTTATTTTCTGTTGATGGGACTGCAAATTGTGAAAACATATTCAGGAGGGTAATTTGGTAACTAGCATCAAAGAGTGGTCAAAAAGTTTTGGCATCACTTGTAGGGATTCATCTTAAATGCATAATCAGAGAAGCAGGGACTGTGCGTGCCAATGTGCCCCGCCGGAAGGCATTTCTAATGTTATCTTTGGTAGGAGTAGGTGCATGGAATGAATTAGGGGAGTCATCAGTATGACAGTAAAAAGTGGAGTCTCTGAAGACAGACAGGTCCTGCGTCCTCGGAGACTGGGGCCAGGCACATGATAGCGCTGTACTTCCAACCATGGGCTCATCACAGTGCCTACTTGGCAGTGGTGTTAGCAGATTTAATGCGGTCACACCCAAAAGTGCTTAGCTCATACCTGGCTTATGGGAGGCACGCGACAGGTCAGATATCATCCTCATGGTGAGGTCAAACTCCACAGGCAAGTGGTATGATCGCCCCTTTTTCTACACCAGAACGCACCTTGCTGAGAGAGTCCAGCAGGTTATAGGACAGGTGAGCCAGGTTCTGTGCTTGCTCCATGCCAGACACAAGGATCACACCTTGAAAATGATACTGCAGTGAATCTCCATGATGAATCCTTTGCAGTACACACCCGCTTCTGGATGAAGACACTGAGATCAAGAGAGGTTAAATAGTAAGCTGGGATTTGAGGCCAGATCAGACTGCATTCATTCAATAGATGTTTATTGAGAATGTACTTTGTGGCAAAGAGTTGCAAGCGCCTGAGAAGCATCACTGAACAGGTGAAGACCCCAGTCCCTAGGATACTCATCTCCACCAGGAGATAAGCCACGGACAGCGTGCACAATACCCATGCAAATCGTACAGCATGTTGGTAGATGAGAAGTCCCGTGGGACGTTTTAAGTACAGGGAAGAGGCGAAGGAGGACTGTCACAGCAGACCTCGCTGAGAAGTGGACATCTGAGAAAGAACTTGAAGGTGGTCATGAAGTTATCTAAACAACACATAAAGGTATTGCTGTGATGGTATGTTACCTTTTTAAATTATACTGTAAGTTCTAGGGTACCTGTGCGTGCAGGTTTGTTTCATAGGTATACATGTGCTTCAGTGCCCAGGTCCTGGCAGCAATGGTATATATGTGCTTCAGTGCCCAGGTCCTGGCAGCAATGGTATACATGTGCTGCAGTGCCCAGGTCCTGGCAGCAATGCTGTATTAAAGTTTTGCAAGACGTTCTCATTTGGAGGTGGGGGGATGGGTAAAGGATTCACAGGAATCTCAGAATTATTTCATATAATTGCTTGTGAATCTATAATTATCAATTATGTCAAAACAAAAGGTTTAATTAACATGTATGCATGCATATACATAAGTAAAATAGGTACACCAGTGTATATGTATACGTATGCATGCATGTACGCACAGGTGCATGTACACACGGGGGAGTGCAGCAGGTCCCTCCGGCTCTGTGGGACGCTGCTGCAGAGGTAGGCGCCATCAGCCCTGGTCTTACTCAGCCGCCAGTTGTGTTCAACGCACCAGTCCCGTTCTTCCCTCTTAGATGCTCACTCGACTCCTCCTGGCTCAGGGCTTATCCTTTCAGTCTCCTCCGCGGGATTATCCTCTTATCCCAAATGTGCTGACACCAAGGGCGCTCCCGAGGTGCCTCTCTTACTTACACTCCCTATGACTGATCTGTCCAGGCCTACGTGGCATGGCCAATTGGCCATCCTGTTAAAACCACCCACTCAGCATGCCCATGCTAACCTCCGCCTTGTTCAGCGGCATCTGGGTCTTAACATCTCATCCTCCAGGTGGCCCTGGCTGAAGTCTGGGTGTGGGCTTTAACGCTGTGCTTTCTCTCACACCCGAATCTAGTCCATCAGCAAATCATACTTGCACCAACTTCCAAATCCACAGGAAAGCTCTCAGCTCCTACCATATCCATCGCTGCTCCTTGGCTCTCCACTTCCCCCACTAATATATTTTCCACTCAGGAGCCAGAATAATTTTGTAAGTCAAAACCTGTCATCCCAATACTCAAAACACAGTAACAGCTCCTCACTTCCTCCAAAGTGAAAGCCAAAGTTCCTGAGAATCTAACGGGTCCGGTGGGTTCCGGCCTCCCTTTTCTTCTCCGAGAGTCCCTAGGTATCCGCATGGACCTGCCGTGGGACCTGGCCACCTGTCATGTGTCTGCACTGAGCTGCACGGACGTCCTCATTTCTCATACAATTTAAACCACACTGACCTCCTGCTTGTTTCAAACACACCAGGCTCATTCTTTCCCTGACGTTTGCTCTGGGTTTGGACTACATTCATTCAACACATATTTATTGAGAATCTACTTCATGCCAAAGAGTTACAAGGCAGGTTGTCCCTGTTTATCACAGAGTAGTGTTCCGTTGTATGGACATGCTGCTGTGTGTCTCTTCATTGATTGGTGGACAATTGGGTTCTCTTCAGTTTGGGGCTATGTTGAATAAAGCTGCTATAAACATTTGCATACAGATTTTTGTGTGAATATATGATTTTTAAAATTGTCTTTTGGTAAATATTCATAAGTAGAATTGCTAGGTTATGTGAGAGTTGTATGTTAACTTTACAGAAAACTGACAAATGATTTTCCAAAGTGGTTGAATCATTCTGCACTCCCAGTAGCAATGTATGAGAGTTCTGGTTGCTCCACCTTCTTCCAACACTTGGTACAGACATCTTTTAAAATTTCAGCTTCTCTAGTGGGTGTGTGGTATCTCATTTCAGTCTCCAATATATGTAAACTTTTTAAAAGCGTGTGGTGTAAAAGTGTGATGTGTAGATTTCAGCTTTAATCAGTTCACACGGGATTGTTGTTAGGAGTTAACTCTGAGTGATTTAGCAATAGATCATTTTTCTTTTAGCTGTCATGTATTTTAAAATTATTTTCTATTATTAGCACAGATGTGTTATCTAATTCAATTGGAAAATAATGCAAACATAAGATGAAGCAGAAAGTGTTTCTGAAATATACGGCCAGCTTATCCTCAATGAAAAGGCATGGAAATGTGTTGTTGGGGCCCAGATGTTTTCTAAGGAACAGAAGTCCTTTATCCTACATCACAAAGCAAGTTAGGCCAGGACTGAGGCCAGAATGTGAACCTTGCATTAAAACAGGGGAACATCACACACCGGGGCCTGTTGTAGGGTGGGGGGTGAGGAGGGATAGCATTGGGAGATATACCTAATGTTGGATGACGAGTTAATGGGTGCAGCACACCAACATGGCACATGTATACATATGTAACTAACCTGCACGTTGTGCACATGTACCCTAAAACTTAAAGTATAATAAAAAAAGAAAAAATAATACAATAAAACAGAGCCAGTGTGAGTTGGCATGGATGCAATGCCCTGCGGCCTGCAGGAGGTGCAGACACAGTGGCTGTTCCCAGGCCACTTTAAGACCGAGCAGTGGACAGCTCCAAGGACTTAGGAAGCACTGAACAAGGGCGGGGGCTGTTTCAGAGCAGAGCCAGGCGCACCCCTTGGGCAAGGAAGGGCCTCAGGGAGGGGTCCGCAGAGGGTCCAGGAGTCTTGCTCACTCTACGCCTTCACTCTGTGGTCCTGGACTTCGGGAATTTGAGCTGCGATTCAATTAAAGAGGAATAATGAGGACTTAACATATTTTCAATGGTTGTGTTAAGTTTTACCAAGCAATGCCATGAGAAAATAGCATGTTATTTAAGAAAAGTTAAATGCACTATATGTGTAGGTGTGTATAGTCATATGTAAAAGATAACATCATGCAATGCAATTCCATGGACTGTTTCCTTGAAGTAGTAACTCTGTCAGATTGGGGGTCTATTTTGGACATTGGAGCCACAAGTGGAGCTCAGATATCCAGTGTGTGTGGCATGTCTGATAATTAATGTCAAAAGTGCTGAGTCAAATAGGATTGTGGACATAAAAGACACATCCTTGGCCTTGCTGTGCATTTTCATTCGCTTTGGAGCATATTGATGATCATGGGACCCTTGGGAGCCACAGCACCCAGGCCTCGGTTTAAGGGTCAAGGCAGACTCCCCCTGACCCCCTATCTCTTAGATGTCTAGGAACAAGGCAGAACTTCAATAGCAGGTTGCAAATCCAGCAAGTGAGGGCTTCAGGAGGGGGCCTGCAGGACCCACAGTCCCTAAATGACCCCCTTTCCAGAGGACTGCTCAACTTGGGGTTTCTGTCATCCCAGATAAAGCAGTCGATATTTTATCCGACAAGCACAACCCAACCAGATGAACCATGAAACCAGCTCTGCCCCTTCACTCTCTGGGACCCCACCCTCCATTTGGATTTCTTCTATAATTTTAAACACACCGATCTTAAATAAATCACGTCTTGTTTCCTTGCTGTACACAGGAAGTCCCGTTACCTGTGTGTATAGCACAGCACCTAGAACAGGTGATCTGGACATAGAAGTTGCTTAGTGGCTGTTTGTGAAATGAATCAAACAGGTGAGAGAAGTTGACAGCATCAGCCAGTGACCAGGTAACGGGGAGGGCCATTAATCCAGAAGGCCAGAGTCTGCACCCCATTTAGCATCAACACACAAGGAAAGAAGAGGCAGATGATGGGAAATGGTCTAAAGACTCACACAGGGCTATGGAAGAGAAGGGCCAGGGAGGGTCCAACCAGATGAAGCCTTAGAAACACCTGCCCAGACATTCAGGTGGCCGTGGTCCTCAGTGCCTGACATGGCTCTCAAGGCAAGTTCCTCTCTACAGACACTGCCTCTTAGCAATTCACGATCCATGCCAAATACAGGCTCGGGCTCTGCAGGTGTCAGAAGGTCAGTGTCATGGAGCTAGACTGATGCTCCATAGATATTCCTCAGAATGCTTGCAGCTCCCACAAAGAAACAACTAAAGAAAAGCGATATTCCCTTATGAATAAATAGACAAAAGACAAAAGCATAGACAAAAGAATAGCAAAAGCTGTTTTGTGTTCAAAGAGCCTTCTACAGCTTTTAAAAATAGACTGTTTTCCATAATAAGAACAATGATTATTTTTAAAAAGGTTAGTAACTCCAGGCCCATAAATCCAGGGAACAGCTAAACCTACCACAAGAGCTCCTCCTTCTAATATAAGCCCTCCAATTCTCGATTAAGCTGCTAAGTAGGTCATTAACAAGAGACCCGCGGACCCCATCAGCCCCCCGCTGGCCTGCTCACCGGCTGCACTGGGAAGTGGAGAGCTTGGAGTGATCAATTGCAACTCTGCCAAGGGCCCCGCTCATCTTCTTTCCTGGGGAACCTTGTGAGGGTGATATCTTGTGGGCCTAAGTCAACAATAAATAAGCGCCTAGTAACTTTCTTTGGAAAGATGAATGTAGTATATGCCTTTACAGTTTCGGGGGTTTACAGTAAATGGTGCTACAGGAATCAATCATGCTTGGAGAAAAGAGCAAAGGACAATGATTGTAGCTAAGACCTAATTAAATTAGGGAGGAAGTGATGCAACAGCCGCTACTCTAATTTCCTTGCTGTACATGTGAAGTCCTGTTACCTGCATGTCTATCACAGCACTCTAATAACTATTGAATATCATTTGATGTATAGCACAGTGGGCCCTTTGTCACTGTGGGCACCACATCTGCAGATTCTAGCGACCACAGACCAGATATATTCAGGAAAAAAAATTGCACCAAGCTCCAAAAAGCAAAACTTGAATTTGCTGCATGCCAAGTACTGTATAGAATCCATGCAAATGAAGTGAAGTGTAAGCATTGTATTAGGTATTATAAGAAATCTGGAAATGATTTAAAGTGTATGAGAGGTTGTGTGTAGGATGCACAAATACTTTGCTATTTTATATAGAAGACTCGAGCACTGTGGATTTGGGTATCCATGGAGGGTCCTGGAAACAGTTTTTCATCTATACCTAGGGATGACTGTATATGCATGTGCTTGTGCACACACACGCACACACACTCCGTCATGCTTCTCAGGTGATCAAGACCCAGGAAACCCAGTGTCTGTGTGTTCCTGAGGTTTCATGTACATCAGAGGTGGTGTTAGTACGAAGGTGGACTGCACATGGAGCTCAGCGTGGTCACCAGCAGAGGAGGCGCCCGTGAACCCAGCTCCATCTGAATTCCATCCATAGGAGCCGACAGGTGGATGTGCGTTCAGTGTGACCACCAGCAGGGGAGGCGCCCATGAACCCGGCTCCATCTGAATTCCGTCCATGGGAGCCAACAAGTGAATGTGTGCTCCGCAAGCCCGGTTACTGCTGTGTAGGTCCCAGGACATTTGCTTCTGGGAGTGTTAATGACCGAATGTGTCCAGGTCAGAGCTCACTCCCAAGAAGAGCCAGTGCCCTTCATTGAAGTCTGTAAGCGCCGTAAGCCCAGTATGCCTAGCACCGTTCTGCAGCTGTCCCTTCTCCCTGCTTTCCCGCGCTGCCCCGCCCTGCCCCGCCCTGCCCCGCCCTGCCCCCATTGCTGCTATGGCTCTCATCTCTCCTGTGCTCCTCATCTAAGTGTGCACCCCACTGCCCACCGAATTACTCAAGACCCAGACTTCAGCGTGATCTTTGGCTTCGTCTCTCCCTCAATCCCCTAAATCTAATCAGTGGACAGGTTCTGTCCATTCTAAATCAGAAGTCTCTTCAATCCCAGCTATTTCCCAAGTCCAGAATGAGGTCATGTCTTCTAGTCACAGCAACAACCTTGCCACTGGGCTCCGCGCAATCCACCTCCACCCTGTAGCCCGCATGACCATGCTAAAATAGAAATCTCATCCTGTGGCCCCTCCAAGGGATTCTCTTCACATGTCATAAGAAAAATAAAAACTGCTTTGCATGGGCTCTGGAATGACAGTCACTGCAATAGTTGATGTCTCTGTGAGTGAGTAGCCCGTGTGTTCACGTTTTGATGACTCTGCACAACCCTCTGGTGAGATGGGTGCAAATTGTGTCACTGTTTGCAGATCAAGAGCCTAAGGATTAGGAAAGTGAACAGGGCCTTGGAAACCACTCCAGGGGACACAAAAGTCATCCCTCCACCACCGAGCCTGCCTGACCTGCTCACCTCTCCAGCCCCACTTCCGGCCCCACATCTGGACTCTGGAGCCTTAGCCTTGAGCTCTTTGCCCTTGATGCCTCCTTCGTTGGCTTACAGAGCTTGTATTCATCTTTGAGCTCCCAGCTTGATCATCACTTCCTCCAGGAAGCCTTCCTTGGTTTCTCTGATGTGCTTCAATAACACTACCTGGCATTTGCTGTGACAGAGCCACCCACTGCCCAGGGAGCTTATTTGTCTCCTACACATTCATGGAAGCTCCCTGTGGACAAGGGACATCTTATCTGTGCATTTCCAAAAAGTCAGAGCTCAACTCATAGTAGATGCTTTAATGTGATGAATGACAATGACAAAAACTTGGCAGCCTCAATTCAGTCTGTTGTGGACATTCTGCTGTATTTCGGGTTGTGATTGTTGAGGTGGGGGAATGCTGCTATGGAGGGGGAATCTGGATGTATCTGCACATTCAGAGCCTTTCATTTGCTTAAAAGGGGGGGGCTGCACCAACTGTGTAGGGATCTCAGATGGGTGTCCTCAGTGACAGAAATGGGTGGACCCAGGTCACCTGTACCTGTGAATATGCACACATTTGCCTGAAAGGGGTCCCATGGAGGAGGGGTGAGCAGAGGGTACGCTGTGCCAGCGGGATGATTGTGTGGGAACAGGAGTAGACGTGGCGGCCTGTGGACCAAAGCCTCAAAGCCAATTTGCCTGTGGCCGAGAATTGTGCCTCCAAGCCCTGTTCTTGCACTATGTCCTCCAGTTCTGTCCCAGAGGCTAAGGCTGGGTGTTGGGGGCAGATGGCGGGCAATGCCATCTTCTGGAAGGCACGTGGCATGATGCATTTACCTGGACTCACTTTGTGATGCTCACGTTCGGCCTTGGCGGGAGTTCAGTCTGATTCTGAGCTTCTGCCGAGGACTAATGTCACTGTGTAGCCACTTCCTCTTCTTCCGATTGAGGCCTTACCTGGGCCCCCTCTCTCTGCGGGGGTTCACACAGAGCACAGTCTGTCCCCCCAAAACCTGATCCTCCTACATCCTGAAGCAGGGTATCTGTGGGGGAATGCACGGCAAAGCTAATCATCCGATTTTTATATTTCTAAAGCTGGGGAGCATCTCAAACTTTACAGCAGAGCCAGGTAGCTGGTAAGGGCACTAGACTTTGCCATGGCCTGGTAGCTTATCTCTGTCTCTCAGCAGATGTGACACAAGTCAGCATCTGTCCACCCTGGTTGTCTTCACAGAGCTGGTCAGTGGTGGGTGCCAGGGGCAGGCCTCTGTTTCCACCCTGTTTCTCCCCTGAAGCCAAGTGAATTGGCGTGAACATACAGGAACAGAGATCTGGGAGTGTCCCTGTCCTGGTGGTGACCTCAACCCATTTTTCTACCTGGCCCCTTTCTTTAGACCATAATCATTTATCAAAACCCAGGTGAGACATGACAATCCCATCACGTTTCATCATGATGCAATGGCAAGAATTCTGGAAAACCCCAGTGAGACTGATTCACTTTCTAACCATGTTTCTCATTTCAGGTAGAGAGAGTCACAGCTTGCCTATCAGCGCAATGGTGAGAATTAACTAAACATGTGTATCTTGAGGTACATCTGGGAGGTGGGTGACAATGCACAAGACCCTATCAGGAGACACCCAGACACTTAGAATCTGTCTTGAGGGTCACAACCAGTGTGAGTGGATGTGATAAATGCAGGTGCAGCTTAGAATATAAATACCTTAGGCAGTCCCCCAAGGAAGAAATCAGTGCATGTGCAGATAGCTGGGGGAAGAGAAAGTCTGGGGTGGGGTGGGGGCCTTTCTGCACAGTGCTGTGGCTGTGGAGCTGGAATACCAGGTTGACTCCCACAGGAGACAGAGGCACTTTGTCATGGCGCCTTGCGTGAGTGGATGTGGGCATAGCCACCTTCCTTGAAAGGGGGGTTGAGATTCAGAGGCAGACACTGAGCCCCTCCTTGGCCCCTCCTGTCTGCCCTCCTCCCACGAGCATGAGCAGCTTCTGCCCCATCTCTGTGCGCCTCGTGGGTGCACAGCTTCCTCAGCTCCCATCTCTTGTCTCGGAGGCTGTCTTCTGTGCTCCCTCATCCACAACTCCTTTGTGTGCTCATTGCCATCTCTGCGGACAGAGTGTCAGTCCTGTCCCTCCAAGCCCTTCCCAAGACCCCAGTACCACTCCCTCTTCCCTGAGACCAGGGTTCTCCTGTCCTGGGCGCACCTGCTCCTGTCCTCTCAATGCAGCTGGGGGAACTGGAACCTCTTGGTTGCACACAGCATTGGCTGATGCTGCACCCATGGACCTGGGCATCCTAGAGGGCCAGGAAGCTGAGGAGTGGCAGTACCCCTGGGGTGAGTGGAGCCAACATTCACCCTTCACCGAGGCTCCGATCTTGGCAAAGGGAACCCCCGCTGGTCTTGGAGGAGAGGCCACCATGAGATGAAATCTCTCGTGCTTGGTGGCACGGTGGCATCTGCGGTGCTCACTTTTCCATACTTGCTGTCTTCCCTGGTTTCATCCTCCCAGGGCAGTTATTTTTTATCCTCACCATGCATGAACGGTTGAGTTTGAGGTACTCACTACCTTCAAAGTCAGAGTTGAAATCTGACCCAACTCCACTCTTTTGACTCCAAGTATAGTGATGGCCTCTGAGTGGAGGGTGGAGGATTCCCTGGGTGGCCCCAGGAGCTGTAGCAGGAGGGGAGTCTCCTGCACTAAGGAGCAGTAAAATTCAGGGGTGGCAAAATGTGCACCAAGACGGGAGCTCCCAGGGCAGCCCAGAGGGAAGTGACCACCTCACGTGGTGACCTCATGTGAGGGACTGGTTTCCCTAGAAGCAGAGCTGGAAACAAGGGCTCTGGTTCAAGTGCATAAGGTAGTGTCTCAGGAGAAACCCTTGAAGGAGGGAGAGAAGCAGTGAAGATAAGAGAGGAAGCTGAAGAATGCAGCTTAGGGTCAAGGGCAGCCTCAATCTGCCCCATGGGGGCCCTGGATCATCCACATCACTGTGGTGTCTGCCCTACCTGAATGCTCTGGGCCACCCTGGTTGGGCTGGGGTGTCCCATCATCCAGAAACCTTCAGGCAACGCAGCTCCAGCCTCCCAGGGCAGCCTCGGTGAAGGTTGCAGGTGCGAGCTGTTGGCAGCAACCCTCACCAGGAAGCAGCTGGCAAAGAAGATCCTTGGGTCCCCGGCAGGGCCCAGCAGGTCCATCCATGGGCAAAGAGAAGACTAGAAAGCTCCATATCCCCACCTCCAGCTCTGGGCAGACTGGCAGCTGGGCCAGGCAGAGCTGGGAAGCTATGAAGGGCGTTATTTGTTTTAAGTTTGGACAGGTTCATGTTAGAAGATAAATTGTCGGCCAGGCACAGTGGCTGACACCTGTAATCCCAGCACTTTGGGAGGCTGGGGTGGGCAGATCATGAGGTCAGGAGATCGAGACCATCCTGGCTAACACAGTGAAACCTTGTCTCCGCTAAAAATAAAAATAAAAAAATAAAAAATAAAATAAAAATAAAAATTAGCCAGGCGTTGTGGCAGGCACCTGTGGTCCCAGCTACTCGGGAGGCTGAGGCAGGAGAATGGCGTGAACCCGGGAGGCGGAGCTTGCAGTGAGCCGAGATGGTGCCACTGCACTCCAGCCTGCATGACAAAGCGAGACTCTGTCTCAAAAAAAAAGAGAGAGAGAGAAGATGAATTGTCTCCCAGTCAACCAGAAATACAGGTTACCGAAGGCAATGGATGGAACCAGAGAGGAAGCCTTAATGTAGAACTGAAGGGGAGCAACCCAGGGTGCAGCTGGGTGACTCAAGAGAAGAGGGGGGAAGGCCCTGCTAGGGCTGAGCCAGCCATGGAGAGGAAGGCCTGGCTAGGAGGCAGAGTGGGGCAGGAGCTCAGGCTACTGAAGACAAGCTATGCCCTGGCTGAGGCCAGTGATGCAGAGAAGCCAGGGAGGGAGGGTGGACGGGGAGATGACACCCATCTCCAGGAGAGATACTCCTTTGGGGAGAGGGCTGGTGCCACTTTCCCTCTAATGCTATAAAATAGGGAGCCTCACTGGGCCACGGGCCATGCAGATCTCTAGCCAAAAGTGAGTTCAGATGTGGCTATTGGTAGTGGGGGCCTTGGAAGTTCTTAAGGGACCAGAAAAGGCTGGGTGTACTAGTCCTAGCTAAGGAGTATGTTTGTCACATGAAGGGGACTGCCCCTCAGCCCTCTGCAGAGGTAGGAGCCTGCAGAGTGAGATGGGGCAAGGGGAGGGCTGGAGATTGCAGAAGAAAGAGCCACTAAGTCAGCGAGAGCATGCACCGTGAGGAAGAAGGAAGCCTTGCAGGGAACAGCCCAGCCGGCCTCGCCGGGATGGCCCTTCCGCGTTTCCTCCTGCTGATTCATGACCAGGAGCAGGAAAGTGCAGGGGGCAGAGGGCCGCACCTCAGCGTGACCACCATCCATCTGTCCTTCCTGGTGGCTCCATGCTCCGGGGAAACGTCCATGAGGAGGAAAGGAGACGATATATGCGCAGACGCTTTGGGAATAAAAGTGCTCCATAAATACAAAGAGTTAGCACCATGTCAAGGCAGAATTTATTTCAGAAACACAGCCTGATGCTCTGGGATGCTGAAATGCCAGGGCACCACACCATCTTGGTGATATGTTTGTCATTTGAATAGGTACATCGCTGCTTCCCCCACGCTGGCCAGGCCCAGAAGGGGACAGAAATAAATCAGCAGGAAATTACATATTTTTTACAGTGTCAAAACAACACTTTCTATGTTGGAGTTGGGAGAAAACCAATTCACCTCTTTTCCCAGCCAGCAGAAACACGTTGCATCTCCCGAGTGCCCCAGGGAGAAGAAAGAAAAGAAACAAGAGAAGGCGGAGCCCAGGTACTGGGGGCTTCCGCCAAAGAGCACCTTTCCCACCGCACCTTAACCCTGGCATCTAGAGGACTCCTGGGAAAATGGTTCTGCAGCTCCCCATACATACAGGGAACATTTCCAGGAGCCTCACGAACCCACTGACCTTCCCTGCACCCAACTACCTGTCCCTTTGAAGGGCGCCCAGCAGGCTGGCCTCCAAGTCCCCATCCTGTAAACCAAACTCCTAGGGCCTGGGTGTTTTCTTCATGTACCATGACTCATTTACTTGATCCAATTCCTCCTTTTCTCTTTTCTTTTTTTGAGATGGAGTTTCACTCTTGTTTCCCAGGCTGGAGTGCAATGGTATGATCTTGGCTCACTGCAACCTCCGCCTCCGACGTTCAAGCAATTCTCCTGCCTCAGCCTCCCAAGTAGCTGGAATTACAGGTGCCTGCCACCATGCCCAACAAATTTTTGTATTTTTAGTAGAGAGGGGTTTCATCATGTTGGCCAGGCTGGTCTCGAACTCCTGATCTCAGGTGATCCACCCGCCTTGGCCTCCCAAAATACTGAGATTATAGGCGTGAGCCACTGCATCTGGCCCCAATTCATCCTTTTCAAGTCTTAGTATAACTGCACAGAGATGTGTCATCCTGGAAAGGGACTGACATTCTCATGGCAGACAGCTGAGACATCAGCAGGAAAACACTGACCAAGGAGACCAGAGACACAGGTCCTGGTCAAGTCCTGGCTCGGTGAATTCACTGGAAAAGCTGAGTTGCAAATATTTGCCTTGTAGATTTGGAGTTACTAATGGAATCAAGTGGTAATGTTTAATTAAATCTCCTGCAAACTGTGAGGGTGATATCTATTCTTATTCGATTGAAATATCTTCTACATAGTGGTGGCTCATGCCTGTAATCCTAGGAGTTCGAGACCAGCCTGGCTAACATGGTGAGACCCTGTCTCTACTAAAAATACAAAAAATTAGCCAGGTGCAGTGGTTCATGCCTGAAATCTGAGCAACTCGGGAGGCTGAGGTGGGAGGATCGCTTGAACCCAGGAGGTCGAGGCTGCAGTGACCCAAGATCACACCACTGAACTTCAGCCTGGGCGACAGAGCAAGATCCTGTTTAAAAAAAAAGAGAGAGAAATATCTTCTACATATTATTACATCTCTCAACTAATATCTTGTCCTCATCCTCAAGGTTAAAACCAATGGATATCTGAAAAGCAGACTCAGATTACCTGTGTTAATGCAGCTGCCTCTCATCTGCCTTCAAACTGCACCTGCCAGGTTGCTCAATTATTTCGGCTTTTATTGTTGCTGCTTTGGACTACAAAAGGGCTCTGCGGTCCATCTCTGTCTATTGCAAGGGCATCCTCTGGACCATGAGTGCCATGTCAGTTTTGGGCTTCTCTGGAATATCTCTCTTGTACATTGCTAAATTAGTTTATTTCTATCTTGATATCTAGTATTACCAAACTGCAGTCATTGAATGATGGACTAGACTTTCAAGGTACAAAATAGAAGTTTATGGCCCCACTCAACCCCATCTCCAGCACCAGTCATCAGTGAAACTCGAGCATGCTGCCTGCCTGTGTACATATTTCCAAGATGGAAAAGTTCAATTTATAGAAAAGCAGAGCTGCTAGGAGCCCAACTCTGCAAAGCCCCAGACAGGTGCTCTGCTAATGACAAAAGGCTGGCTTAGTTGTATTTAAATTATATTCAAAATGAATTTTTGAATTAATTAGATAATTTCCCAAATAAGACTATGGACATATACATGATCACTTTAAATACCTCGTTCTTTAACATTTATGTAAAAAGTTCTCCGGAGAATTGAAGATACAGAAACCTTCCAGCCACCAAGCATTTCCTCCAAGCTTTTTGCTTTCTCACTTTTCCCCTTTTTCTACCAGAAGGAAATGGCAGTGGAACCAGATCAGCATCTAAAGTAAAGAGATGGGGTTGGGTTTGAAAGTTTCATCTTGAAATATTTCATAAATATTTCACATTTAAGAAAATATACCTAAACTGTCTAAGGCAGAAAGAACATTATAATTCATAGCAATGTGCCCCTCACCTTGCTTATGCAATAGAAGTTCCAGTGCAGCCCCGGGTCTCCCTCTTTGAGCACATCTTTCCGTCTTCCTGCCCTCCTGCCTTCCTGAATTTTGTGTTTATTTTTCCATTTGTAGCTTTTCTATATATGTTTTCGTAAAGAAAATAGTATTGATAATTTCACAATTTAAAATTATAACATTGAGTGTATATAAAGCTGGTCTCATAGTAACTACATTCTCTAGAATGAGGGAGAGCCCATTTCAATGTTGTTCTACTAGGTGGGACCAGTTGTCCTAGGACGATTGAATAAAAAAATTCATCCTCCCCATCCACCATGGGACCGTCTGGTGCTGCGGGACACCATCCTGGTTGTGTGGGTCTGGTTCTGGGCTCTCTCCTCCTGTTGGCCTGGTGCCCTTCCTTGCACCTTCCCTCATTGTCCAATTACTGTAGCCTTAGGATATAAATGTCTTACTATGTGGCTGGACACTCTCTGTGCTTGGCTCTTCTCTGGGAGTTTCTTATCTATTCGTAGCCCTTGGCATTTTCATATAAATTTTACATTCAGTTTGTAAAGTTCCAAGAAAAACCCTGTTGAGATTTTGATTAGAATTGTATTGAAAAATTAGACCAATTTACAGAGAGTTCCCAGATTTTTCAACATTTGATTTTATTATCCATGAACTTGGCATCTCTTCTCCCTTATTTATGTCTCCTCTAATGTCTTTCAGAAAACAATAATAATTTTCTCATAAAGGATGACTCACTTCTTTGGCTAATTCCGTGTCTTTTTCTAAGTGCTATTGTTAATAGTATCAGTATCAGTCAGAGCAGGATGTGTTATATTGCAGTAACAAACAGCCCCCAGATTTCGGGGGCTGAAACATTGAGGCTACATGTCCAGAGAGGAATGTCTAAAGGCGCTGCTACAGTTCATATATTTGTCCTCTCCAAACCTCCTGCTGAAATGTAATCCCCAGTGTTGGAGAGGGGCCTGGTGGGGAGGTATTTGGGTCATGGGGGTGGATACCTCATGGATGTCTTGTTGCCATCCTTGAGTGAGTTATTGCTCTGCTAGTTTACAAGAGAGCTGATTATTAAAGAGAGCCTGACTCTCTCTCTCTCTCTCTCTCTCTTCTCTCTTCTCTCTCACCATGTGACATGCTGTTTCTCTTCTTCTGCGTGTTCCTGAAGTCCTGACCAGAAGCAGATGCTAGCACCATGCTTCCTGTACAGTCTGCAGAATTGTGAGCCAAATAAATTTCTTTCCCTTATAAATGACCCAGTCTCAGGTATTCCTTTATAGCAATGCAAAATGAACTAATACAAGCTTCTATCTCTGAAGATGTGAATACCACTCTAATGGTTCTTCGAAGATCTCACGATCAATCCTCACACTGACCCTTCCATCTTATGGTGTTGCTTGCTCATTCTGAATTGAAGAATCAGATACTTAAGTGCCACTCATATCAGAGATGTGGGTATTTGTTTATAGCAATAACACTCAAGGCACTCCAAAGCCATCCATTTCAATGGACATTTCTCCCTTTCAAATGGAGCTTCTTTATCTGCCCTCACTGGTGGTGTGGAAAAGTGTTTGAGCAGGAGGCTTTCCACACTTTTTGTTCTCTGTGACTCCCATGGTGGATCTGGGGTCCAGAACTGTAAAGGGAATCCAGAGTTTTGACTGAGCTCCTTGACAAACCCATCATGTCCTTCACGCCAATGGCTATTGCTGGACCCTGGAAGGCCCACTTGTTAAAAAGCCTGCTGGGGCCAGGGACTGGTGTGAGCTTGCCTGGAAATGTCTGCAAATATTCTCGACAAAGAACCCCTCCTTCCCAAGCCCTTCTCAGGGATTTCTGGGGCTGAAACAGGTATCTTCTAAGGGGGACAGCAAGGACTCTGGCTTCATGGGCAGGACCAGGGTTGCTCTTCAGAGACACTAAATACACCCTTTTCCCAGGGACACATCATCAGAGAATTAGGACACTTACTTCTGCCACCTAACCCAGTAGATTACTGCTGCCCCACACAGAGTTCTCAAATAAAAGAAATCAAGCAAGTTAAACACAGGCTTATTATACAGTTCGGCCATTCTCCTCCTTGGAATCTACCCAAGAAAAATGAAGACATACATTCATGTAAAGATATGTGCATGAGTGTTCATAACAGCATTATTCATAAGAGCCCAGAGCAGGCAGCAATCCAAATGTCCATCAGTTGGGTAATTTATAACACAAATGAGCTGCATCCATGCCCTGGAATGCTACTTGGTGAGAAAAAGGAAGACACTGCTGAGACACGCTACAGAGTGGATGAACCTCAAAAGCATGCTGAACGAAAGAAGCTGGGTGCAAAAGAAACTAGATGCACAGTGTGATTCTGTTTATAAGAAATATTCAGGAACAGCACGTTTAGAAGCACAGACAGCAGACCAGTGCTCACCTAAGGGCTGGAGGTTGAACAGAGATTAAGCAGAAAACAGGTGTCAGGGAGTTTGTTGGGGTGAAAATGTTCTAAATCCAGATTGTTGCAATGATTGCACAACTCTAAAAATTTAGATAAAATATAGTTGAATTGTACTCATACAATAGGTGAGTTTTATTATAAACTATACCTCAGTACAGCTGTTAAATATATATATAAATATATATAAATTTTTATATAAATATAAATATAAATACAAATATTTATAAATATAAATATAAATATAAGTACTTATAAATATAAATATATAAAAATATAAGTATTTATATGTAAATATAAATATTTATATAAATTTATACAAATATATATTATATATAATTTAAATATATATATTTATATATAAATATATATAATTTATATAAATACATATAAATTATATATATAATTATATATAAATAAATAAATAAACAAATATATATGTATATATAGCTTGTACAATCCATCAACCTCACTCCTACATATTTGTACAGAAGAAATAAAAGGAAATACTCACACAAGATCTGTTTGTAAAGGCTCACAGCAGTTTCGTTCACAATAGCCAAAACCTGGAAACAATCCACGTATCAACTGGTAAGTGGGTGAACAAGTTGCAATAAGACCTCACAATGGAACACTATTCTGCAATAAGAAGTAACAAACTACATGACATAATATGATTAAATCTCAAAAACGTGTGTGGTGCCGTCAGTAGGGCATTCTGGACAAGACAGGGCCACGACGAAAGTCGATCAGCATGGCGAGCTGTGGCTGGGGCGGGGCCTGGTGGCAGAGGGTCCGGTGCTGTGGGGAAGTGAAAGTGCTTCTCATGGTATTTGAGGGTGGCTGCACGACCATGTGCATTTATCCAAACTCACAGAACCTACACTTCCAAAGGGGGACTCCTACTGTGTGTAAACTAGCCCGTGATACACCTGACTTGGACCTGGAATATCCACAGTTCTACTTAGGTGCATCAAATAATTTTCGGCCTGATGATCGTGGAGCTGTTTCCAGCCTGCAGCCGCCTGGCTCATGCCGTCTGCTTTGAATGTTAGCCCTGGACATTACTTTCGTGACCCCAGGATGCTATTCTTGAGCTTTGTTTCCCTCACCAGTAAAGGGAGTCACTGATGGAAGCCACTGCCTGGAGATCCTGTCCAAATCACAGAAGAATGTGGAAGCACCTTCAACAGAGGGACTTCTTTTCAAATCGAAGCTTCTGTGAACTCTATAAGCTGCAGAAGAGTGGAGTTCGGCAATGCCCAGAAGAGGAGTGCCAGGAAGCCACACTCCCAGCAAGTGTGGGGACGCACTGCTCCAGCTCTGAGCCTGCTCCTCTCGGCAGCACAGGCCTGGGCTCCCACTCAGGGCTGGTGCAGGAGCACATTAGGGAGCTTGGGGATGTAGGGTCCTATCTGGTCCCCACCTCTGCCATCCACTGTGACTGAGGCATTGGGGGAGGGCGGCCCAGGCTGGAGGGGCAAGCTGGGACAGGGACAGGGAACACACCTCTGAGTGCAGTGGTCGGGGAAGAGGTGGGGATGCAAAGACTAGATGTGGGTGCTTTTCATTCCAAAGCAGACACTGCTGGCTTAGGGGTAACCTGCCCTGGTCCAACTGAGGGTTTATCGCTGTCTCACCCTCTCTCTCTCACATACATAGGCATCCCTGAAAACAAGGGGTCTCAGAAGGGCCAGCCCCTTTGTGCACAGGTGTCGGGGGAGCCCTGGGGGACTGGAGGGCCCTCGGGTGCCCCCCTCTGCCTTCAGGAAGCCTGACCAGGGCAGGAACCCCTACACAGGAACCCGTGGGCTGTAAGCTTCATCTGCACGCCCGCTCTCTGAAAGAGCTGAGGCCCCAGGGTGTCCCTTAGGTCTGTGGTCTTTTGCCCTTCTGTACCCAAGCCCAGGACCTGACCTTCACCACCAGCCCTGCCCATGAGGAGAGGGACAGTGCTCCAGACCAATGGCATCTGTTGGTGGTGAGGGGACTCCAGCGCCCCTGCCCAGTGGAGACCCAGGAGCTAGGCATGCAGGCCACTGAGCATGGGCCTCCCCCTGGGACACACATACAGCCACGCTTGGACCAGCCATAGACCCAGGAGATGGGCATACAGAGCCACTGAACATGAGCCTCCCTCGGGACACACACACGGCCGCCCTTGGACCAGCCATAGATGTGCAGACTTCTGTTCTGAAAGGAGTGAGGCCAGGCTGAAACAGAGGGCCGGGACCATCGGCAGGAGGAGCCCACAGCTCATGGAGGGTCCCACAGTGCACATAGAGGAGGCCTGAGCTCCATCAGTGGGGCGATGCCCAGGAGTAAGGGTGGCCCCACGCCCTTCGATCCCCTTGTCTGGAGCTGGCTCCTCGCCCACTGCCCTAGATCTGGAAGCTTGGTCACTTCTGTAGCCCACAGAACGTGGAGGATACAATGTCCCGTGTTTCCTGGACCAGGCCTCATGGGGCCAAGCTTCTGCCTGTGGTCTCCTGGAATGTCCCTCCCTCCCTCCCTTCTTTCTTTCTTTCTTTCTTTCTTTCTTTCTTTCTTTCTTTCTTTCTTTCTTTCTTTCTTTCTTTCTTTCTTTCTTTCTTTCTTCTTCTTCTTTCTTTCTTCTTTCTTTCTTTCTTCTTTCTTTCTCTCTCTCTTTCTCTCTTTCTTTCTTTCTGTCTTTCTGTCTTTCTCAGACTTTCACTCTTGTTGCCCAGACTGGAGTGGAATGGTGCTATCTCGGCTCACCACAACCTCCACCCACCGGGTTCAAGCAATTCTCCTGCCTCAGCCTCCCAAGTAGCTGAGATTACAGGCATGTGCCACTATGCCTGGATAATTTTGTATTTTTAGTAGACACAGGGTTTCTCCATATTGGTCCAGCTGATCTTGAACTCCCGACCTCGGGTGATCTGCCTGCCTCAGCCTCCCAAAGTGCTGGGATTACAGGTGTGAGCCACCAAGCCTGGCCAGAATGTTCTTTCTAGAAACCCCAGGTGCAGGTGCCCACGAAAGTCCTTCTACCCTGAGACCAGCACAACCAAGGAACCCTGTCAAAAGCCCCATGGAGGTGATTTCACAGCTCCCCTGCTATGGCGCCTCACATGAAGGGGAAGCCGCCTATGAGTGAGTGTGTTGGGAACAAGCCCCCCAAAATCTGGCCATAAACTGGCCCCAAAACTGGCCATAAACAAAATCTCTGCCGCACTGTGACATGTTCATGATGGCCATGACGCCCACGCTGGAAGGTTGTGGGTTTACGGGAATGAGGGCAAGGAACACCTAGCCCGCCCAGGGCATTCTTTTTTTTTCTTTTTTTTTGAGACGGAGTCTCGCTCTGTAGCGCAGGCTGGAGTGCAGTGGCGCGATCTCAGCTCACTGCAAGCTCCGCCTCCCGGGTTCACGCCATTCTCCTGCCTCAGCCTCCCAAGTAGCTGGGACTGCAGGCGCCCGCCACCACACCCGGCTAGTTTTTTTTTTTTTTTTTTTGTATTTTTAGTAGAGACGGGGTTTCACCATGTTAGCCAGGATGGTCTCAATCTCCTGACCTCATGACCCGCCTGCCTTAAGCCACAAACAATAGCATGAGCCATCTGTGCCTTAAGGACATGCTCCTGCTGCAGGTAACTAGCCCAACCTATTCCTTTAATTTGGCCCATCCCTTCGTTTCCCATAAGGGATACTTTTAGTTAATTTAACATCTATAGAAACAATGCTAATGACTGGTCTGCTGTTAATAAATATGTGGGTAAATCTCTGTTTGGAGCTCTCAGCTCTGAAGACTGTGAGACCCCTGATTTGCCACTTCACACCTCTATATTTCTGTGTGTGTGTCTTTAATTCCTCTGGCGCCACTGGGTTAGGGTCTCCTCGACAGAGCTGGTCTCAGCATGAGTGCCTCGAGGCCCCTTAGCTGGCACAGCAGTGAGGATCCCTGCCTGAAGTGGAGCCTGCAGGGGTTCTGATCCCGAAAGTCACAAACCCTGATGCCAATGCTTGGTGCTTTCAGGAGTAATGCCCTGTGGGTGGCTTTGTCATGTCACAGGGAACGGTAGACATTCACTTCCCTGGGCGGCCTCCTATGTGCACATGCAGAGGGTCAAATCCGACTCTTCGGAAGGCAGGTGGAGGCGTGGCCAGGCCCTGCTGCACAGGGGGAGCTGCCAGCCCGGGTTCCCCAGGACGGGCCTGGTGGACGCCTGTTTCCTCAGCCTCATTTTCGGTAGCTCCTCTTTCATGCTCAACAGGGCCTCGTGCAAGCAAGGAACTAGAATGGCCCCTGTCGTGGGTCCTTCTGAGGAGCGGTGGGGCCCAGGCCTCAATGCATTTTCCAAGTGGTCCTTCTGCCCAGCTCCACCAGCCCAGGGCTGCTGCCCCCACCATGCTGTGCTTGCGGGGTGAAGAGGGGCAACTTGCCTTGACCCCTGACCCTGACGGGGGCAGGGAAAGCCTCTCCATGGACTCTCCACAGAAGGTGTGGGCTGGGCCCAGACAGCCCTCCCACAGGATGCACAGTGAGGCTGCCCAGCCCTCTGTGCCAGCCAGAAGCTGAAAGAAGGCGTCTGAAATCCGGTTTCAGCCCACGGTTTCTTAAACCACTAGAGAGTGCAGGGTGAGGGAGATCGAGCTGCCTCGTGGCAGAAGGGTGGGTTTTATGGATACTTGTCTGCAGCTGAGACATGTGCAAATGATAGAAAGGAGTGGAATAAAAAGTTCCCAGATAAAAATAATTTACTGAGCCATCTGTACGCAGTTGCTTGGAAAGAGACATGAAGCTGTGATCTCCGCTTGTCAACTTTCCCCCTAAATTCTGTTGGACACAAAACTGGTGAAATACGGTCACAATTTACCCATAAAATTATTTCTTTATATGACAAAGTCATTCTTTGTCTCCAAAGTCATTCATTCTTCAGCCACCTGGGCCCTGGGCATGTGTTTTTGGAAGATCCGTGTCCTGTCTTTTATCTTTTTCTGAAATGAGACATGAGGCACATTGCTGGTGTGTCGGAGAGATGCGCTTCGCATATTGGACAAGCAGGAACAGATGGACACCATTGTGGTGCTCACAAGGTACCAAGTTCACTTCCAATTTCAGGAGAGGCGATTCCGCCTTATGGGCTGTCTACAGCTGGTCAACCAGAGGAAGCTGGTGGCACACACAACCCGTATTTGTAAACGCTCTGGGAATGAAATGCCTGTGCAAATAGAATCTTGGTAAAATGTTTATCCAAAAATAAAGTGGTGATATCGCATTTATATATTTACTTCTAGATAAAATAAAATTGATCAAACAAATGTGGTGTCTTAACCACACAGCAGTCATTTTCATCAGGTAAATAAGCCATTCATGGTGTGTTTAGGGAAAAGTACACTCTAAACTTCCTCTAACGAGAAGTCAAAGGGATAATCAGTTCCCATCCAGAACAAAATACACATCTAACCTTTGATGGTTCAGCATTACCGAACAATTTCTTCATTCAGTTCAAGATATTAAGATCAAAGAATGACATCAGCTTAAGCTCTTGGCACAGGCATTCTCACTGGTGAATTCTGCCCAGTATCCCAGGAATCAGTAACTTCCATGCTATTTAACATCGTCCAGTACAGGAATATGATAGAATATTATCTAATACATTTTAGTGTTTGCAAATTTTATTTATTATGCTCACCTGTATTTATTGGCCACCTAACCTAACCTAGGTGGCCAATAAATACAGCATTCTATGCAGTAGAGTTATGGAAGAGAACAAAAGAGAAGCATGTCACTGTCCTTGTGGGAATCACCTTCCAATGGCTGGGATGGAACAGTTGTCAAATGATTAAATGCCGACGTCAAATGACAGCACTGCTAGAAAAGAAGGAGAGCTGGAGGGTGACCAGGAGTGCTGAAGAGCCGGAGGCTGCAACTCTGAATAGGAAGATGAAACAAACATAGAAGCATCTAAGATTCATAGCCACGTAGGACTACCCAGGTTAACAAATATTTATGATTAATCTTTTTGTTTTTTTTTGAGACGCAGTTTCACTCTTGCTGCCCAGGCTGGACTGCAATGGCACCACTTCGGCTCACTGCAACCTCCACCTATTGGGTTCAAGCGATTCTCCTGCCTCAGCCTCCTGAGTAGCTGGGATTACAAGCATGCACCACCACGTCCAGTTAATTTTTGTATTTTTAGTAGAGACGGGGTTTCTCCATGTTGGTCAGGCTGGTCTCAAATTCCCGACCTCTGGGTGATCTGCCCGCCTCGGCCTCCCAAACTGCTGGGATTACAGGCATGAGCCACTGCACCCTGCTATTTAATCTTTTTATGGAAGGAAAAAATCCAGCCAATGCCACCATTCTTCCTGGCCCTTTTTGTCACCTTAACCACTCCCGGGCCTCAGGGTGGGCCCCATCTGAAACTCCATGTGGTTCTTTTCCAAAAGTGTCTGGATACTCTCATTGTGAAGGTGGGTACTCACAAAATACATGTCGTATTGCATTAAAGCTTTAAGTGTCTTGTTCCACAGGTCGTTTAATCATCCTCTTATTTTCTAAACAGCTTTGTTGAGATGTAATTCACATACCAGGCAATTCACCCGCTTCAAGTGTACAATGTGGTGGGATTTTTTTCAGTATATTCAAAGTTGCACAATCATCACCATAATCTAATTTTATATTTTCATCACCCCCATAAGAAACCCACACTCCCCATTCCTTCCACCCCACCTAGCCCTAGGGAACCATTCATCTGCTTTTTGTCTCAATTCTGAACACATTACATACATAAATGACACTATGCAATGTGTGATCTTCCGTGACTCTCTTCTTTAGCCTCGTGTGTTTTTAAGGTTCACCTTTGTTGAGGTGTGAGTCAGGGGCTCTTCCTCCTCCTTGCTTTATTCCTTTTCACTGCTGAATAGTATTCCACTGTATGACTACACCATATCTGTTGACCCACTCATCGCTTCACGATCTTTTGGGTTGCTTTGGGTGTTTCTACCTTCTGGCTTTCGTGAATAATGCTGCCATAAACATTTGTGTGCAAATTTGTACATGGACATATGTTTTCATTTCTCTCCTACTAGGGTTGCTGACTTGTATGGTAACTAGGTTGAACATATAGAGAAACTGCCAAAAGTTTTCGAAAGTGGTGGTAACATTTTCATTCCCACCAGCAATAGGTGAGAACTCCAGTTTTTCCATGTTTTCACCAACACTGGTTACTCTCTGCCCTTTTGATTATAGCTGCCCTAATGGTTAATAAGTGTTTTTTGAACTTGCACTTTCATGATGTTTAATGTTGCTAAGCAACCTGTAATTGCTTCTCAGCCATTTGTTTGTCTTGTTTGAAAGGATATTTGTCCAGATTATGTGCCCATGTTAAAAATTATGATGTTTTAAAATTATTTGCTTTTAAGAGTTCTTTACATATTTTGGAGATAAATCCCTCACCAGAAATATGATACACAAGTTTTCTCCCATTCCATGGGTTGTCATTCTGCTTTCTTGAAGATATCGTTTTCAACACAGAAGTTTTTAATTTTGATAAAGTCCAGTTTGGCATTTTTTTCTTTAGTTGATTATGGTTTGGTGGAATACTTATAAAGGTTATTCTGGGACTCTTGCATTTCCATAGAAATAAGTTTTATAATTGCTACCAAAGAGAGCCAGCTTGTATTTTGATAGATACCAAAGAGAGCCAGCTTGTATTTTGATAGAGATCACGTTTTATTTTTTAGATCAATTTGGGGAGTATTGCCACCTTAATTTTAAGTTTTCTGATCCATGAACAAAAGACGTCCTTCCAATTATTTAGATCTTTATTTCAAAAATATTTTATAGTATTCAAAGTACAAACATTATACTTTTTACTAAATTTATTTTCATATTTTATTATTTTTATTCTGTCATAAATTGTTTTATTAAATTGATTCTTAATTGCCTGTTGTTAGTGACTAGAAATACAAATGAGTTTGTATATTGATCTTATATTCTGTAATGTTGCTAAACTTGTTTCTTAGTTCCAATATATTTTATTTGTGGGTTTCTTGGAATTTTTAAAATACATCATACTATCTGCAAATAGAGCTAATTTTACTACTTTCTTTTAATATGGATGACTTTTATTTTGTTTTCCTGCATTATTGCCCTGGCTGGAAACTCCAATAGAATAGAATAGAATAGAAGTGGCAAGAGCAGGCTTTTCTGTCTTCTTTCTGACCTTAGGGGGCTTCAGTCTTTCCCCATGAATTATGATGTTATCTGTGGCTTTTTTGTATATTCCCTTTATCATGCTGAGGAAATGCTCTTCTATTTCTTTTTTTTTTTTTATGAATATGTGCTACATTTTCTGAAATTCATTTTATCCATTATTTAAGGGATCATAGGGATTTTATACTTTATGCTTTTGGTATGGAGTATTACAGTGATTGATTTTCAGGTGCTAAACCTACCTTGAATTCCAGGGATAAATTCCACTTAGTATGGTGTATTATCTTTTTTATGTGTTGCAGGATTTTGTTTTCTATTATTTTATTGATGATTTTGCATCACTATCCATAAGGCATACTGTTCAGCATTTTTCATTTCTTGCCAAATGTTTGTCTGGTTTTGGTATCAGGGTAATACTGATCTTATAAAATCAGTTGGGGCTGGGCCCAGTGGCTCACGCCTGTAATCCCAGCACTTTGGGAGGCCAAGGTGGGCGGATCAGGAGGTCAGGATATCAGGACCATCCTGACAAACAGAGTGAAACCCTGTCTCTACTAAAAATACAAAAATATTAGCCTGGTGTGGTGGCAGGAGCCTATAGTCCCAGCTACTCGGGAGACTGAGGAAGGAGAATGGCATGAACCTGGCAGGTGGAGCTTGCAGTGAGCCGAGATCGTGCCACTGCACTCCAGCCTGGGCGACAGAGTAAGCCTCCATCTCAAAAAAAAAAAAAAAAATCACCTGGGAAGTGGTTTTGATTTTCTATTTTTTGGAAGAGTTTGTGAAAAAATTGATAATTCTTCTAGAAATGTGTCCATTTCATGAGTTATCTAATTTCTAATTAGAAGTTATCTAATTTGTTGACACAGTTTTTTAAAAAATATTTTATTATCATCTTTTCTGGTGCTGTAAGTTCAGTAGTAATGTCTCTTCTTTCCTCCCTGTCTTCTTGTTTATAGACACTTGGAGTGGAACTTCAGTCCCGCTTAACCGGGGGAAAGAGGGAAGAGTTAGATGCAAGCACAACCTAAATACCACGGCCTCTCATTCTTCTCACTGAGACTTAATAGATTTTCATGAAATGATGTTTTTCCATTTACCATATGCTCTTGGGACAATTTCTAGATATATTAATGACATGTTTTGTTTTTGTTTTATAATTTTCAGCAGTTAAATTGTTGCTTTGTGAAAGAGAGGATCCATTTTACTCATTATCATGACATTTTGGAAATCGAACTCCAGTCATTAAATTTTAAGTTTTTCAGGTTGACACATGCAGCTCATTTATTTAAATAATGTATGGTATTTCAACACATGAAAATACACTTTCACCTTGCTCATAAACACTGAAACTGTGTCCCTTTTCTTCTATACAATGATGCTGTAAATATCTCTCTATATGATTTTTTTTGTGTGTGAATATACACCTAAGAGTAAAATTGTAGGTTGGAGAATATTTGAATCTTTAATTTTATTAGATTTTGCTCAATTGGCTACACAAATTTAAGCCTCAGTCACCATCATTGCTTTACAGTTTAATCTACACTTGACAGAGTCAGAATTTTGAATCTGTCAGTCTGAGTCTGTCTAATTCTTTTGGTTTTAATTTTATTTTTCTCTGATTGCTAGTGAGCTTGAGAATCATATCACATTCCTGGGTCTTTGGGTTTCCCTTCATATTGATTTTCTATACATATCCTTTGCCGTTTTTTCACTAGCTTTAAAAAAATACAGTATGATTCTAATTGATGTTTCTGTGTCTAAGAGAGCTTTTGATCTTTGCGTTTTATCTTGTTTCTAGTAACCTCATTGAACTCTCCTATTCACATGAAAACTTTTTCTACAGAATCTCTTATGTCTGATATGTTGACAGTTTTATTTCATCCTTTCCACAATTTATAATTTAATTTATTTTTATTGTCTTACTGTTTTCTCTGGAAACTCCAACATAATATTAAATAGCACCCAGTGATAACAACCACTCTTACTGCTGACTGAAAAAAGAACACTTTTTTTTTTTTTTTTTGAGATGGAGTCTTGCTCTGTCGCCCAGGCTGGAGTACAGTGGCGCGATCTCGGCTCACTGCAAGCTCCGCCTCCCGGGTTCACGCCATTCTCCTGCCTTAGCCTCCTGAGTAGCTGGGACTACAGGCCACCACCACTGCACCCAGCTATTTTTTTTTTTTTTTGGTATTTTTAGTAGAGACGGGGTTTCACCATGGTCTCGATCTCCTGACCTCGTGATCCACCCGCCTCGGCCTCCCAAAGTGCTGGGATTAAAGGCATGAGCCACTGCGTCCAGCCAAAACAACACTTTTAATCTGTAAATATAATATTTTTGTGTAATTTTTGGTAGATGTTATTTATTATGTGTCGTGTCACATCCTGGGTTCTTTGGAAGTGGGAGCTAAAGTGGAGATTAGGTTGAAAGATTTTATTAGGAATCATAACCTGTAAAGGGGAGAGAAGGGTGATTGGGAAGAGGGAGAAATGAACTGTGATCAATAATACCTTATAGGCATGGTAAAGATTTCCTTGGTGGTGAAGTTGTTAGGGGTAAAGTTGTGAGTGGAGGTGATATTGGAGAGAAGGAAAGAACCCCACTGAGAATCTCACACCTGTAATTCCAGCACTTTGGGAGACTGAGGTGGGCAGATCACCTGAGGTCAGGAGTTCAAGACCAGCCTGGCCAACATGATAAAACTCCATCTCGACTAAAAACACAAAGATTATCCGGACATGGTGGTACATGCCTGTAATCCCAGCTACTTAGGAGGCTGAGGCAGGAGAATCGCTTGAACCCAGGAAGAAGAGGTTGCAGTGAGCCAAGATCACATCACTGCACTCCAGCCTGGGCAACAGAGCAAGACTTCATCTCAAAAAACATATATCGGCCAGGCGCGGTGGCTCACGCTTGTAATCCCAGCACTTTGGGAGGCCGAGGCGGGCGGATCACGAGGTCAGGAGATCGAGACCATGGTGAAACCTCGTCTCTACTAAAAATACAAAAAATTAGCCGGGCATGGTGGCGGGCGCCTGTAGTCCCAGCTACTCGGAGAGGCTGAGGCAGGAGAATGGCGTGAACCCGGGAGGCGGAGCTTGCAGTGAGCCGAGATCACGCCACTGCACTCCAGCCTGGGCGACAGAGCGAGACTCCGTCTCAAAAAAAAAAAAAAAAAAAAAAAAAAATATATATATATATATATATATATGTATCTATATCTATATAGATAGATATTTATATATTACATATAAATATATATTACATATAAATATAAATAACATAAATGTATATTACATATAAATATATATTTGTATATTACATATAAATATATATTACATATAAATATATATATTTACATATTACATATAAATATATATTACATATAAATATATATTTATATATTACATATAAATATATATTTATATATTACATATAAATATATATTTATATATTACATATAAATATTTTTATATTACATATAAATATATATATTTATATATTACATAAATATTTATTTATAGATTACATAAGTATATATTTATATATTACATAAGTATGTATATTTATATATTACATAAATATATATTACATATAAATATATATAAATATAAATATATATATTTTTATATATATTTATATTACATATATTTTTTATATATATTTATATTACATGTATTTATATGAGAATCACGAATATATATGTAATATATATTATACGTAATATATATTTATTACATATAAATATATATATTTATATGACATATGACATAAATATATATATTTATGTGACATATAAATATATATATTTATATGACATATATTTATATATTACATATATTTATATGACATATATTTATATATGACATATATTTATATGACATATATTTATATATTACATATATTTATATATTACATATAAATATATATATTACATATATTTATATATTACATATAAGTATGTATGCTTATATATTACATATAAGTATGTATGCTTATATATTACATATAAGTATGTATGCTTATATATTACATATAAGTATGTATGTTTATATATTACATATAAATGTATGTTTATATAGTACATATAAATGTATGTTTATAGAGTACATATAAATGTATGTTTATATATTATATAAATATATAGTACATATAAATATATATATTACATATAAATATATATTACATATAATATATAATATTACATATAAATATATATGTTTATGTTACATATGAATATATATGTATACGTTACATATGAATATATATGTATACGTTACATATGAATATATATGTATACGTTACATATGAATATATGTATACGTTACATATGAATATATATGTATACGTTACATATGAATATATATGTATACGTTACATATGAATATATGTATACGTTACATATGAATATATATGTATACGTTACATATGGATATATGTATACGTTACATATGAATATATATGTAATATACTACATATAAATATATATTTTTATATATTTTTTATATATTTAGATGATGACTTTTCTATACTTCAAGACTTCACAGAGCTATTAAGCATATAAAGATTCAAGAAAAGTGTATAGAATGCACTTCCCCCAAAATTATTTGACAGTGTGACTCCTTTTTGAGCAGAATACTCAAGAAAATCATATGCTTTAAAAATAAAGAAATAATAAAGACGTGTGAAAAAACATACAAAAAGCTAAAAGAATTTAGCTTCACAAACCTGAACTACAAACATAAGTCATATATCACTTTCCTATTTTAAAGCTTTCAGTGGGTTCCTGTGGCATAATAATAATAGTAAGGGAGATAGGTAAGTAGGTAGATACATAGATGATAGATGGACCGATAGATGATAGATAGATGATAGATAGATGATAGATATAGATAGATAGATAGATAGATAGATAGATAGATAGATAGATAGAGATAGATAGATGATAGATAGATAGATGATAGATAGATAGATAGACAGACAGACTGACAGACCCAAGCTATGCTCAGTGTCTTCTAAGTATCTCTGGCATCTGACTGTTTTCACTGGCTATAGAATTCTCGGCTGACAGGTTTCCACACCCCATCTCCTTACTTGCAGCATTTTGAAGTTGCTAGCTCTCTGTTTTCCAGCTTACAGTATTTCCAACAAGAATTTTTCCATCACTATTATCTTTGCTCTTACATATGCAATATGTGTTCTTCTCTGAATGTTTTGAAGATTTTCTCTTTATGACTGATTTTGAACAATGTGCCTACACTGCATTTGGGTGTGGTTCTCTTCATGTTTGCTGTGCTTGGGACTCATTCAGCTTCTTGGATTTAGGGGTTTACAGTTTACATCAATTTTGTGAAGGTTTTGACTATTTCTAAAAATATTATTTCTGACCCCTTCTCCTTCTTGCATTTGTGGTATCCAATTCGACATATCTTGTTTATTAAACTGCTCAAGCACAGCTCACTCGTGCTCTTTTCATCTTTTGGTTTTCTTTTATTCTCTGCATGCTTCATTTGGGGTTGTTGCTTGATCTACACACTAACAAATATTTTCTTTAACAATGGCCGGGCGCGGTGGCTCACGCTTGTAATCCCAGCACTTTGGGAGGCGAGGCGGGCGGATCACGAGGTCAGGAGATCAAAACCACGGTGAAACCCCGTCTCTACTAAAAATACAAAAAATTTGCCAGGCGTGGTGGTGGCGCCTGTAGTCCCAGCTACTCGGAGGCTGAGACAGGAGAATGGCGTGAACCCGGAGGCGGAGCTTACAGTGAGCCGAGATTGCGCCACTGCACTCCAGCCTGGGCGACAGAGCGAGACTCCGTCTCAAAAAAAAAAAAAAAAAACAATGCCCAATCTACCAGCAATCATATCTATTATGATTTGAACCTCAGACATTATAGTTTTCATCTCTAGAAATCTGACTTGAATCTTTTTATATGTTCAATGAGTCTATTTAATATTTTTAATCTTTCCTTTGGATTTTCTTTTTTTTTTTTTTTTTTTTTTTTGAGACGGAGTAGGCTCTGTCGCCCAGGCTGGAGTGCAGTAGCACAATCTCAGCTCACTGCAAGCTCCGCCTCCCGGGTTCACGCCATTCTCCTGCCTCAGCCTCTCCGAGTAGCTGGGACTACAAGCACCCACCACCATGCCCGGCTAATTTTTTTGTATTTTTAGTAGAGAGGAGGTTTCACCATGGTCTCGATCTCCTGATCTCATGATCTGCCCGCCTCAGCCTCCCAAAGTGCTGGGATTACAAGCGTGAGGCACCGCGCCCAGCCTTCCTTTGGATTTTCAAACATGGAACATAATTATAATAACTGTTTTAATATTTTTATCTATTCCATCTTATGTGTCAGTTGGGTTAGTTTTGGTTGACTAATTTATTCTCAATTATGGGTTGTTTTTTTCCTGTTTCTTTTCCTTCTTCATAATTTTTGGTGGTATGCTACGTATTGTAAAATGAACCTTATAGAGTGCTGGTATTTTTGAGTCATGTTACTCAACATGACTCAAAAATATTGAGTCATGACCAAAAATATTTTTGGTTACATAGAAACAGTGGGATCCTTTCAGGTCTTGCTTCTAAGCTTTCTCATTTGGGGCCAGAACAGCCTTTGGTCAAAGGCTAATCATTCCCCAAAACTTAGGCAAGACGCTTCAGAGCTCTCTGCCTGCCACCTCGTGAATGTGAGAGTTTCTATTCTGGTTGGCTAGAAAAGAAAGTGAGAATAACAATGGGGTTTATGTAATGTCCCAGAAGCCAAGAGCAGAAAGTGGATCAGTCAGGGAGAGGTCAGCCGTGAAGACCATTGCTGAGAAGGTGAGCTGGATGCTGAGGCTCACTGCATTGGGAACCCATGGTGTGCTGGTGACCTTGACACATGTCATGTCAAAGACAAAATGAGTCTGGATTGCAGCCAATGAGTCAAGAATGAGGGGTGAGGAAGTGGAGGTAGTGACCATGGAAAGCCATCTTCAATGACTTGCCATAGTGGGGAACAGAGAGATGTGGCATCGCCCCTTTGGTGTGGGTTAGGATGGGGGCAATTAGCATCAAATAAACATTGATTTAAAAGGTGACAGTTTCTCTGGGTCTCAGTGACATGGAGCTCATGGGATGAAAGGGAGGGGCATGGGCCTTTAAGGAGGAAGGTGGAGGGTGGGGAGTGGGGAGCCTGTGCGGGGGCAGGAACTGGGGGATTTGTGATTCTCATGAACCCACTTATGTGTTTGGGTCTCACATCAGCATAAACACCCCCAGAGCCCCACACACATTTTTTCTGCTTTTCCTGGCTAAGATAAGTAAAGAGGTCACAGTGTTCCCGTTTGGCTTTGTTGGGCCTTTTTCTGAGCACCTGTGCTCTTCCAACCTTCCCCTCTGAATGCTTGTAAATGTTGTCCAAAGAGGAAGGTCTAGTATCTTGGGGAACATGCCTTCCCCCACCCTCCACGTCTTTCCTGGCTCTGTTCCCCATGAGGGCAGCAGAGCACAGGCCACTTTGAGTGACCCTGCAAGCCCCTTCCTTCCATTTCTTACAAGATCTCACCGACACGGTCCCTACCTGCACCTCCCCAGACTGCCCCCACTGCAGTGCCCCTCCTCCCCTCCCGCGGTGGGGCCCTGAGGGAAAGCGGAGCTCCTGGAGTGGACCCTGCACTGAGATCTACAGAGGATTATCTTTCCTTCCTCCTCCAAAGGGCCACTTCTGCTGCTCCGGGGACAATTAAGGGCTGACAATTTTTCATAAGGGGACACTGCCCAACCCACTTAGGACATCCATTCCATGGCCTCCCAAGGAGAAGACGAGTCCACTGACCACTCCCGGACAGGAATTCAATTTTCATCTCATCCCATGCTCAATACTTCTGAAGCCATTAATTGCACATCAAGCTGCTGTGTCTGGCGTGTGACAAATACGTTTTGAAGAATCTTAGAGAAGCCAGAGTGGATACAACCGACACGCAGCAGGCGCACCGGAGCATTTCACCAGAAGAGCCTTGGTCCTGGGCAACTGGGAGCTCTTCTCCTCTGCACAAGCTGGTGCCTGGGGAGCGCCGTGGGTGCCTTCCCACAGCAGGCCTTCCGCTCCACACCAAGTTGTCCAGATCAGATGTGAAAGCATCCATCAATCAATTCCTTTTGTCTCTCTCTGTGAAATGATGGATTGACTGCTGCCTTCTCAACTGAACTGTCTTGTTTTGGGGAGGGAGGGTCTTCCTCGGCAGTCCGAGTGTCCTGGGCCAGCAGAGCAGGGCAGGATCCAGGGGCTGGGTTTACAGACAGGTGCTGATCCACCCTCCCTCCCAGCCCATGATGGACGGGCTGTATTAGCAGTCCACTGGGGAAAGGGTGGTCATATTTTGCCACTTACAGGATCCCTGGAGAATATGTGATTCATGGCAATATGGAATCAAGCGAGATAAAACAATCAATTTATTATTTCAGACATTCCTGAGCTTCGCTTTTCAGCCGTCTGCAGGTTTCTGATAGTCTGAGAAGCAGAAGATTGCTGAATAAAGGCATCTTATGGCATGATTTTTGTAAAGCGAAGTCTCTCCTCCCCCTCCACTGGTGAATGATTAGGCAGAACGGCTCTGAAGAAGCAGTGAGAGATGGCTTCAGAGCAGCATACCCCTGCATCCCGGGGCGGTTCTCCTGTGCACATGGCAGCGTTTTTACATTTATAACAAATGTTCTGCCCTTTGTGGCTAGCACTCATGGGTTCAGGGATGTCTGATCTGAATGCTCAGATATAGGGATTGTCTGGTCTGGCCTGGTGCTACTGTGAGGACGAAGCGAGTCAGACCTTTCGCCTCTGAGGCCAAGATCATCAGCCTTTTCAGGGGCTTCCTGACTGGACCAGGAAAGCCACGCCCAGCACCAGCCTCACAGGCATGCCTTGATCAGTGGATGCCCCGAACTGTCAGAGTAAAACACCACCGCTGCCTGAGACTGGGATGGACCAGCCTCTCTGCGGCCTGGACAAGAGGGCCACCCTGAACCTTCCTCAGTACCCATGACCCAAGCCTTAGGTCAAGGAAGAATTTCAGAAATACGTCTCTTGATTCCAGAAAAAAAGAGTCTTTCTCACAAATAACGTCTTCTACCCCTAGGGATCTGCTCTTGGGTTTAAGACTTTGAGTGCGTCGTTGGTAACTTCAGAAGGAAAGAAAGTGCTCTGTGGTCTCTTAACTATTTTTCCCTTCATGTCAGTGAATTAGAGCCCTCAGGCCCAGGGCAGCTCACAAGGGCAGGTGGCTGGAGCCAGGCCCAAGAGCACCTGCAAAGGGCATTTGCCAGGAGGGGTTGAGGGCCCTGTACACTGGAGTCTTCAGTGGGGTGAGCCCCAAGTCCAAGTCACCCCAGAAAGCCCGACCCTGCCCCCTGGCCTGGGGCACTCTGGACTTTCTCATCCCTTGCCCAACTCTCCATTATAGTTGGAAATGTCCTCCACAAACTGCATTTTCTGCCTATCTTCTTCCTTGCTTCTCCCACTCCCCTTGACTAATTTTCTGTTTAAGAACATTTATTAAAGTGCCTTGTAAGAATGACTTGTACAGCCTAGGAGTCACTGGGTGGACAGCCCGGGGTCCTCCAAGAGCAGCAGCTGAGTCATCAGATAAGGGCTCCAAGTGTTATTCTGGGTGCCTGGGTCCCTGCCCAGGGCAGGAGACATCTGTGAAGGATGCAGGTGTCTTTGAACGGGCCTGGGGGCATATTTAGGCCACACCATAGCAACTGCGCCCTACGCAGCTCTGCTGTGTCTTTTGTTCATCTTCCCAGCCTTGCTCCTTTCCACTCTGAAGTAGGCTGGTTGCTATGGAAACAATGGCATCCTATGGACTGGCTTAAGGTTACCCACAGGGGGATCGATCTCCATGGATGACTGAAGGCACAGCCCAGCATGTGGGCAGGAGAGACAATGAGTGCAGCCTGGACTCTTCCACCCTCCTCTGCTCTGAGAGGCCCAGAAACTGCCCTCTGCCTGGCCATGAGCTCAAACACGGGCAACGCGTGCTGCCCTGGCTCTTGGTCAGCTGCAAAATGGAGACCCCCACCTGTGTGGAGCTGTAGCAGGAAAGAAGTTGCCATCAATCCCAACGCTGTTCCGTCCTCGCTGCCAGGGCATCCAGCAGGTGGGCCTGGCTGCCCCAGTTTACCTGGGGATCACACACATGCACATTCCTGTCCATCACCCTTTTCTCCAGGGCCTGCAGGGGCCTCTGATCCCCTGGTCTGGCAGGCCCCCTCAGACTGACCTCCACAGCTTCAGGTTCTGCCTCCTCCATGGGTCCTGCCCTGCAGAGACTCCCCTCCGCTCCTCCACCCTCAGCTTCCTTGGGGCCCCAGCCTGCATGGATACCCCTGAAGTCCCAGCTCTGAGGCCCAGGGCCAGCCAGGCCATTCCAGCGAAGCCTTCTTCAAGGGAGCTTCTAAGGGCTGATGTGTGGCAGCTTCATTTCCCATCACTCTAAGGGACACAGAACCATGGCTTTCCAGTACACACTGGCTGGGTCTCCGGGGACCTGGCAAATTGGCATTTTGTCTCTAAACCACTCCTGAAGGGCAACGGTCCATGCACTTCTCTCATCATCCTCTGCAGAGGGCATTTGGAGCCCTCCTTCCCCTCCAGGTCCCAGACTGCCTTCTGATTCCAGCACCTGGGTTCTCTAGCCCCTGCCTGCAGCCCCCCTACCCAGTATGTGTATAAGGTCCTCTCAGGGATGCTATACCAGGCCAGACTCTGCCAGCTGCTGCAATGTCCCCAGGCTTCTTGCCTGTTTAGGCACAAACTGTGGGCCTTTTCCCTGAGCCTTCCACTCCTACCGCCCTCCCGGCCCTGGACTCTACCCACCCATGCCCCGCTCTTCTTCCCCGGGAAGGAAGGACTCTGCTCTTTCATCCTTCCAGGGCAGCCACTTTCCTTGAAAAAATAACAACACAACTGGCCTCTGGGGCCAGTGACCACCAGCTGAGGAGAGACCTTCTCAGAGCAGGACACCCACAGGGCACAGGTTGGCCTCATGGAACCCACAGCCAGCCTCACCCACAGGTGTGGGTTGGGGCAGGCTCCATACTTCCCATGGGCTATAAACTGGTGGAAATTCTTTCCAGAAAGATGCAGACCCTTACACACAGTGTTTTATGATTAAGTATGAAACACTTCACAGTGTACTATATAGAAATGAAAAGTGCGGGCCGGGCGCGGTGGCTCACATCTGTAATCCCAGCACTTTGAGAGGCTGAGTAGGGCAGGTCACGAGGTCAGGAGTTTGCGGCCAGTCTGGCCAATATGGTGAAACCCCGTTGCTACTAAAAAAATTCAAAAAAAAAAAAAAAATTAGCCAGGCATGGTGGCGGGCTCCTGTAGTCTCAGCTACTCGGGAGGCTGAGGCAGGAGAATCCCTTGAACCTGGGAGGTGGAGGTTGCAGTGAGCTGAGATCACACCACTGCACTCCAGCCTGGGTGACAGAGTGAGGCTATGAAAAAAAATGAAAGAAAGAAAACAGAAAAAAGAAAAGTGCACGTGGCATGTGTGTGTCCTATGGAGAGAGAGACTATGCACTGAAGCAAGATCACTTAGGGGAAGGCTTTTCATGGTCTCTTCACTTTGGGGGAAGGTCGTTCTTTACTCCATATTTCTCTAATGTCTGCTGCTTATACAGCATGTGTGCTTTATATTTGAGATCAGAAAATAAGGGCCCAATATGGCCACAACCTAAAGGGATCTGAGATGGTGATGCTGGTGTGGAGTGAGCAGTGCTCCCTGGAGCCAAGGCTCTGTGCTCAGCCTGCCTGTCCACAGTCTGTCCACCATCTTGAACATGTGCAATGTCTGTTCGCAGCTAAGGGCAGGCTGTGAAGGAAACCCACTGTCTGCTGTGTCTATGCTGAGCCCCAACTGTGCCCCTGGGACCTTTCCCAGCACCAGAGGTGCAGGAGGTGTTCACATTCCTGGAAGGTGAGGTGAGGACCCTGACATGCTTCTCTGATGGTGTGTGTTAAGCTTGCTCCAGCAAGATGAGGGACAGCGATGGGAGACCCAGGAGCTGCTGTGTCACTGGTGAGGGCAAGACACACATGCTGATAAAGACATCTCAGGAAAGCTTGCCGCCCCGCCTGCTCACGCTGCCTCTTCTCAGTCTCCTTCTGCCATCCGAGCCTGGGTTTTCCCTTCTACCTGCATATCTCTGTCCCTTGTCCCTCTCTTCAAGGCCAGGGAGTGGAGCCAGCTTTAACATGAGCTGAAACTCAGTCTGCCTGGAAGACTACCCTGTAGAACAATTAGCTGCATCTGAAACCAAACAGAAGCGATATTTAAATTATCCACCAACCCCTCTGCTCATGCAGAGAGAGGAGAATTGACGAAATGCTGAGCAGATGAGGATTACCAGGCTGGCAGATGACGGGGTCAACTGCGCAAGGCTCTGTCCAGAAGGATGGATTCCAGGGCAGACGTTGAGCTCCGCTTGTCCACAGCACTGGCCCAGCCAAGATGAGTGCAGCATCTTCGTCAAGATCATGCTTGGATGTGTCTGCAGCCTCTTCCATCCAGAGTTCCCATGGGCACAGGCCAGGGTCTGGACCAGCTGAACCCAGAACAAGCTGCCACCAGACAGAGAAACTGGTAAACAGCATCCCCTAGCCCAGCCCACGAGCCGGAAAGTCATTTCCTTTCAGGTTGTGGATTTGGATGAAAACACAGGCTGCAGCCTTGCCAACTTGTGCTGATTGTGTCTGTGTGATTGTCAAGGCACCGCGGTGAGTTGGGATGAGGCTCCACTGCAGCAGGCCCCTGGCCTTCTCCCACCTCCCGGACCCCCTCTGTGTGCCCTGGGCTGTCCTGCTCTCCCCTCTCTGCTTCCATTCCTCTCTGTTTTTCTTTCCTCCTTTCTTCCTTCTCCTCGCTCCTAGCAGAATAGAATTTACCAAAATGACTCTTGTCCTGTCAAATATTTGAGGAAAAGCCTTTTAAGTGGCAAGCTGTTTATTCCAAGACCCGATTCCCAGCATCTCTCAGCTTTAATTAAAAACATTTGTAAACAAGCTGACAATTGTCACAAAAGTCCCATCTATGAAACAATAAGAACAAAGAACAATCAGCTGAACATATAATTGGGAAATAGTTTTCTTTTGAACTTTCCAGATGGGATTGGGATATGCGGTTTAATAGAAGATTATGAGCTGCAAATCCATTGAATACACAAATATTTGCCGTCCGTGTTCAGAAGGCACAGTGGGGAGTCGCTTTTCAATGTTGTATCTTACAGCATCTCATCAGGACCCACTGCCAACCGATATATAAGCCAATTAATTCTGGACACATTTAAAAAACAAATACCAGCCAACCACCTGTTTTCTGGTGCCAGGTTTTTGCCACTTCACTGGTTTATAAACAGGCCAGCAAAGCGTCGCCATGGTTCTGCACAGTTGGCCTTGAGGATGAGGCCAATTCATTATCTTGTGGTCCAGTGTGGTGCCCAGACAAGCTGCTCACCCAGGCCCGTCGGCAGTGATCAATGGCTATCTTTAAAAGCGCTGCCAATTCGGGAGAAACTTCCAGAATCACATCCTCCTGATGAACAGAGAGAAATGTGCAGGAAAAAAAAAAATCAAAATCAAAAGCTCCTGAAGGAGAAAAAAAAAATCCCAGTATGCCACATGTCATCTGCAGCGGAAACCAGTAATGCTGAAGTTCAAGTCTTTCCAAATGACCGGTGATGGATGTGGCCCACCTCACAATGTCTCATAAAGCAGATTGTTCTATTCAATGCTTACCCGGAAGGATAAAGATTTCTGTCATCTAGATACAGATGAATACTAGGAATATCGATAGCGGTTGCTACTAAGTCAATTATTCCTGCAAAAAGACAAAGGGTGTATTCCAGCACAGATCAGTGTTGCCCAGAATGGGTCATCAAGCATGGTCAGAAAAGATCCATGTTGGAATAACGAAAATGGTTTTCCTGATATAAACCAAGAAGAGATTCTGAATCCCAGGATCATCTAGTACTTAATAGAGAGAAAAAAACAGAGCCATAAAAATTAAAACCAAAGATGCATCCAGTGCTTCCCTTTCTTGATGTATGTTGTATGATATACGTTTAGTGGAAAAGAGACAACTCCAGGAAAGCCAGACCCCCCACGGGACCCATCAGTGTCTTCAAGTTAGAACTGGTAGTATCTCCATAAATGACTTTCACTGATGTTTCAAGCAAATCTTAGTGAGACAATTCCTCTTTGTTGTATATTTGAATGAAATATTGTATGTTAATAATATTTGTACAAATTTGGTTTTGGTTTTGTTTTTTGAGACAGAGTCTCTCTCCATCACCTAGGCTCGCGTGCAGTGGTACGATCACTGCTAACTGTATCCTTGACCTCCCCTGGCTCAGGTGACCCTCTCATCTCAGCCTCCTCAGTACCTAGGACCACAGGCATGTGCTACCATGCCCTGCCAATTTTTGTATTTTTTGTAGAAACAGAATCTTCCTATGTTACCCAGGCTGATCTGAAACTCCTGGGCTCAAGGGATCCTCCCACCTTGGCCTCCCAAAGTGCTGGGATTACAGGCGTGAGCCACTGAGCCTGGCCAATGCCATGTGTTTGGATGCATAGAGAGCACCATGGCAAACAGGAAGGGAACACACCCAATCTGCTGCCTGCATAGAAAACCAGAGAGTCCACAGCTCCATTAGACCTTTCCCTCCAACTCGCGTAGGCTCATTTGCAAGCCTTGGCCAATGTGCTAAGTGCACTGTGTGCCTGGGTGAGCACAGTGCACTCGTGAACTAATGGGGCACTGAGCAACCTCATCGCTGGCTTTCCTTCAGCAATCAGCAGATGCTGAGGGTGGGAAGAGCAGGAGATATGTGCAGACCTCATCTTATCATCTTAAATTATCTCTCTTTTTATTGAAACTTATGGCATTTGGGGAAGAGGATGGATGAATTTGGAGAGTATTTTGAACTTGGACAATATGCCCAAGCTGTCTTATATTTAGTATTTTAATTGGTCAAGAAGAAGGAAAAGGCAAATAAAAACACCTTCGCCTCCTACCACCTTTTAGATGGCAGAATCTCAGCAATGCAGTCCTGCCACAGTGTAGCTATTATGTAAAAGGGAAAAAAGTGGCGTTCAGATGATCCAAACCAACAGTTTTATAATTTTGGAAACTTTATTCCTGGATTTAACCACCTTTTAAATGGTGGGAATTAGAGTTCAGCTGCTTGCCTCTTTATTCTAAACAGGCAAGGGGGGCTCTTCCTGTGAACTAGGACAGTGTCAGAGACCAGTCTGCAAAGGCTCATGAAGGAGCTGCTCATGCTTTACAAAATTCCAGAAGATGTTTCTTCATTCCAATTTCTATAAGTGCTGAAAATTATGTTTTACTCGTTTTAAATACAAAGTAATCTAGATTCACACTTAACATTTGGTGTGTTGATTCTACCTTAGAAATTAATCTAATATTTCACGCTAGCTTGACCAGTCTTGCCAAACTATGAAAATATTTACTGGCATTTTCTCATGGGTCTGAAGGCTCCTTCTGAGACTGTGAGGGAGACCCCGTTCCCTGCCTCCCCCCAGCTTCTGGTGGCTCCTGGTGCTTTGTGGCCCCTTGGCTGTGGGTGCATCACCCTGGTCCTTGCCTCTGTCTCTGCATAGCCATCCTTCCTCCATGTCTGTGGGTCTCAAATCTCCCCCTGCCTCTCATATGAGGACACAGTCATTGGATCCAGTGTCTGCCCTAAATTCAAGAAGATGTCACCTCAAGGCCCTGAACTGAATTATACCTGCATAGACCCTGCTTCCAAGTGAGACCACATTCCGAGACTCAGGGTGGGGGTCAGGATGTGGCGCATCTCTGTCGGGGCTGCCATTCGTCCACTGCAGGGCCGCTGCCTTTTGATTCTTTAGAATGGCCCGGGATTCAAGGGAGGGGCCTTTGTTCCTCAGCCCCACAGAGAGCAGGTGACACTGACCTTGGAGAGACATCAGAGGTCTGGATGGAGTGGAGTGTCTAAAAATTCTGCTGTGACTAGAATGAGGCAAAGGCCAGCAGATGTAGATTGGAGTGGGGAGGGCAGGGGGCACTCCTCGGAGAGCCCATGTCCTGCAAAGTGCTAGTGACGAAGGCAAAGCACAGAGCCTGGCCTCTGGGAGGAACCACGCATGGACGTGCTACCAAGGTTGGATTACTCAGCACTCCCGACCCCACCTTGGACCCCACAGATACGTGGTTCCAACAAGCAGGTGAGTAGAAACACATGAGTCAAGTCAGTAATCCACAGTCCTAGGAGTTCACGATTCCATTCAGCATTCCATTTGTTAAGTTTCAAATTCAGAACAAAATCCCAGAAGTGAGACAATTTCCGTCCTTCTAATCACAAACTTGCATTCCTCTGTGTTGCCTCCTATCAATGTAGAATACATTATCATTTTGAAAAATCTAATCATGCAGTTCAGGTCAATGGACTCAGAATTAAGCATCTGGAAAGGAAAAAAAACCAGAATATTAAAGGTCAAGTGTAAAGAATATTAGCTTTGAAAGGCAAGGCACAATTTCTAGTTATGAATTTTTCACAGCCTGGCTAAGGGGCTTCACATGAGTCAGAGACAGTTCTGGCCTCAGCTTCTTGCAATAAAGCTTGGATGAGCACCAGATTCCATTCCGAGGGGGCTTTGGAGACCGCAAAGAGACAGCACATTCAGGTGCACATGAGAAATCTAAGGTGCTCGGTGAAGAATACATTTCCCATCCAGAGCAAGGGAAGGAACGGAATCTTTGTTAATGGAGAAGCTGCGATGTGCTCGTACCTGTAGTTGGCATCTCATTGAACATCTCAGCCACTAACGCAACTTCACATTTATTTTTAGCTGATAGCATGTTGCAATTTGTCTGTTTGTTCCTTTTGCTCTGCATTTTGAAGCTCTGTTATTAGGCACACACATTTATAATTGTGGGGTCTTCCTGATGTATTGATATCTTTATTATTATGAAATGTTCTCTTAGTTTTAGTCTCACTTCTTTTTCTAAGCTTCTTTTGCATGGTATTAATTTAGCATCTTCTGTTTTCTTAGGATTACAATTTCTGGTATGTGTAGTGTATGTATGTGTGTATGTAAATTTACACGTTACACACACCACATATATACACACACATACACACATACTGTTTGCCATCATCTTCCTTCCTCCTAAAGGACTGCTAGAACAGTCTGCAGCTGACAACTTTTCTCGAATTTTATTTATAAAAAAATAATTTATTTCACTTTTAATTTTGAAGGGTCATTTCATGGAATATAAAACCCTGTTTTGATTTTTTTCCCTTTAGCTCTTTAAAGATGGCATTCCATTTTCTTCTTACCTGCAATATTTCTGATGAGAATGCTACCTTATGTTTGTACATATTTTTCCCTTCCCTGTGATGTGTTGCATTTCTTCTCTGGGTGCTTGTAAGATTTTCTCTTCATCTTTGGAATGCAGCAATTGACCACGGTGTGCTCCATCGTGGTTTTCTTTGTATTAGGTTGGTGCAAAATAATTGCAGTTTTTTGCCATTATTTTTGTGCCAACCTAATATTTACCCCACTCAACATTTGTTAGTCTTCATAGGTTTGTAAGTCAATGTTCTTTGCCATCTTTGGCTATCATTTGTTTAAATATATTTTCTGCCCCACCCTCTTTCTTCTCATTGTGTAACTCCAGTAATATATATGCTAGTCAGTGTGATGTTTTCATAAGTGTCTTTAAGGCTCTGTTGTATATTTTTAACATTTTTTCCTTTTTATTCTTTAGATTGGATCATTGCTATTGCTCTATCTTCAAGTCTGCTGACTCTTTTTATTTCTGTCTCCAACCTTCTGTTAAGTCCTGCTAGTTAGTTTTCATTTGATTTTTTATACTTTCCCAGCTCTCAAATCTCTACTTGCTTCTTTTGTTGTATTGCCAGTGTCTCTGCTGAGAGTCTCATCTGTTTAAACATTGTGCCTATATTTTTCTTTAAGTCCTTGAATATATTTATACCTGTTTACAGTCATTGTCTGCCCATTACAGCATTTGTGTCATCTCAGTGTTAATTTTTATTGACTGCATTTTGTTTTGGAGTTCAAGCCACATTTTCCATTGTATGGTTATTGTTATTGTGAGGATAATTGGATACTGGTCATGATGAGTATTGTGTTGTAGGGTGACTTTTGTTTCAGAAAACAATTAACTTGCCTGGAATCAAACCACACTCTCTGCCTCTTCTCTAGGGAGAGGCGGCTGAAATCTCAGCTCAGTTATGTCAACATTCGGTCCTACTTTTCCACATCCCCGTGCATCCCAATGCATGTGACCTTAGTGGTAAGCCAGAGACTCGCCAGAGCTGAAGCACCATCACTTGCTATGACTCCTCTCTGCCATGATGTCCCCATTGATTTCTGGCTCAATGTAGAATGCCAGTTCCACACTCTACCCTCAGTCATCATCCTACTGACTTGAGTTCTCATTCCAACACCCCACCCGCACCAATTGTGGAGTGTCCTCAGTGAAAAACCTGCAGACTCACAGACCTAAGCCCCAGCAGGTCGGCTTTCCTGCAGAGACTCCCCTCCACATTCCCACGCCTTGCATGTTCTCCAGGGCATGCAAGAAGCTGCGTTTTTACATTTTGGTTTTTTGGGGTCCAGATTTTTTTTTTGAGATGGAGTCTCACTCTGTCACCCAGGCTGGAGTGCAGTGGTGCGATCTTGGCTCACTGCAAGCTCCGCCTCCTGGGTTCACACCATTCTCCTGCCTCAGCCTCCCGAGTAGCTGGGACTACAGTCGTCTGCCACCACACCCGGCTAATTTTTTGTATTTTTAGGAGACACAGGGTTTCACTGTGTTAGCCAGGATTGTCTCGATCTGCTGACCTCGTGATCCACCTGCCTCAGCCTCCCAAAGTGCTGGGATTACAGGCATGAGCCACCACACCTGGCTGGGGTCCAGATTTTATGGTTGTTATCTGTGAGGGAGTTAGATTTGGCTCATCTACTCTGTCATTAACCTCTAATGGATTTTTGCTAAAGATCTGGTTAAGTAACACTGATTCTGGATTCTTAAGAAAGAATGATTTAAAGGCTGTATTTTATTTAGGTCTACAAAAGCTAGAAACACAACATTAAGGTAGGCCTTAATCATCTACCTCCACTTCTCACTGTAGGAAAATATACTCTATGACTAAATTATGAGGTGCTCAACTCAGAGTATAATCATTATATTCATAAAAGATTGGTGGTAAGGTTTTTATACAGTTCTCTGGGGTTGCAATCAAACCGTGTGAGAGACCATTCTGTCAATTATTCTGGTACTTGCACTCTTGAAAGTTTGTGCCCTAACATGCTGGAAGATTGCGTTTAGGGCTCCTGACAACCCCTGGTGCTTCCTGAAGCACTGGGTGCAGCGAAACTGGGAGTGTCCAGGGAGCAGATGCTCTGGGAACCAAGCACACTCCGTTTATGGAAGGCCAGGGGACCAACCCAGCCTCCAAGGGCAGCAGCGGTGGATACCAGACTTCAGAGGGGGGCAAGGTATGCATGTGAGTGAGCTGTATCACACTGAGGAGCTGGGTCTTATCCGGATGGCAGAGAAGCCTCTTCCCCAGGCAGTGCCATACCTGGAGCAGAGGGTGGGGAATTTGTTTTTCGCTGGCCTGTTAATTTACTGTGTTTGTTCTTTCAAGGATAGAAAAGATACTTCCTTCTATGCAGAGGAACAGTGTAAAATAAAGGAGAATCTGATGATAAGGAAATAGAAATATGGGAAGGGGTGTGAGGGTGGGATTCTGCATTGGGAAGGAGGGGTGAACCTCTTTCAGGGCACACGTGCATCTCTCTGTACCCACAGCAGTGAAAGGCAGAAGCTGGTGAAGAAGGAGACCTCAACAAGTGAGGGCCCAGGAGGCTTTGTGGGTTCCACTCAGTGGCTGCAGGCTTTTCAGGGAAGTAGATTTCTATTTCCCTGTGTGAGCAGCAGGCAGCACCTCTTCTTAGTCCCAGGTTATAACGAGGCAGAGCAGACCCTCCCTGCTTCCCTGGTTGCTGGGCTGACAGATGCTCAGGTAGCCACCTGCCCTCACATTCCAGTTGGGCAGCAAGGCACAGCAGCCGTCCCTGGCAGGGTTATAAAAAAAAAAACCAAAGCATTTCAGTTCTGCAAAATGAGAGATGGACTAATCATCCATTTCTTTTGGGGATGAGAAGACAGAGGTTAAGAACAGGACCCTAGAATGTTTGCAGCCAAATTGGGATCAGGACCCGGTTTCCCCAGCCTCTCGAGGGCAGCAGCCTTCTCTTCTGTGGCTACAAAAACTGTCAGCAAAAATGGAAGGCAACCCAACAGTTCATGAGGCTTTCCCTTGAGAAGGCGTAGATCTGTGTGGGCAGAGAGGGTTCCAGGAGTGTAGGTCCCTCTGCCCTGTCACTGCTGCCCAGGACAGGGGGCTTAGGGATACGGGGAGTTGTCCACAGAGGGTCAAAGGTGAGGGGTCGATGGGCATGAAGAAGAGAGAGACAACTGGTCCCCACAAACCCAGGAAGCGTTGTGTCTTGCTTTCCATGGGAAATGGCTTCCACATCATGTCCTAAAGTGGGTATGTCTGAGGAAGACGGTGCCAGAGGATGCCTGTGGCGACTTCCTGCCATTCCCACTGGGGGTGTGACGATTCCTCTGAGCTCTGGCCAGGCTCAATCTGGGCGACGCTGCTCAGAGATTCCTAGGCCTTGCCTGAGTTCTCCAGACACAGAGAACAGAGACACCCAGATGGTCTGAGTCCTTCCCTCATCCTTGGCTTCTTACTTAAAACACCATCACACACTCCACAGGATCCGCCACTCTTCAGCAGTCACCAGGGAGGCTCCACGGAGCACAGCTAACAGGAGCCTCCACGCCTTGTTTGGGAATGGATCTGCCACCGGGGCTCAGTCACAGGTTGTCTCCGCTTCATTCCCAGTGGTGATGGGCAGACGCGGGCCCCACCGGCGTCCAGCTCTCCATCCCACCTGGAAGTCACTAACCGCCCTCACTAAAGCTACCCACCTTGTTTCTGGGATGAAAGTCCCCTTGGCCCTGGAGTTGAGAGTTTCACCCTGTTCAGCCACCCCAGAACCATAATCTCAGGAATGTCTCCCTCCAAAAGGGACAGGCTGACGTGCTCCAGCCCTCACTACTTTAACCAGCACTTTCTAGACGAGGTACGCTTTGATTTCTCCCCTTTCTGAAAAAGGATCTTCCAAGTCTCTTTTCCAGATTATTTAAAGAAACATGGTTATGATTATAGGGACAAAGCAAACATGTTCTCTCTTTTCCTCTTCCTGAGGGAAAGTGTCTTAGAGGAGACAAGATCCATGCTGAAGGAGACCATGGAAGGCATTTGGAAGGGAGGCAGAGAGGACGTGGGGGCGGGCAGGCCATAGAGGAGCCCAGAGGCCATAGAGCAGAGCCAGAACCCAAGGCCTTGAGGAAGGGCCGGATGGGTCGGGAGCCTGGGCACACGCCCATGCCCAGAGGGGCAGAGATACGAAGCTGCCTGTCCCCAGTGCAGTGGCAGACCCTGCCCTGCCTTCAGGTGGGCACTGGAGGGGCCACAGGATGCAGTCGAGGGCTACACACAGGTGAGGTTCAGACTGGAGTTCCCGGGATGAGCTCTTATAAGACAATGTGCTCCAAATGCATCTTCGGCCTGAGCTACTGCGGGCAGGGGGCTCCCTGTTTCTCCTGCATCCGTCCCTGCATGCCCCGTTCACAGCTGGAGGTGACCTGGCGAGGTGCAGCCTGGGCCTGGCCCTCTGTCTCCCATGCTGGCTGACCCTCCTGCAGCACAACAAAGCACCATGGCCAAGTGTCATTCATCCTTTCTTCCAGAGCTGATTTCATTCAGCCTCCAGAACCCTAGATCCCTCTGCTTCTGTTTCAGAAACAATCCCAGCGCAGTCCAAGACTAGGCTTGGTGTTTTCACCCACCACCTCTCACACCACCTGGTGGGGCCCAGACCCTCTGCATCCTCACCAAGCTTAGCTGCAGAGTTTTAGGGGCACCTGCCTGTCTGGCATTCTTGCTCGTGGCCATGGTCAGACCCCAGGGGCAGGGCTTCCCCGGTACCCACCAGGAAAGGCAAGGTGCAGGGCACAGCAGGAGGCCTCCAAGGGCAAGGCCTGCCCTGCTGCCAAGGAGAATGGAAGCAGACCAGGTGCCCTTCCACTGTCTCTCTTTGAGGGTCCTTACTCTTGCCCTGTGGGGGAAGCCACACATCTTATGTGACTTTGTATCACCTTAAATTGTGACATCATTTCATGGACACTGATGGCCAGGATATCTTCCTAATCTAGGTTTTGCAAATATTTAGGCCAGCTCAGATGCTCAGGAAATTGAGTCCTGGCCACTAATGACATACTAATCTAAAACTCACTTTGGAAAGCCAGGTTGCCAGCTGGCGTTAAGTTCCATGGCCATCAATTCTGATCAATTAAAAAAATGTGCTGACAGCCCCGTTGCCAGAACATGTGACGCATCTTCCTCCGTGAGAGGACCAACAGGTCCCCACAAGCTCTCCCTGCCTCTCTGGGCCTCCTGATCCAGAAAGCAGAAGTCTGAGATCATGAGGACCCTGGGTAGTGGTCTTCCATATCTGGGTTTGGATGCATCCCCTGAGGTTTTATTTCCCGTCACATCCTAATTCTCTCCATGTCTTCCTGGCTTTGGTAAGATGATCAGCAGCCAGGAAAGGAGTAAAGCTGAGAGGTTGGGAAGAACATTGCATCTGATGGGTGAAGTTCCCGAGTGAAGCACTGGGATGGGAAGGAGACGGCAGTGTCCAGGAGTATCCTGGGGACGGACTTCCACAGTGAGCTCTGTACAGTCAGGTCACCCAGTCAGGAAGCCAGGCCAGAGCACAGAAAAGGGTGTCTTTTTAGCCCTGCAGCTATGGTGGGTGGGCATCGTGAAAACAAGAGTCGAACTTGGCTGGGAGTTGGGCACATCAATTTCCACTGAGATATAATCTGAAGAGCAGGTGTGATCAGTGAGTGGAGGAGCAGAGAGGTGGGGCAAGGCGAGCTCCTTCTTCCTCTGCTGACCAATGCTCAGCCTCATGGGTCCAAATTTAAGAATGACTAACGCAAGCCAACCAATACAAATGTACAGGCTACACAAGCACAAGTCACCAAAGAAAGTTGTCTCTAGCCAGAAAGAAAGGGAACAACATCCTGGAAACTCAGGCAACAACCAGACCTCTTAAAATTGAGAACAAACTGAACCAAAAGAGAATAGCTTCAAACTGTTTGATATCCTCCATTAGATGCAGAAAAAAGGAAAAAAAATAGAAGTCTTTTATACAAAAATAGAAGAGAATAAAGAAACAGCTACCACTCTGAAAGGAAGAAATATAAAGACATAGATGAAGCGTGTACTGCAAATTATGCATCTATTTTTGTGGTGGTACAGAGAGTTTTTGCACTGCAGAGGATAAATCGGGGATTTACAGGTCACGTCTGGGCAGATTTCTTAGAAAATAAGATGAAGGAAAAGATAAAAATAGTGCAGAGGTGATGGATGACTTCAGAAGACCCTGCGAGGAAACCGTCAGGATGAGGACGCAGATGTGCAGAATTGTCATCTTAAAGGATGAATCTGCTGAGGACCTCATGTCTCTCAGCCCTGGCTGTGCAGTGCAGGCACCTGCGGAGCTCTGCAAACCCTGTTACATGCCCGGGGCCCACCTCAGAGTTTCTGGTGCGGTTGGTTTGGGACACAGCCTTCAGTGCACTGCGCGCTTTAGGGGTCTTGGGTGATTCTAAGTTCAGCCAAGGATGTGCTTATCATTCTACTCCTTCTCCTGACTCAAATCATAGAGTTTTCAGGGACAAATGCTTAATCATTCATAATCAGGGCCTCCAAGCACCATCAAAGGGAATCCATCCATGCCTTGTCCCTCGGCCTTTAGGCTTCCACTTCCTACACAGCAAGGCTTCCCCTCTTAGAAATGCATGTTTCCTAAGGAATCATGGCACAGTGTCCTGCCCCAGCTTAAGGTGTGCTCCCCTCGCCTGAAACGACTGAGATGCAAGAGCTTTGATGAATTGATTCATCCTTTGAAGCCTCCAATTTCTGGCTGCCTGCAGCAGTTCCTCTCCCCGAATCTTCACAGTCGCCCCTGAGGCTCTGGGGCCCAACAGCTCAGAACTGGCTGGAGATGTTCATGTGGGTGGATGAGGGTGAGAGTCATCCTTTCTCTTCCACTCTGCACACGCTACTTTGCGCAGAATGGCTGGAAGCCTCCTACCCTCAACTGCAGAACCCAGACTCCCAGATGGTTTGGGGTTTGCATCGTCCCGGGCTGGTCCCCTGCACCCGACCTGAAGACGCTACTCAGCATTCAGAATAGAAAGCTCTATCGGTAATGGCTCTGTAGGAGAAAAATTATGCAAACATTCTTGTTTTTCTCTTATTAGACACAAGACAGACTCTGGCAGGGAGTGAATTCTGGCGAAGCATTTGGTAGAAATACGCTTTCCACCTGTTGAGCTATTTGAGTCTGAGAGATTTATAGCAGTGACTTATTGTGCTCTCTGCAGAAGGCCTCCAAAAGCTCTCCACGCGGCCTGGCCACCCCAGCAGTCATTTGCATCCTGGCTTTGCACGAAAATAGAATCTGGTCTCCCAGTCAAGTTTGAAGGAAGCATATTGAATTGCAAATCTTTTCAGCAAATTCTGTTTGAGCAGCACAGCCAATGTGGACCTGGCTCGGGCATCCTCAAAGTGAAGCAGGGCTTTGAAGGGGGCAGCAGCGCTGTGGGCCCCAGCTGCCACCATGTGCCGGAGTCTCTCCTGGACCCATTTGCTGCCAGTCAGGAACCCGCTAGGGCCTTAGAACCGTGCAAGGTGCTGATGAAAAGCTACCTGGACAGAGTCAGAGTAGAGACGGCAGAGCCCTTCTGTGTCACCTGCTTTGGTCACAGGAGTAATGAAGGGTGTGAATTTTAGTTGATGTTGCTCTAGTAGGGTCTCTCAGAGCTACCATCTTGGTTCTTAAAATAGTTCTCCATCTTATTACATCAGTTGGGCCCTGGTTTTGAGAACAACAACAACAACAAAATAGACAATAGACCTGTGCTCTGATGGAAACCCCTGGGTTCTTAGCATATTGCGTGTCTCCAGTGGTTGCTACAGAAATGCTTTGTATCCACTGTTCCTCTTTAATTCTTGGGACTCATGGGTGGGAAATCCATGGTAAAAGATCCATTGTTGATATCCTTTCCTCAAATGGCTCCTGCTGAGCCCATTCCCCGCCAGTCTAACAGGCAATTCTGTGCACATTGGTCATTCATACAAGATGAGGTAAGAACCTGCTCTGAGAAGGGTCGTTTTCTTTGCATTAATCAATATGCTATTTTGTTATGATGTTAAATTACTGGTATGTTGACCTTGAGGTATAAACTATGGAGTGGTTTATACCTGCTGGAAACGAAGCACACAGAGACTCACAAAGTAACACACCTAAATCAAACTGTTTGTGATAAATGAATACAGCAAAATTAATTCGATATTTATGGCTATTACCAGTCTGTTTTGTGCTGGCAGCCACAAGGAAAGAAATGAGATTTATGCTCCACAGAAAAATAGCTGAGTCCCTGTGAAGGCTTGGAGGCAGTGTGTTCTGCTTTCACTGCTTCAGGGGCTTGAACAGGTGCACTGAGGCAAAGAACGTTTCCTGGGAGCCCCACCCACTCTCCCCAAATCCACAGGGTACCTGCAAGAGGTGGTCAGATTTTTTCAGAGCAAGGTAGTAGCAAATTCACCCAATTTGCCTTCAATCCATTTAGACAAACATGTGTCTATAAGTGTTTTATAAACTACTGACTCATGTCCTGCAAACAATTCTGTTCCAGTTGACATCAAATAAATAATGGGTGCTGGAGCTGGTTCACAATGTCCCTTATTCTCTGTGACCTCTCCTGCTTCTCTCTGCAGCCCCATAGACAGATGCCGTACGTTAGAGAGGAGATACTGAGGGGGGAAGGTTCACAGAGGAGCTCACGATCTCCAAGTGATAGCGCTGGGACCTGCACCTACATGCCCTTTCTGCAGATCATGGGGGAAATGCATGTGGACTTTTACTCAATCCTGAGAGCTACGTCAGTGCTCACACACAGTGAGAACTGGAACTACATTGTGATTCCCCCAGCGGGCATGGGCTATTTCATTCTTTTCTGACTGCCAGACCCTAACGAAGGCTAGTCCAAAAGTTCTACGCAAGTATCCATGTCATGCATTGCTCAGAACCATGTTAAACGTTCTTTTGGTTTGGATGGTTTGCAACGTCCTCCAGTGCATCTGGATAGTTGTCGGAGCTGTTTTATCTCCAGAGAGAGGGAGAGAGTGTTATCCCTTTAAGACTGCCCTGACTTCTTGGATAAGAAAGGCTCCCTGGCTGATCAAACCATGTTTAATGCCAGGGAGAGTTGCAATACCAGGTGGTAGAGAGAAGGGGGATCCATGGAATTCCTGGCTGATTGCTGGTGGGGTATTAATTAGTAGAAACACTTTGGAAAACACTTCAACATCTGCTCCTAAAGTCAACTATCCATATGTTGATACACAGACATTCCTCTCTTGGATAAATACTCAAAGGGAATTCTAGCATACTACGAACAACTAGAGACAGAAGTTGGTTCTTAGCAGCACTGTTTACAATAGCAAAGACTTGGAAGTAAGCCAAATGCCCGTCAGTAGTAAAATGGATAAATAAAGTCTGGTATAGACACATAGTGAAATATTTCACAGCAATCACAATGAAAAAATGGAATGACACACTCGATAAGGCTTAATAGTAGTAATATTATATTGAGTAAACAATTAAGTCCCAGAAGTTTACTTTCAGGTATGAATAAAAGTTCTCTGAAAAGGAATCTAGAGGAAAGAAACTATTCCAGTGAATAGTTTGCAAACCAGGGAGACAGGCTTCAGTGTGAAACTAAGGTGGATTCCAGAGAACAAACACAGGGTTCAGATTTTATAGCAAAACTCCTGCCCAGGTTTCCAGTTAGGTCCCTTTATGTAAATGTAGGATTCGAACTTGCTTAGTCCTGATTGATTGACTCAGTTGAGTCCTGATTGGTTGATACAGCTGAGCCTTGTTTTGTCAATACAGGTGACCTCTGATTGGATGGTTGAGGTGAGCTCTGAAAGTCCCAAATTTAAGTAGAGGTGTGGGTTTTGGAAGGCTCAGAGTATGTATGTCTTGTCAGCAAATGGAAGCTTGTCTCAATTTAAAACATAGGCCCAGGTGGTCCCTCAGGACCCATCTTGAAGGATTGGCTCTTTTAGTGCACATTCATTCACACAGGAATATATCATTTTTATAAAGTTAAAAATAATGAAAATAAAGCATATAATTTTAGGAAAATATAATATATAAATAGGAAAATTTAAAAAAATGTTGAACTTGTGTCCAGGATAACATTTACTTTGGGTGTGGGGGAAGCAAGGAGTGGGTGTGGCCACTGCAGGTTAGAGGTAGATAGTTTTCAGCAAGATTCCAATTTTTGTTTTGGTTAATGGATTCAGATACTTATAATATTATAAAAATAACCAAATGAAAACAGAACTTAAGAAAAAAGGCTGCATATGCTGATAAAAGCTATCATTGCTGTGGACCGAATGATGGCCCTCTCCCAAACTTACATATTGACATTTTAACCCTCTAGGTGACAGTATTTGGGGATGGAGCGTCTAGAATGATATTGTTTGAAATTTGTCCCCGCCCAAATCTCATGTTGAACTGTGATCCCCAGTGTTGGAGGTGGGGCCTGGTGGGAGGTGATTGGATCAGGTGGTGGAGCCCTCATCAATGGCTTGGGCCATGGCCTTGGTGACGAGTGAGCTCTGAGTTCACACAAGATCTGGGTGTGTAAAAGTGTGTGGTTCCTCCCCCACCTCTTGCTCCCATTCTCACCACGTGAGATGCCTACTCTCCCTTTGCCTTCTCCCATGAGTAAAAGCTTCCTGAGGCCTCACCAGAAGCTGAGCAGATGCTGGTGCCATGCTTCCTGTACGGCCTGCAGAACCACGCTACCATGTTTTCTTTATAAATTACCCAGACTCAGGTTTTTTGTTTTGTTTTGTTTTGTTTTTTTGTTTTTTGTTTTTTTTGAGATGGAGTCTCACTCTAACACTCAGGCTGGAGTGCAGGGGCATGATTTCAGCTCACTGCAACCTCCACCTCCCGGATTCAAGCAATTCTCCTGCCTCAGCCTCCTGAGTAGGTGAGATTACGGGCACTTGCCACCTTGCCTGGCTAATTTTTGTATTTTTAGTAGCAATAGGGTTTCACCATGTTGTTCAGGCTGGTCTCAAGCTCCTGACCTCAGGTGATCCACTTACCTCAGCCACCCAAAGTGCTGCGATTACAGGTGTGAGCCACCGTGCCTGGCCTCAGGTATTTCTTGGCAGCAACTCAAGAGCAGCTTAACACATAGGAGGTAAGGTTGAACGAGGTGACAAATGTGGAGTCCCAATCCCATTAGACTGGTGACCTCATAAGAAGAAGAGAGATCTCTCTCCATGTGTGTCCACCGAGGAAAGATCACGTAAACATGCAGCGAGAAGGCAGTGGTCTGAAAGCCAGGAGACTGGCCTCCCCAGAATGCCTCCTGCTGGCAACCTGACCTGGGACTACCAGCTTCTAGAACTCTGAGAAAACAAACACTTGTTGTTGAAGCTACCCAGCGCCTGGCATTTTTTGTGGCAGCTGGAGCTGGGTGTCTATTCCCAGGACAGCAAGGATAAGGTAAAAATGAAGAAATGCAAACGAAAGATGGTTCATTACCAAGCAGGCCTTAGCTAGACTGGAAACACAGCTGGCCTCTGTCTCTCTGCTTCTTCCTCATTGTCCAGTTTCCTCATTGGTAAAAGTTCTCCCCATAGGCTGCTGATGTCCCTGAACTTCTCCGGGAAGCACTGGGTGGCTTCAACAAGGAATGTTTATTTTCTCAGAGTGCTAGAAGCTGGTAGTCCCAGGTCAGAGTGCCAGTGGGATGCCCTCAGGTAAGGCCAGTCTTATGCCCAACCCCCTTCGTACAAGGCACCTACTGGGAAAGCCAGAGCCTCATGCCCTGGGCACAGCGCTTCATCTGGGTCTGGATGTAGCAGGGACAGCTGGATTCTGGGCGACTCCCACCACAGCAGAGGCTGCGTGGAGCTGCAGAGGTGCATCTGCGGTTGAATGTAGGTACAGAGAGATTCCTTAGCATCCCTTATGTCATGCAGCTAGTATGTGACGGAGCCGGGATTTGAACCCAGGCAGGCTGGCTCAAGAATCTGTGACCCTAATCACTATGCTACTTTGCCCTTCAGTTGAAAATTAGAGGGTCACTCTCTTGGGAAAGCTGAGAGTGGAGCCAGTGAGGTGTGAGGGCCTCGCCTAGGAAGACCGATGGCCCTTTCCCTGCTTCCTGGGCATAAAGATGGAACACAGGGGTTTTGTTTGTCAGTGTAATGCTTTTATTTGGTTTGGCCTCTTTGCTTTGATTCCCTAACGCTTGACATATATACTTTCTTAGCAGTCACAGAAATGCACCACAACGATAGTTTTGTCTGTTTTCCCCGAACACTGGGCTCTGCGGATCCATTTTATGTGCACAGTGGTGTGCACACCTGTGACTAAGAAATGGATAAACAAGTTTCTGGATGAGATCTGGGATGCCTTCTGGAGCCTCAGGGAGCAAATGGCCGCGACGGCTTCAATGCGTGGATGACAGCGCAGGAGGGTCACCTGCAGCTGCGTGAGATGAGACTCAGCGTCGTAACATCCAGGGGAGCAGGGAGAGCCACAGGCTGGTGCTTTCATTTCTATAATGTTGCAGACGAGAAGTTCCAGACAATCTTCCCACTTCAATGCGACTAAACGTGTTGGACACAATATAAACAAACAAATCTTCTTATACACGGCATCACATTGGCAAGAGGTAGAGAGAATCCTCAGGCAAATACCAAGGGAAAGAGCAAACTAGAGAATCACCCAGCTCTGAAACCACAGCTGTGAGGATGGCCCCTGCCAGCACTGGTGACCTTGAGCCTGGAGAACAGCAGACAAAACCCAGGCCCAACCTGGAGGAGGCATTGGACAGGACAGGAGCCTCTTCCACGAAGCCAGAGACTGAAAGAACTGTCCTCTCAGTAAAATAACTAGAAGAAACAATCCCCCCTCACAGGAAGGAGGACAAGAAACCCCACCCTGGGTGGGGGGATGTGGGGAATCTCCTCTGAGATTTCGTAACCACCTTGTTAGCTACACACAAGTTATTGACCTGAATTTACACAACATAGATGGTCCAAAAAACCTCAAGTTAGTATTGAAAGGTAGTCGTAGGTTATGGTGTCCCCAAGTACTTGTCAAAATCTAAAGTGAGTGGTCTGGAAGAAAGCCCCTTCAGTGCAGACCTCTATGTCCTCACAGATAGGGCTCCATCAGACAGGTGCCTGTGATACAAAAATTAAGCTAAATAAATCAAAAGTACAGCCTGCAGGAGGAAACAAGACACATCACAAATATAAAAAACAAGAAAATTGGATTTGCAAAGCTTGCATATACTGGAATTATCAAGAACAGAATGTAAAACTTAATGTTTTATATGTTTACAGTGTAAAAAAGGGATGGAAGTATTGAATATCTGAGTAAGAAATTATTAACATGTCAAAATGACTAGGCACATCCTCACCAACACTTGCCACATTTTGTTCTGTCATAATCGTCCTCTGACAGATGTGAGGTGGTGTATTAGGGTTGTCTAGAGGGAAAGGTCTAATAGGACAGATGTATATGTGAAGGGGAGTCTGTTAAGGAACATCAGCTCACACAATCACAAGGTGAAGACAGGCTGTCTGCAAGCTGAGGAGCAAAGAAGCCAGTCGGAGTCCCAAAACCTCAAAATTAGGGAAGCTTTTAGTCTATGGACAAAGGCTCAAGAGCCCCTGGCAGATCACTGGTGTAAATCCAAGCGTCCAAAAGCTGAAGAACGTGGAGTCGGATGTTTGAGGGCAGGAAGCATCCAGCACGGGAGAAAGACGAAGCAAGTCTGGTCTTCCATCCTCTTCTGCCTGCTTTATTCTAGCCTCACTGGCAGCTGATTAGATGGTGCCCACCCAGACTGAGGGTCTGCTTCTCCCAGTCCACTGACTCAAATGTTCATCTCCTCTGGCAACACGCTCACAGACACACCCAGGAAAAATACTTGGCATCCTTCAATCCAATCAAGTTGACTCTCAACATTAACCATCACAGGTGGTGTCCCACTGTGGTTTTGATTTGCATTTCTCCAGTGACTCCTGATGTTAAGTACCCTTTCCTGTATCTTTTGGCCACTGCTATGTCCTCACTGCAGAATTATCTGTTTAGGTCTTGTGCCCATTTATTAATTGAGTTACTTTTGTTGGTTTGTTTGCTATTCAGTTGTATGAGTTCCTTGTATATTTTGAATACTCATCTCATTAGATATATAGTTTACAAATATTTTCTCCCATCACATAGGTTGCCTTTTCATTTCATTGATTGTTTCTTTTGCTGTGTAAAAGCTTTCAGTTTGATGCAGTCTGACTTGTTTATTTTTGCTTTTGTTGATCTGTGCTTTTGGGGTCATATCCAGAAAATCATTGCCAACACCAATGTCAAGAAGCTTTTTTCCTGTTTTCTTCTAGCAGTTTTATGGTTTAAGTCTCACATTTAAGTCTTTAATCCTCTGAGTTGATCTTTGTGCGTGGTATAAGATCTGGGTCAGTTTTATTCTAATGCATATGGATATCCGCTTTTCCCAAAACTGTTTATTGAAGAGACCATCCTTTTCCCCTTTTGATTTTTTGGTGCCTTTATTGAAAATTAGTTGACCATGTGTCCACATGTTTATTTCTGGGTAGCTATTCTGTTTCATTGATCTACGTATATGTTTGTTTTTATGCCAGTACCACACTGCATCACTGCAGCTTTGTCATACAGTTAGAAATCAGGAAACAGGATGCCCCCCGCTCTGTTGCTCTTGCTCAAGGTTGCTTTGGCTATCTGGGGAGCTGCAGAGGGTGCACCAGAGGGAGCCCACACCTGCAGGCACCCGAGATCCCAGCACAGGAAGCACGCTCTGTCCAAGGCACCTCGCTGTGTTGACTTACCCACCTTGAGAATGTAGCTGGATTATCTTCTCTAATAAAACAGGAATGGTCACAAGGTATCCTGAAGCATGACATGAGTCCCTGTGCCCCTCCATTAGACAAAAATGTTCTGAACTCAGACTCTTCTGTTTTGCTTCTGCACCAGTTATTAATGTTATGGAGAATGAAGTAGGCTTGATATTCTAAGAGTTAGTCAACTTCGAGGACAGTCTTTTTTTTCTTCCTTTTAAGAGAATTGTCAGTGGTAAGTAAGAAAATTTGACATCATAATAATCTCTCCCAGAACATCAATAGCACCTCAGAAAGGATTTTTTTTTTTAATTCACGTGATTAGAATTAGTCTTCTTCAGTTTTCTGGCCCCTGAAGTGGTGTGTCCAACCCTCACTATTACATGTTGCAGAAAGGGAACCACTTTTGTATTCAACCAGGAGGAGCTAATCATCTTTAATTATTTTCAAAATTAATTTTCTCCCTGGAAATATTATTTATTTCTTCATATATCAAGCTGTCAATACAAGTGATTTGGAAACTGGAGGATTCAGTGAGTCTTAGCTTGGGGGAAATGAGAAATGGAATTAGGTGAATATAGAATTTGCATTTGAGTCAGAAAGCCACATTGGTATTTCCAATCAAAGGTGGATGAATTTCTGGGAAATCTTTCTCTAGTCAGAAGTGATGTTTTTCTCTTTAACCAGTAAGATACTATCTATAGGGGCTTTATATATTTGAGGATACACTTTTTCATAACATAGGGATAACACTAGTTAATATTTTATAGGGTGGCTAATGAGATTAAATAAGCTAATGTCAATGTGCAAATTTTAATTCTAAGTATCTGGTGATATTTATAAACCTATTTATTCTGACATTTTTCAACTTGATTGTTTTAATATCCAAAACTTGAGCTAATGAAGTCCTTTATTTGAATCACACCTGCCCTCAAATTGCCATGGGTTCTGGCTTGCTTGCCATGTGTGAACACCTGCCGGGAGACCTCCTGGGGGGCAGGCAGGAAGACCTCGCCTCTTGAGGCTGCGGATGGCCCTCTGAGGGAGGAGCCACCTTCCCACACAGTGGGTCTTGGCCACCGGAGCAGCCTGAGGAAAGTGACGTGGCAGAACCAGACACCTGGAACCACACACCCGGTCAATACAAGTGAGGGGTATCCGGGGAGCTGGGGGTATCTGGAAGGTAACCAGGACTGGAGACCTGGGGTCCATGCTCCCAGGATCCGGGGCCAGCAGGATGCCGAGAGCTAGCTCACCACGGAGGTGAGAGGTAGCATAGAAAACCAGGTAGTTACCCCATGGAGCCACACCCCACTAAGGAACTGCACTGGGGGTTCTACAGGCCCAGCAGCCCCCAGCACCAAGCTTCTCCTGGCCAGAAGACTGAGGGGAGAGGCCCGATGCTCTCCAGCAAGTTGGCCAACCAGACAGGACTTGGAAGGGAATCAGGATGAGGAACACCCCAGAGCCCTCGGGGCGAGGACAGCCTGCCGTGGCTCACCTCTGCCATTGGTGGGTCAGAAGGTGGGAGGCGGTGAACACCTATGTGTTTGTTTGTATTTGCAATCTTTTGTCTACCGCTTTGCAAGGGCTTGAGAATGGCCTGAACTCACCATGACTGGGTGAGTGGAAACAGCCCAGTGTCCGGGGAGGCCGGGCTGGCTGCAGGGCTTTGGTAGGAGTCAAGGATGGATGAATGGCATGAGGCTGGAAGTCAGGTGCTGAAGACCCCGATCCCCCACCTGAGGGCCCCATACAGAGCTCATCCCAAGGCTGGAGGGCCCAGACTTCCTCCTTGGAGCTCCTGCTCTATGGCCCTGAGGTCCTGAGTCTGGGGCTGACCTTGAGCTGGGGCCACTCAGAGATTCCTGAGCCTGTACCCTTTTCCCCAGACTCACCGCCCAGCTCCCCAGTTCCCTGCATCATCCTCATATCACGGGTTACCTGGTCCTTCTCAAGTGTTGCTCCATAAAGTGGCATGGAGAGCCCCTGTGGTGCCTCTGTGTGGACCTGCTTGGGTCGAGGACAGCAGGACAGCAGCCTGCTAGGTCTCCAGTCTGTGGAAGCAACGCGCGGGGGGCCCTGCAGCAGCCAGAGTGTGGTCCAACTGGAGAACAGGATCCAGAAACTCGTTCATGAGGAGCGAGGTTTAGGAGCAGAATTCTTTTCCCTGGGCAGGGCAGGGGCCACTGCTATGAGTAGGAATGGGAGAAGCTGGGAGCTGACCCAGGAGCCAGCCAGGCCCTGGAAGCAGGTGCAAGGTGGGAGTGGCCACCAACTCAGAGCCCGAGAGCCCTGAAACTAGAGGTGAGGTCGGATGTCAGACGTCAGAGCAGGGTGACGATGCTGGCCTTGCGAGGTCACCCGGCCTCTGCTTCCACCTCTCCACACAGCACAGACCCCACTCAATGCCCCTATGGGACCCCAAATTCAGGTTCAGTGTGATGTGCTTCCTTGACAATAGAAACAGGCCTGACTGCAAGTTCCCTCTAGATGCTGCCCCCACAGAAATGCCCCCTTGCCAAACAACCCCTTTTATCAAACAGCTAAGGCCGCTCCTACTGATCGCTGAGCAGTGGGTTTCAGGTCCCTGCCAGCCCATGGAGTCATTCAGACAAACCAGTCACACCCTCCCGCAGGAAGCAGGGTCACCTTGCCCTCTTGGGACCACCCAGACTGCCCCACAACCCTGGGGGTCACTGCTCTGAATGCATCCCCCTGTGACCCCATGTGGCGTGGTGTCCTCCTCCCCAGGTGTGAGTGCATTTGGCTGATTAACCCCCATCATCTCATTGATCGTAGGTCAGGTGCTGCATGATCCTCCATAACCCTGGGGCAGACGTTTCTTCCTCACCAAAGGGGTGAAGGGGGCATTCAAGGCCTCCCTGCTGTGGCTCCCCAGCCCTCTCCATGGCAAGGCTGCCCCAAGACAGGAGGAAAAGAAGCAGCTTATGCCCAGCACATTGGAAAGTGGCCATCGTTCTTTTCCTGCCTCGCTGTCTAGTTGGATAAATGGGCTCTTGTCACATTCCCCAACCCTGCACACATTTTGCACTGTCATTCTGGGGACTGGGCCTCATTTATTTCCCGGGCTGGGTTCTCTGCCTGGACAAATGGGCCCAGAGCTGAAGTGCCTCCACCATCAGCTTCCGTCTATACCTGCCACCCGTGCCTGGGACTTGTGCCTGGAGTCCCAGCCTGAGGCTGAGGCAGGCTGCTTGCCCACATGCCTGCCAGGTGGCCTGCCTGCCTGGCCCTCTGCCTGAGTGATACCTGCCCCTGGAATCCCAGATGTCAGACTCTACCCACATCGAGGCTTCTTGTGGCTAGTTGGTATATGGGGCTGGCTCTAACCGGCCATCTTCCATGCTAACTTCTGGAATCCATGCTTCCTCCACCAGGATGCCATTTACCTGGGGTGCCAGCATCTTCTCAGGCCCAAGACCCGGACAGCGCAGTCCACCCACACGGACGTCATTCCCAGCTCTGCCTGCGTTTCAGGGTGCTGCTCCCCAGCCGCCCGCCTCCTGTGACTCACGTTCCCTGTGATTGCTGCAAGGTGGATCTGGAGTCTGGGAGCCCACGCAGAGCCTCGCAGTTCTCAGCAGCTCTTAGAGTCACCATCCATAGAGTGGCCATTGTGGAGTGGTGATGAGTGAGACGTCAGTGACCTCCCTTAGCGGAAGGGGATATTTTAATCCACTTTATTCCAAAAGCAAATGATGCAACTCAGAGTTTTCTTCTTTCTTCAGTTTTGCATACAAAAATATATAAAACATAATGCTTATGTTTCCAATTATATAATCACTTAAATTATATTAATTGATCCTGCAAGTAATTTTATGAATGTAGCAATTACTTTATGCAAAACTGTCAGGAACTATTCCAAGATGATGTTAATTTTAAAATATTTATAAATAGTACAGATGAGCAAATGAGGCTTTTTGGAGTTCGTAATTTGCAAATGACGAGGGATATGGCCACAAATATGTGTTTCTTATTTTATTCTAAGGCTTTCACAGTCCATTCTCTGACAAAAGAACATTTGAACAGGGACTCACTTACCCTTATGTCCAGATAGCACAGTGTTGAAGAATGTCCGGTAGCAGGGTGCGGTTTCTTGGATGGAAAGTCATGGAAAGTTTCTTTGTATCATTTAAGGAAAATGGAAATTCATAGAAGAGATTCTGGCACCCACTGCACGGGAGACACACTGGCCCACCTGCCCCACACAGGGTAGGAGCAAGAAGGGGGCTGAGATCCAGGGCAGGCCCTGGGCAGGCCACATCCTTTCCAGGAGAGGGAGCCTGGCTGGTATGACTGGCCTAGCCTGGGTCACCCCTGCCTCCAGGGTGCATGGCACCAGGACAAGAGTCTCTCCAAGACCTCAGAGAATGAGGATGACAATTCTCCAGGGGAAAGGAGACGCCACCCCCAGAAGATGACAGGCAGATCCACAGGCAGGGAAAGACAGTGAACCTCCACCATGGGCAGGTGTGTTGGCATTGAGGGAAAGGGGGCTCCCTCCAAGCATTCAGGCACACTGTCAACTTCAGACAGACCATCAGTAACAGATGAAGATGCAGCAGATGAATCATCCCTTCATGCGCTTAGAATTTAAATATAAGATACTATTTTTAAAATATTGGGATTATAAAACATATGTTTGGCATAATTATAAAAATTACTAGGGGTGGTATATTTTTCTTAGTTGTTTGAAAATTTTCTAGGTTTTGGTCCTCATATCTATCCCTAAATTGTCACCTGGGTAATCCGGCATTTAGTGGGATTCGAAAAAAAATCATGAAAAACTCAATGCAACGTTTAGAAGTTGGGAGACCAATTTTGTGAAAATGCACCGAAAAAGATTCTCTGAGCATAAGTCCTTTGTCCCTGAGATGCTCCACTCATTGAACTGACAGGCTTTTTCTTTGTCTCCCCCCACCCACCCACCCATATGCGCAGGGTCAAGGGGAATTTTTTATATACCCGAATTTACCTGCAAGTCTCTCTCCCTCTCTGTCTTTCTCTCTACCTACCTACTTACCTATCAACTCTCTATCACCATCTGACTTCTGGATTGACTGTTTCTTGCACTGGAAGACATACCTTCCAGTTATTGAGTCAATTCCAATCCACATTGTCTATACAAGTGTCCTAAAGGCAGAGACAAATGGCAAGCCCTGCAGAAGTTGGAAGTTGGATTGGATGTTGAGAATACCTGTGACTTGAAAGATGAATAGGATTTGGCCACAGCGAAGGGAAAAGAGAAATGGCAATATAGGCATGCCACAAACCGAGGCATCTGGTGTAAGTAGGGAACAGCTAGGTCTTGCCCGGCTGCAATTCCAGTGGTGGTTTAAAGTCTCATGGAGGATAAGACAGCTGGAAAAGATGAGATTCTATCGTTTGTCTGAAGATGATCCATGGTTCTGGTGAACTGGTAGGTCATAAAGAACATGGAAACTTGCCCAGCTGAAGAGTGACTGGAAAAAAAACTGCTGTTTCAGGATTCAGGACCTGGAAACTCACAAAGGGGAAGCTAGAGGGGCAGCTGAGGCACTGGCTGCCATCTCTTGTCTACTTAGGTGCAGAGGCCCAGAAATCCAGATCCACGGTGGATGAGAGAGGTCACCGGGCGCAGCTGCTTCCCTGCAGGCAGGAGGGCTGGGGTCTGTCCTGGCCCCCGGCTTGTACACTATCCCCAGGATTCTAGAAAGGAGTACAAAAGAGCAACATGGTAAAACATATTGGTTCTGGGTAAGTGCCAACGATCAGAACGTACGCCTCACTTCCCTTACATAAGAATTTAGCAGAAACCTACACTCTCACATTTGATAATTTACTGCAATTTTTTGCATGTATGCAATTGTAGATATATTTTATTTTTCTGGTTAAAAAATCAATTTTTACTTCGTATTTTTATCCTCAAAAGTGTTTTGTTGTGGTTATTGTTTTTGTTTTACATGAATAACTGCTTACCCTAACAAAATATCATGAACATCTTAGCTTTTCACTTGTTTTATTCAGAAAAGTGGCACCCACTTTCCCACTACCCAGGGATCGGCCTAATCACATTTTTTCAAGAACAGCAAAAACACAATGAACTTTTGTGCAATATTATTTTTATAACATATTATTTTTGAGAAGTTTTCTAGAGTGGTCTGGTTTTAAACGAGAGTGAACTTAAACTTTTGGTGATGGCACGAATAGTGGCCATTGCTTTGGGATTTGCAGGCTGAAGAGATGGGCAACAATAGAAAAGAAGGCCAATTAAAATCAATGTCTAAAACGCTCTGCACCAGGAATCCCATAAGGAAAAAACGCAAGGCACCAAGAACGGGAATACATTTACTTTATTAAGTCTGCCACAGATATCACATATGGCTTCACCCTCTGTCTCACTTAGAAAATAGTGGCCACCAAGTAGCTCTGCACATAAAATGATGCCCAGAAACTACTGACTCAGTAATCCTGCATATGTGTAAGCCATGCATGTCTTCATATGCATGTCTATGTATACAGATGCTTATCTTCAGCAAGAAGACAAAGAACGGACCCCTTAAGAAGTCAGAGCCAGGCCGGGCACGGTGACTCATGCCTGTAACCCCAGCACCTTGGGAGCCCAGAGGGGCAGATCATCTGAGATCAGGTGTTTACGACCAGCCTGGCCAACATGGCAAAAACCCGTCTCTACAAAAATACAAAAAAATTAGCCAGGCATGGTGGTGCACACCTGTAGTCCCAGCTACACGAGAGACTAAGGCAGAAGAATCACTTGGACTTGGAGGCAGAGGTTGCAGTGAGCTGAGATTGTGCCACTGCACTCCAGCCTGGGCAATAGAGCAAGACTCCATCTCAAAAGCAAACAAACAAAAAACAAACAGACAAAAAACGAAGTAAGAGCCACTCTCTAAGTTCAGCCAGAGGTTGAACCTTTGAGGCTCTGGATATTCATAAAGTGAGTCCCTCCAGTTGACATCCTTTCTCAGCCTTAGAGTGGACCTAGCTTTCATTGCTAATGCATAAATAAACAAGCTTTGTTCATCTTAAACCTGCTATTTCTGATCATGGAGCCAATAATTTTGCTTCCTATGATTCTGAATCACTCATCTCATAGTGCCTAGAAGTGTCCATAACTCAGAGGGTCAGCAGCATCCACTCATCATGCCCTTGTGCTCTCAGTGAGGAATTTTATCGTCAGTAGAGCTGAGCTCTGGCTACCTTGAGCAAAAGGGAATTTGTGAGTAGGAAATTAGGGAGCCCAGTGCATCTACCACAGACCAGGGAGCCAGGCTTAGGGCCACGGGGGGCCTGAAGGCATTTTGCAAGTCGGCATAGGACACAGAGATGTTCTCCTGGCAGGAAGGGTAGACAAGCACCCTCCAGCTGATGACCGACACTCACCCCTTTGTCATCTCCTCACATCCATAGCTTAGGTCCATGCCTCAGGTATGCAATGTCCAACAGGCCAAGGTAAGTTTTCTTGAGGCAAGGAGCCAACACAATGGCCCCTTTAGCTATCAACAGTGGCACCAAGCAGAAAAACCACCTTTCCAACAAGAATGCTCACCCTGGAGGGCTCCAGCAGACTGACAGGGCACTGCAAAGAGGGACAATCATTTTGGCAAAGGAAAGGGATGGATTCCCACAGCTCCTGTTGTGCAGCCAGAGCCTTGCAAAGCAACTTTTTAAAGCCTGTGGACTGTTAACCTGCTGACTTCAACTGAAAACTCTTCAGATGTTAAAAACAAACCACATGTTGCGCTTAATGTCCAGCAAATGTCATCTTTCTCTAAAAGACAGCATGGCAGGCAGACCCTGGGGTGACCCACAGCTCCCTGCCTGGGGTTCACCCCTGTGTGCTTTCTCCCCTGAGGTGAGGACCGGTGACTTGCTCTTAACCAATGCAATGCAGCAATTTGGTGTCTCTGAATCTCCTGGCTTTGTCCTCACACAACCCTAAGATCAGTCCCTGAGATCCTCCCCATCCGCTGAGAGCCTCTGCAGTCCACCCTCTCCTCCCGGCCCTGCCGTCCCTGTTCTGATCCCAAAGCCTGTGGCTTTCTGCCGCATGGTGAGTTTCCCAGTGTGTTTTCCATAATCACCCCCTGAGGAGCCTTTTCAGACATTTTCCTGAAATGGTCTTCCATGAAATGTTCACACCACAGACTCTGTCCCTGCTTATGTACTGTGTACACATTGGTGCTGTATATGTAAAAAAAAAAAATGTAAAATCCTTCTGCCTTCCAAGAATACATGTTTGCTGCCCCCATCATCCCCACTGAGATGCATGGTGGAGAGAAGGTGGCTGGACAAACAGACTGTTCGTGGGTTACAGGAAGGATCGAGGCTGGCCAAGCACAGGGCAGCAGGTGGGAGCATAAGGGCCACCAAGACCCCTCAGCAGGAAGGCTGAAAAGAGGCGGTGGTGTGACCGAGGCTAGAGGGAGTCACAGCTACAGAAGAAGGCTCCTAAAGCCCAGGCACTGTGCAAGACCTGGCCGCTGCTGGAACTAGCATCCGGTTCCCTTTCCTCCCGTGCTAAACCCTTCTCCCATTTGCACAGCTGCACTTCTGCGGCTTCCCACTGGCTGAGCTCAATGGCCGTACTCCCAGTGACACAGGGCAGGACACGATGGTCACTCTGCCAGGACACAAGGCAGGACTCCATGATCATCGTCCATGGACACAGGATAGGACACCATGGTCATCCTCCAAGGACACAGGGCAGGAGGTGATGGTCATCCTCCCTGGACACAGGGCAGGACACCAGGGTCATTGTCCCTGGATAAGCGTAGGAGGCCATGGTCATCGTCCCGGGACACAGGGTAGGAGGCCATGGTCATCGTCCCGGGACACAGGGTAGGAGGCCATGGTCATCGTCCCGGGACACAGGGTAGGAGGCCATGGTCATCGTCCCGGGACACAGGGTAGGAGGCCATGGTCATCGTCCCGGGACACAGGGTAGGAGGCCATGGTCATCGTCCCGGGACACAGGGTAGGAGGCCATGGTCATCGTCCCGGGACACAGGGTAGGAGGCCATGGTCATTGTCCTGGGACACAGGGTAGGAGGCCATGGTCATGGTCTCAGGACACAGGACAGGAAGTCATGGTCATCACCCCAGGACATAGGGCAGAAGGCGATGGTCATCATCCCAGGACACAGGGAAGGACGCCATGGTCATCATCCCAGGATGCAGGGCAGGAGGCCATGGTCATTGTCCCTGGACACAGGGCAGGATGCCATGGTCCTCCTCCTGGGACACAGGGCAGGATGTCATGGTTATTGTCCCTGGACACAGGGCAGGAGATGGTGGTCATCCTCCGGGACTCAGGGAAGGGTGCAAAGGTCTTCGTCTGGGGCACAGGGCAGGAGGGAAGGTCATGAGGAATCCAAGTGGGTGAGTGCTGCAGGATCTGAGGCTGACTAATGAGGAAGTCAGACAAAAGGCACATTTTCAGAGACAGAAAAGAAATTGGCAACTGCACAGATCACATATGCGTCCCACAGGTGAGGGAAGGGAAGAATCCGCCCCGGATAACACAGCACAGCCCTGGTGAACCTTGTGACCAAAGTCAATGCGTTTCCGACCTGTGCCAGGCAAGCCAGCATGGAGGAGAGAGAAGACAAGGCAGAGGAAGGTAGGTGGCTGGGAAGATCAAAGAATGTGCCCCAGGGCTTCAAAGGAGAGCAGAACTCTCCAAACACTTTGATTAGCAGCAAGGGGTCCTGTTCTCCTTCCCTAACTGCTCGAAGCCTCAGGCTGGGAGTACTGTGCAGATGCTGAGTGATAGGCAATGATAACTTGGCCTCCAGAAAATAGCCACACGGCAGGGACCCCAGAATAGAGAAAGGGCAGTGCCCCTGGGCCCCCTCTCCTTCACCCATGAGGGAAGTGCAGCACCAATGTCCTCATGTCCTGGTGGCCCTCCAGGACGGCCCCTGGGTTGTGCCCCAGGCCTGTTCTTTATGCATCAGGACCCTCACTCTTCTCCTCTGCTCCACAGTGAGAAGGCAGCTAGCAGGCAAGGCTGTGTGAGACTCAGGAGGTGCAGGCAGAGCCCGCTGAATGGACCTGGGATCCGCATGTGACGATTCACTATTCAGGCTGATAGGAGGACATGAATCCCCCAAATATCATTTTTTTTAAACTTGGCACAAAACCTTGTCAGTCTCACCAATTGCATAACCCCTCCTTCCAATCATTTAAGAAGTGCCGTGGGGAAAAGATGAAATTTAGCTACATGGCTACCTTGCATTCATGTAATGTTAAAAACACAAGCCTTAATGGCAAATAATGGAATACCTCCACCCACGGCAATTAAACAGCCACTGCAGGTGCAGCGATACCTCCAGAAATACTTCTGCTAAGAAATGAGAAAGGGGCTGGTCTGGCTTAAGGGTGAGATTCACCTGCAGCCTGGGATGGGACTTGGCCTTCCTGGGAGGTGTGTGCCCCCGAAAGCCTTGCCCTAGAACATTCCACACATCAACAGCTGAAGGAATTTCTCCAACACTCACCAGTAGAGACCACTTCTCACCGAGAAAGTGGGTGCCACACACAGAGGGCCGCAGGGAGCATGGTGGGTGCTGGATTAAGCACTGCTGCCTGGAACCTCTGCATGAAGCTGTACTTGGCATTAGCCTGAGTCTGTGTTGCGTGTTGCTAAAACAGAATATCACAGACTGGATAATTATGAAGAAAAGACATTTATTTCTCACAGTTCTGGAGGCTGGGAAGTGCAATATCAAGGTGCTGGCATCTTACAAGGGCCTTCTTCCTGTGCCATCCCAGGGCAGAAGCTGAGAGGAGGGGAGACAGACAGACACATGAAAGACAGCGAATGCAAGAGAAGCCCAGCTCTCTTTTATAACAAACCCACCTTCATGATAATGAACACACTTTATGATGACAACATTAATCCATTCACAAGGACAGAATTTACCTTATCCCTTAGTCATCTCTTACTAGGCCCCACCTCCCAGCACTGTTGGGTTGGGGATTAAGTTTTCGACACGTAAACTCTGGGAACACACTCAGATCATAGCGGCATCCTAACAGCCTGGGTTGGTTGGACAGGCACATGGGTCACACCGGAATGTTTTCCTGCTGGAAAGACACATCAGATAAACTGATTTCAGAGTCTGGTGCCTTATGATTGAGAATCTGTAGGCACAAACAGCAATTTGGAACGATTAACGTATTTCTACTTTTACATTTTTAGGGCAGCAAAATGCAAGAAAGTGGTTTCAGGGTGCCAACGTGGAGCAGCCTGTCCTGGCAGGGCCCTGCACTGCCACGCTTCTCTCCTGCGGGCCTGGGCCGGAGGCAAGTGTTGGGACTTTATTCCCAATGCCTTTTCCAGTGACCCTGCCCTCTTGCCTGCCATCTGCCTTATTCCTGGAGGCACTGGAGATCCTGGCTTGTGGGAAGCACATGTCTGTCCCTGCCCACCTCGCCCCAACACCCCCAGGCTGAGCAAGGGGCATGGAATGCCAGTTTGCAGATAGGACCCTCCCATGCCCTGACTTGCAGAGACACTCCGCTTTTACAGCCATTGCACCAGTGCAAGGAGACCCAGAGATCTGGGTGCTCAAAGGCGTCCTGGTTTGAACAACAAGTCCATGCTCACCCTACGAAGGGCAAACGACTCTACGAGTGCATCTTAGTCGTCAGAATCCCACAGCCCACTCTCCAGGGGGAAGCTGCTGGCTCTGCTGATGCCCACTGGTCTCCCTGCAGGACCAGCTTCTTAAAGGGCCAGCAGCACAGACACCACACAAGCTTCCTCACCTGGGACCTCCCACCAGGGTATGGGGAAGAGAACATGGGCCAGGCGGAAGGATGACAAAGCTACGTAAAACCACCACGACAGGGACCATTTTCCCTCCTTCCCTTATCCCAGCCGTAATAAGATAATTGTGAAGCTGCATGCCGGTGGAGGCTGCAAGATCTTCCCGGGCTCCGATTCCCGGGGAAGGCACTCATGCCCGCTCCCAGAGGACAGATGGTGTGGAGCACAGGGATGGAGAGCCAGGGGCCAGGGGAGGACAGGACGGGAGGCTCCTCCTCAAAGTAGAGGCTGAGGCCACCCCCAGTGAGGGAAGGAGCCTGTGGCTGCAAACCAGAACCAGGTCTCCCAGAGTGCAGATGAGATCTCTGCACCAGGTCCACGCCCTGGAGGGCAGAAAGCATGAGGACCCTCAAAGCAGAGACGGCGCAGATGGAGACTAAGAGGGGAAATGAAGGGCCGCAGCCCATCGCTGATGGCAGAGCTCAGAACCCCCAGGAGCAGTGGCAGGGAGTCGCAGAAACCCCAGGGAATGCGCAGGAACACTGGGCAGCTAATGAGCTTTAGACCCCACCTGGCAAAGGAACCCTTCGATTAGGCAGCCCCACTCGCAGCTTTTCTGTGGTCACCCCGCCCAGGCCCTGACGTTGCCCCACTGTTGTGATACATTTAAAAGGTTCAGATTCCAGGCTAGGCGTGGTGGCTCATGCCTGTAATCCCAGCACTTTGGAAGGCCCAAGCAGGCAGAACACCTGAGGTCAGGAGTTTGAGACCAGCCTGGCCAACATGGTGAAGCCCCATCTCTACTAAAAATACAAAAATTAGCCTGGCATGGTGACACACACCTGTAATCCCAACTACTCGGGAGGCTGAGGCAGAAGAATCGCTTGAACCCGGAAGGCGGAAGTTGCAGTGAGCCGAGATTGCGCCATTGCACTCCAGCCTGGGTTACAGAGCGAGACTCTGTCTCAAAAAAATAAAATAAATAAAAGGTTCAGATTCCAGTGGAAAAATAGATATGAATCCATTTTATTCAAAAATAAATAATTGCCCTGGGACTTGCCATGGCCAAGAATAACAAAGTCAGGCATGCTTTGGGGAAGTGAGCCTCCTACACAAAACAAAGGGAAAATGGGAGCACTGGGACACAACCAGGACATCCTGAGCAGAAGGCAGGACCTTGGGAAGTTACATCCAGCTGCCTTGAACCCCTGTGGCCAGCAAAGCCCTTAGAGAGCCAAGGGGCAGGAGCCAAGGAGAAGCCACACCTGCTGCCTGTTTTAATAAGGAAGCCGATGGGGGAGACACACCTGCACTGACTTTGCCTTGTGGTTTTCCTCTGGCCACCCCAGGCCTTTCTGAAACGGGGCAATGGACGCTTTACCTGGACGCTGGCTGCTGAGGCAGGCGATGTCCAATTTCCAGGGCCCTTCTCCAGGTCCTCGTGTGCATCTGCGGCAGACGCACCAGGGCCAGTGCTCACAGGCTGAGCTTACATCCAGCACACGCTTCAGTTGTTGACAAAGCTTCCAGTCGGAATGACACATGCCGTGGCACAAACGTGCAGGTGGGAAACTGTTGTACAGCTGTGTTTTGAAAAGATGTCTTATTTTTATTTACCATTTTAAAGAAACTTTCCTTAAAAATAATTTCGTCATTTAGGAAAGAAAGAAGCCTATGTCTGATGGGTTTAGCAGAAATTAGCAGAGAACACTCAAAACCTGACTGATGGGCTCCCAAAGCCACTCACCAACTAATTTTGAGTCTGGCATTGTATCAATGTCAGGCATGAAAATGAAGAAAAGAAAAGTAAGAAAAGTAAAACAAAACTCGTCATTCTTCTCTGTCTCCCTTATTCTCTCTCTTTTTCCTCTTGTTCACGCATTTCACACATTTCAAGCAGGCACTAAGGGTTAGAAACTTGTGTTTAGGGAGTAAAACAGCTACTTCAGCAGGTGTCATTGATGACTCCAATTCCTCACCCCTCCCTCCACCTTTCAGGACTGCACTGCACTGGGGCAGGCTGAGGGGCTGCTCATCTGCACCCGCTGGCTGGAGGCTCAGCTGCGTGACTTGCTGTGAGCAGTGGCATGAGAGCAGTTGTGTCCATGAGCAGGTCATGAAAAGTGCTGAAGGGGTCGGGCCTGCCCTCTTGGGCCCCTGCCTTTGCCATCAAGAGCACGTCTGTCTGGGCTGCTTGTGCAAGAGGAGCATGGGAGATTCTGCAGCACAACCAAGATGCCCCAGCTGAGCCCAGCCCCTCCCAGGCAAACCCTGGCCAAGCACCACCCACAGCCAAATCAGTGCTGATGTTTACTGTCACCGAGCCTTTCTAGTTGTTATGCAGCCTTTCACAGTTGTGCGATAGATACAGCTACTAGCTCCCTCTCCTAAGAGTCCTGGGTTAATGTGCCAGCGGGACACAAGCTGAAATTTGGCTAAGACAGTGAAAAAGCATTTGCCATTCACAGTTCCTAAAGTCTGACACACACACACACACACACACACGCGCTCCAAACTGACCACACACTCAATACAATTTAGACCCTGACTTTAGTTGGGCCAGGAATGGGAACTCACGGTTAGGATGGACGGAGATGACTCCCTGGGATCCCGTGAAGGAGCCGCCTTGCCCTGAGCATTTGGGTTTACGCAAGTTTTGCTTCAGTTGTGTGTCTTGTTTGTCACAATAGTGAAAAGATGTAAGAAGCATTTGCAGAACCTTCATAACTCCAGGTGCGCATCATTCTGTTGCACTTTACAGATACCATGTTTGACAGATTGAAGATGTGGGGAGCCTGGCATCCACCACCTCTGCTGGAACTTTTCCAAGAGCATGTGCTCACTTCGTGTCTCTAGATAACATTGTAGGAACTCTCACAATAGTTCAGACTTTGTCCTTATTGTGACATCTGTGATGGTGATCTGTGATGATCTTTGATATTATGAATAGAATTATTTTGGGGCACCATGAGTGGCACCCACATAAGACAATAATAAACTTAATCAATAAATGCCGTGTGTGTTCTGACTGCTCCAGTCACCGGCGCTCCCCTATCTCTCCCCCTCCCCTCAGGCCTTTCTATCCCCTGAAATCAACAATATTGAAGTTGAGCCAACTAAGAACCCTACCATGGCCTCGAAGTGTCCAAGTGAAAGGAAGAGTTGCATAAAAAGCTAGTGATGATTAATCTTAGTGAGGAAGGCATGGGTGGAAAGCCTAGATCAGTCAAAACTTGAGACTTTTTCACCAGCTAGCCAAGTTGTGAATATAAAGGAAAATTCTCGAAGGAAGTTAAAGTGCTACTCCGGTGAACTCACAAATGTTAAGAAAGAGAGACAGCCTTATTGCCAATATGGAGAAAGATTGAGTGTTCTGAATAAATTAAACCCACCATAACATTTTCTTACGCCAAATCCTAATTCAGAGCAAGGCCCTACCTCTCTTCAGTTCTGTGAAATCTGAGAGAAGTAAGGAAGCTGCAGAAGAAAAGTTTGAAGCTGGCAGAGGTGGGTTCGTGAGGTCTAAGGACAGAAGCTGTCTCCATAACATAAAAGTGCAAGATGAAGCAGCAAGTGCTGATGGAGAAGCTTCAGAAAGTTACCTGGAAGATCTTGCCAAGATCACTGATGATGGATACACACACACACACATACACACACACACACACACACACAGATTTTCAGTGCAGACAAAACAGCCTTCTATTGGAAGAAGATGCCATTTAGGGCTTTCATAGCTATAGAGGAAAAGTCAATTCCTGGCTTCAAAGTTTCAAAGCAAAGGGTGATTCTCTCGTTAGGGGCTAAAGCATCTAGGGACTTTCATTTGAAGCCAATGCTCTTTCACCATTCTGAAAATCCTAGGGCCCTAAAATTTACATTAAATTTACTCTGTCTGTGCTTTATAAATGAATCAGCAAAGCGTGGATGACAGCACATCTGTTTACAGCACGGTGTAATGAATATTTTAAACCCACTTTTAAGACTCACTCTCAGAAAAAAAATGTTTCCTTTCAAAATACTACTGCTCATTGACAACACAGCCTGATCCCACAAGAGCTCTGAGATGCCCAGGGAGATGAATGTTACTTTCATGCCTGCTAACACAACACCCATTCTGCAGCCCATAGATCAAGGGGTAATTTTGAATTTCAACTCTTATTATTTAAGAAATACATTTCATGGGCTGGGTGCAGTGGCTCACGCTTGTAATCCCCACACTTTGGGAGGCCAAGGTGGGCGGATCACCTGAGGTCAGGAGTTCGAGACCAACCTGGCCAACATGGCGAAACTTCGTCTCTATTAAAAATACAAAATCAGCTGGGCATGGTGGTGCATGCCTGCAATCCCAGCTACTCGGGAGGCTGAGGCAGAAGAATCACTTGAACCTGGGAGGCAGAGGTTGCAGTGAGCCCAGATTGTGCCACTGCACTCCAGCCTGGACAACAAGAGTGAAACTCCACCTCAAAAAAAAAAAAATGAAAAAAGAAAATAAATACATTTCATAAGGCTATACCTGCCATAGATAGTGATTCCTCTAGTGCATCTTGGCAAAGTAAAAAAGTACATTGAAAACCTTATGGAGACCAGGTTCAGTGGATCACACCTGTAATCCCAGCACTTTGGGAGGCCAAGGCAGGCAGATCATGAGGCAGGAGGTCGAGACCATCCTGGCTAACACGGTGAAACCCCATCTCTACTAAAAATACAAAATAAATTAGCCAGGTGTGGTGGCAGGTGCCTGTAGTCCCAGCTACTCAGGAGGCTGAGGCAGGAGAATGGCATGAACCCGGGAGGCAGAGTTTGCAGTGAGCCGAGATTGTGCCACTGGACTCCAGCCTGGGCAACAGAGCAAGACTCTGTCTCAAAAAAACAGTAACGAAAGAGAAAATCTTCTGGAAAGGATGCACCATTGTCAATGCCATTAAGAACACTTGCAATTCATGGGAGGAGACCAAAATATCAACACCAGTAGAGATTTGGAGGAAGCTGATTCCAAGCCTCATGGATGACTTTGAGAGGCTCAAGACTTCTGTGGAGGAAGTGACTGCAGATATGGTGGAAAGAGCAAGGGAACTAGAATTGAAACTGGAGCCCGAATGAATTGCTACAATCTCATAACACTTGAAGTAATGAGGAGTTGCTTCTTATAGATGAGCAAAGAAAGTGGTTTCTTGAAGTGGAATCTACTCCTGGTGAAGATGCTGTGACCACTGTTGAAACAAGAACACAGGATTTAAAATATTCTGTAAACTTACCTGATGAAGCAGCAGGAGGATTTGAGAGAATTGACTCCAATTTTGAAAAAAGTTCTACTGTGGGTGAAGTGCTGTCAAGCAGCATTGCATGCTACAGAGAAATCTTTTGTGAAAGGAAGAGTCAAGGGATGTGGTAACTTCATTGCTGTCTGATTTTATGAAATTGCCACAGCCACCCCAACGTTCAGCAACCATCACCCTGATCAGTCAGCAGCCATCAACATCCTTCAATCAATTGAGGATTGATGGAACATCCTTCATCAATCATCTGAAGGCTCAGATAATTGATTGTTTAAAACTTTTAGGAATAAAGGATTTTTAAATTAATGTATATACATTTTTAGACATTATGCTATTACATGCCTAGCAGACCACAGTATGGTGTAAACATAACTTTTAGATGCGCTGGGAAACCAAAACACTTGTCTGAACCACTTTGTCGTACGTTGGCTTTATTGTGGTGGTCTGTAACGGAACCCACAACGTCTCCAAGGTGTGCCTGTAAAGATCAAGGAAGACTCCGTGTAAATACCAATGAGTTCTGTGGAGACACGGCAGTTCCGTGGGTAAACTTGCAAGCTGTCCGAGTCAATGCTCTCATTCTAGAAATCCAAATACATTCTTCTTGTATTGAATTGAGGTATTAATTCTGGGTTCCCTCACTGCAGTCGGAGGATCCGCAGGCCTCCATCTCTGATAGCATGGCTTGCACTGTAACCATCAGGCCCTCTTGCCATGACAGCACAAGAGAAGGTGGATCTGAGGGAGGAGGAAGTGGTCAAGGGGGCGGGTATGACACACGTCTCATTCTCCCTCTCCGTGTCCCTATCCAAGGACTGACTCGGCTTCGTTAACTGAAATGTACGATGTGATGCAGTGGAGTCCCTTTCTGGATCCGTCCCAGGTTGGCTCCTTGCAGGAGGGAACTCGGCTGAGGATGAATTTGGACAGAACACTCAGATGGGAAGGCTTTCTGTCCTTCTAACCTCTGAGTTTCTAACATACCTATAATTCTGTTTATTTAGAAAGTTATAACACCTGAAGATCGACTTTTTTTTTTTTTTTTGAGATGGAGTCTCACTCTGTTGCCCAGGCTGGAGTGCAGTGGTGCAATCTCGGCTCACTGCAACCTCCACCTCCCGGGTTCAAGAGATTCTCCTGCCCCAGCCCCCCGAGTGGCGGGGATTACAGGCACCCGCCACCACACCCGGCTAATTTTTGTATTTTTAGTAGAAACAGGGCTTTACCATGTTGGCCAGGCTGGTCTCGAACCCCTGACCTCAGGGGATCCACCCACCTCGGCTCCCAAAATGCTGTGATTACAGGTGTGAGCCACTGCACCTGGCCAAAGATAGACTCTTAAAAATTTAACTCATTTAACAGAAATGGGCAATTGTTATTGCAGTCGAATTTTTATTTTTCTTCTCTCTTTTATGTGGTAATGTGATTGGCTTTCTATTTCCATTCTGGCTGGGCTTCCTATTCCAGAATGACACTGAATTGAGTCAGGAGCTGGGGTGAGGAGAGAGGAAAGAGATAAGGAGTGAGGAGGACAGAAGCTGCCTCACAGGCTGGTCCCCGTCCCTGCGCCAAGCGAGGGTAATTTCCTTTGTGTTCGTTCGTCTTCCCTGGCACAGACACAATCTAAAAGCAATCAGAACTCTGACCCCATAGCAGCGCCACCTGTGCCTTATAAGGCAGAGCACCCCCACGCTGGTCCCACAGATGCTCCAAAAGGCACAGGAAAATCTCTGTTGTCTGCAGAGACGTCGGCCGCCATGCTAAGGGCGTCTTGTGGGGTTTCTGCGGTGAGGGCATTGCTCCTGGGCAATGGAATTGATAACCCCTGAATTCACAGGGTGGCCGGAACCACCATGCTGGCTTCACAGGCTTCTCGCTCACCGTCCTGCATGAAGAGAGTGAATGATTGCTGAGAAGGCCTTTGCTTTCATATCCCCTCATTATTTTTCAAAGCAACCGGCTAAGGTGGGTACATATTCTTACCCCCTTGGCAGAGGCACAGAGACGAGAGTAACCATGCAAGGACACACAGCCGGTGTGTGTGGCTCAGGGCACTGAACCAGGCCTGTGGAACCCCAGGCTCATGCTAGTCCTCTTCATGGCACAACCTGGACCTGGATTTTCCTCCCCACCGGAGGAAGCAGGGTCACCAATGGAGGAATGCTCACGGGAAGCCCGGCCCTGCCCCCAGCAGAGACCCCCCCGCCAGGTCCCGCCTGATCTAGAAAGAGGCTCAGGTGCTGCAAGCTGGGCTCCCCGGTCTGCACCTGGGTGTGCATCACCAGCTCTGGGCAGGCTGCTGAGTGGCCGAAGGAGGGGGAACAGAGCCTCTGTCCCTAGGAGTTTACCATCTTAATGAAGATATAACACCCCGTAGAAGCAGACAGTGTGTAAGAGCCAGGCAGGGGCATATTAGGACTTAGTGAGCCCAGAACTGTGCTGAGGGCTATGAGCAGACACATGATTCCGCTGAGGACAGGGGCATGGGGTCCCGCTGAGGACAGGGGCATGGGTGGGGTCCCGCTGAGGACAGGGGCATGGGGTCCCACTGAGGACAGAGGGCTCCAGGTCCCACTAAGGATGGGGGCACATGGTCCTACTGAGGACAAGAAGCATTAGGGTCCCTGTGGAGACAGTGGCATGGGGTCCTACTGAGTAACAGGGATGGGGGGCACTCACAGTCTCTCCCGGGAGCACATGGGGCACCAGACACATTTACCAGCCGGAGAGTGAACCTTCTGTGAAGGCTTCTCCACGCAGAACACAGGCAGCAGGAAGGGGTCTGGATACCCAGAAAGATGGAGGCTGTCTCTGCACATGGCGCTGGGGCAGGACCAAGGTGATGAGGCTGGGATTGCACATGGGACCAAAGCGAGGCCTCAGGCAGTGACTGAGCTGGGCATGCTTCACCCAAATGACCAGGATATCCTGTGTGCCTGGGGTGGGTGATGGCAGAGAGGGTGAGTGAGGATTATGTGGGTAACAGGTTGTTCCCCTGCTCCCCCAGGCACATCCAGCCACAAGGCAGTCCTGGCAATGGCGGCTGCAGGTGTGCTCCCCTTCCAGAGAGTGTCACTGTGCAAGGCAGGCTGTCCCTGCAGTGGGCAGGCACCTGGCACAGGGCACAGGCATGGCCAAGACCCCAGGGCTCAGCCCCTCCCACAGCCTCTGGGATAACGGGGTAGCAGAGGACACCCAGGGTCCAAGAGGGAGGTAGGGAGACTCCTGGGGAACGTGGAGCAGGAGCAGGAGGGGGCATCCCTCAGACAGGCAACTCCTGGGGTTCCGGGGCCTGCACTGTGGGGCCTGGGTAGGGCCAGGCACCTGCAGGAGGCTCCAGCCAGGCAGAGGCAGGCCAAGGAGGGCACCCGCAGTCTCCAGGACACAGTTCTTCTGCTTCAGTGATTAGTAAGCTGTGAAATGTTTTTAAAACAAAGAGGCAGAGAGAACATCATAATGAGAGTATAACATGATGGAGGCCCCTGCAGTTCACCTCGGAGCCCCATTCCACCGTTTCCCTCCCCGGAGGCCCCTACCCTCCTGAATGTGTCCTTTGTTACCTGCGTGCTTTTATTTCTTATAATTTCAAGTTTTATTTTCGATTCGGGGTATATATGTAGGTTTGGTAGGTGGTATATTGCATGATGCTGAGGTTTGGGTCCTGTCACCCAGGTAGGGAGCACAGCACACACAGTAGGTAGTTTTCCCTCATCCCCCTTCCTTCCTTCCTTCCTCCGGACAGCCCAGTGTGTAATATTCCCATCTTTACGTCCGTGTGTACTCAATGTTTAGCTTCCACTTGTAAGTGAGAACATGCAGTATTTGGTTTACTGTTCCACCTGCACAGTCTTACACTGGTGTCATATCAGGGCTACCCCGGGGGCTTCACAGGCTGTGCCCTGCATGGGAGCACCTAGCCAGGGCTGAGCTGGGGCTACAGGGAGCCTGCACCCCAGAGCCCTGCACCACAGGCCCCACCAGAGCCAGCACCAGCTGCTTCCTTCAAATGTGTCTGCCCAGAGGGCCTACCTTATTCTATGAGCACAAAAGCGTTGTGTATGTCCAGGGAGAACTGTAATTCACATATAAATCCATAAACAATTTGCATGTTCTAACGTCCTATGTAAATATCATGCTGTGCTGTCTGTCACTTGCTCCGTTTGGTGGATTTTGACCCACACTGATGTTTGTGGCCCCATGCTTATTTCAACTGCAATGCAGTAGCAGTGCGCCCCATAAGCCCACCACGGTTGATCTATCCATTTTCTTATTCATGGAAATTCAATTATTTTCAGGTTTTTGCTGTCACGAATAACTCAGCAACACATGTTCTGATCCATGTCTCCATAGACCTAGGTGGAAGAGTTTCTTTCTAAACTGCACAGGTATTTGCTTAGAAATACAATTTGGGGGCATCTTCATCTTTACCAGGTTTTGCTAAATTGCCCTAAAATGTGTTTGAACAATTTCCTCTTCTCCACCAGTGTAGGATAACTCTGGTCAGACTACTTTCTTGCCAAACATTGATTCTCACCAACCAAGCCAGATGGTTTCTTATTTTAATACACATGTTTCTAGTTAATTGTGAGGCTCAAAAATGAAATGCATGTTTTTGGCTATTTATGGTTTCTCATCTGTAAGTTATCTATTGGCCTATCAGGTTTTGCCTTTCTTCTTATTAATTTATCTTAGACATTGGTTATCTGCATTGCAAATGTCTTCTCTATGTTTGTATTTTCATTTTTTTCCAGTATTGACTACTGTTGGAAATGGAAAACTTCTTAATGTTATCACATTTTCAGCCGTTTCTTCTATGACTTTTATTTTATGTCTTATTTACATCTTTTCCTTTCCTCAGAGTCAAAGACGCTCTCTTAAAAATTTTTCTAAAACCTTTAAAAATCCTTTACTTTTTGTTTCTGTTCCATTTCTGATACACAGAAATGTTTGAAAATTATTTCTGAGCCTAGCGGTGTTTCCTCGGCTTCCTTGTTCTATATTTTATAGACCATTGATCTGCATTTGAAGTTAATGGAGTGCAGAGAATCATAGACTAGCAGCTCCATCCCGTTCAGAAGGCAGCTCCAATTCTTAGGGACTTGAGACAAGTGGGGAGGAGACAGGAGCTTTGGGGATGGGGAACAGGAGGGGGAAGATGCTCCTTGGTCTCATCCAGGTAGTCTTAAATCCAAAGGTAAAGTTTCGCTGACCTCTGTTCTTCAGAGGTCAACAAAAAGCCATGTGGGGAGTCTGCCAAAGTCATGTGTTTCTTCCGCGTGAGTCATGGGGATGGAGGGTTTCGTTCTCCAGCTCGCTTCATAAAATCGTCCGGCCTTTCTCTTGCTGGGGAACCAGGGTCCGATCAGGAAGTAAGATTCACTGGGGCAACCTCTCCATGCGTTCTCAGCAGTTTCCTCTTTAAAATAAAGTTCCCAGGGCCTGAGGCAGGCTGGAGGGGACCCTGGAAGGAAGGAAGCATCCCCCCAGTGTCCCTGCCTTCGCGGGTGCCACAGGCATCCGACTGTCGCAGGTGCCACAGATATCCTACTGTTTTGGATGCCCTGCCTCTGTGCAGTCAGGCTAACCCCACACTCAAATGCTTGCACTGCTATTACAGACAAGCACGTGAGATCAGCGAAGGGACCCCTGTGGACTCAGCCCAGGGATGTGACGGGTGACAGCCCCTGCTGTGGCTCTGTGCTTGTCTGCAAGAATGGCCACAGGTCTTGTGTGACCAACAAGGCTGAACTGCCGGGGACTGGGTCCACTTTGCCTGATAACATTCTCCGAAATCCTCCCCTCACAAGGCATTGGCTCACATCCCGTTGTTTGGAAGTCCTGTCTTCTGTCCCAGGTGAGCTCCGGCAGACAGGAGTGGGGAGGGACAAGTAGCATAGCCTTGTGCTCAATAGTGATCTGTGCAAATGTGAAGTTAGATGTAGCTGAGGCTCTGGGCTCCGGACATTTCTGGGGTCTCCTCTTCTGGCCTTGGTCTGTGTTCACCCCTAAACATCAGAGCCAAGCGGACCCTGTGCTTGTGGTGGTCGTGCTGGTCTGATCTGCTTCCTCCCATCTGGGACCTCTTTCCCCCTAATCTCATGCTGATTTTTTCCGGCTGTCCTTCACCCAGTGAAACCTGCCCGACTCCCTGTCCTAACATTTCACTCACCATCCTGCCTTTTTTCCCTTCAACAGCACTCACCTGGAAATCCGCGGTGACCACAGCTCCTGCTGTGACCCATCTCCCATGGGGCTGGGGACAGACTGTGCAGGTGGGCGGTGCTGCCTCTTCCTACCTGGGCTGCTCACCACTCCATCTCCAGCCCCCACAGCAGTGTCTGCATGAAGATGAGGCTCAATACGTGTGGAATGCAGGCATGAGCATGGTTCAGAGGCTCACAGGGCTCGGCATGTGACTCCAGTCAGTTCAAGGGGTACTGATGTAGCTCAAACCAGTTCCTTCAGAGTTCTTCCTGGGAAGCAGAGGGGAAGAAAGCTTCCTCTCCCCTTAGGTCATGATCTGTAAGGACAGAGACTTTGGGCTGCCAGTAGCCATCTCACCCTCCAGATGAAGAAGCCCATTTGCGGCCCAAGGGCCCAGTGGCAGCGGAAGGAGAGGAGCGGCACTAAGGGGTGAAGACTTGGAAGGAGGAAGAGCGAGCCCCCGAATCCAGCTGTTGTGAAAGCTGCCCTTAGAAGTACAAGGTCCTTAAGCCAATTTGCCTCTTGGCTGGGGATTCCAATACTTGCAACTCTCTGTGTTGTGGATATCATGGTGTGCCCAGCCTTGGGCTACCACTCAAGAGCAGGCAGGGCCCCATCCTGAAGAACCATTTGTCCTGTTCCGTGTTGGAGAAGTATGGGGCTTCACACACCAGCACTGCTGCTCAGCCTCACTGCTTTTCCCCTGCCGAAGGGCACTGAAGGTTCCTCAGGCCCCTGGCCTTCTCCCTTTTATCCACGAAGCTTCGTGGATGGGACCCAACCTCTCTTAGGAATCCATGCAGCTGTGCAGATTCTCTCCTGCCCGCAGTCCTCCCTGGCCTCTCTTTCTTGCTAACTTCACCCTGCTTGGGTTTGGACAGCCACATGCTCACCCAAGAGCTAGAATCAGGATCTGTCCACATTGACGACACAATCTGCTGCTTCTTTGTTTAAGATGGCATGGAACCAGTTGACCCAGTTTTGGCAAATGAGAAGCAGAAGTCGGCCGGATGCTATTTTTAAATATATATTTAACTTCTGAAATAGCTTAAGGACCTCATAAATTGCAACAATCATACCATGAGTGCCCAGTCACCCTTCCCCTTGTCTCCCTCCATGATAATGTCTCACAGGAACCCCATGTCATCGAAAGCAGGAGACTGGAACAGGTGCAATACCGGCGACTCAAACAGTCTTGGATTTCATTCATTTTTATATGAACTTTTTTTTAAAGTTTGGCGTATCATTCTAATAAAATTGATCACATAAAAATTCAAGCCATCATCCACATAACCAGGATGCAGGACTTGCAGCACCACAAAGAAACTCTGTCCTGCTACCCCACTTGTCCTGTCCTCACTGAGCCTGAACCCCGGCCACCGTTGATGCATTCTCCATCTCTATAGTGTCATCACTTCTAGAGCATTGCATGAATGCAGTTGTACAGATGCCACCATTTGAGACTGGCTTTCGTCATTCAGCGTAATGCCCTGAGACCTGTTCAGGCCAGTGTGCACGTCGGCATTCCATTCCCTTTCGTTGTTGTTATTGTTGTTGTTGTTTTTGAGATGGAGACTCCCTCTGTCACCCAGGCTGGAGTGCAGTGGCATGATCCTGGCTCACTCCAACCTCAGCCTCCCAAGTTCAAGCGATTCTCCTGCCTCAGTCTCCTGAGTAGCTGGGATTAATGGCACACACTGCCACACCTGGCTAATTTTTGTGTTTTTAGTAGAGACAAGGTTTCGCCATGTTGACCAGGCTGGTCTTGAACTCTTGATCTCAAGTGATCCACTAGCCTCGGCCTCCCAAACTGCTGGGATTACAGGCATGAGCTGCTCTGCCCAGCCTCTATTCCCTTTGATGGCTGAGTAGCTGCTGTTCATTGCATGGATCTTCCACAGTTTATTTATCCATTTCACTCTTGAAAAACATGTGGGTAGTTTTCAGTGTAGAGCAATTACAAATAAAGCTGTTATGAACATTTGAACACCAGTTTTTATATGATCATAAGTTTTCTTTTCTCTAAAGTAAATATCCAGGAGTGTCATTGCCGGGTCATAGGGTAAATATATGCATAACTGTGTAAGAAACTGACAAATCATGGTGCAGAATGGATGTACCCTTTACATTCCCACCAGCAATGTGTAAGATTCCAGCTGTTGCATATGCTTGATAGCACTTGGTATTGTCAAGTATTTTTTCTTTTACCTATTCCGATAGGTGTGTAGTATTACTTCACTTTAGATCTAATTTGCATATTCCTAATGTTTAAGGATGGTAAATATCTTTCAAGTGCTTCTTTGCCACCCAATTCTCTAAAGAAAGAGGCACCCATGAATCTTTAGTGAAGTGTTTGTTCACATCTTTTGCCGATTTGCTAATTGGATGGTTTGATTTCTTATTGTTGTGTTCAGAGTTCTTTACAGATTTTAGATACAGGTCCTGTCAGATGTGTGGCTTGAAAATATTTCTCCAGTATTTGTCTTATGTTTTCATTATCTTAACAAGATCTTTCACAGAGCAGACATTTTTAATTTTAATATAAAGTCCAATTTATCAATATTATTTTTATGGATTGTGTCTTGGCATCATATCTAATAATTATTTGTCTAGCAATAAGTCAAGGTTTTTTCTGACATTTTCTTCTAAAAGTGTTACAGTTTTACATTTTGCATTTTGATCTTTGATCCATTTTGAGTTCACTTTTGTATAAATAATACACAGGGTATTCTTTAGGTACCAGCTGCTCTTCAGGAAGATTCACCTCCCTGGTATATTAGAGAATTGCTACAAGACGTTATAAGGTGGGCCTGTGCCGCTTCTCCATCCTCTCCCAGCTCTGGATATTGCTGTGATTGTGTGATACCAGGAGAGGTGGCAGCTCTTTTAGGATCAGGAAGTAAAATGCTTCAGAATGAGGAACAACATGACAAGAGCCGTGGAGTAAAGAGCCACAAAACCAAGCTTGAGACCTGATACCTCTAGGCCTCCTGTTAGGTCAATGAGTGTCCATATTATTTAAGACAATATTAGGGTTTTCTCTCACTTGGGCGTTGTGCATAGCAACAGAGGCCCCATCCTAGCCAATGAGGTGCTTGGTATACACGGATTCATCATGATAGGGTTTGAATCTGTGTCCCCACGTGAATCTCATCTTCAAGTTTAATTCCCAGTGCTTGAGGTGGGACCCGGAGATGACTGGATCCTGGGGCAGTTTCTAATGGTTTAGGACCATTCCCCTCGTGCTGTTCTGGTGAGTGAGTTCTCATGAGATCTGGTTGTTTAAATGTGTGTGGTCCCTCCCACCCCTCTCTTCCTCCTGCTCTCCCCATGTCGAAGTGCCTGCTTTCCCTTCCTCTTCCACCATAAGTGAAAGCTCCCAGAGGCCTCCCCAGCCACTCAGGAAGGAACCATGAGCCAGTGAAACCTCTTTTCTTTATCAATAACACAGCCTCAGTCATTTCTTTACAGCAATGTGAGAACAGACTAATACAGGTCACGACATTTCAGTCCCAGAGTCCACATTCATGAGCCCAACAGGGAATGGAGGAAACTTCTCTCATGCATTCTCAGCAGACCAGCAGAAGGCAGGAGTCGGTCCCAACCGTGAAGAAAGAAGCAAACATCCACAGCTCACAGGGGTCTCACAGCTGGCCAAGTTCCCTGTAGAAAGTAAAAAGTTCCTCTTCAAAGTTTCCCTCCTTGTTAAAAAATAAACCATAAGTGTTAGAAATAATAGTTTCTTTTAAAGACTACTTTCCTTTAAGCTTCCTTACTTTATGCTAGTGACTCTTTGTTGGCCCTATCCTATGTACCTGTTAAACATGCTGACAGGCACGTAGTACGTTCCGTGTCCTTGTACCTTAACCAAGGTATTTGTGCCGGACATGCTCACAGGCGCGCTCCAGCTCTCGGCCTATGCCCCTTCCCTATTTGGCATAAGCAACTTCCTCTTTTCCTTTGTTTTTCCCTTACTTTTACCTATTTAGAAAAGTTTTAAACTGTTAGCCAATCGGGTTTTAGTTTAAATTGTGTGGTCTGGCTCCAGCCAATGGAGACAGGACACAGTAGTGGGACAAAGTGTGTAAGGAATAAAAATTGCTTCCCTCCTTTGTTCGGGTGTGCTCTCACCATTATTCCATCTGTGATTAGCACCCTTTCTGCAGAAAGTAAAGATTGCCTTGCTGAGAGAATTCAATTTATGTTTGAGTGCTATTTCTTTGCAGCACCAGGGAAGAAGCATTTACATATAACATTCCCAGACTCAAGGGTCCGTCTATGTTTTATCGACTTGTGAGCACGTGAAATGTGTAAGGGTATGTTCAGGGTTAAGCTTGACAGACTGAAATGGCACCAGCGGATTTCTCAGCAGCAAACCTACTGGGAAACCGTGTGGACTTTTCAGAAGAGGCCGCTGCTGGAATCCCCACCACACCTCTCCTTGGTCTAATTACAGGAGATGTTCAAGGGATCTAATGTGAGCTTTCTTTGTAAATCAGGCTGCAGCTCCAGAGATGCTGATCTGAGTGTGCTGCGTGGTTAATTGTGGCTAACAGGAAGAGGGTGGACATATGCCAATATTTATGCAAATAGCAGAGCTGCTCGGGGACTTTACCTTGGGGGACTTCAGCTCAGCATGGCCAACATCCAAAGACTTCAGGCCCTGCTTTCACAGGGCAATTTGGATTGCTCTGCAGATTGGATGGAAATAAATTTTGCATATCAATGCTAATGGTGTCAAGGGTCCATAATCAGCCCTCGTGCTCCTAATTTTAGACCCAGCAGCGCATCTGTGTGAAAGAGCAAGTTGGGAATGCCGGTGGAACTCACCCTGCTGGGAGGCTAATAGCTCAGCTGTTCACCTTTCTTGGCATCAGGAGAGCTTTGTATAGGCATTGAAATGTGAGAACATCAAATCCTTAAGATGCAGTCTAACGCATCCCCTGAAAGCCTAGAGTTTGCAGATTCTGCAAAGCAACTGGCATCAGTCCGGAGCCCTGGAAGCATCAGTTGATGTATTGTGAGGATCACTCTTAAGAGATGGGGGAGAAAGATACGGTGTCAGGGGTGGGGTAAGATAGGGTGTCGGCAGTGGGGTAAGATAGGGTGTCAGGGGTGGGGTAAGATAGGGTGTCGGGGTGGGGTAAGATAGGGTATCAGGGGTGGGGGTAAGATAGGGTGTCGGGGTAGGGGTAAGATAGGGTATCGGGGGTGGGGTAGATAGGGTTGGGGGGGGGTAGATAGGGGGGGGTGGGGTAGATGGGTGGGGGGGGGGTGGGGGGGGGGGGTAGATAGGGTATCGGGGTGGGGGTAAGATAGGGTATCGGGGGTGGGGTAAGATAGGGTTCGGGGGTCGGGGTAAGATAGGGTATCAGGGGTGGGGTAAGATAGGGTATCAGGATGGGGTAAGATAGGGTATTGGGGGTGGGGTAAGATAGGGTATCGGGGGTGGGGTAAGATAGGGTATTGGGGGTGGGTAAGATAGGGTATTGGGGGTGGGGTAAGATAGGGTGTCAGGGGTGGTGTAAGATAGGCTATCGGGGGTGGGGGTAAGATAGGGTGTCGGGGTGGGGTAAGATAGGGTATCGGGGTGGGGTAAGATAGGGTATCGGGGTGGGGTAAGATAGGGTATCGGGGTGGGGTAAGATAGGGTATCAGGATGGGGTAAGATAGGGTATCAGGGTGGGGTAAGATAGGGTATCAGGGGTGGGGTAAGATAGGGTATAAGGATGGGGTAAGATAGGGTATCGGGGTGGGGTAAGATAGGGTATCGGGGGTGGGGTAAGATAGGGTATTAGGGTGGGGTAAGATAGGGTATCGGGGGTGGGGTAAGATAGGGTATCAGGTGGGGTAAGATAGGGTATGGGGTGGGGTAAGATAGGGTGTCGGGGGTGGGTAAGATAGGGTATTGGGGGATGGAGTAAGATAGGGTATCGGGGGTGGGGGTAAGATAGGTTATTGGGGATGGGGTAAGATAGGGTAGCGGGGGTGGTGTAAGATAGCATATGGGGAGTGGCAGGGGTAAGGGATAGAGCAGCTTCACTCTGGGGAATGCTCACAGCCACAGCAGTGTGAGTGCACCAGCCAGGAACGGGGCCAGCACGTGCAGCATCCACTGAGTCCTTGCCTTGTACTGTTCCAGTCCTCCACTTGCTCCTCACGTTAAATCCTCTGTCCAGACACAGCTTCCCTGGGACCCTTGCCAGGCACAGTGCCAGCGAGGGCTGTTCAGATGAAGTGCAGCCCCCATGCCACAGCCCACCCTAGACAGCCAGCTGCTCCTCGCCTGCCTCCTCCATCCTCCAGGCTGCATCCCCTGCCCCCAGCTGGCGCTCTTCCTGGGCTGGTGGCTCACCTGGTGGTTGCTGACTCTTGTCCCTGAGGGCTCTGAGCCTCTCGGCTCCGTGTCTTTGTCAGGCTGCAGGTGCAGCACTTGCCCATGGAGAGTAACATGAGGTATGGGGCAACCAGCACCTGCCCATGGAGAGTAACGTGGGGTACGGGGCAACCAAGGGCTCCAGTGGCTCATTTGAGTGCCTGCACTTTTCTCTCTGCCTCCACTAACTCTGGGGCTACTAGAAGATGAAGACAGCCCAGTCTTCTTATCAGTGTTGGCTGGAACACAGTAGTTCTGGAAATGCCTCCCGTCTCCTGCATTTTGGTGGATTCCCTGAAAGCAGAAGTTGTAAGGGAAGCTATTAGCAGGGTGTTAAGAAATGACAGTGAGTCAAGAAAGACAATAAAATATGAGCCTTTCTTTAAATGAGTGAAACAGGGCTGTGAGGGACTGAATTGTCAAACCCTTCCTGGGGAGCACCGAAGCCCTCCTGGGGAGCACTAGATGCCTTCACTCCTGGGGAGCACTGGAAGCCCTCAGTCCTGGGGAGCACTGGATGCCTTCAGTCCTGGGGAGCACCAAAGCCCCCAGTCCTGGGGAGCACTAGATGCCCCCAGTCCTGGGGAGCACCGGAAGCCCTCCGTCCTGGGGAGCACCGGAAGCCCTCCGTCCTGGGGAGCACCGGAAGCCCTCCGTCCTGGGGAGCACTGGAAGCCCTCAGTCCTGGGGAGCACTGGAAGCCCTCAGTCCTGGGGAGCACTGGAAGCCCTCAGTCCTGGGGAGCACTGGAAGCCCTCAGTCCTGGGGAGCACTGGAAGCCCTCCGTCCTGGAGAGCACTGGAAGACCTCCTGGGGAGACTTGCCGGGGCCCTGCTGAGTCCTTCCCAGCACCTGGAGATCCCACGTTCTCACTTCTGCAGGAAGATGCTGGCATGGCCCCCTGAGTGTCCATGTCTTCTCAGGGGACGGATGTCTCACAAGACGGGGAAGGGACATTAGGTGGTTGGGAAGGGGCCACACATCTTAATCATGCCCAGGAAGCCACAGGCACCACCAGGTTCCACAGGACACAGCAGAAAGGGCCACAAGTTCCTCTCCCTCTGATTTTCTCTCTCTCTTAGTCTCTCTCTCTCACCCCTGTCTCTCCACCTGTCACCATGGCAACAAGAGCACACACTTCCCTTTCTCTTCTTCACAGTGTCAGAGCACTTGTGTGGGAGCAGCTGAACTTCATCTGACCACCGATCCCTGAGGCCACCTTTATTATAACTATGGGAAAGAGGTCAGAGGATCGGGAGGGGGAAAGCCACCAGCTGCAGAGAACTCTCCGGGAGCCCAGCCCGAGGCCACATGCTGGGGCCCCCTGATGTTCTTGGAGCCACACCAAGAAAGGAGATTCTAGGAAAGGCCTTTACTGCAGCCCTCAGCCCCCATGATGGGTGGACATGCCCCTCTCCTGGTGGTTGAGGACCCTCAAGCTGCCCAAGGGAGCCTGCCAGGGTCCAGAGCATGCCAGGGCACTTGCTTGGAGGAGGCAGGTGGGTTCACCTGCTTCTTGGTCATGGTTTATTCCAGCTCAGAGGGGGCTATTAGTCTTTGGCAGCCTTGCCTAACAGTACCCAACAGGAAAGGAAAGGGTATCACCTCCTTCTCTTGGCATCTCATGAGGGAGACAGAGAGAGAAAGAAAGGGAGAAGAAAGGAGGAAGGGAGGAAGGAAGGGAGGAAGAAAGGTTAGGAAGGAAGAAAGGAAGCAGAGTGGGGGGAGGGAGGAGGAAAGGAGGGAGAGAGAGAGGAGGAAAGGAGGGAGAGAGGGAGGAGGAAAGGAGGAAGGGAGGAGGGAGGAGGACCCTCCTTTGGACTTCCTATCCTTCAGCATCTCACTCTGGCATTCTGGAAGTTAAACTTATAGATGAGAACTTTCTCCATGAGAAAAAATTCTATAGAAGCCACTGTTAAATAAGGGAAACAGGGAGAATTTGTAACATGTGCCTAGGAAAATAAGGCAAATTCTCTATTCTTTAACAAGCATACGTGTGTCTGCTGTGTGCCTGGCAGGTGCAGACTCTAGTGGTGAACAGCAGCCAAGGAGCTGCGTCCCCCACCTCCATGTTGCCTCAATGCAAACAGAAGACACACACTTGAAGTGTTCAATGTATCTTAAATTAATTAGGAGTCTCATAAAATGATGCAAAGGGCCATAGGTTCTTCATAATGTTTTTTACTTATTCAATAGTTTGCTATTAAACACCAAGATCAGTCATAGATTCGTCTCAAATCATCAAGAAACCCAGATAAATCTGTATTCTTTCCCTATTTGCTTTAAGTCCCGTCCCAGCCTGGTTACACATCCAAGAGAAATGAATTTGACTCCAAACGCCTTACAGTGTAAAATAAATATTCATTGACAGCTTTCCTCGGGGCCTGTGAAGAGAAGTCCCATTATGTACCACATAGCAAAATTGTCCCCCAGTTCCCACATTAATCTTCCCATGGTCCTGAACCATGGGAAGCTGTCCGAAAAGCCCCTTACACACACACACACGCACACGCACACACACAGTCCACACAGTCCACACACACACAGTCCACACACACAGTTCACACGAACACACACACAGTCCACACACACACACACACACACACAGTCCACACACACAGTCCACACATGCACACACAGTCCACACAGACACACATATGCACACATGCGTGCACACAGTCCACACACACACGCATGCACAGTCCACACACGCACAGACACACACATGCACACACGCATGCACACACACAGTCCACACACACAAAGTCCAAACACATGTGCACACACACACAATCCACACACGCACACACAGTCCACACACACACACAAAGTCCAAACACATACGCACACACAGTCCACACATGCACACATGCACACACACACACAGACACACATATGCGCACACGTGCACACACACAGTCCACACACACACGCACACAGTCCACACACCCACACACACACACAGTCCACACACACAGACACACACATGCACACACACACACGCACACACACATACACAGTCCTCTAAATAACAACCCGTCCCTCAATTGCTTCTCTCCTCTTTCTTCCCACACTTTCTGGCTGACACCATGAACCCTTAAAGCACAGCCAGCCCCTGACCTCATGGGAATACATCCTCACTCTGATTCCCGGGGTCTCCTGGGGAAGAAGGAGAAGGCAGGAGACAGGCAGAGCACACCTGGGCTGTCACACCTGGAAGGGACCCGTGTTCCAGGGCAGGATGGGCTTCCAGGATGCACCGCCAGAAGGCTGCCTTTTCCCCCTGAGGCTGGGGCAGAAGGTCACAGTGTGGCAGCCCTCCCTGCATCCTGGGTGCCGAGTCTGACCCTTTCCCAATGCACGGCAGCCTCACCAACAAAGAGCCTCTTCTGGGTGAGCAGGAGGGCCAGGGAGAATTCTGGAGAAGAAAACCATAGAAGACATAATTTATTACAACCAAGTAGGGATTGTGAAACCACATTTGCAAAATGATGACAGCAAGAGAAAGGCAACAGAGTTGAGTCCATCTTGCTTCTGACCTGCAAGCTGTCTTTGGTCCTTCCTCAGTGTAGGTCAAGCTAACTTTGGCAGGAATTTAGTTTAGTTTAACCTCAAAGCAAAGATGATAATAGCCCTTCCCAACCCTAAATTGCTTTTGTAAAACTAATGATAGGTCACGAGGTTGGGATGATGAGAAGGGTGTGAATTCTGATAAGCTGGGCATAGTGTCTGTAATCCCTTACTGCTCAGGGGCCATGTGGACGGAAGCCACAAGCTTCATGACTCTCCCCGCTGCTCCATTACATAACTCCACCCCTTTAGAACCTAAGATGGTTTTTTTTTTCCAGAGTTGTTTTTCAGACTTGACCCTACCTGGACTCATGACTCAGCTGATCCTGTGGTCCCACCCAAGGGTGGGCTCAGCACATGAGGACTGTTTTTCTCACCCCATTGTTTCATCTCTAATCAATCAGCAGCACCCCTTCCCTAGCTCCCTGCCCACAGACTTGTTCATAGAACCCAAACCTGTGAGCCTGCAGGGAGACTGATTTGGGTGATAAATCCAGTTCTCCCACGTGGGCTGGCCTGGCATCAGTTACACTGTCTCTCCTGCAATGCCGCCTTCTTGGTTGATTGACTTTTCCCGTGCAGCGGGCAGGAAGTACCTGCTGGGCCATTACAATTGTGCTGCTGCAGGGCCCATGCCCGAGTCATTTACTAGAGCTGTAAAGACTCAGAACAAGTCCACTCAAGCCACTCAGCTCCCTCCAGGTGCTCTTCACCGCCTTCTTCTTGTGCATAAAGTTAGGATTGCGAGATTCATCCTGCACACCCATTTATTAGGGAAGAGGGACCAGGGGGGAGCCTGCATATTATCTTATCAATCAGCATGTTACTTTATTTTATCAACAACCAGGCACAAGGTCTACCCTTTACAGTGTGTCTGGAGAAAACAAAACATAAATTCAATGGGTGTTGTCTTGAATCCTAGAGGTTTAGTTCAACCTACATGAAGGTAGGTGCCTCGCTTGAACTGGGGGCAGGGAGGACCCTGGAGGACAGGGCTGTCCGAGCAGCGGTGTCGATAGTGAGGGACCCTCCTCTCTAGGGCAAGAGGTTTGTGTACAAATTCTTTCCCTCTGGATACCTCTGGCCTTTATCAGTGTCTCCTTCATTCAACAAAAGACTCCTGTAGATGCTGGAGATGAAGTGGAGAGAACAGACCTAGTCTCGACGTGTGGACTTCACACACCACTGTAGGCATCAACTAAGCGGGTGGATGCCAGCACTTTCTCACACTGGGGAGGCCCCACCTTGAAATCGCTGTGATGTGCTTTACACACATTTGATCATCTGATCTTACAGGTAATAGCTTGGGGAGTGTGGCGCACATGCGGGGGCAGGACACACAGGTGTAGTGGGTGGAGCACACACATGAGGCTGTCGGTTATTAGGTAAGAAAGCCAGGACAGCAGAACCAAGGGCCCTGGATCTGGCTGGACTCTGTTTATGACCTCGTCCCTGCAGGGTGCCATCCTGGCAGGTGTGGGAGATGCTCAGGGACACAGGGAGAGCCAGGACCCTCTGTGTCCTGAAGGAGCATCACTGGTGAGAGAGACATGAGAACAACTGCACTGAAGAGCAGAAAGGAAACGCCAAATGAGAGTCTACGGCACCTGGGAGATGCTGTCGACTCCCAAGTCACAGACTCTCAACCTTCTTCCAATTTCAGTCCCAGCAGTGGAGGGCAGCGCCTGGAGCACTGCGGGAGGCTAAGGGCGTTGCTGACAGCCAGGCAATAGCTGTTGGCCCACCTACCCACAAGAACCCCTGAGCACCAGGGTGGTCTGCAACTTTGGAGTCACAGATGATTGAGGCTCAACATAAATGGGTAAGCACGGCCAAGCGCAGCCTGTAGGGACCCGACGCCTACGTGCACCACGTTTTGGAGCTGATCCCAGTCTCTGGCAAAGAGCAAAGCAAAATCTCCCCAATTACATTGTGGACACTGGTGATGATATTGGATACAATGCCAGTTGGGATGTAATGAAGGCTGTGGGCTCCCTGCCAACCTCTGCTCAAAAGTGAAGACTCATTTCTACTTACAGAAAAGCAAGAACCCTTTAAGTTAAAGGTAAATTAGCTTGCTCTATTTGAAACACTGCCTCCTTGCTCAGTGAGCTGATGAGAAGTGTTTCCACCCACCCCTACCCCCCACCCAACAGGTGCAGTCAGTGCTGGAATTCCTTTAGCATCACAAAACCAGTAATGAGCCAGCCCCTCCTCCCACTGCACCCAGCAGAGCTAATCCACCGCGCTGTCAACAGGCGGGGCACACTCCAATGGGCCCAGCAGGGAACAGAGGAAGCGCTGATTGGGGCCAATGACAATATTTTTCAATTACTCATTCCTTGTGCTTGGGTAATTCAGTCTAAGAGACCCTAGGGGGGTGCCTTGTGCTGTCTGGGTGCCTGGTCCTCCTCTCCAGGCCTTGTCTGGTTCTTCTCCCAAACCATTTCCTAGTCTGATTCTTCAAAGCAGCACTTTACTGGTCAGTAGAACTTAAGCAATAGAAATACAGTTCAATTTTATTTGTGATGTCATAATGCAAGCCACATATATAATTTAAAAAAATATTTTTCCACAGCCACATTTTTAAAATGCAAAAAGAAGCAGGTGATATTAATTTCAATAACATTTTATTTAACTCAATAGATCCAAAATATTTTTATTCCAACATATCATCAATATAAAAATTAGTAATAAAACAGTTTACTTTCTTTTATACTAAGTCTTGGGAATCCAGGGTGCATTTCAAACTTGAAGCAAATTGCAGTTTCAACTTGCCCCATTGCAAGGGCTCAGTAGCCTCACAGGTCTAAGAAATTGCTCTCCACAGTCGTCTGCTCAAGACTTTGCAGTGGCACATTCTTGCTTCTTTGGTGGAGAAGACAGTGGGTTGTGGAGTCACACCATGTGGACCAAATCCTTCCCCACCTAACAAATGGGGGGCCTGGAGAGTTATTTCACATTCCCATGTTGAGTTTCCTCACCCGTAAAAAGAATATGATACAGTCAGGCCTCTGAGCCCAAGCTAAGCCATCATAACCCGTGACCTGCACGTATACATCCAGATGGCCTGGAGCAACTGAAAACCCACAGAAGATAACATTCTACCATTATGATCTGTTCCTGCCCCACCCCTCTCTCCCTTTGCTGACTCCTTTTTCAGACTCAGCCCGCCTGCCCCCAGGTGATTAAAAAGTTTATTGCTCACGCAAAGCCTGTTTGGTGGTCTCTTCACATGGACGCAAGTGACAAATACTAGTTCTTCCTTCATGGAGCTGACGTATCATGGAGCTTACCTCATGGGAAATCCTCAAATGAGTGCTCCCAAAGCCTACGGGGCAAGACTAGGACATGGTTCTCCCACGTTCTTGGTTTGTGGACATGACAGGAAGCCCCCTGAAGCCAGGGATTCCAGAATTCATCAGTCCTCCTGTGCCCTGACCACCCTCACATTCCTCTGCTCCTCCCCAACCCCAATCATCCTTTCCACCTGCTGGTCTCATTCTCCACCGACGTCATCATTTCCATGTTGCCCTCACCCCACTCTCTGACCTTTCTCTCCTCCTATTCCACCCCCACAATTTATCTTGCTGTCTTCTCATAAGGAATTCATGTGACATCATGCCGACAAGGTCTTGAAGCATGCTGACAGAACCCTACATCTCACCTCTGTCTGTTGCCTCATTCTCCACGTGTTCCAGACCACAGGGTCTCGGGTTCCATGGCATGGAAACTAACACAGGGACAAGCAGCTTTCCCAGATAAGGCTTTTATTTGGAGGCTTGTGCTGAAATGCAAGGGAGGCAGTGGAGGTGCAAGAATACTCCAGCTGGTTCCCAAAAAAGAGCCAGTGGGGATTTTTTTTAATTAGGCAAAGCATGGGAATTGACATCAGGAGTAGGGTATGCAGCTGGACTGGGCAGTGTCCCTGAGGGGTAGGGCATGCGGGTCAGCATATCTGGTCACTGTGGTTTTCTTGAGTCATGGGCCGCTTGGCCATCTGTCTGGCAGCAACAAGGCTGTGAATAAATCACGCGGCATTTCTTCCCGAGGTGGGACACTACACAACCTTGGTTCGAAGTTTGGATTTCCTCAGGCCAGTTTCTGGAATCTATTCGGTAAAAGGTATGGCTAAGCATTGTTAGAGCACAGAAGAACTTCTGTTTTCTTTGTGCAACTAAAAACTCGGGGTCGGTGGTAGAGTGTCAATGAGGTGCCTGTGTGGGTTTTGTGAAGAGAAGAAAAAAAGGAAAAAATACATTTGAAGGAGTAGTCACAGCCCCTCCTACTATCTATCTTGTATGTCTTTTAAACACAGGCACCTGTCCCTCCCAGGGGCTCCAAGGACTCTGGTGGATCCCACATCATTAATTACTGAGTCTGAATGAATGATGTACACAGGGTGCGGCATGGTGGTGCCTATAAACATTTACTGTTTAGGCGTGAGCTCCTGCAGATAGCATCTGGACTGAACACTTTAGTCACCATTGAGCACACAGAACCCACATGGCTGTGTCACTGGAGACAAAAATAGCAAAAGCCTGTTGGTGCAACTCTGCAGGACTGTCCTGGCACTGGCTGCCAGAGTTAGTACAGATCCCTGCAGGTCAAGGGCATGCCAGCTGCAAGTTCAGGGGTCCTCAGGCCACCCACACTTCTAACCAACTGGCTAAACCTGGAGGCTTCCCATGACCTTCTAAGGCATGATAATTCCCTGGAATTACTCACAGAACTCAGGTAAGTACTGTGCTTATGGTTATAGCTTAATATGAAAGAATACAAGCCAGGACTAGCCGGATGAAAAGGTGCATGGGGTGAGGGCTGAGAAGGTCCCAGGCGTGGGGCTTCTGTGTTCTCTCCCTGTGGAATCAGGATGTGGCCCCTCCCCAGCCCATCGATGAGTTCAACAACCAGGAAACTCCCCTGAGCCTCAACTTTCAGAGTTTGTCTTGGGGGTCCATCACACAAGTGTGATTAGTTGAATCATTAATTAGTCATTAACTGAGGTCAATCCAGCTGTGACTAATTGAACACAATCATCAGTTCCTATCTCTTTTTTGAAAGCCAGGCTGAGATACCTTCGCTTAAAGCTCCAACCATGTCATCACATGCTGGCCTTTCCACCATTGCCAGTCCCCCTCCCAAGACCATCTGAGCCGCTGAGTGGTCCCAGGGTCCAACCATAAATAACAAAGGTGTTGAAACTGCAAGAGGTTTCTTGCCCAATGTGCAGCAAGTCAATATACGGAGACTCCAGGTTGCAGTGGAGAAAGAGACTGAATCACAAGGCAGCTGGAGAATGAGACAGGAGGAAACCTCAAATCCACCTCCCCAAGGAGTTTGGGGCTAGGGATTTTAAGGAGTTTGGACAAGTACTAGGCTAAGGTTTGGCTGGGCCCAGTGGCTCACACCTGTAATCCCAGTACTTTGCAAGGTTGAGGAGGGTAGATCGCTTGAGCCTAGGAGTTTGAGACCAGGCTGGGCAACATGGCAAAACCTGGTCTCTACAACAAATATGAAAAAGTAGCCTGATGTGGTGGTGCAAACCTGTAGTCCCACTACTTGAGAAGCTGAGGCAGGAGAATCGCTTGAGCCCAGGAGATGGAAGTTGCAGTGAGCTGAGATTGCATCACTGCATTCTGGCCTGGGCAACAAGACTAAAACCCTGTCCAAAAAAAGAATAATAATAAAATACTGGGCCAAGGTTGGAGATGGCTGATGGGTCAAAGAGTGCAGGGTAAAGTGGTGGAAGGTGGTGAGTGAACTGCAGCGTCCTGCTGTTTTGGTTTCTCTGTGGGGGGTCTTCAAACTGCCTGGCATCAGCATTTTCTGCTGGAACTCAGGACCTGGAAAACATCTTCAGCAATTCGTCTAAGGTCAGAAATCCTATCTATAGGAACAACGGAGCTGCAAATCAATTCTGAAACAAAAGCCTTAGGACTCTAAGGTGAGGAGCCCTGTCTACAGAAACAGTGGGATGGAAAAGGCCAGAACCCAGTGCCACGGGACTTTTGGTTAGTAAACAGCTACAAAGGAGTGGGCCAGGGTGCAGCATCATTAATGCTTAATTATTTCTGTCTGGAATCCAAATGCAATTCTCGTTAACCTGTCAGGAGGGTTTCAGTGTCTACGTCTAACAGGAGACCCAAAGGGTTTAGAAACTCCCTCCCGGAACTGGGGATAAGCACCACACACATTATTTATTACACAGGCTTCAAAATGTATAGAAAACTGAGTTTTTGTTCACTCTCACTTCTAGTGTAAACCAAAAATGCAATCCTAAGCTTCCCAGTCAACTGAACAGACCTCCACTGGGCCAAGGGAAATCTGAAAAACCAAATTCCTGGCCATGACGGGAAAGGAGGTGGACAGGCCTCGTTAATACCCACTTCCTCTGGAGCTTAGGCACAGCTGACCAGGATTAACTTTAAAGTAGAGAGCATAAGACTGACAGAGTCTCTGTGACGATATCAAATTTCAACCTGACTATAGCATCACATGACAGATAGCGGGCTCCAAAGGAAATCAAAATACTTTACCCCCAAATCTATTTCTTTGGCATTTGAAATGGCCCTGCAAAGCCATCTCTTGTGGGAAATTTTCATCTGTAAAGAATCCCCTTCCCTTTCTAGGCCTTCTCCAGGTCCAGGAGAGATGGAACTAAGAGTCTGATACCTTTTAGTGTCTGAGACATTCCCCACCCATTCTCTCTGAAGCCTGCCACTTAGAGGTATCATCTACACAACAAGAATCTTGGCTTCCACAACATCCCTTATTTTAACTCAAGCATTTCTTTTTACTGACTTCTTAAGTCTTTATACAAAGCTTACTTCTTTCAACCAACTGATAGTCAGAAAATCTATGAATCCACCTAGGACCTCAAAGTCCCTCCCTCTTCTAGATATCCCTCCTTTCTGGGCCAAATCAAAGTACACCTTGCATGTAGTGATTGATGTCTTTGTCTGTAACTTCCGTCTGCCTAAAATGTGTAAAACCAAGTTGTAACCTAACCACCTTGGGTACACATTCCCAGCACCTCTTGAGACTATACCCTGGGCCATGGTCATTCATCGTTGGCTGAGAATAAAACTCTTTAAATATTTTACAGAGTTCGACGTTCTCACCAACACTAGTAAATCAAAAATTATAAGTTCTCAGTTCTCTCTAAATTTATGAAATAAAACTTACAGACAGGTATGCACATTTTAGTATTTATTATTAACAGTAATATTCCCAAAGTCATTGAGAGAACATAGTTCCCCTAAGTAACAGACGATAATGTTGCATCCCTTTATACAAATAAAAATAAGGAAAAGTTGTAGTTCACACATATGTGTGTGCAACAAAAGTCTTGTATAGAAAATTCTAATAATGAATATATTTTTGAGTCTAAAAACATTTCTCCCCCACATTGTAAATAAACATCTAGCAAATAAACATCACAACTACAAATAAATAAGATTGTGCTCCCATAAATATCTGGTGAGGTTATGAGTCAAATGGTTCCTATTACTACTTCATTTCACTGTGATCACATTATGAGAAAAGCAAAGGAAGAAAGAATTGGTGTAGGAGATCTGCAGGGTTCTTTCCTCTCAGAACCACCGCAGTTTAGAGTCTTATTTTCCTGTTAGAATGGAAAGTTGGATGAAAAATACTCTACAAACTGGAGGCTTTCTGGCAAGTTAGGAAGTTCTAAACTTTATGCCTTTTGATGATTATAATTAACATGTGAAATGTCTTTCAAATTTCCTCCTGAATATCCTTTATATTTGTCCTAAGGCTTCAGTCAAATCATTTTCGGTACAAAACACTAGATTTTCCAGCTTCTGTGACACAGCCTCTCTCTGTTTACAACGTTTGCTTTTGAGAGAAAATAAATGTCACTTTCTCAAGGCTCCAGTTTACTTGAGCTCCATTTCAAAGGATGTTTTTCTTGGTATATGAATATTATTCAAAACAGGAAAACAGGAGGTTTTTTTCCTGAGGTCTCCTGGGGGTATATACACTTACCTGTAATTTTTACAAAATGCAATGTCAAATAATCTCATTAATGTATGGTGTCTTCTCCATGCATGGGATGGTACAGTACAGAATTGGGTTAAATAACGATTATTATTGTCATGTCATAGCCTCTATAATCTTTTTGATCAGTAATAGGAATTTTTAAAAACTATTTTTGCTGTTACTGATGTTTTTCTTTGACATTTCTTGTAACATAATTGAAGTGAACAAAGAGAGGATAACACAAGTGAAAGTGTCTGTTGAATTTACTCCTATCCCTGGTGTAACGGTGGTCAAAAGGGCACAGCACTTTGGTTAAGGTTGTTGACTACTGACACATCAAGCAGCAATTTTCTTCCATGAATCTGCATAAATACATTGGGGAATATGGTCCTGTTCCAGGAATATTGGTCTTTTTGAAAACCCTATAACTTAAAGAAAATTCAGATTAAGCTCCTGGCAAAATTCTTGTCTGGAAACATCCTGCAGAGCCGAGCATCTGAAGCCAAGTCAAAGCAGCCACCTAAAAGCAGGAAACCGTTGCAAAACCCGGGGTCTTAGGAGGAAGCTCTGGACTCGTGGCTTGGACAGGAGCTGGGTAAGAGAAGTACTCCTCTCTTAAGTGATGCAGTCTTTTCTAGAATCACTAACATTTCATGTGCTTGTGCAAGCAGGTCATGCAACCAGGTGACTCTCCTGCTATCTCTTCATGCAGCCAGCACCTGCTTCCCACCAAGTTCCCTTCCGCCATCGTGGAATCCATAAGCTCATAAGCTTGCTGTCCTTCTCTTCCTTCTTTTTTAAACTTCAAAGGCAGTCCACAGCTTTATAATCGTGGAAAGTTTCTCGTCTGAGAATAACTTTGACTATAAAAGAATATTAGTATTCGATACGCAGAGCCCATGCTTCCTTGTCTGGCAACCCATCTGGCTTCGCTGCTTTGGTGTAAAAAGAAGACCCACCAGCCACCGTGTTTCCTTGCATTTGCTTTCAGATTATGCTCAAAGACTGTCATCAATAACCTGGAAAACGTCTCCTCTCTGACTGTGGAATTTATCAAATTCATGAGAGACAGTCTTGAATTACTGCCTTTCAAGAGATTTTTGTCATGAAATGAAAGTGGAATATAAGATTTTTCTCCACAAAAATTCTCTTGCTTTTTAGTGAGTGAGTTCTTAAGTGTTTGCTTGAACTTCATACATAAACTTCACTTTGGGGAAAAAAAAGAGGAACTTGTTCTGGGAACAATTTGACAGGGAAGAGGTAAAGTCCTGGCTCTCCTACTGAATTTCCTGGCATCAGGTGGGTTTGGTGAATTTTCTGGCATCGGTGAGTCACCTGGTGAATTTGCCGGCATGAGTGGGTCATCTGGTGAATTTCCTGGCATCAGGTAGGTTGCCTGGTGAATTTGCCAGCATTGGGTGAGTCGCCTGGTGAATTTGCCAGCATTGGGTGAGTCGCCTGGTGAATTTGCCAGCATTGGGTGAGTCGCCTGGTGAATTCGCTGGCATCAGGTAAGTCGCCTGGTGAATTCGCCGGCATCGGGTGAGCTAAGCAATGTGCTCACAGGCCGCACCATTCCACGCTGGCATGACTAAGACGCCCTCTGTGGAAAAGGCTCATCCTGCCCCAGAAAGTCCAGGGCTGCCTCTAATGTGCTTCCTCAGGCAAATGTCCAGGGACAAATTCTGAACATCCTTTTTAAGAAGGACTCTGGGACTCCCGCTTACAGAGAGGTGAAGTCGTCTACTTTTCCCTGTTCGTGACCCTGAGTACAAGCAGAAGCCTGCACTTATTGTATTACAGACAGAAGGAAAGCAGCGAGAAGAAGGCAGGTGACCTGCAGACTTTGGGATCTGGGGAGCAACACGGAGGTGCATTCCCTGTGCTTTCTTTTTGCCTCACGCCTCCCAGACGGGGAACTGGAGAAGCCAGCAACCCGGAAGTGCCAATAGGATGGAAAATAACTCCTCAGCCGGAACTTGCTCTCTTGTACCAAAGGATCAGGAAAAAGCAGCTGACCAAGACCCAGGAACCGCCTCGATCCTTCCCATGCAAGGTCAGGTGAGGGGTCCACCCTTCACCCTCACCAGGCTGCTGCGAGGCACCCCAGCCTCCCACTGTGATGGTGTCAGAGAAGGCTGAGCTGAGAGTGGGGACTTTCATCTCCAGCAGATATAGGTAATACCACTTTCCTCACCCAGGAATGCTGTCAGGGGAGACCATGGCTGGACTCCCACCACCCTCCCCAGCAGCAGGAGGGTGACATTCCCTGCCCTCCAGCACTGCGTAGTATCTGTGGAGGACTAGTGGAGAATAAAGACTTTTGCTGTTGCCGAGAGATGACCAGGCCACCCCCACATCCTGTACTGTCTGTAGAGGTCACATGAGGCCACTAAGGAGGAATGTCTATCTCTCCCAGGCACTGGGGTATCAATGAGCACCCCAGTGGGGAGCCAGGATTGCTCTCCTCACCTATGCTGTAATAAAGGCCCCCCTGTGTGTATTGATGGAGCTCAAGTGGAAAGATGGATTATACCCTCACCGAACAGTAGCAAAGTGTCTTCTCCTTCACCTGCTGGAGGGATGCCAGCTAAAACCAGCCAAAACAGAAGATCCAAATCATACACAGAATCTCATAATACCCCAAATGACCAGATTGCAGTAGAAAAATCACTCATAGGAAGAAAGAAGAATATTTCAAAGCAAATTAAAACACAAAATGTGTAGATGTTGAAATTGAGATGACAATGATGTTAGAATTACCTGACAAAGATTTTAAGTCAGCCATCATCAAAAATGTGTTTCCATTTATGCAATTGTGGACAGATTTAAGCAAAAAAACAAAAAACGAAACAAAACAAAAAAAACCCCAGAAAGTTGCAGGAAATAAACGGCAGATTTATAGAAGAAATAAAAAGAAATGTTAAGGCTAGAACATACAATAACAAAATGAAACACTAAACCACAGAATGGGGGGGGCAGAGGGAATAATCAGATGATACTGCACCTGGAAGACTGTTTGCCACTTGAATATAGAACAATAAAATTACCCAATCTAAATAATAGTCAGAATATAGACCAAAAAAAATGAACAGAGCTCCAGGGATGTAGAACAATAAAATTACTCAATCTAAATTATAGTCAGAAAATACACACACACACACAAAATGAACAGAGCTTCAGGGCCTGTAGGACAATAAGAAAAGTTCTAAAGTTTGTGTCAACAGTCCTGGAAGAGAAGACGGGAAAGGGTGGGTGGGGAAAGTACACAAAGAAAGAGTGTCTGAACACTTCCCAAATTTGGCAAAGGACAAAACTCTGGATTCAAGAAGCTGAGCAAATCTTAAATGGGATAAACGGAAAGAAATCCACATTAAGACACATCGTAGTTAAACTTATGAGAAGCACAAACCATAGTAAATGTGTAAAGACTAGAGACAACAAAAACATTTTAAAGGCAGCAAGAGAGCCAGACATGGTGGCTCACACCTGTAATCCCAGCACTCTGAGAGGCAGAGGCAGGTGGATCACCTGAGGTCAGGAGTTCAAGACCAGCCTGGCCAACATGGTGAAACCCCGTCTCTACTAAAAATACAAAAATTAGCGGATTCTTTATCAGAAGCCATAAGGCCCTAAGGAAATGGTTGGACAGTTTTCAAGCACTGAATGGAAAGAAACATCAACCCAGAATCCTATACCCAGCAAAATATATCCTTCAGGAACGAAGAGAAAATTAGAGTGTTCGAAGACGATAGAAAACTAAGAGAAAGTATTGCCAATAGATTCCTTCACAAGAATGATTAAAGGAAGTTCTCTAGACAAACAGTAAGCAATAGAAGAAGAAACCTTGGGACACTAGGAAAGAAGACAGTGTGGTCAGCAAGAACAAAGCAAATACAATAGACTGCTCAGCAGCTTCTTAAACAAAACAAAACATAACTACACATTTAATTGCTGTATGATGCAGTGCACCCTTGGACATTCATCCCAGAGACATGAAAATTATGTTCACATAAAACCTTGTACATGAATAGCCGCAATAACTTCACTAGTAATGGCCCCAAACTGAAACCACTCAAATGTCCTTCAGTGGATGTGTGGTTAAACTAACCGTGGTAAATCCATATCATGGAATACTATGCAGCAATGCAAAGGAATAAATTTTGTGGTTTTTTTTTTTTAGATGAGGTCTTGCTCTGTCATCCAGACTGGAGTGCAGTGGCACAACCATATCTCACAGTAACCTTGAACTCTTGGGCTCAAGGGATCCTCCTGCTTCAGCCTCCCAAATATCTAGGAGTAGAGCAATGTGTATCATCATGCCCAGCTATTTTTTTTTTAAATTTCATATAGACAAGGTCTCGCTATGTTACCCAGGCTGTTCTCAAAGTCCTGGCCTCAATGGATCTTCCCACCTCAGCTTCCCACTGTGCTGAGATTACAGACATAAGCCATGACACTTGGCCCAGGAAAAAATTATTGATACACACAACAACCTCCACGGATCTTCAGGGAATAATGCTCAAGGGAAAAAAAGCCAGTCCCCCGAGGTTACATATGGTATGATTCTACTTATACTTAAAATGCTAAAATTCTAGGTTATTGATTGCCAGGGGCTGAGGAGGGGTGGGAATGAGTGGATGGGCGCGGCTGCGTCACAGTATCCTGAGCTGCATCCTGTGGAGATGAAACTCTTCTGTGTCTCGGCTCCATCAACATCCATGTCCTGGTTATGATCCATATTATAGTTTTGTAAGATGTTACCATCGAGAGAAACAGGGTAATGAATACACAGGACCTCTCAGTATTATATCTTAAAATTGCATGTGAATCTACAACCATCCCCAAATAAAAGGTTTAGTTAAAATTTCAAAAAGAGAAGAAAAAAGAAAACAAATCTGCAGATACCCAAAAACTCTGCACAGCTCCTGTGATGGTCAGTTTGCTCAGATGGCATTGTACTGAAGCCTGTGTTTCTAAGCTGTTGATTCCTGGCAGGGTGTCAGTGAGGAGAACTTATCAGTGATGCCTTTACTGACCTAAGAACAAATAAAACAATTGGACCCATGCTGAACTCAGAGAACTCTCTTGCTCCTAGACTAAAATGGACTCCTGCCTGGCAAATCAAATTCTAGAAGCTCTAAGTCTATCGCAAATGGAAATTTTTGCAAATCAGCATTTTCAACACTTACTGCCACAAAAGGAAAGGCAGATCAATTGGATGTCAAAGGTGCCTGGTGGCCAAGGCTGAGCACCCCCGACTTTCGCCTCCCAGTTCAGCCCAGTCTAGGAGCCTCCTCATGTGCATTTTCTTGTGTGCATTACGGAAGTTGCTTTTCAGTTTTCTTGTCCCAAATCAGATTTGTGTCAATTATTTCACAAGATATGGGAATCAATTTTCACCCAAGAAAATGAAAGCAAAATGATGGCCTACAAAATGTAGTCATTTGTCTTTATTAAAGATATTCATGCCTGTTGCAATAAAGCAGAATTGTATGCACGTTGCTATGAGTATGACTAGGTAGATTCTAATTTTTCTCAGAATCTCTGAGGTCCATTATTAAAAAAAAGTGAAGAACCACTGCACTTCTAGCGTTTTATAACTTTTATTATCAAAATTTCCAAAAGGAATTATTTGCAAAGCACATTTTAGACTATCTAAATACTATGCACTTTGAAACAAAAGAGGACAAAGTTGCCGCAGTCCTCAGAGAACGAAGGAGTGATGCATTCGGTTTGGAGTGAATTTATGCAGGAGGCCCAGGAGTCCTTGATTAAAAGTGCGGCTCAGCCAGCACTATCCTAAGTACTCATCACCTTTCCTAGTGAGCACGTTCAGGTCTTCAAGACATTGACACCAGTCTCTACTTAAAAATGGCTCGACTATAAAATATCAAAAATGGAAAGCTTTAACTCTGGTAATAATTTCCCTTTCTTGAGTATGAGCTAAGGACCTAGTCTCCCTCAGCTATAAAATCAGGGGCCAGCTGAGTGATTACCAAGGTCTCCGGGTGCTAATGCTCCTCCCCATTACCTGTCTCAGAATGGGCCACCAAGCTCCTGCTGGCTCATTAAGCAAGCTGGAGTCAGGCTCTCTGTGACTGGGTAACTCTGCCTCTGCATTCGGAGGGCTGAGGAGTGAACCGTGGCTATGCTGGGCTCCATTTCAGAACACGTAGCTGCACCATTTCCTGAGTGTCGGAGTTTAAGGCGTAAGAAGATGGGCAGGCAGAGAGATATGGAGGTCGCCACTGCAATGGGTCAGCACGCCACCTGTCCCAGCAGCTACTGATAAGCACTATGCTCTCAGAGGGACAAGGATCAGACTCCCACTTCTCATCCAAAGGGCTCCTTCATAGAAGCCCCTGGGACTCCCCACTTCCCCCTGCCCATCCCTACACAGATATCCTGTTTCTCCCAGACGTATCACCCGGCCTGGACCATCTCACATCCCAGCCTCCTCCTGCAGAGCTGGAGAGCAGCTTGGGACACCCTCTCAGAGTAGAGAGGAAGGAAGGTGGCAGCTGGGAGTACAAGCATTCCTTAGGAATGCAAAGCCCCCACCCCCACTTGCCATCATGATCCCGGGGCACGCCAGATGCCTTCTCCTCCATCTCAGAGGCCTCTGTCTGAGCCTTGTGCTCCCACCCTGCGTATCCTGAAGCAACTCACTTCCCTGCCCATGTGGCCTCCTCGGCCTGGAACTCCTTGGCCTTCTTTCTGTCCACCTGTAAAACTCCTACATGCACCTTGAAGCCCAGTTCAAACACCACCTTACTTAGAAAGCTTTCCCAGATTACCCCGAGATGGCCCATGTCCCCTTTGCCACTTTCAGGGCATTCCACTCACATCCTTGCCACCTCAAAGAGCGTCCCTGAAGGCAAACACCTGTGAACAAACCTGACTCTGGCTCTGGACTCAGCACTCATCAGGGAGGGGTTCCAAGGAAGGGCTTCCAGGAGAGGCTCTTCAGGCGAGAGACTCCAGGTGAAGGTCTCAAAGTGAGGGCCTCCGGGTGAGGGCTTCCAGGTTAGGGTATTCTGGTGAGAATCTCCAGGTGAGGGCCTCTGGGTGAGAGCCTCCAGTAGCTGGTGTCTAGACCCCAGGCAGGAGCATTTGGGGTGTTCTCTGAAGGAAGGAAGGCCACTGTCCAGATCCCTGGAGCCAGACAGCACTACTGTGGCCAGCTGAGGCTGTGCTTTGGGGCTGGGGTCTGATTCTTCGCTGTCAGTGGATGTTCATGGAGGAGGCATCCTGTGTGAAGCATGCAAGGCCCTGTGAGCCTGAGCCTGCTCATGGGTCTAAACAGGGGCAGTTCCCTGCCTCCCAGGTCTATGGTGCAAACCACAGCCGTGGAAGCCCTGACTCCTGTGCCCAGCCCCAGTGCCCTCCTTCTTCCTGCTGAGACAGAGTCGAGGGCCATGGCAGGTCCCCGAGGCATCCCAGACAGAGGAGGGGCACGGAGGCCCAGCAGGAGGGTTTCAGAAGAGGGGTAGACCCAGGGGCTCAGCTCCAATCTCCCACCACAGCAGCCCCAGCTCCCACAAGCCTGGGCCTCCTCGCAGGGCTCAGGGGCTTAGTGACAAGAGCTGACCCTTCAGGAGCTGGCACTCAAGGCCCTTCCTTAAGAGGCACCTTTCTCTAGGTGTAACACAGGAGCCGCCAGACCCAAATGCCCCTCACTCTGTGCAGGACAGACTTTGCAACCAGGGCCCATCATCCCTCACGCAAGGCATGTGTTGCAGGCAGAACTGCATGTACAGACTTGGTGGGTGCAGGATGGTCTTGTTTTGTTCTCGCTGGAATCACAAGGCCACCAGCTGGTATCCTAGCAGTAGCATTTTGGAGGTTACAAAACAGTTTCCTATTTATTACCTGAATGAATCTTTGTGGTAATTCTATCCATTTTAATTCACAGGCAGAAAATGAGATTCTAGGCCATTGTCCTCCCCACCCCCACTTCAAGCCCTAGGTCAGAATCTACCCTGGGGCCTCTGCTCCTTGCTGGCTTCTGCTCAACCTCCTGTCCTCCTCCCAGGCTCTCATCATCCTGCCAGATGGATCTTCTCAGGGGAGCATGTGGCCACCGCTCCTCCGAAGGCACCTGGGCACCACCAGGCTCTTTGGAAAGCACAGCCCAAGCCCAGCAGAGAGACATAGTGGCAGCCCCAGAGGGACAGCAGTGAGTCCTTCTTTCCCTCCGAAACTGCCCCTTCCAGACCCTTCAGCAGCTGAATCTTCCGCAGGGGTAGATACTTAACTTCCAAGGAAGAAACTAAAACAAAACGGTGATTCCATCATCAGCATAAAATAAACAGAATAACAATAAACCGTGAAAGAGAAACATAGACTGAAAGAAGCAAAGATCTATACCTGTGTAATGATGTATAATGAGATGTTCCTTTAATCAATAGGAGGCAGAATGGAAATCTTGGATTTTTGCAGAGGCTGCTAAAGGCTGCCGTTCTGGTGGATGTGATTTACGCCACAGTGCTGGGGTCTTGAAGCTCTAGCTTGCAGATCCCCACTTTACCTCTTTATTTTAAAGAACTCGTATTGCTTTCTTTGTCATTACTCTTATTTTTGGAAAGTGATACATACTCATGTGAAAGTATGAAGAAGAAACATTTTTTAAAGACCTGTAATGCCATAACCCAGCGGTAAGCACTATTAAATCCATCTGCATTTTCTTTGTCTTATGCCATATATTTACATAATTGAGATTATACTGCATGTGCAATTTTATATCCTAACTTTTTTTCACTTAATATTGTGCTGTAAAATTTTCTACAAGTCGTTGACAATTTTAAAGAAACATTTTAATGGCCATGTAATTATCTACTGTATGATATAGCACACTTTAATTATTTCCCTAGTGTTGGACATAAGATTTTTGCATTTTTTCACTATTATGGGTAATATTCTGATGAGCACCTTTGCAAAGAAGACTTTGATGGCTGATACGGCTGTTTCCTTAGAAGAGATACAAAGAAACAATAACTGTGGAATCTAATTATGCAAGTCGAGAGAGTTTGAGGCAATTAACCATCCGCAAGTAGCAGGAGCTTTGCTTCCCTTCTCCCTAATGGGTAATGGCTATTATCATTACTTTAAAGTTTTCTAATTTAATAAGTAACAAGTATCTTACTATCATGATAAAGTGTCTCTTCCTAATTACCAGAAAATTTGAATAATTTTTATGTTTGTCAATAATCTCTTTGTAAATAACCTACTCATTTCCTTCAGTTCCTTTTCTGTTAAGAAAAACAAAATGCTTTTAATTTATTGATTTCTCTTGAGTTTTTGTCACTTAGGAAATTAACCCTTCTTTATGCCAATTAATGCTTTTATTTGGAATATTCATTTAAGTCCTATTTCCTAAGTCTGGCCCCTGGGTTGTAAATCTTTTAATATGTTTTTGAAGTGATATTTTAAGGATCCACTTAATTATATCCAGAAGACAATAATTTTCCTGTGATCTATTTTATTGTTCATGTACTTCAAAGAAATAAACAAAAATCAAACACAACATTCTTACCATCCATGTATCAGCTAATAATCTCCTAAATCACCTCATTTTGCTATTTTCTTTCCTCCTCTGTCCTGTGCTTTGCACTTAGTGCCATGGGACTTTCATTTTGGTGTGATAATGTGGTGTGAGGACTCCAAGCCACCCCCTTTTTAATAACAGCATTTACTGATATATTACATTGACTAATGTATCTCCTCCTAACTGATTTGTAGTTCTCTGATAGAATATTATGCTGCAGCTGGACGTGGTGGCTCACGCCTATAATCTCAACACTTTGGGAGGGCAAGGCAGGTGGATCACTTGAGGTCAGGAGTTCAAGACCGGCCTGGGCAACATGGTGAAACCTCTTCTCTATGAAAAATACTGAAATTAGCTGGATGTGGTGGCGTGTGCCTCCAAGCTACTTCGGTGGCTGAGGCAGGAGAATCGCTTGAACCCAGGAGGTGGAGGTTGCAGTGAGCCGAGATCACAGCACTGCACTCCAGCCTGGGCAACAGAATGAGACTCCGTCTCAAAAAACAGAAAAAAGAGTATGCTCCTGCAGGTAGCTGAGTCTATTTCACACTATTGCAGCTACCACAGGGTTACAACATTTTAAGACTTTTTTCATAACTGTCTCCAGCTGTTCTAACTGGTTCATTATTCAAATACATATTCTCCCCAGCCTAAGCAATCATCCTATGGGCATCTATGAAAGAAAGAAAAGAAAGAGCTTCACTTCCTCTTAACTGCATTTACTTTCTTATACCTGACTTGCAATTATATGGGAATGGAACATTTGAGACAAAATAAACCTTAAAGGCCATCCAGACCAACTCTTAAATAACATCCGACATGAAGCTTCAGCTGTTGCTGACCACCCCACTGGCTTTCTGCCGGCCAAGTGACCCACTCTGTCTTTGGCAGCTCTCACAGTGCTTGGGTCTTCCCTACTGCTCTGGGGCTATCCACACCCACCCAGACATGTGCCCTCCAGAGCCACGGAGAGTATGTGGATACCTTCTTCACGAGAACATGAACAAGATTCTATGGAACCAAGTTGGAAAATCCCAGTTTCCAGGATGGACTCTATCCAGATGCAAGAATCGTGCATGCTGGGAACTCTTTTGCTCCCTGTGAAGCAGGCTGGCTAGCCTCCTGTTGGGATCTGGTCTAGAGAAGAAGAACAAAAGCCCTTTACTCAAGCTCTAGCTCATCTAACTTTCAGCCAATCAGCAACAAAAGACCCTAGACACTGTTAACCACAAGTTCCTGCTTCCATTAGGACTAAAACTCAACTTATAGTTAGCCCTTCCTCATTGTAATGCTAAAAGTCACACCCAGAGGTGCAGATTTAAAATACTAATGCTACATACAGTGTATAGAGAAGTGTATTAAATCCCTGCCCAGGTGCTGAAAAGGATCCTCCTCTACATGCTCTGATGTCTCCCTTCCCTGTAGGAGAGTCCTATCTGCTTTCAGAGAGCAGCCCGTCCTTCCCATCTGCAGTGCTGACTCCATTGTGCACAAGCTAAATAAACTTTTCGCTAGTCTCTCTTGATTCCTATCCTGGGAGATTGCAAGAACCCAGGGCACCAGAAACACTTGTTCCACTTAGAAAATGTATGTCCATGACTAGAATCATAATTTACAGCATTTTTCTTCATCCAGGCAGTGCAATGATGGATGAGCCTGGGTAAGCAAATAAGGTTGTGAAAATGTTATTTGTAATAACAGAACGTAACAAATGCAAATATAGGCAGATGAGGAAATCACCCTAAGAAACCTCCAAGTGTTGTTTCTCATCAAGAAACCTGGACACACTCTTTTTTTTTTTTTCCTAGACAGAGTCTCGCTCTGTTGCCCAGGCTGGAGCGCAATGGCGTGATGGCTCACTGCAAGCTCTGCCTCCTGGGTTCACACCATTCTCCTGCCTCAGCCCCCTGAGTAGCTGGGACTACAGGTGCCTGCCACCATGCCTGGCTAATTTTTTGTATTTTTAGTAGAGACACGGCTTTACTGTGTTAGCCAGGATGGTCTTGATCTCCTGACCTTGTGATCTGCCTGCCTCCACCTCCCAAAGTGCTGGGATTACAGGCATGAGTCACTGTGCCTGACCAGACACACTCTTTTTAGAAGTCGACAGTGACATATACAGCTTATCTGTGTACTGTCTTCCAGCAATATCACTAACATGATAAAATCAATGCTGCTGAAAATACAGGAAGAAAGGTTGCTTATTAAAAAATAATTTAGAGACAGGAGGATTGCTAGAACCCAGTGTCAGGCCCCTGAGCCCAAGCCAAGCCATCGCATCCCCTGTGACTTGCACGTATACATCCAGATGGCCTGAAGTAACTGAAGATCCACAAAAGAAGTAAAAATAGCCTTAACTGATGACATTCCACCATTGTGATCTGTTCCTGCCCCACCCTAATTGATCAATGTACTTTGTAATCTTAAATACTTTGTAATCTCCCCCACCCTTAAGAAGGTTCTTTGTAATTCTCCCTACCCTTGAGAATGTACTTTGAGAGATCCACCCCCTGCCCCCCAAAGCATTGCTCCTAACTCCACCGCCTATCCCAAAACCTATAAGAACTTATGATAATCCACCACCCTTTGCTGACTCTCTTTTCAGACTCAGCCCACCTGCACCCAGGTGAAATAAACAGCCATGTTGCTCACACAAAGCCTGTTTGGTGGTCTCTTCACACGGACGCCCAGGAAATTTGGTGCCGTGACTCGAATCAGGGGACCTCCCTTGGGAGATCAATCCCCTGTCCTCCTGTTCTTTGCTCCGTGAGAAAGATCCACCTATGACCTCAGGTCCTCAGACCGACCAGCCCAAGGAACATCTCACCAGTTTTAAATCCGGTAAGCGGCCTCATTTTACTCTCTTCTCCAACCTCTCTCACTATCCCTCAACCACTTTCTCCTTTCCACTCTTCAATCTCTCCCTTCTCTTAATTTCAATTCCTTTCATTTTCTGGTAGAGACAAAGGAGACACGTTTTATTCATGGACCCAAAACTCCGGCGCCAGTCACGGACTAGGGAAGGCAGCCTTCCCTTGGTGTTTAATCATTGCAGGGATGCCTCCCTGATTATTCACCCAGGTTTCAGAGGTGTCAGACCACACAGGGATGCCTGCCTTCGTCCTTCACCCTTAGCGGCAAGTCCCGCTTTTCTGGGGGAGGGGCAAGTATCCCTCACCCCTTCTCCTTCACCCTTAGCAGCAAGTCCTGCTTTTCGGAGGGGCAAGTACCCCTCAACCCCTTCTCTCTGTGTCTCTACCCCTTCTCTGGGGAAGGGGCAAGTACCCCAACCTTGTATCTCTGCATTCTCTTCTCTCTGGGTTTGCCTCCTTCACTATGGGCAACGTTCCACCCTTCATTCCTTCTTCTTCTCCCTTAGCCTGTGTTCTCAAGAACTTAAAACCTCTTCAACTCTCACCTGACCTAAAATCTAAGCGTCTTATTTTCTTCTGCAATGCCACTTGACCCCAATACAAACTCGACAGTAGTTCCAAATAGCCAGAAAATGGCACTTTCAATTTTTCCATCCTACAAGATCTAAATAATTCTTGTCACAAAATGGGCCAATGGTCTGAGGCGCCTGACGTCCAGGCATTCTTTTACACATCAGTCCCTTCCTAGTCTCTGTGCCCAATGCAAGTCATCCCAAATTTTCCTTCTTTCCCTCCCGCCTGTCCCCTCAGTCCCAACCCCAAGCGTTGCTGAGCCTTTCTAATCTTCCTTTTCTACAGATCCATCTGACCTCTCCCCTCCTCGCCAGGCTGAGCTAGGTCCCAATTCTTCCTCAGCCTCTGCTCCTCCACCCTGTAATCCTTTTATCAACTCCCCTCCTCACACCCGGCCTGGCTTACAGTTTCATTCCATGACTAGCCCTCCCTCACCTGCCCAGCAATTTATTCTTAAAAAGGTGGCTGGAGCTAAAGGCATAGTCAAGGTTAATGCTCCTTTTTCTTTATCCCAAATCAGATAGTGTTTAGGCTCTTTTTCATCAAATATAAAAATCCAGCCCAGTGCATGGCTCATTCAGCAGCAACCCTGAGATGCTTTATAGCCCTAGACACTAAAAGGTCAAAAGGCCCTCTTATTTTCAATATACATTTTATTACTCAATCTGCTCACAACATTAAATAAAACTCCAAAAATTAGAATCTGGCCTTAAACCCCACAACAGGACTTAATTAACCTCACCTTCAAGGTGTACAATAATAGAAAAAAGTTTCAATTCCTTGCCTCCACTGTGAGATGAACCCCAGCCACATCTCCAGCACACAAGAACTTCCAAACACCTGAATTGCAGCGGCCAGGCGTTCCTCCAGAACCTCCTCCCCCAGGAGCTTGCTACACGTGCTGGAAATCTGGCCACTGGGCCAAGGAATGCCCGCAGCCCGGGATTCCTCCTGAGCCGTGTCCCATCTGTGCGGGACCCCACTGGAAATCGGACTGTTCAACTCACCTGGTGGCCACTCCCAGAGCCCCTAGAACTCTGGCCCAAGGCTCTCTGACTCCTTCCCAGATCTTCTCAGCTTAGCGGCTGAAGACTGACACTGCCTGATCACCTCGGAAGTCCCCTAAACCATCATGGACGCCGAGCTTCAGGTAACTCTCACAGTGGAAGGTAAGCCTGTCCCCTTCTTAATCAATATGGAGGCTACCCACTCCACATTACCTTCTTTTCAAGGGCCTGTTTCCCTTGCCTCCATAACTGTTGTGGGTATTGATGGCCAGGTTCTAAACCTCTTAAAACTCCCCAACTCTGGTGCCAACTTAGACAATACTCTTTTAAGCACTCCATTTTAGTTATCCCCACCTGCCCAGTTCCCTTATTAGGCCAAGACACTTTAACTAAATTATCTGCTTCCCTGACTATTCTTGGACTACAGCTACATCTCATTGCCGCCCTTCTCCCCAACCCAAAGCCTCCTTCGCGTCTTCCTCTCATATTCCCCCACCTTAACCCACAAGTATAAAATACCTCTACTCCCTTCTTGGTGACCGATCATGTACCCCTTACCATCTCATTAAAACCTAATCACCCTTACCTCGCTCAATGCCAATATCCCATCCCACAGCATGCTTTGAAAGGATTAAAGCCTGTTATCACTCGCCTGCCACAGCATGGCCTTTTAAAGCATATAAACTCTCCTTACAATTCCCCCATTTTACCTGTCCTAAAACCAGACAAGGCTTACAAGTTAGTTCAAGATCTATGCCTTATCAACCAAATTGTTTTGCCTATCCACCCCATGGTGCCAAACCCATATACTCTCCTATCCTCAATACCTTCCTCTACTACCCGCTATTCTGTTCTGGATCTCAAACATGCGTTTTTTACTATTCCTTTGCACTCTCCATCCCAGCCTCTCTTCGCTTTCACTTAGACTGACCCTGACACCCATCAGGCTCAGCAAATTACCTGGGCTGTACTGCCGCAAGGCTTCACAGACAGCCCCCATTACTTCAGTCAAGCCCAAATTTCATCCTCATCTGTTACCTATCTCAGCATAATTCTCATAAAAACACACGTGCTCTCCCTGCTGATCATATCCGATTAATCTCCCAAACCTCAATCCCTTACAAAACAACTCCTTTCCTTCCTAGGCATGGTTAGTGCGGTCAGAATTCTTAGACAAGAGCCAGGACCGCACCCTGTAGCCTTTCTGTGCAAACAACTTGACCTTACTGTTTTAGGCTAGCCCTCATGTCTGCGTGCAGCGGCTGCCACTGCTTTAATAGTTTTAGAGGCCCTCAAAATCACAAACTATGCTCAACTCACTCTCTACATTTCTCATAACTTCCAAAATCTATTTTCTTCCTCATCCCTGACGCATATACTTTCTGCTCCCGGCTCCTTCAGCTGTACTCACTCTTTGTTAAGTCCCACAATTACCATTGTTCCTGGCCTGGACTTCAATCCGGCCTCCCACATTATTCCTGATACCACACCTGACCCCCATGACTGTCTCTCTCTGATCCACCTGACATTCACCCCATTTCCCCACATTTCCTCCTTTCCTGTTCCTCACCCTGATCACACTTGGTTTATTGATGGCAGTTCCACCAGGCCTAATCGCCACACACCAGCAAAGGCAGGCTATGCTATAGTACAAGCCACTAGCCTGCCTCTTAGAACCTCTCATTTCCTTTCCATCATGGAAATCTGTCCTCAAGGAAATAACTTCTCAGTGTTCCAATCTGCTATTCTACTACTCCTCAGGGATTATTCAGGCCCCCTCCCTTCCCTACACATCAAGCTCGAGGATTTGCCCCCACCCAGGACTGGCAAATTAGCTTTACTCAACATGCCCCGAGTCAGGAAACTAAAATACCTCTTAGTCTAGGTAGACACTTTCACTAAATAGGTACAGGCCTTTCCTACAGGCTCTGAGAAGGCCACCACAGTCATTTCTTCCCTTCTGTCAGACATAATTCCTCAGTTTAGCCTTCCCACCTCTATACAGTCTGATAACAGACCAGCCTTTATTAGTCAAATCAGCCAAGCAGTTTTTCAGGCTCTTAGTATTCAGTGAAACCTTTATATCCCTTACGGTCCTCCGTCTTCAGGAAAAGTAGAACAGACTAAAGGTCTTTTAAAAACACACCTCACCAAGCTCAGCCACCAACTTAAAAAGGACTGGACAATACTTTTACCACTTTCGCTTCTCAGAATTCAGGCCTGTCCTCGGAATGCTACAAGGTACAGCCCATTTGAGCTCCTTTTATTAGGCCCCAGTCTCATTCCAGACACCAGACCAACTTAGAATGTGCCCCCCCCCCAAAAAAAAAAAACACTTGTCATCCCTACTATTTTCTGTCTAGTCATACTCCTATTCACCGTTCTCAACTACTCACACACGCCCTGCTCTTGTTTACACTGCCGGTTTACACTGCTTCTCCAAGCCATCACAGCTGATATCTCCTCGTGCTATGCCCAAACTGCCACTTTTAGCTCTTGAAGTAAATAAATAATCTTTGCTGGCAGGACTGTGCTGAATCTCCTTAGGCACTCTCTAATCAGATGTCCTAGGTCCTCCCAATTCTTAGACCTTTAATACCTGTTTTTCTCCTTCTCTTATTCCATTTAATTTTTCAATTCATACAAAACCGTATCCAGGCCATCACCAATAATTCTACACGACAAACGTTTCTTCTAACAACCCCGCAATATCACCCCTTACCACAAAATCTTCCCTTACCACAAAATCTTCCTTCAGCTTAATCTCTCCCACTCTAGGTTCCCACGCTGCCCCTAATCCCGCTTGAAGCAGCCCTGAGAAACATCACCCATTCTCTCTCCATACCACCCCGCAAAACATTTTCACCACCCCAAGACTTCAACACTATTTTGTTTTATTTTTCTTATTAATATAAGAAGGCAGGAATGTCAGGCCCCTGAGCCCAAGCCAAGCCATCGCATCTCCTGTGACTTGCACGTATACATCCAGATGGCCTGAAGTAACTGAAGATCCACAAAAGAAGTAAAAACAGCCTTAACTGATGACATTCCACCATTGTGATTTGTTCCTGCCCCACCCTAACTGATCAATGTACTTTGTAATCTCCCCCACCCTTAAGAAGGCTCTTTGTAATTCTCCCTACCCTTAAGAATGTACTTTGAGAGATCCACCCCCTGCCCCCCAAAACATTGCTCCCAACTCCACCGTCTATCCCAAAACCTATAAGAACTAATGATAATCCACCACCCTTTGCTGACTCTCTCTTCAGAATCAGACCGCCTGCACCCAGGTGAAATAAACAGCCATGTTGCTCACACAGAGCCTGTTTGGTGGTCTCTTCACAGGGACACGCATGAAACCCAGGAGGCCGAGGTTGCAGAGAGCTGGTATCATGCTATTGCACTCCAGCCTGGGCGACATAGCAAGACTCTGTCCAAATAATAACAATTAATAATCATAACTTAGAGATACTATATTCTGTGTACTTCCTCACTTTAGTTCACTGAAGGAAAATTCAGGGTTTACCAGTGATTATTCAATGTAAAAAAAAATGTTGAGAATTTTAAATGCAAACACTTTTACAGAAACACAGAAATGAGTAAGAGTGATTCTCTGCCCTTGTGTGTAAACAATTGAAAATAAAACAGAATTTGACTTTAAACTCCCTGGGGCAGGGTCCATGACTCTTGTTCAGTTTGTGATCCACAATTACTGGTATACGAAATGTACCCAATAAATACTCAGTGAATGAATAAAAAGTAGATTTCCTTATATAACCCAGATCTTTCCTGCTTACAAATGATGCCCACATCCATTATTTTGTTTGATTCTCCAGCAATGAGGTGGGAGGTATGTTTGCTATCCCACACAGACCATGATGCACAAGCCAACAGCAGCTCCATGGAGACCTCCCGGATCCCCAGTGGCCTCTGCCCTCACCCCACACTCACCAAGAATCTTCTGTGGCAGATGCGGTGGCTCCCTGGCATCCTTGCCATGAGAGGGGGCATCCGGGCAGTGGGTGGCCACATCCTTGGAAAGTCTGTTCAGTAAGTGCATGGCCTGGGGGCAAGTCAGCTTTGTGGGCTCATTGGAATGAGCTGTTCCTCTGCATCTGCAATTCTAGCCTAAACCTCTACAGAGCCTCAGAGTCAACCTTGAGGCTTCACCAAGGTGACACCCTGGCAATAGCCACACGGAGCATCCGGACCCTCCTTCCAGTAAAATCCCTTTCCAGGGGCTGTGTCCAGACAGCAGGGTTAGGGTTCAGGAGGCCCCTTCACATCGGGCTTGTCGTGGATGGGGAGAGATGGGCAGACAGAGTGCTGCTTCTTAAAAGCTCCCCCAGGGGCTCACAGCCCCAGAAAAGCAGGACAGGAGGAGAGGTGTGCAGGCGGATAAGGAATAAGCTATTGATCAGCTCCCAAACCAATCTCACCCCCAAGCACTGCTTTAAGAACGCTGGGGTCCAAGAAGAGCTTGTCATAAAAAGGACTGCACATAGCATTAAGTCTAGAAATTAACAACATAACCCATCGCCATCACTGAATTCTGCCCGCACGCAGACTCAGGCAGAAATAGCCCTGATTCGAATCCCCTGTTTTCCCCCGTATTGTAGGAGGGTGCAAGGCGGGGTGCTGTGCCCACGGCATCTTCATGACGAGTTCTCACCTGAGTGCAGGAAAACAGTGTCCTCGGAGCACGTCTCCCTCTGCCAGGCAGGCGCAGGACCTGTGCGTCCGCAGGTGAGACAGACGTGGCACTCATTTCCATGTCACCCTCTGTTCTCCAAGGAATGGGGCTGCCGGGGGAGTCTCCACGGTCAGTTTCTGGACAGGCCTGGGATAGCCCTGACCGAAGATGCTTTAGTCGTGGCTTCTCCAAATTCCAGCACCCTTTCCGATTAAAATAGCAACAAAAATGCTTCGTTAAAAAGGAATTTATAGTAATGTCCTTGGTATAAAAAAAAAAAAAATTATCAGCCCCAAAGCTAAGCTCCTACCAAACAGGAAAACCTATTACGGTAAGATGAGGCCCCAGTCATCTCCGGCTTGGCAGGCGCAATGGAGGCGTCAGCCCGTGCAATCAGACGGGGAGAAATAGAAGAGGGACAGGATGTAAACCCTTTCTGTTTGCAGGAGATATGAGTGTATTTCCGGAAAACCCAAGATAAAGGAGGATAAAACAAATTACTAAACAAACACTGGAACATAACCACACAAAAGTAAAACAAATATAAAAAATTAGTAAAGTATCAGGATATAAAATTAACATAATAAATCTTTATATACACAAACAATGACCAAACAGATGATATAGTGGATAAGAAAACACAAATAGCAATGAAAAGAAAAATACATAAAAGCAAGTTTTTAAAAACTCTACACTTATATGAGAAAAACTTTAAAATATTCCTAAAAATTTGGATTTCCCTGAATGGAGAAGCATCTCCTATTGTTGAGTAGGACTATTTAAAATTTGGGCGGGCGCGGTGGCTCATGCCTGTAATCCCAACTCTTTGGGAGGCTGAGACGGGTAGATCCACCTGGGGTCAGGAGTTCAAGACCAGCCTGGACAACATGGTGAAACCCCATCTCTACTAAAAATACAAAAATTAATCAGACATGGTGGCACACGCCTGTAATCTCAGCTACTCGGGAGGCGAAGGCAGGAGAATTGCTTGAGCCTAGGAGATGGAGGGGGTGGTAAGCTGAGATTATGCCACTGAACTCTAGCCTGGCCAACAGAGCGAGATTCTCTCTCAAAATAAATGAATAAATAAATAAATGAATTAAATTAAATTAAATAATAAAGATACTAGTTCTGGGGGGTTAATGTAAATATTTCATGTAATACCAATAAAAGTGCTAATAAATTTTCTTTTCTGAAACCAAACAGGTATATTCTAAATTTCTTATGAAAACAAATGCAAAATATCTTTAAAAAGTTTTAAAAAACAGTGGTAAAGTCACTAAATACAATAAAGCTTTTGTGATTAAAACAGTGTATTAGTGGGACATGAACCACCAGACCAATAGAAGAAATAAAAATAATTTATAGGCTGGGTGCGGTGGCTCACGCCTGTAATCCCAGCACTTTGGGAGGCCGAGGAGGGCGGATCACAAGGTCAGGAGATGGAGACCATCCTGGCTACCATGGTGAAACCCCGTCTCTACTGAAAATACAAAAAAAATTAGCCGGGTGTAGTGGCGGGTGCCTGTAGTCCCAGCTACTTGGAGAGGCTGAGGCAGGAGAATGGCGTGAACCCGGGGAGCGGAGCTAGCCGTGAGCCGAGATCACACCACTGCACTCCAGCCTGGGCAACAGAGCAAGACTCCATCTCAAAAAATAAATAAATAAAAATAATTTATAGAAATCCATAAATAAACCCAAACACATATGGAAGTTGAGCATACTATTAAAGAGGTCATCTCTCAAATATCTGAGGAAAATATTAACTTTTAAAAATTCACTAGAAAATCTTGACATTCACTTGGAAAATTGGATCCATGACTCACACTATTCACTGGACAAAAAGTAAAATGTAAAATATACGTGAATTATATACACACACACATACTAGGCAACAGCATGGGTGAATGCCTGTTTAACCTGGACAGGTGAAAAGCTTTATCTAATTAAGATCAACATTTAGAAACAATAAAAAAGGTTGATAAATGCAATGATATGCTTTTTAAATTGTGTGGTAAAAATGACTATAAGCAAATGCTAAAGATAAACATCGAACTGTGAAGAAATATTTACAATGCTACTCACGACAGGAGAACACGTGAAAGCTGCTTTTGCTGCTGTTTCTCACCTCTCAGATCGATGCCAATTTACAGCTGGCAGCACTCCGTGGGCAAGGCTGGGGGAAGCCGCCCCATGCAGTGCTGGTTGGAGCAGGGATGTTACTGCACTGTGGAGGGGAATGAGAAGACTTCTAAGGAGGTGACATAAGCATGTGCCTTTGACCTAGAGCTGCATGTCCAGGAATTTCCCTTACAGGTGAATGTCTCCAAACATCAACCAGGGCGTGCACAAGTGTATTCCTTGCAGCAGTGCTCTATGTTAGCAAAGTGCTGGGAATAGCCTGGAGAGCCACAGCGCCCTGGGATGGCGCCACTGCATGGAGGAGGAGCAAGGAGGGGTGGGCCCACACCAGCAGCAGTGGTCCTGCTTCACGCAGCCGGCAGTGGGACAGGTGAGGCCAGGCCCTTCTCGATGGGGAGTGATGAGAGGAGCCCAGCACCGGCAGGGGTGTCCAGGGCAGAAGGGCCAGCCTGGAGTGAGTCACCTCAAGGGAAGCTGATGATCCCAAATGCTGGGCTGGAGGTCCAAAGAACCAATGTCAGGAAAACAAAGGAAATGGGGAAGTGTGTGTGTGGGAGGGAAATTCTGATTTCAAAATGTCCATAGAAACCTGGTGAGCAAATGCAGTGGGAAAACTTGATTGGCTCCTGGGAGAAAAAGCATAAAAGTCATTGCTAAAAAAAAAATAGATGAAACTGGAATGTGAGCTATTTAGATGCTGTTGTTGAGTTAAAGAGTCTTCACCGTGACAGTGGTATTCTGGCTGGGTGGGCAAGGGCCTTTATTATCGGAGATGCACGCTGATGATGACGTATTCAAGGGTAAAATGTCGTGATGTCTTACGCTCGCTCCACATGTCTTCGTGAAAATGTACGTGTGCGTGTGCTTGTATGTACATATGGACATGTATAGAGTGCACAAATGCAACGAGGTTAAAAAGCATGAAGCTGAGAGTCTGTGAGGGTTCATTTTATTACTTGTCAACTCTTCTACAGGTTTATAACATTTTCTAAGTAGACACTAGGTAAGAAAGAACTATCATACACATTTACTTAATCATGGATATGAAAGGTGAGTCAGGGACAATTTGGCTTGGAAGGACAGAACCCTGCAGAGGAGCGAGTGTCTGCGGCAGAGGCTGACTCGGACTGGCAAGGCACCCGGTTCTTTGAGAAGATGCCGTTGAAAATGAACGCAGAGGGCTTCATGGCCCCTTCGAAGTTATCCTCTCCAGCCATAGGCCAAGCCTCCCAGCCCCAGCCCCTGGCCCACTCCCCTCAGCAAGCCTTTCCTGCCTCTAACCCTGTGGCTGGTCTTCAATCCCCAATTAGAGGTTCTTCAAAAGCATCCCCTTCCCTAAGCCATCTTCTTCTAAAATATGCTTGTAATATTGTTCACACTGACCCACATGCTCACGACTCCATTTACACAACAGCTACGTGATGTTGAGGTTTATGTGCTCATTAAAAATTTTTATAGCAAAATAAAATTAATATTTCGAAAAGAGATTATGCATTTAATAATATCTATACCCCAAATTATCGAACATTTGCATTTTCCGGAGTGGGCAGAAGTGGCGTGTAGGGTGTCACTTGCTGAATAAACACACGTCCTGGGGGTCTGTTTTTCCCGTAGTCAGAAAACCTCAAGTCTTGTCATGCTGTGGCCTAAAGCAGAACCTGGCATCTGAGTGTGGGTGGGTCCTCCACCATACGGAGCTGGTCCCCTTGCCGCCCAGTACACACACACACACACACACACACACACACACACACACACATGCACACACATGCACACACACACAAAAATACACATACACACATGCACACACACACACAAATACACATACACACATGCACAAGTACACACACCTGCACATATGCATATACACATGTACTTACATATACAAATATACACACATATCTACATAAACACACATGCACACATGCACACATGCCCATGTACACACATAGCTATACACACATATATACACAAACACACATATAAACATACACAAACACGCACATACATGCACATGTACACATACACATATACACACATACACATGCACACACATACACACATGCACATACACACCTGCACTCACACATCTACATAAACACACACACTCATGCACATGTACATACATACCTGAACACAGACACAAAAAACAAAAACACATACAACAACCTGCAACACATCACACGCACACACAAACACATCACAGTACATACTACACCAACATGCACCATACACATCTAAACACACACACATGCACATGTACATACATACCTGAACACAGACACATAAACATACACACGTACACACATGCACATGTACACACATATCCGCGGGCACACACGCACACACACACGAGTCCCTGTTCCTGTGTTACTCGTTTGTCTGCTGCATGTTTAGCCCACGTATCTCAGGCTGTGCAGCATCTGGTCCCTGTCCTGGGTCGGCTCATGCTGCCTGAACCCTCCCTCGCCTGCCCACTCTGGTCCTGCCTCCGCTGCTATCTACTTGTCCAGGCCACATGGACTGAAGTTTGTCTAGAAAAATGAGAAAAACAGAGAACAATCCTGGGCTGGGGAAGTCTAGAACACACGTGCCTGAGAGCAGCCAGGCCCCCTGGACGGGCGCAGTCCTGACCCCAGGAGGGGCCTGCCCTAGAGCCCCACTGAGCACGTGTGCCTGCCTCCATCAGGGCCTCCAACCTTGTCACTCCATCGGGGGAAAGGGGCCTCAACGTGTCCCTGTGAAGCAGAAGGAACCACTGCAGCCCCTTGGGAGCAGAGAGCTGCCTGGGCCGTGGACAGAAGAGCCCAGAGCCCCTCCGGATGGGCAGGATCTGGATGGGAGGGGCCTGGAGCTCACATGAGGGCCACACACGCAGCCCCCTGGCTGAGTACTGTCAGGCGTGTGGCCCTCCAGCTCCAGACCACTCCCCTCCAGCCTCACTCCCCCTAGGCGAATGCCCAGCCCCGTGTCCTCGGGCAGGCCCCAGCCCACTCTGTCCCGACTGGGCGGCCCTCAGCACATCCTTCCAAGGCCTTTCCGTGGGAGCGCGTGTGCTGCCTCACAGCCCTGGTGGCCCCAAAGCTGGAACTGGACTCTGATTCCCAAAGCTGGAACTGGACTCTGATTCCAGTGCTCCCCCTCCCCAAAGCTGGAACTGGACTCTGATTCCGGCGTTCCCCCTCCCCGGCCAACCCGACAGCCCTGAAGGCACCAGCCCATGGGATCCCTGGAGCCAGCCACGTGCCCTGTTCCCAAGGGGCTCAGGGCAGGGCTTGTCATGGGACAATCAAGAAACCCTGGCTGCCAGGAGTCTCACTCCCAGCCAGACCCCGGTCACAATGCAAGCTCCTGGGCCCAGAGGCTTCTGGGCTGCATTCCGTCCCTGCCTTCTGACTTCCCTTTAACCTAGCGTGCTCACAATGTGCCTCTCTTGCAAAGAAAAATAAAAGGAAAAAAAGAACTTACTTTCAAGTCATCGATATTCTGTGCAACAGCTCTGCAGGGTATCAATAAACTTGTCCAAAGCTGTAAACGTGTAAACTTCTAAAGCAGTAAAGCTGTAAAATCTTGTTATTGGACCTTCATTGCATTTTATATTTTGGGCAGCTGATTCTAAACTCCAGAAAACAATAGGAAGGCTGGTCGACACTGCGTGGTTGGAGGGTGGGAAGGAGAAACTTTGCTGACCAAGAAACCAGCTGAACCGTGGGAGGTTGGACCCAGATGGACCAGCGGACTTTGCACGTGGCTGAAATCTGTCTCACCAAGAGGGAGGCAGGTGTTGGCTCCAAATTAGTTTCATCTGGATGGAAACCAGTCTGCCCAGCATAGTGGCAACCTAAACAACCAGGCGAATAATGCTGGAAATGAAAAGAAATGTGGAACCAGTCAGCTCATGGCAGACGAGGTGGGCCCAGTATGCTGGTTTTCTGTGGCCCTCCAGGAGATGGAGGCTGCTGGGGGAGATGTGGTTTGGATGGAATGCAAGCTTCAGCTGCTTCTCACGTGACATCACCTGTTCTCACAGGGAACTAATGAACGCCATGGCTTATTTGAGCAAAGATGAAGTCTGGTCCCAGCTCCCCGAGCCATTCCTCAGACGCAGCTGTGCAGGGATGTTTGGCTGTGGGGACCTTGCCTTCTTTCTGCCATATCCCTCAGAGGCACAGTTGGAATGAACCAGGGGCAGGGCCTTCTTCCCCTGGAGACTCCCGCAAGGGTGTGAGGACTTGTGGGGAAATCCTTAATGAGGACTCCTTCGTGTCATCAGGTGGGCGATGGCTCTGTCTTAGCTCAGAGCCCTTGTCTTTGGTGGCCAACTCTGGGGTGCCCAGGGCATGGGGGCCGGGAGCCTGGGGTTGGGAGGGGTAGGACAGTGATGGAACTCAGAGTCTGGCAGCTCCTGATGTGGGAACCCAGGTCATTACGTTTTCTCTCCACTTCTACATGTTTGAGAAATTCTATCATGAAAATCCTCCAAGGCCCTCACTCCTCCCAGGCCAGTGTCCCATTGGGTAAACCAAAGAGTTGTCCAGAAAAACTAAGGATAAAGGTTTCAGATGCAATCATGACCTGGTCTAGGTCTTCTGCCGGTCAAGGCCAATCACTGACCTTCAGGGTGTCAGGCTCACAACCCCCGGGGCCGGGCTCCCGACTCTGGGTCTCCGTGCAGCCTTAGCTCTCCCTGCACTGGGCGCACCTGGGTCCGGGCTCCCAACTCTGGGTCTCCGTGCAGCCTTAGCTCTCCCTGCACTGGGCGCACCGGGGTCCGCTGGGCTCCCACCTCCCCGCACCTGGCCGGCTCCGATCTGGGTCTCCGTGCAGCCTTAGCTCTCTGCACTGGCGCACCTGGGTCCGGGCTCCCACTCTGGGTCTCCGTGCAGCCTTAGCTCTCCCTGCACTGGGCGCACCTGGGTCTGGGCTCCTGAGTCTGGGTCTCCGTGCAGGCTTAGCTCTCCCTGCACTGGGCGCACCTGGGTCCGGGCTCCCCACTCTGGGTCTCCGTGCAGGATTAGGCCTCCGTGCACTGGGCACAGCCCTTTCTTGCTCATGGGCCAGGGTGAGTTATTGCTCACCCAGCTAATCATGGCCTGATTAATACTCCAAGCTCAGTTAGTTCCCGAGTTAAGGAACCTAGAGGTAGTCAGAGCCCACTGGAAATGCAGCCTCTCCAAATCCCGGCCATCGTAAATCGCCAGTGCTCAGCCTGGGGGGCGTCCCCTCCCCTCCCTTTGTCTTTGCTCCTAAATGTCCTCTCTGTTGGTGCATCATAGCTGAAAAGCTGATCGGTTTATGAAACACCTACAGAGATAAGCAGGCTTCCTCTAGTTCTGTGCATTCAACAAGGCCTCTTGAAATGACCTTGTTTTCTTCCCCCAGTGACACTTGGAGGAGGTTAGAAGACAGTGCCCACCTTGCAGTTCCCACCGGGATGCCGTTCCCACCAGGATGCAGTTCCCACTGTCCACCTGGGCCCCTGTGCAATGCCTGGCTGGCCCTTTCCAAAGCAGCTCCACATGGAGCTCAGGATGCAGAGCTGAGGACAATGGCAGAAGCGGGGGCCTGGCTGCCCCCAAATTCTGCCTAGGATGGCCCTTCCACCCCTCTGCAACCCACTTCTGCCCATGATGGCCCCTCCACCCCTCTGCACCCCAATTCTGCCCATGAGGGTCACTCCAATTCTCCGGACTGCTTCTACAGAGCCAGGGGATGGGGCTAAACAAACTAAAACAAAAAACTTCTCCGCAGGCCCTGCATCATGAGTCAGGTGAGGGAGAATTTCCCAAAAGCCTTGCAGGAAAAGGCAGGAAGAAGCTGGGCAGCCTGGCTCTGGGGGCAGCTCTGGAGAGCAGGCTTTGGTGGAGGTTGGACAGAAAGGTGGGGTCTCCTCTGTCCTGGCCTGGGGAGGGCAGAAAGGGACCAGCAACTTGTATGGCCAGGGGGCTGGAATTGATCTGTGGAACCAGGCATTGCAAATGAGCAGCCAGGGGCGGACCTGTTGGTGGGCCAGGTGCTGAGCTTTCTAAGCAGCAGGTACAAGCTCTCTGTCCTTGCACTGTTTCTCTGACACAGAAGAAGTCTGAGAGCTGTCGTGTGGGACAGGCTGTGCGAGTTAGGACTCCCCCACGGAGGCTGCACCTTTGGGAGTGGTGAGGAGGGATCTATTTCAGGAGGTTGAGCCTGTGCCACTGCTGAGGCTGGTTCCACGATCTAGGTGCAGCTGGCATCACTGGGGCCAGGAGGCACAGGGCAGGCAGTGATGGGGGAAGACAGAGGGGAGTGGACAAAAGACCCCCTGGGACGCATCCATCTCTTTCCAACTCCAGCCTGCAGCCTGGACGACACAGCTGTGCTGCGTAGATGCGGACGTTCTCATCCCGGAGTGGAGCAGGTGCCTGGCCCGGAGGACAGGTACATTGATGCATGGAACCAGGGCAGCCAGGAGGCAGGACTGGCTGTTACAGGTGCCTACAGGGTGAGCAAGGAAGTCCATGGGAAGGAGCTGAGATGGCACCCAAAAGCCCAAGAGGGCCCAAGGACAGGGCAGCTCTAACCTTGCTCTCTGGGCAGGCACCCCAATTTTTGCCTTGGAGTGAGACTGAGTCCTGCCGGGGAGGAGGCAGTGCCTGCTGCTGGGAGGGTGCTGGGTGGGGATAGGGTGGGCAGGGATTCTGGGTCCCGTGAAGCCACCGACCTCCACGCAGTTAGAGAGCCTTTCGGAGCCAAGCTGTACCCAGTCTGGTTGTGCAGCTGTGCCGAAAAGTACTCTTAAGCCCTCAATATTTTCATGTAACTATGTCTCCAGCCTCATGCTAAAACCACAGGTGATCATGGAGGTGAACACATAGCTAAGAGGCTGATTTTTTTTCTGAAGATATTTTCATTATTTGATAAGGATTTAAACAGATTTTAACTACCTCCCTGGATAGTTCTTTCTAAATGTTTTAATTATAAGACCTTCCTGGCTTAATACATTATACGGTGCATAATCAGGTTATATATTTTCTATCCTATCTCAGCCTGAAAAAATCAGAAAATAGGATTATAATAATACCGCTGCAGGGGCAATTAAATGCAGCAATCATGGTGTGAAGACAGTGCCCTCTCCTCTCCACTCAGGCTGGCTGAGGCTGGCTCCCCATCCCCCATCCCCTCCACAGGCCCTGGGTACCAGCCACACCTGGGGAAGCCGAGAGCCCAGGGTTCTGCCCTGGTTCCATGCATCAGTATACCTGTTCTCTGGGCCAGGCACCTGCTCTGGGATGAGAGCATCAGCATCCACACGGCTCAGCTGTATCCTCCAGATTGCAGTCTTGGAGGCAGAAAGAGACAGATGCATCCCAAGGGTCCCAGCTCCTCATCCCAGCACCTGAGGCACCTTTTGTCCACTCCCCTCTGTCTTCCCCCATCACTGCCCACCCTGTGCCTCCTGGCCCCAGTGGTGCCAGCTGCACCTAGGCTGTGGAACCAGAATCCCGGTCCCTTCCTGAGTGATGATGACATGCTGGGGGACAAGCTTTCCACGTAGTCCCCAGCACATCCCAGAGCCCAGGTCCCATCCCAGGTAAAGATGATGACCCCCTTGGGGGACGAGTTTTCCACGCGATGCCCAGCACTGCCCAGCACTGTCCAAGCCTGGTTCTCTTCTCAGGTAATGATGATGACCCCTTGGGGGACAAGATTTCCACGTGGTGCACAGCACTGCAGAGCCCATTCTGTGCCAGCCATCTCCACAGGAAACTCCTCATCCTGCTCCTGCAGTCTCCTTAACACGGGCATCCTTCCCAGTGGGAGAAGAATCTGAGCTTCCAAAAGTTTACAGAACTGACCCCAGCACCCCTGAGAACCACTAGTGCTCTCTGACCCCACAGGCTCCACTTCTAAACAACTCTGACCCATCCGTGGGCTCTGGGGGAAAACTGAGGTTTAACGTAAGTGGTTCTGGGAGAGTCGCTTCTCCTGTCTAAGCCTCAGTGGGGCATATGAACGGCCCCCAGAGCATCATAAACGCTGGAGGAGAGGACTTACGGCTGTGGATGGACAGCCGGTGCCTGTGCATAGGAAGCTGTCTCTGGGGATTGGGCCTCTTGTATTATTGCTGAGGGGCCAAGAGCAGTGGCTGGATGTGCAGGTCCTCGAGGCAGCCTGTCTGTGTCTTAGCCTGAGCAATCACTGCCTCTCTGTGTCTCATTCCGCCTGTATATATAATGGGGACAGTCCCCTTGACTGTGCCACTGGTGTGCATGAGGATGACCTAAGTTAACACCTTGATCGCTTCAAGAACTGCCGGGCAGTGGGCCGGCCTTTGCACTGCAGAGCTGCATCGCTGCTGGTGTCCCACTGCCACAGGCTAGACAGGCTGAGCTAGGACGGCCCGGTGCTCACATCTGCTTTTGCTCTACTTGACACTCTTCAAGGGCAGAGGCCAAGTCAGCTCCATGTCTGACCCCAGAACATAGCAGGCTCTGGCGTTGGTCAGTGCTCAGTATCTGTTGTGCTAAATCGCCATGTGCGACCCCGTTGTTTGGCCGTCACAGAGGGAGATGAGGTGGAGGCAGGGAATCCAGGCAGCCAAGTGACCCCACTGGAGTCCAAGCAGCCAGGTGACCTCTCCTGGATCCCAGGCAGCCGAGTGACCCCACCTGGACAGCAGTTCCCTTGGTTGGCACCCTCGGTCTGCCATCCCGCCTTTCTGATAAATTGTCTTGGCTGTTGAAGTCCCATTTGGCAGAGGAAGAGTGGATGGAATGAGCCAGAATGAGGAGCAATTTACTGCCAGGCTGCAAGCGCCCACAGCTGTGGAGCAAGGGCAGAGCAAACTTCACTTCCAAGGCACTGAGCTATGTCAACACATTCATAGCGGAACGGTTGGGGCCTTTATGGGCCATTTCCATTTCTAAAATGCGACGTAAGTTGCAAAGTGATGATGCAAATGGGAAGAGATATTTACTATGTGTAGGACTGCAATAAATATTTCTTTTATGTCCTAAATAAAAGCCCCAAATTGTGAGTGTTTTGTGGGCCTCTTTTATGTCTTCCCATTATGGTCCTCGTCTTGTGATTTAGCCAGAATTTAGTGGCAGTGAACATGAGCTACAATGGAGCTCTCTCTGACCCTGAGCACGGCCATGCACAGAGCTTGTCTTTCTGCCAGAGTCCTGGAGGGAGCCCCACCCAAGAAAAACAGAAAACAGGACAGAGACGGGCGGCTTCTCAACATACAGGGAATGCAACAGCCACTGAATGCAATACGCTGATCTCTGCCCTTAGAATCCACGAGTAGATGAGGACTCCTGTTCTCATATCTCAGAGGGCAGTGTATTATATAAAAGATGAAGTAGGCAAAGACTGCGCATTCACAAACACATTGGAATCAAGAGAGCATTTGAATTCTGTTAGCCTGAGCTACAAAAAATTGAGGGTGTAGATCTCTGACTTTGTTATCCAATGTGCATTTTGGAGAAGTGGAGGGAGTTGAAATGGTAGTAAAAATGATTCATTTCTCAGCACACTTTGCCAGAAGGTGATTTATTTTAAAAAGCATATGGACGCCCACATTTCTCCACTTCTCAGGCAGAATTAGAGGACTGAAATGGAGAGATCTATCTCTGATGGACGTGGAGACGAATCAAGCAAAATCACCCACTGAAGCCAACGCTGCACTCTCTCTAAAAGTCTAGAGAAAGAATTTGTCCTCTCGTGGGGACAATCATCCGATTTGTTTCCATTTCCTTGACTTCTAACTGCTTGGGGTAGAGATTATCTCCCCAAATGATGCCAGGCAGGCCCAAGACCTGGTTCCCCAGGAATGAGTCATGGACAGAAGTTTGCGGAATTGACACATCCAGGTAGGGTTGCTGGAGATTCAGAAATGTGGAGGTTCTCATGCATTCTGTCTGTGATATGAACCCTCATGCCAGCCTCCCAGGGGAGGGTCTGCCTGAATAGGAGCCACTGGGGGTCGTATGTAGAGAGAGGCAGGCTATTTTAGAGCAGAGGGGCTGTTCAGAGACACACACACACAGTGCATGCACACCCACATGCACATACACACACACGTGCACTTACTACACACCCACACATGGTGCATGTTCACACGTGTGCGCGCGCGCACACACACACACATCAGTAGGGAGGGGCTCAGCCCCGGTGGCTCCGTGCTGCTTTGCTGGGCCGCAGCTCAGTTCCGGGAGCTCTCCCATCAGGCTGGGGATGCAGAGTGCTTGATCCCAAGCCCTGCCCTCGAAGGCACATAAACCCAAGAGGACATTCTTTTCTTGCTAGTCCAACAAAAACGTTTCTGAAATAAAAAGTTCTGTTTAGACAATCTTGGCTTGCAATCCCGGTGGGCAGAGGAGACGGGGCTGGATCCTAGTTCCAGGAGAGAGGGTGGGATGCTGGAGCAGGTGGCAGAAAAGTCGTAGTTTGGCCCCAAGCCTGTGTGCAGCGAGCTTCCTTCTTTACAGACAACCACCTCACAGGAAATGTGCCAGGTCGTAAGAGCAGAGAAAAAGTCAAAAGCAGAAAACAAGCATCGCTCTGAGTGAACATTCTCCGCCTGATCTGAGCAAGGCATGCATTCTCGGTGGGCGGGACAGTCGGTGCTTATGTAGTTGCTACAGACCTGTGAGTGGAAGTCTTGCTGTGACCCCTGTGTCTGGAACTCCAGCAGAGGGGTGCACTCACATGAGCACACATTCTGCAACGGGAGAAGCTCTGCCCAGGAGTGAACTGAGTTCAAGGCCAAGGCCAATGTTCCTTGTTTCATCTTCTCCCAGCAGATGGAGGCTGGCAGGCTCTGGAGGAGACGGGGCTTGGATTGGGCAGCGGGAAGAGATTCCAGCACGGGGCGGGTATTCAGACCCTTCTTGACCTTGACTGTCAGCAGGTGTCTCTCAGCCTGGCAAGTCCATGGGGCATCCCAGGGTCAGTGGCCCCCATGGGGCACCAGTCTGGGGTGGCCTCGCAGGGCAAGAGCTGGAGTGAGGCTTGCTGGGCCGACGGGGCTGGGAGTGTGAACACAACGCCTGAGTCTCTGGGCCTCTCATACAGGCAGATGTGGTGGGCACATTGGGCTCCTGGCCTGCAGAGCAGGAGGGTCACCTGGGCTGTTCCAACGAGCTTAGTGGCAATTCGTGAAAATGAGAAATCTGACCACGGCTCCTTTTTTCTTATTTTCCTTTCCTCTCTACCCCAATTCTGTCAAAGATTTTAAAACAGCAAATGGCCAAGTTCAGTGGCCAAAGAGCAACCCAACCACCTGTCCCCAAACTGGCCAGTTCCTGCGAGGGTGGCCGGCTGGAGCCTGCAGTCAGGACCTCCCGACCAATAGGAAGGGCACCTCTCTGCCTGAGGTCAGAAGCTGCGGGAAGATCTATGCTGTCCCCAAGAGGTAGTCCCTGCAGGCTGCCCAGCATGGGTGCGGGCGGGGCAGGTGGAGGAGGACTGGCCAGGGTAGAAGGCAGCACTCACCTGGCTGGAGGCTGGACTACTGTCAGAGGGCCCCCGGCCTGAGGCTTTGCCTGATGGATGCTGCTCCCTTTGCCTGATGGGCGCTCTGAGCTGCTCTGAATGAGGGCATCTGGGATGTTGGGAGTGAAAACCAGTGGCCGGACACAGAGCTTCTCTATGAGTAGTAGCAGGATTGTGGCCCGAGGCCGGTGGGGCGGCAGGTGGGGCGGCAGGGAGAGGACTGCGTCCTGTGTCAGGCTGATCTCTGCAAAGGAAACCCCCTTTTCCACTCTTGGGACACCTCAGATTCCCCCATCGTACCAGCCCAGGGATAAATTCAGGAAGGCCACATGGAAAACAGCAGCCCTGTAGTTTAGGCTCAGCCTGCCCATGTAGGAACACTCGTCTTACCCCTATGCCCCACCTCAGCTCCTCCTCCAAATTCTGGGAGCCTGGAGAATACCCACCATCATTTCAGCCTTTTCTAAAAGTGTCTGCTTTGGTTTCAGAGACCGGCTGCCAAGAGTTCAGCGGGCATAGGTGCTGCAGGCGCAGCGTCTGTCCGCGTTTGGGCAGGCTGCCCACTGACCTGGGCAGGACAGAGAGGATGTTGCTATTCAGCTGCTCGTTTATGGAACAGCTTCATTTCGGCACAATCTCTGTTTGTGGGTTATTCTAGCAGTGCCCAGAGCAAAATGCCTGCACCAGGCTTTGAAGGGAATGAGTTGGCAAAGTCATCTGACTACCAACTTTTATGTGTGGAGGAGCTATACCCGCAGAGCGATAGAGCAGCTGTTTTCATTTGTGGTTTGCAAACCAAGGTCGCGGCGGGTTGAGAGTATTTGGACGAGGCGACTGGGCTGGAAGTAATTCATCATTTCAGGATGGCCTGGGCCCTTGCTGCACATTCACACACTGCCTGAAACACACTGCATTGGAAAACCCCAGCGCCTGTGTGCTAAGTCGACAGAGAGACGGTACACAGCTAATTGGCTTTAGAATTCCCATTCCGCTCCAGACAGGGGTTTGTTAGATCGGGAATTAGGCTGTGTGGTGTCTATCTGGCCACACATTCCCCACGCAGGCAATGGATCCATTCAGTCACCCATGTGCCCTCTCTTGCTGAAGAGGTTGCTGACATCCCAACCACAGGGAATGGATCCTGTGTAATGGGATGCAGGGCAGGGGCCAAACGCGAGAATGACCCCGCAACTGCTCCCCAAACTCAACACGACATGAACTTGGATGGGATGGATCAGAGACGAGATGGCCCAGGTCACTGACAAGAGAAAGGTTAGTGACCTGCAGAACACAGTTCCAATGAGGCAGGAGGTGCTCGTGTATCTAAGGAGAGAGGCAGCAATGAGAACGGGAAGAGGGAGCTTTGGAAGAATAAGGGAGAAAATGGGGTAATTGTCCACAGTGCTGACTGAATTGCTGATCGGGGAACAGAACTGGCTCAACGGCTCTGAGGACATGGGCTCGTGGGAAGGGCCACCCCCACGGTAGAGACGAACGTCCCAGACCTCAGCTTCCTCTGCAATGACTGGAGACTCACAGGAGGTGTTGTCTCTGCTCTGAGCTCTGCTTGCCAAAGAGCCTCTGGGCGAGCCTTGTCTTCTTGTGAGGGTCTGTCTGCCCCTAGAAGCCTGAGCAGCCGTCGGTCAGGGCAAACCCTCTGCTTCCCAGACCACCAGCCTCCTCGTCGGAAAGAAAGTGCTCAGATTGCTCTGAGTGCAGTGTGGTGGGACATATCCCCAGAGAGCCAGAGCCACTCTCAGGAGGCAGCTGCGTTATGTCTGTCTGCCTGTCCAGCTAGGGGCCAGACCCCCATCAATTCAACTCCCCTGGGACAGACACTGGCAGAGGTGACTGGGGTATCCAGGGGACTCACCTCTGCAGTGCACTGGGCAAAGTCTCCACCTGATTTCATTCTCTATACCTTGGGAGAAGCTGAAGAGGATCATCGTTGTCAGCGGTAACCTGCTGGGCTATTCCAGACACGCTTCTGTATCACGCTCACCAGCGCCCTCTAAGAGGCAGAGCTGTGAGTGCACCCAACGCGCAGATGGGGAGATGGTGGCTCAGAGGAGCTGTGACAGCTCAGGCTCTCCAGCCCCAGGACCAACACCGGAAACCACCAGGCGTTTACCAGAGCCATGCAAGGCCCTGGGCAGACCACAGCAGCACGGGGTGATGTGGGCTGGCCCCTCACCCCCAGGAGGGAGGTCTGAAGATCACATTTTGTCTGAGATGCCCGTACCATCACTCAGGCTCGTCATGAGGGTGGGCTGCAGCCCCCAGGGGTGTGCCAGAGGGATTGTCTCAGCTGGTGACTCAAGGGAGGGGAAGATTCGCGGGCAAAGGCCTGGAGACGCCGTTTGCCAGGCAGCCACATACAGGAGCCTGCGTCCCGGCCTCTGCTCCCCTCATGATCCTCTTCTCGAATCATGTGATTTGCAGTGGCCTGAGCACGTCCCCCAAAAACTCACGTGTGAAACCAAACCCCAAGGTAATCGTGTGAGGAGGTGGGGCCTTTGGGAGGTGATTAAGTCATGAGGGTGGAGCCTTCAGGAATGGGATCAGTGTCTTATCAGATAGGCACCGAGAGCTCCCTCGCCCCCTCTGCCCTGCGAGGACACAGCCAGGAGGGCCCGGTCTATGAGGAAGGGGCCCTCACCAGACGCTAACCCTGCCGGTGCCTTGATCTTCGACTTCTAGACTCCAGAACCGTGAGAATTAAAGTCCTGTGGTTTTAAGCACCCCGGGGTAGGGTGAGGGGTTATAGCAGCCTGGAGTACTGTGCACTTGTCCGTCTGGTATCCGCCTGCCTCCCCAGGTCCAAGTTCCCCAAAAAGCAAGACCCGCACCATCCTGTTTCCTGCTGGAGCCTCCGTGTTGGCGACAGTGCCTGGCACATCTTAGGAGCTCATCAGTATTTGTTGACCAAATGAAGGAATGTGATCACTTACTGTACTGTCTCGCTTTCCATGACGTACATTGAAGGGATTTTGAGAAGCCCCTGGTTGGCCTGTGTCATGTCTCAGCTGTTCAGCATGGGTCCCGTGCCTTTCAGAGGCAGGGCACCAAAGATGCAGCTGACCAGATGCACCCTGAGGAAACGGCTGCTGCTGGCAGTTCCCTGGGTAGATCTTGTTACTGTCCTCAGAGCCTCGGTGTGAGCGGCCCCCTCCGCCTGGAAGGCTCTGCTCCTGAGTTCCCCCAGCTCAGCCTCAGGACTTGTCTGTCCCCCTCCCTCTCCCCACTTGCTCCCCTCCCACAGTCCCCCTGCACACTCCCAGGCAGCATGTGCCACCCCGTGTGTCAGTGGCTTGATGATCTCTGAGCCGCTTGAGGACCAGGCTTCTGAGGCTCCCTTCCAGCAGTGCCCGGCCCAGGAGACGCAGAGCACACGTCAAAGGAACAAAGGAATGAGCGCCTGCAGGAAGGGACGTTACTTCCCACAAAGCCACAGCCCCGAGTGCCCTGGGAGAGGCCCAGGGTCCAGCGCAGGGTGTGGTTTGCACATCTGGAGTCAAACAGACTTCTGTGCAAGTTCTGGCTGTGTCCTTACTACCCAGACTTTGGACAAATTGCTCACTCGTTCTAAACTTCAGAGTCTTCTGCCAAGTGAGAGTGGGAATAGGATTTACCTCAAAGGACTGTTGAGAGGACAAAATGAGTCAAGGAAGAAAGGACTGAGCTCCACGCCTGGTCCAGAATGAGCATTTGCTCAGTTCCTCACTATGATTAGTATTCGGATTATTTACAGATCAATGGTCATGGTCATTTGGAAATAGGAGCATGTTTCACTTACAATGACTGTGCACCAATCACCTGCAAACAGTGGCTTAAAACAATGACCCCTTTGATTTTGCTCCTGGGTGTGTTTGTGAGCCTTGGGCAGGGCTCAGTGTGGAGCTGGTGTCCGCCCGGCTCAGTGTCAGAAGGTGCCTTCAAGGGCTGGGAGCTGGGCTCCTAGGAGGCTCCCGCACTAGCTCATGTCACCTGAGGCCTCAGCTGGGGCCTCTTCATGCAGCCAGGGCCTCCTCACACTATGGTGGCTCCCACAGGAGAATGTCCTGGGCAAGGAGGAGCCAGGCAGAGGCTGCCTCCTTTCAGAGCCTGGCCTGGCAAGTCACATGCATCCTCCTCGTGCTCTCTGGTTGAAAGAAGTCACCGGTCCCTGCTGGATTCACGGGGAAGGAACCCAGACCCCACCCCTTGTCATGGCCATGGCAAGGGAAGCACGGGTGCTGTGGGGTATGTCCGTGTGTCTCTGTAAAGCACGCAGCGGTGAGGGGGGAGCACAGCCTGCACTGTGTGGATAGACACTGCTGGCCCCACACCTGGAGAAGCCACCAGAGCCCCAGGAGAGGCTGTTTCCACATGGCTTCCACTCCCTCACCTCCAATACAATAAATACGCATTGTTTTAAGATCCCCAAATGATTTCTAAGTGTAGTGCAATTTTTAAAGATTGAGTCTTGGAAAATAGAGCTTGGAGGCAGGAAGGGATTCAATCGAAGACAAAATCCCTAAAACTGTATGGAAACAATTCTCTGTTTGCTCTGAATTCTGCTCTCCCGAGCAGCTGTCCGAATCCCTGTTTCCTGTGCCCCCTCACCCCACTGCTGTCCTCTGTCCCCCACTGTCCCTGTTCTCATGGGGACGGTCCTCCCTCCTCATTGCCTGTGCCCGAGAGCACAGTCACTTTACCAATGCCGATCTTCAAGGGTCTCTTCACGTCGGCAGGCCCGCCGAAGGCACGACTTCATTATGCTGACAGCGTTTTAGAAATAGGAGTTTTTCACCTGCATCACACTTCACGTTCTTAACGGAGAAAAGACAATTAAAAAAAAGAAAGGTAAGTATTTTGGGGGCAATACAACTTCCTCTTATTATTGTTAATGGATTGTTTGAAGCAGATCATTCGAACAAAGCAACAAGAAAATAAACAGTAGCAACAATAAGCATTTAGTAAGAAAATGAATGGAACACTGAACCGCGGTGAAGGAATGTGTCCTGACCACCTGGGAAGAAACGGCAGGGGTGTGAGTCCACGCAGGCTCATCCGTCTCCATCACGCCACGTTCCTCCTCTGGTCACGACTGCTCAAGGCCAGGAAGGCCCAGGGCCCCCTCATCCTCCCTGTGGGGGCCTCCCCACAGAGCAGGGGGTGCCGGGGAGTGGGTGATGGGCAAGAGGCATGCTCTGATGTGCAGAGGGGCTGGCAGATCTGGCAGTACCAAGGAGGAGCTGAGAACTCTCAGGCAGAGAGAGGAGGCCGGGGTGGGGACGGGGTGGGCAGAGAACCCCTGAGCTGAGACCCCAGGGGCAAGTCCGAGAGAAGGGCAGAGTCTGAGAGGAGGGTGAGCGAGGAGCGAGGGGAGGGTGGCAGGGGTTAGTGAAAGGCAAGGGCCCCAGGAAGGTGAGAGGTGGGTGGGCCCAGCCAGCCGACAGCCGCGGAAGCTCTTGGGCTCTGGAGCTGGGAGGGAAGCTTCTGTCCCGTGACCAAGGCCAGCGACTGCCTCTCCTTCCGCTCTCTTGCTGGTCCTAAGTGGGATTCGGTGATTTCTGATGGACACTCTAATAGAATATTTTAGTTTCCTGCTAAATTCTAAGAGGTTATTATCAAGATCATCCAAGTTATGTTAGTGGCATTTAAAATGAAAGTGTAACATGGAAAAATGAAATTATAACCTAATACTGTTTTTCTATAGTATCTTAAACACATACTGAAACTAAAAAGGTTACTTATATCTACAGCTCCCCAAAGTAGGAGAACATTGGAAATGCACTCCCTATGGAGACCGCGTGGGGTTTCAGAGCTCGTTTTCTCCCTGAACACATCCCTAATTACACCCGCATTCCCCCTTCATCTCCACGGCATTGCTGATGGGCCCACAGATGGGCGTGCAGGTAGATACAACCGTCAGCATGGAGATAGCACCATCATTCAGCTAGCCACGACTTTAAATCATTTAATTCCCTTAGATTCATAATCACGGCTGTATGAACTAACACACAAGGCCCCCGAATATTCGGATGAAAAACAAAAATACCTGGGAGTTTGCCTCCAGGCCGGGGGCACCCGTGTATTCCTAAGCACTGAGAGAGTATGGATCCTTCCTTCCACGTTCATGAACACAGCTAGAAGCGTGCCCTCCCCGTGCGTTCCTGCTGACGTCATTTCCAGTGTACCTGTGCCTGGTCGTGAGCATTCGATAATTACCATCCGGGCGACTGTGGGAATGATGGCGGGGAATAGAGGGTCACGGCATTGACGGCCCACAGATGGCCACTCGCTAGGGGTGACGGAGGAGGCTTACCGGAGTGTGACCCCGAACACTGGAGCCGAGCTGTGGGAAGTCAGGGAGAGCAGAGGGCCTGGGAAAAGCCACCGCAGACGCTGCTTCTAGCCCAGGCCTGAAGGAGCGGGAAAGGCCGCCGTTGCCAAAGTCCACGTGGGCTGTGGCTGTAGGAACAGCTCCCCGACCAGAGCTGTGGCCTTGGGCAGAGGAAACAACTTGGCCAGGCAGCAGGGGAGAGGGGGAAGAGACACCCCAAACTCTCTCCCCGACACCCACCCCCCTGTTTCCTGCTGCTGCCTCCGTTGACAGAACCAGCCAAGAGCAGGAAGGACGAGGGCCCAGAGCCGTGGTGTGGGAGACTCTGGGGCCACAGGGCGGGGCAGAGCCCCCTGGGAGAGGATCTTTGGGGACGAATAGAAACTATGGAGCTCGGGCCCCTCACCCCACAGCGCACTCGCAGGCATTGGTGAGGACGGGGCCCCAGCCCCAGCGTGGGAGAATCCACGGAGGCGACGCCGCATAGTTGGCAGCAGAGACCCGGGGCAGTGGGCCGAGTGAGATAACGAGGGAGAGGAAGGGGGAGACGTGACCCACGGAAAAGCTCAGCTGCTCAGGTCCTACTTCCAGAGATAGCCATGAGCCCTCGGACGAGAATCACTGCTTCCACCTCCATCTCAGGCACCTTTTACCCAGAACCACGGACGGGTGAGCCAAGCTTGCTTTTCTGTGGGTTCCAAGTCTTCTCCACTCCGACTTTCTGAGTTGATGAGTTTCCTGCCGACCAGTGCCAAGCACTGAGTGGTACTGACGATGCCCAGCAAATCCCCCAGGGTCCAGTCATGGTTCTCCGAGTCCTCATCATGTGGAATTGGGAGAACTCGCCCCAGCCAGCAGAGCGGCCACCTTCTCCACCTCCTGCTTCAGAGCCAGGAGGGGTGCGCATAGCAGGAAGCTGCGATGGCCTCCAATTGAACAGAACCAAGATGGTGAGCGAACTCTGCCCTTGGGCAATAGGCTCTTCACACTCACCAGCCCGGGGCTGTGGGGATGGACATAAAGATTCCCTAAGGAGGTTACTGAGTCCAATGACCGAAGGGGCCACTCCCACCTCCCCTTGTTGCACCTGGTTCCAGGTTCCGCCTCTTGCAGGCTGCTGGGCTCAGGCAGGCACCATAACCCGCAGGCACCAGGCCCTCACAGGTCATTCCAGACTTTATCAAGGCAGCTGCTGTGGGGTTGGGCACATGGGAACACCACTGAGTTGGGTGGCTCTGAGCTCATGGTTGCAACGGCTTTCACTTGCAATGAATCCCTCGGTCAACCAGACATCCTGCAGGCAGCCCTGGAGATGGAGGCCATCTTGGAGGAATCTGGTCGTGATCACGGTACAAGTGCTTCAGTCAGGGAAGGAACATCTGCCCCTGGGGAGGTAATCGATTGCGAAGAAATTGCTTCCTCATTAATGAGACAATTCCACGTGATCAACCCAGCAAAGGGGCCATCGATGAGACTGAACATTGGCCTTTTGTGGCAGTAGCTCCACCCCCTCCCTGAGCAATTCTCCTAAAGCCCATGCAGCCCCTGCATCCCTGCCCTGTGGTCACTTTGAAGTTGGCCCAATGCGTAAGAATCAGGGTAGTGAGGGAAAGACACGGGCTGATGGCCACAGGACCATTGTCTTCTCCCCTGGTATTAGAGCGTGCCTGGCAAAGGGGATCTCCCAAGCACATGAGACCCGAATATCTCCACATTCTGTACCCCATCCCAACTCTTCCCAGATCTCCTCATCTCTTGCTTGAGGTGGCCACTCAGTAACCCCAGCCCATAAGCCGGTGCTCCCCTTTCACAGAGAGGAGGGTAAGGTTTACAGAGTGGTGGCTTCTACAGCCCAAGGGCACTCACTGAGACTCCTCCTTCACAACGGCCATCAGCACCACTCCTGACCAGGTCATGACTGGTGTCTGGAGCCAGCAGAGCTGGGGGCTTCCCCGTGAGTCCCGGCAAGCACCTTCCCTCCTCTGTCAGTGGGGGACAAGGAGCTCAGCAGGAGGCAGCACTGTGGGCAGGGGCGGGGCTGGGGCCATGAGTTGAGTCTCCCCGGACTGGTCAGGGCCTGCTCTGCCCATGCTGTGTCCACCGTAAGTGAAACGCTGCTGTGCACCTGCGGTTTCGTGTTGGGTGGATCGGACAGCAGCCCGGGGGCCACACAGGTTGTAGTCCCTGGGTATTCTGTGCTCGGGTTGTCAGCCTGTACCAAGGCAAGAAGCCAGCAGCAGCAGCTTTGCAAATGGATCACAGTGGGTGGCAGGAGAGGGCACTGCCTTCCTGCAAAACCCATGGGGTCCCCAGAAGCTTCTCCCTTTCAATCCTGCAGCCCCAACCTGACAAGTGCCAGCAGCACTCAGCGCCTGTAGCTTCCCCCACCCCGACATCCCTCCCTGGTGGCTCTGGGCAGAGTCCTCCTAATGAGACACACTTACTGTCCCCAGCACCCCAGAGTAGGGTTTCCAGCAAGTCCCATCACACAGCATTTCAATTACGCATCTCCTTACACCAAGCCACAGCTATGCCTTCTTCAAAGGGGTGCAGCCCTCCACTCTGGTGGGGAGGCCTTTTCCTTGGATGCTCTCTGGAGCCCTGGGGGCGCTGGCTGCTGCTGTCACCTGCTATCCCTATGCTATTCAGTGATCTAAACTCAGCAGCCTCCAGACTCCCGTCCCCTGGGGTAGATCCCTGTTCAAATCACAGGGAGATCTCGCTTTCCTGATAGCCCCTTGCTGATCCCCAATCGGCACTTGCTCCTCTGGAGTCTGGCTCTGGCAGCACCTTCATAGGTCCTTCCAACTCCACAGGTCATGGCCAGGTAGGAGGGCAGCTCGCATCAAAAATGGCCTAAGCCTGAGCGACGGCCCTGGAACCCCCAGGGGCCACCCAACACGGAAGGTGAGGTGTTAACAGCGACAGTGTTGGGACCAGGGCTGATCTCAGTGAAGAGTGGATCCCACCTTGCCCAATTACATCCTAATAAGCGTGGAAAAAAGTGTTCTCATGGGAACTAATTAAGAAGAAGGTAGGTGAGGAGGCTGTGCCACTGTTTACTAGGGGACAAAGACATTGTATCTGAACACAGAACTCCATAAATCTTGAAATAAATACATGGATGTTTAATAGTTTAAGGAATGCAATTAATTAGTGAAGGTTTTGCCAAACGTGCTTCCACCCAGGACTGCTAAGTATGTTGAAAAGTAAGATTTTGTGTGAGTGGCATTTTCACGGCCCCTACTGCAATCATCAGGATTTTTCCCCCGTGAATCTTTCAAAACTGGGTATCTTTAGTTGAAACACAATTTTGCTGCTTAAGATCATGAGGAATGTCTTAGTCACACGCGCACACACACTGGTTTAAAATATTTATTGATTAAAAAAATTAAAAATTTTTTATACAAAGGTGATAAGAAAAAATCTCATGCAAACTCTGGGCATACAATAAAAATAACTCAAATATTAACATGATGATTTTGTACAAAATAATTCTTTTGAAGTAGGACCGGTGGCAACCAGCACGGCTCCCTACTCCGGGCCAGGACGCCCCTCCGGGAGGAACGCGCGGCCACCCCTGGAAACCTGTAAGTGATCCACGGTCCGGGTGTGGGATGTTCACAGTTGTCACTATGATGAATGATGAAAACCCTATTGCTGCTACTCAGAAACGAGACTGAGACCTAGGGACAGAGTAAGGAATTCCTCAACACCGCGGGAATCCTGGAGGAACGAAGTAATTCACAAAGGTTTTCAGAAAAGTTTTCGCTAATCGTCTTAGGTGATGACACAGATGCCTTCAGATTGTTACGGAGGCTCCCGTTCCTGCTTCCCCATAGTCCTGCAGTGGATTGATAATTTGTGTATATTACAAGTAATTTGCATAATTAAAACAGTGAAGGGATCGACGTATCATGGTGATTAGAAATGCATCAAACTCTGAACGTACAAAAGAGAGAGCTTCAATATGAAACAGTAATCCTCTGAGAACGAAGACCCCGCAGCGCCGGTGCCCGCTGGGCCGTGCAGGTCCCGGCCGCCCCACGCCCGTGTCGGTCTCCACCGTGACCCCCTCGCCCCCGGCACGCCCAGGGCCAACCCCCGGGCTTATTGCATTTTTTCACGAACTCATCTCATTTTCCGCAGCCTTAGTCTGTTCTCCTTGTCCCGTTTCTTAAGAATAAGTATGAACTGGTTGAAAAAATGCTCCTGGTCCTTCCTTTTTTGAACAAGTCGGAACCTCTGATCCCGGCCGTATTTCTCCGCAAACTCCTTAAACGTGGTCCTGAAAAAGAAAGAGTTTCCTGAGACACCTTCCAGAGAGCAACTCTGGCCTCCCCAGAGATCCTGCAGCCGCGCTGCCTGAGCAAGCAGCCAGCCCTTCCACCAGGCCTGGCCGCGGGCGGCAGGGCACCTGCTGGGTGAGCGGCTCTGGCCAGCCGTGCCTGCTCCTCAACGGCGTCCTGCAGGGCCCTGACACACCCTCACTTCCTCACTTGCAGGACCACCTTGTCTCTCCTCTGAGTGGTCTCTGGAAATGAGTGGCCCCCACCAGCCTCCTCCACTGTCTCATGCAGCTGTCACTCCCCCACCAGCCCCCATCACAGCTTTGCCCGCCAGGTCTCCTCTGCCCCTCCCTTGCTGCCACCATGCTCTGCCTGCCACGGTCTTTCTTACACTGTTCCCTCCGCCTGGCACACCCTTCCCTTGTGTCTTCCCCCAGCTAGAGCTGCTCATCATGAGAAACCAGGCCAGGGCATCTTCTTTGGGAAACTCGCCCTATCTAGAGGCTCAGAGAACTGTGACTCCATCACAGCCCTCTTCACAGTGATGAACTTGTTAAACCTCACTTGCGGAATTGGACTCCCACATTCGAATGGGGGAGACATTATCTGCTTCGTTCTCCAATAAACACCCTGAATGTCCAGCCCAGTGCCTGGCAAGTAGTGATCCCCAAACACCGATGAGCGAATCAGAGCTGCCAGGCCAGGTGGTGCCCTGTAAGAAAACGCGAGTGACCCAGCCTAGACCAGCAAGGCTGTTCTCAAGGCTAGGGCAGCTCAGAGGGCAAAACAGGATGCGCCTCTGCCGTGACCAACGTGACCTTCGCAGGCACCGGGCCCTGCAACTTCCTGTTCTCTTAGCCTTGAACTTGAAGCCAGGAACAGGGACAGGGATAGAGGGCCCAGGCCTGGAGCCGCTGGCCCATGCAGATGCACTGGCTCGTCCAGCAACAGTTGGGCGGGGCCTGGCCTGGGCAGTGTGCTCTGGGGTGCGTGGAAAATGTGGACATTCTTTGTCGGGGGATTCTTCTTATTCCCTCCTATTTCTCTTTACAGAGAATTTTATACTTCCTTGCAGACACTGAATTATTGTGTTAAATTATTATAACTTAATAGCTTCTGAAATATACAAACAACAAGATTATGCCGACATGGCTGTTAGAAGACAAGACAAATAATTAGCAGACTCATGCTCGTTTTTGTCATTGAACAATTCGTCTCATTCCTTCCCCAAGGCGCTGCCGTCTCCCTGCTCTCCATCTATGGGGGTGCTTGTTTACACATCTCTGGCAAGAAAAGCGCTTCTCTCTGGCTTCCCTCTTCCTCCCTCCCTCCTTCCTGCCGTCTCCCCTGCCTTCCCTTCCTCCTTCCTTCTCTCCCTCCCTCCTTTTCTCCCTGTTCCTTTCTTCCTTCTCTCCCTCCTTCCCCCTTCCTTCCTTTACTGATGTAACAACCTTGTGTGCCGTGGCTAAGCCACACTCCACCCCTGACCTGCGGGGGATGAGCCAAAGGTCAGACTCACCTGGGCTCGTTCCACGCTCCCCTGGCTAGACAGGCATCTACACATTCTCAGTTAGGGGCTGGACAGGGGCAGCTGCTAGACAGGCCCTATTCTGGGCCTCTCTGAAAAGAAGTGTCCCTGAAAAGAAAGGGAGCCTCCCGCTTCCGTGGCCCCTTAGCCATGCCAAGGGGCAGCACCAGCTTTCTGCTGATGCTGACCTGACGAGCTGTGGTGTGAACTCACGAAGGTCAGCTGATTTACAGGCCCTGGATCTCTGCTCTCCCTCCACTAAGTGGGATTCGGGCCAGCCTGCCATGAAGGAGGTGGCTGCTGCAGCTTTCAGGAAGGAACACCAGGTGTCAACCCCACCGGGCGGCCAACACCACCTGGCCAGGACCCAGTTCCTGGTGGCTGCTCTCCCGAGAGGCGGGCAGGGCTGGGGCTAGGGGCTGTCCAGGAGTGTTCTGGACTGTCCCATCGCCACCATTCCCACAGGCTGCTCAGGACCAAGGCTGAGACGGGCGACCAGGATGGGATTGTATGGCTGTAGGAGGCCACACAGCCCCAGGAGGCTGCTTCTAAGAGGCCCACATGGCCTGCATGGGGATGTGCCTGGCTGTCCAGCATGTGGTCATTTGAATTGTACATGTTTCACTAGGATGCCTACAGAAAAGTAGACGGAAGATCTGGAAAAGTTTTTGAAATGTTGCAAACTTAGCTACTTTTAAAATAAAAAAAAGCTTTATAATTATAAAAGCAATATATCCAAGTGTAAATTTTAAAATAATTTGCTACATTATAGTAAGCATCTTATCTCTATGTGCCCTATAACATTATGTTGTATAGTTTAAATACATACAATAAAATTTATTTTTTAAAACAGCAGGCAATTAAATCTCATTTTAAAAAGAGTCAGTTTAACTCCCTTCTAATTTCTACCACTCGTTTTCCTTCTGTGTGTGTATGTGTGTGTGTGTGTATATGTGTGTGTATGTGTGTGTATATGTGTGTATGTGTGTGTACGTGTGTGTATGTGTGTGTGTGTGTGTCATCTTTTTTAAATAGCTCAATGCATTCCGAATATTTTTTCCGTTGTCTGCATAATGTATTCATGGGAAGGGGAGTATGTGGCTTATTGCTGCTATTTTATCAACAGAGAGAGAATGCTGGTCAAATGTCTTTAATGGTAATGACGGTCTCAATAGCAGTAATGACAGCTATCACTTTCGGAGCTCCTCCTGCCTGCCAGGCACCACTGGGGTCCCTCCCTGCAGCCCCTCACGCCGTCCTCCTAGTCACTTTCTGACGTGTGTGTGGTCATCCTCCCATTTGGAGGAGGGCTCGGAAGCACAGGAAGGTCCAATACTTACCCCATGGCCGGGATAAGATGGGCCAGGGCCAGGCTGTGAACTAAGGCAGAGAAGGGGCTCCAGCACCTTTTCCGAGCCCTTGCCTCCTCCGCCTCTGTCCCATGGCCACCTAGTGGGTGGACACAGCTAAGCCATGGCTAGAACCGAGCATTCTCATGACTGCTTTAACCATAGAAAATCACAAGTTGCAAGCAACGGGACACACATTTCCTTGTCTACATTAGCAATTGTGATGAAGATAATTCATGCTATTTTTTTCTCCATTCAGAAAGTACCTGTCAATAGTTAAGAGAAGTTTTATAAGGATTGTGTAACGAGCACTAACATAGGTCACCTAATTCTTGATCAACCACATCACAGGTCAAACAAAGGAGGCCTATGCCTTCACAGAAAGCATCAATTAATGTCCATTTAAAAACTGATGCTGGGCCGGGCGTGGTGGCTCACGCCTGTAATCCCAGCACTTTGGGAGGCCGAGGCAGGTGGATCACCTGAGGTCAGGAGTTCAAGACCAGCCTGGTCAACATGGTGAAACCCCATCTCTACTAAAAATACAAAAATTAGCTGGACATGGTAGTGGGTGCCTGTTATCCCAGCTACTTGGGAGGCTGAAGCAGGGAGAACTGCTTGAACCCTGGAGGCAAAGGTTACAGTGAACCAAGATCGTACCATTGCACTACAGCCTGGGTGACAGAGCGAGGGTCTGTCTCAAAAAAAAAAAAAAAAAACCAAACAAAAAACTGATGCTGCATCTTCCAGTCTAAAATAAAAATACATTGTTAACCATTTTTATGCTTACAAAACTTAGTTTTATAGTTCTAAAAGTAGTACATGTTCATTACTTTTTATTTATTAATTTATTTTTTGAGACAGAGTCTCACTCTGTCGCCCAGGCTGGAGTGCAGTGGCACAATCAAGGCTCACTGCAAGCTCCGCCTCCCGGGTTTACGCCATTCTCCTGCCTCAGTCTCCCCAATAGCTGGGACTACAGGCGCCTGCCACCACGCCCGGCTAATTTTTTGTATTTTTAGTAGAGACGGGGTTTCACCATGTTAGCCAGGATGGTCTCGATCTCCTGACCTCGTGATCCACTGGCCTCGGCCTCCCGAAGTGCTGGGATTATAGGCGTGAGCCACCGTGCCCTGCCCATGTTCATTACTTTTTAAAGATCGGTCAATTAAAGCTAATTTTTAAGGAAGAGTTAAGCTTATGTATTCTTCCAATTTCTAACATCTATTTTCTTGTAAGTGTGTCTTATTTCATGGAAATAATGCCTCATTTATTATTTTAGTAAGTTTTGGCAACCTAGTTAACTCAGTTCACTTGTCTGGTGTATCAAATCTTCATTTTACTCTGGGACCAACTGTTAAGACATCTGGAACCAAGGGGTGTGGTAGGGGTTATGGCGCTGTTGTTTGTAGTCAGCTTTGCATTTTTGCTTCTTGATCATTAGATCAGAAACTAGACCTCATGAGTGCTCACGTATTGATTGGTTATTTGGGTCAGTCAGGGCTGCTGACGTTTGAAATGCATGCAGGGTAGGAATCAAATGGTTGTGATGCATTTGGTTAGCAAATAGCCCACTTTCCCAGGACTGACGATAGGGACAGTTGGAGGCTCATGACAGGCAGCATGATAGAGGGGAGCCAGGCTGGTCTCACCGGCAGGTGTTCAAAGCTCACACTTCCGTGTCTGTGGAAGGCCGGGTTACACGATTTAACAAAAAACCAACCTGAAGAGTCCTCTTGTCATTGGTAAGTTCCCAGCCCCAGAAATCATCCGGTATATTTCTCTCTCCATACCTGGGAGACACTTTAGATTCCTCTAGAAGTTTCTTGAATTCTTCTTTGGCTAGCAGCAATTTACTTTTCTTTTCCTTGTATTCTTCTTTTATTCTTGTCTTGACAAACTGTTCAAATATCTTAAAACACAGACACAGAAGAAAAACATCGTGAAATTGCATATCAGAAATGAAATCTTGTACTCCAAGCACAACATGAGAAAGCAGCAAGAATCTATGGCAAAAGCTGCTCTTGTTCACAGCTGCTGGAGTTATGAGCAATAGCATTTCAGCACAGCTCTCAAGGATCCAAGCGGTCTGAATAATTAAACCTGGGTCCCCACACAGCCCAGCGTTTCTCTACATGCAGGTGCCATTTCTGGGTCAAATGTGAAACAGCCCTGCTGGAGAAACCCGGAGAATGACTTGGCTGCCCTCTCTGCAGGCATCTGGAACCGAGTGGCGGTTTGGAACCCGTGCTGTAGGCTCCAGTGGTCCTCACTGTGGCCTCTGAGCAGCATCCGTAATGTGCGGCGTCCCACTTTCTCATCACGGCCAGTGGCACCAGAACACAGCAGAGCACTTAGTTCGTGCTAGTCACTTCCTAGGGTGACGTAATTGACATTCGAGTCTCCCCAAAATGGCCTTAACTTGTGGAAAGAAAGTAAATTCTGCATTCTGATCCCCACTTGTGAACCTGGACGTCTGGCGCCTTGGGGAGGACTCAGGGCGCATAAGCGGTCTCTTCTGAGGTCACGGGAGGCCAGGCTGCCTGGGTCATCAGTGCGGAAACAACTGGCCAGGAGGCCTGACCCTCGGGCACTGGGCATGCCCCTGTCTGACCAGAAATGCATCTCAAATGCTGCCCCAAACAGGAAAACCCTGCTCCTCAATGGGAGGGACACACACATCAGCTGGCAGGCAATTCTGGGCAAGGCTCCAGGGCACTTCTCCTGGAACCTGGCAGCCCACATAACGAGATGCAATCTCTTTGTGACAGGCCACAGAACCTCTTCTCTGTCAGAGTGAGATGGATCATTGTTCTAACAAGCGAAAAATAGTCATTTATAGACTACAGAGTCAAAGAGGGACAAAGTTCTTTCATTCCTAATGCTACCCCAAACTCAAGAACGTTAAAAATAAACTGAAGATAAGTGTTTATGCAAAACATAAATAAAAATATCAAGAGAAAGTCCACATAGGATCCCACCAGGCCAATAAATAGCAACTGTGCACCAACCAACGGCCAGGCAGAGCCTAGAATGTGACCGAGGACCAAGCAGGCAGCTTCTTCTACACTCAGGCCAAGTGAGTGGGGACAAGAAAGCAAAGGGTGGGCAGGAGAAAGCCTCGACCCCGGCACCACTCAGCCCCTTCTCCCGAGCAGCTCTCTTCCCACTTGGTCTTATTGTTTCAGATTCCATGTCAGTCGTGGCAAAGCTTTACAGGATTACGAACACAAAATGCCACTGGTCCCCTGAAGATACAGCAGCAAAATGAAACATCCACAGATATGACTTAAATTGAGAATATGTGCATGTATATTTAAGTAAGAATATGACTGGCTTCTTTTTTCTTTTCTTTTCTTTTTTTTTTTTTTTTTTTTGAGACAGAGTCTTGCTCTATTGCCCAGGCTGGAGTGCGATGGCATGATCTCGGCTCACTGCAACCTCTGCCTCCTGGGTTCAAGCAATGCTCCTGCCTCAGCCTCCCAAGTAGCTGGGACTACAGGTGTGTGCCACCACGCCCAGCTAATTTTTTTTGTATTTTTAGTACAGACAGGGTTTCACCATGTTGGCCAGCCTGGTCATGAACTCCTGACCTCAGGTGATCCACCCACCTCAGCCTTCCAAAGTGCTGGGATTACAGGCATGAGCCACCACACTAGGCCATAATTGGCTTCTTATGCCTTCAAGGCAAATAGCAATGTAAGTTCTTAGTTATCTTATATTTAACTAATAAAAAATGAATGCAGGGTTATTATCCAAATAAAAGCATGTGGCTCCATCATTAGCTAGAGTTTTGCTCTATTAATTTTAGACCTAGAGAGAAAGCCTGGCTGGCTGTGGGGTCAGGGCTCTTCAGAAATGCCTGCTTCTCTTTCTGCCTAGAACCTTTTCTCCATCTCATCAAATGCTTCTCTCTTTCCTCTCGCTTTGCTCTGTTACTTTATTTTATGCTGCTATAATTTAACATCGCAGGTTTTGTTTTTCATCCTTAACAAATTATACCAGCTTTATCCAAAGTGGAGCATGACTTTTTAAAAGAGATTCCATTGGCTGTTGTATCATTGCTGTATGTTCTGGCGCAATAAAACAAAACACTATTTGTTGCCATAGAAACAGGCCTGATTCACACTCCCTCGACCCTGATTCTGTGTAGGATCACCCTCTCCTCCTGTGCAGCTCACCCGGCAGAGAAGGGCTGTGATTTTCACACCAGGGGCCTTAGCTTTCCCCATGAAAACGCTGTGTGACACTAGGGCCTGTACAGATTCTATGTCTGATACTTCTAACCCAATTTCTTCCTAAATAGGACCGTGGTCTTTGGATGGGGTCCAGCTATGATATCTTTCCATCCCACTCCTCACATGACCTGCCATGCTCCCCTTTGATGAGGCTGCAGGCACTTCTTCTGAGCGCTCTCTGGACCCTCCAGTGCACTGGCTATGGCGTGGCCTGCTTCCTCCTCTTTCCCACTGGACCTTCTGGGACCCAGTTGCAGGATGTTAGGACAGGCCCACAGTTTCCTCTGGGTGATTTCACGGGGACGTTTAAAGGTTTTCCCCAGGCAATGGGTACTTAGCATGAGCTATATTCTCATCTCAGAGGACCCACCCAGGCAAGGCCAGGGCATCCCAGCCCAGACAGGCCCAACCCCATCAGGGTTGGCATCTGCTGTCTCTGATGATGGCCTGAGGAAGGTCGAGCCTCACGGTGCTCCCTTGGATGAGCCCTGGGTGGGATGCCCACGTCCCCCAGACATCGGGGGGCCAGCCCTGCCCTGCCCATGAACCAATTCCACCCAGCAAGCAGACTGGGCCCCTGTGTTCCCAGTTGTTCTAAGAGATGTGCCTTAGCATTTAAACTAGAATATGTGCAAGGGGCTTGATCATAAACTGGAATTTTCTTTTTGCAGTGGGGATGATTTACTTATTCAATGTTTTTTAAAGGGACTAACGGCCTCAAAAGGTATCCACGGCACAGAGAGAGAACAACTGACAACAGCAAACAAGTCGGTGGTGGCACACGTGGCATGTGCCACGCACGCCACACACAACCCACACGCCACACACAGCACACATGCCACACACAGCACACACACCCCAGATGTCCTGATGAATTTTAGACACTGCCCGGTTTATGGCTCCTGCCTATGTCCTCCGGTGATTCTGTCACATAAAATCACAGGCTCCTTGTTATACTTTTTCACAGCTGATTTTTTTTTTTTTTTTTTTTTGAGATGGAGTTTTGCTCTTGTTGCCCAGGCTGGAGTGCAGTGGCGTGATCTCGGCTCACTGCAACCTCTGCCTCCCGGGCTCAAGTGATTCTCCTGCCTCAGCCTCCTGAGTAACTGGGATTACAAGCAAGCACCACTACACTTGGCTAATTTTTGGCATTTTGAGTAAAGACAGGGTTTTGCCATGTTGTCCAGGCTGGTCTCGAACTCCTGACCTCAGGTGATCCACCCACCTTGGCCTCCCAAAGTGCTGGGATTGCAGGCATGAGCCATTGTGCCCAGCCCATAGCTGAAATTTTTGGTTTTTAAAATTGCAACAAAAGGGTGAAATATGACCAGTTATTAATGTCTATGGTTTTCCTTTGCTATAGGAAAAAATATATATAACACCCAAACTCAGCTAACTGTATTGTGGCATTATTTTGAGACTGTGATAACATATTTCACATATTTTAAAGTATTTCTTTATAGAAAATGAAATTCAGCTAGAAGACAATAAAATATTATTAATTCCAAGTTCTTGAAAGGTTCAAGTTCTGTATTCCAAGGCAGTCAATCCTGGGAGTATGTCACACTGCCTGGCCTACCCCTGAGCCTGCTCCAGTTCCAATGAGCGGAGTGGGGGGTCGAGGCCTGGGAACGGGAGTGAGGACAGAGTGGGAGTTGGTTACAACGAGCAATGCGGGTCCATGTGACTGAGACTCTGTGGGTTCGTGCTTCACTGACACCATCTCAGGCATTTGCTTAAAGGGACCTTATGAGCAGAGGACGGAATTGAAAATAAAATGGCAATTCCCATACCCCCTATCTGGGGCTTTATCAGACTCTGCTGGTGTGAGAAATCCAGTGGACACCAACACGGGGGCCCCTGGTCACAGAACCCCTCCTCCCCTAATTAACTCTGGCTCTTCTGTTTTCAGCAGCTCTTCTTGATAGCTCACTTTCCATGTGCATCATTTCTGAACTCAAAGGGCAAACAGAGGGCAAGACATGACCACACACATGGAGTCTAACTGGGGCAGGAAAGTCCGGACCTTCCAGAGTCTATCTCAGGACCCTTCTCAGACGCGCTCCACGGGCCACACAGACCCAGGCTGTGCCCGCTAATGCTGTCAGACCATCAGTCCCTCTCCCAGCAACAACAGGCCCCTCCTGTGAGCCAACACCATCTGTCCCTCTGTCTGTTTGATATGGAAAGCAGTGTTGGCTCAGAGACCTACTTTGTGAAAAGCTAGGGCAGACCCCTGGCAAGTCTCTCCTTAAAATAGCCCCCAGAGAACCTCCTCTAATCAATTGTGTTTTCTGGGCGGTGTTCTGTAGAACTTCCACCCTTTACTGTGCTGCTATTGTTCTCTGGACCGCTCCTATTTCATCACTATTATTGTCAACCTGAAGAACAAGCAGAAAGAGGCTCTCTGAAATGAAATGGATGCTTATTTGGGAAGAGAGCATTGCAATGGGAATACACATGCCATCGTAAATGACAAGAAAATTCAGGGAGGTAAAAGAAAGACAATAATTTTTAAGGAAAAATAAATGAGAGGATTACATCACTGTTTTGAAATAATTATCTTTGGCTACAGAGATCCGTAACAGGACGAAGCCAGTCTGAGGTTGGACAGGCAGTTGTTGGGCAGGTGTCCTTGCAGAAGTGCTTTTCGTGTGTATAAGGTTGTGATGAGCCAGATGCGGTGGCTCACGCCTGTAACCCCAACACTTTGGGAGCCTGAGGTGGAAGGATTGCTTGAGCCCAGGAGTTCAAGATGAGCCTGCGGAATATACAGCAACCACATCTCTACAAAAAGTACAAAAATTAGCCAGGCGTGGTGGCTGGTGCCTGCAGTCCCAGCTACTCAGGAGGCTGAGGTGGGAGGATGGCTTGAGTCCAGGAAGTGGAGGTTGCAATGAGCCAAGATTGCACCACTGTACTCCAGCCTGGGCAACAGAGCCAGATCCTGTCTAAAATAAAATGTAATAAAATAAAACAAAAGGTTTTGATGGCCTTGTGTGCAAGACTGTGGTTCTCATAGAGTCTTTTTAGTTATCAGGTATACAAGTATGAGAACCCTCTCTTCATGGCCTTCCTCCATTCTATTTGTTAGGGGTTTCTTAACATTAGTGACTTCATTTTGATGCTGACAACTTTCATATTATGTAAGACTTTAAGCATATAAAACCTTAAGGTCTTATGTAAGACCACCTCTTTCACTATCTTTATATAATACCTTAAGTATTTCGTATTTTTAACGTATGATTTATAGTCATTTGGAATGAGGGTCGATGTTCCTAAAATTTACATGTTCATCTTTAAAAGTATTTGTCTTCCAGGGTCATAACCAAATACTGAGATAAGAATAATGACCAGAATAACAATAACCTTCCTCAGTCCCTCTAACTCTTCTGTTCACAAGCTCGCAGGCCACTGGCCAAATTTACAACATGAGGGTCTGTTGCTCAGCAATGAAAAGCTCCCCAGATCCAGGATGCAACAGTCGCTTTCATGCCGCGTCTCTGCAGTCAAAGTGCCTTCCCACCCCGTTACCTGCTTGCGTTCCTCAGAGTTGAGCAGGAGATAGCGTGGGTCAAACACAATTTTGTGTAATTCTTTCTCCCAGGTAGAAAATGCTGATACCTAAAGGAAGATATTCAATAGAGTTGCTGTTAGCATCTAATGCTAAGCCTGAAGCCGCGCTGAAATGATCCGTGCTTAAAAACAAACAAACAAAAACCAGCATTAAAGTACAGTAGATTCAGTGATGTGGTGCAGTGTAAGTGTTAAACATGTCAGACGTTCCAAGAAAATCAATACCTAGAACATCAGAAAATTTAATTTCTAGACTCGTGACTATTTCTTTCTTGGGTATCTTTCAGGGCTGTGTCCCCTGATCTGAAACCCCAATTGTATCTGTGGAGGCGTGGCATTCTGGAACACCCCATTTCAAAAGGAGAAATTATATTTGTAAAAATTTTCAGAACCCCTACAGACCATAACAAAGAGTAACGTCTTGAAAACAGGCTGAGTTTAGTTGATTTGTAATCAAAGTTTAACCTCTTTTAGGTAGGTCATTTTAAAAATAAATTATCTTGTTTGCAATAGTTTTAGACGTACTAAAAATTTGCAAGAATATTACAGAAAGTTACCATATACTCAACCCAGCTTCTCACATTGTTAACATATTAGTAGGCTAGATTCATCACCACTAACACTGACACATTATTACTAACAATAGTCTGCATTTATTCAGATTTCTTTAGGTTTTACCCAATTTTCTGTTTTTACCCAGGACCCCATCACATTTGGCTGCCATATCTCTTGGACTCCTCTTGGCTGTGACAGGGTCTCAGACGGCCCTTGCCATTGATGACCTTGATGGTTTGAAGAGCCCTGGTCAGGTGCATTGCAGGACGCTCTTCAGCTGGGATTTGTCTGAGGTCTTCCTCGTCAATAGTCTGGGGTTATGGGTTTTGGGAGGAAGACCACACAGGTAAATGGCATTCTCACTATGTCATAACGAGGGTACACACACTGCTGACATGACTCTTCACTGACAGTGGTGGCCGTGGTCAGCTGGCTGAGGTCTCCCCACTGTGAAGACCCCTCTCCATGCTGTCCTCTCTGGAAGGATGTCGCCATGCGCAGCCCACACTTAGGGGTATGGGTTGTGCTCCACTTCCGAGGAGGAGAAGTAGCTACATGAGTGACTGGGAAATGTCCTGGCGGGGATACTCATCCATGCCTCCACATTACTTATGTACTCAATCTTTTATTTATATTGCTATGGACTCATGGATATTTAGCCCATGCTAGGGCTGGACTCCAGTCATGAGTGACTGGGAAATGTTCTGGAGGGGTGTGGGAATACTCGTTCATGCCTCCACATTACTTATGTACTCAATCTTTTATTTATATTGCTGTGGAGTCATGGATACTCAACCCATGCTTGGGCTGGACTCCAGTGTGACTTTGCTTCTTTTCCTGCTCAGCTTCTTCGAGGTTGGCCTTGGTGAGCTCCCGTGGTGGGTTCCCGGCTCCTGTGTGCCTCTGACAGGTGCTCATCACTTGGCTTTTTGGGCATCTCCTTAATTTCTGCTACTAAAGATGCTCCAGGCTTATCTTCTGCCTGTCCCGCCTTTGCCCTTGAATCAGTCAATTCTCCAAGAAGCCCTGGCTCCTTTCCTAGAACGGTGTTAGAAACCAAGATCTGTGCACTGGTGTGTTCATTGCTAGTGAGGTGTTGTTGCTTCTAGACTCTCTCAGCTGATAGAGCAAGGGAATGTTTCAGCCATTTAGAACATAAATGCATTCATTTAAAAACATGGACTATGTATTCACTGTGCCTTGGGCCCCAAGCTGGGTGTTGAGGATCCTGAGAAAATAAATCAAGGAAGCCCATGGTCTAGGGTAGCGCCGCTGAGGAGGTAACAGACTCCTGAGATGGCACTAGAGCCATGGCGGAGACAGACCTGGACACTAGTGGGACCCAGCAAAGACCCACAGCAGCCTGGGGAGGTGGCTTCCAGAGTGTGGTGACTTTGGAACATGAATACTCCTTAGAGTTCACAAAGGGGCCTGGGGGGTATTCCAGGACCAGCTGGTAGTGGGGGCAAAGGCTGGGTCACGAACTATGGGGAATGCAGGAATTGCAAGAGGCTGAACATGCCTGGGGGTGCCAGAGCCCATGATCAAGGAAGAGGCAGCGGAGACGGAGGCTGAGGTGCAGGGCAGTCCGAGATGTTAGGAGCCTGGGCACTCTCTTGAGAGACAGGGGAGAGGAAAATTCAGATGGGGCGTTCGTTTCAGGAAGGCCACCCTGGGATCTGGGCAGATGAATACCTGGGCAGGGTCAGGGAGGGGAAGGTAATTGAAAGTTTATGAAAACAACACCCCATTCACATTCTTAAAATATTCTCCACAGAGGTACTATTTCAATAAACACATGCTTTATTTGTATATTGTAACAGATGAATTTTCTTCACTGGAAATTTCTATCTTTAACTGTCAAATTTAAGCTTTTTCTGTAATACCCACGAGCTCTTTTATTGGGTGGGATGACCCAGGGTCCAGCCAGGGATTCTCCTCCACAGAGTGAGAACACGGTGAAGCATTGCTGGGACTCAGGGCGAGGTGGCGACTCTGGGAGGGTCTCCAGGCAGAATGGATCCCTTTAGCTTTGACTGAGTGCCACTGCTGGGACTCAGGGCGAGGTAGCGACTCTGGGAGCGTCTCCAAGCAGAATGGATCCCTTTAGCTTTGGCTAGTGCACCTGCCCCCAGGAGCATCTGGGGCTGTTAGAGAAGCTGTGGGCAGCCTCCACACAGCCCAATCAAATGGCACACACCCACCTCACGGGGACCTGTGCACACCCCAATGGTCCCAGCTCTGTAGGGAGAGAGGATTAGACCCTGTGTGGCATAACGACACCAGTTTCTGGAAAATGTTGGAGTTCTAGAAGTATAATAAAATAATTTTTCAATTAATGATTTGTAGTTTTTGCCCCCGAAGGGATTTATAATCTCTATAGAAGGTCACATAAGCCATCTCTACAATGATTACAACTCATAATGATAAAACCAACTGTGTCATGTCAGGGACAGTTCAGGGAAGGGTGAGAGCACAGTGGCTGGGACCCGGGATGGAGGTGGGGGCTGAAGTGAAGGCTGCACAGCCATGGGTGAAACAGGGTGTCTTTCCCTGCCCTCCAGGTGGGCGCAGGACTTCTCCCAAAGAAACGGTCCTGACAGCTATGGGGACGAGGAGTCCTGTGAACTGCTCCTGATGGAAGCCCGTCGTTCTTGAGCCTGCGTGAAACACTTACGATGCCCAGAGAGGACATTCCATGGGGCCACGACTGCATACGTGTGTCTGACTATACACACACACAAGCACACACACCACACATACAAACATCCACAGAGGCGCGTGTACACATGCAGGTGCACACACATGCAAACACGTGAACACACCCAGGACACGCTAAGATATGCATACACAGGCACACAGGTACACATGCACATGTACATAGTTGCACAAATGCACAAAGATGCACACATTGATACATGCACATGAGTGCCTACACACACACACACACACACACACACACACACAGTATCACCACCACCACCACCAACAACGAAGTCCAACATTGTAGAACAACCAGGGGAAGAAAGCCCGTCAACTGAGCAGACAGCAAGCTACGCATCTCTCTTGAGTCTGTCTATGCCGTGGGACTGTTCTCTAAGTGGTCATGGATGAACCCGGCTCTCCCTGTTTCTGGCTGGTACCTCTCCAGAATGACTCGAATGCACTGGGTTTCCCTGAGCACCCACACCGGCTTGAGCAGACTCTCAGCAGGGAAGAGACCCCAAAGCACGGCCCGAGCCCAGCACTGTCCACGCCTCCTGCTGTGGATGGGCCAGGGTGAGCTCCTGCCTGAAACGGGGCACCTCAGCCCCGGGAAGGCGGCCAAGACCTTGGGTATAAAGAAAAAGGTCACCATTTATAAAACAACGCCAGGGAAAACTAGATCTAACTTCAGTCCCGGCTTCACCAGAAGCCTCTCTGGAGACTGAGAAACTCATCGTGCATTGTTCCAGTGGATATGTCAGCCCTGAGAAAAGGGGGTTCAATTCAAGTAAAGTGGCTGAGAGCTTGAGGATGGCTTAGCCACATGTGGGATGCCAAAGTCCTGGAGGTGGCCCATGCGTGTGGCGGCCCTCGGAGGTGGTCACGGACGGGACAGGTCTGGATTGGCAGGGAGCCTCCGACAGAAGCAGACCGCTGCCTTCAATCTCTAAAACCAAAAAAAGGCTCTTTCAACTCATTTTCCATCCTTGGATCATGGAAAAGGCCAGGGATCCTGATGACCTGATTAAAGGGCAAAAGCTGGCAAAAGGATGGCACCTGCCAAGTCCTGAACTGGAGGATAAAGCCCCAGCCTTGAGAGGGCCTCAGGTCAGGGGCGCGGTCCACGGCCTCTCCAAGGAAAGCTGGAGCCATGCACACTCCCACCCTGACGCTGGGGCTGGGCTCAGCCAGGCACACTCGTGTGCATCTGCAGAAACGTGTGTCTGTCTGTCTGCACCGTCCACCCCCGCCCACCCTCATGGTTCCCTGGTGTGGTCCTCAGGGTGTCCCAGGGACAGCAGCTGCAGTCTCTGCCCCTCAAGGAAGGCTGGGTCATACAGGGCCCCCAAACGTGGCGAACTTCCATCTCAAACACAAACCTGGTTACTTTTGTGAAAGTCCTGGAAGCTAATGTTTTGACCAAATTTGACTGTTAAACAAAATGTATTTACTTTTACTTCCTTATACCTTAAAATGGCCATAATAGACCGGGAGCATGAAGTGCTAACCGAATTAGAGGTGATTTTTCCTTCTGGCTTTTCTGAGTGCAAACGTCCGAAGGAAGGAAGCATCTGTCACAATTACCCTCGTCTCTTGATGACCCTGCTGCTGGACCTTTGAAATACGGTCACGATTTCCTCACACAGCCTGCCCTTCCCGTCGTCCATGCCCCATGGGCAGAGGACAGGCTGTGATTAGTTACCTTGGGGCCTGAGTGGAATTCACTCACGTAAACACATGAATAAAGCTCCTAGGTAACACTATATTATTTCATGTTGTGAAAACACAAAGAAGACAGACAGACAAGCCAGACTGCTCCAAGGTGTTGAGGGCGGCCTGCCCTTGCAGCTGCCAAATAAGACACTGGCAGCCGAAAGGCATCTCCAAGTCCCTTGGTCCCTAGTCATGGGCCCTGCCCCCCAGCCTCTCTTCTCAGCGCAGGCTGCAGGCTGCTTGGCCAGTGTCAGCACCCTCCCTCCCTTCCTGCCATCTTCATCTCTCCTGTTTCTTCCTGCCTCCCCTGGTCTCAGGAAAATTGACCAAAGGCCTCCGCTGGGGCTGTAGAAGTTCAAGACCCCTGAGAGTGGGGGAATGGACCCGGCCACACAGCACTCCCAGTGGCCACATGAAGAGGGTTCAAAAATCTCCCTGGGGCCTGAGCCCAGGGTCTCTGCTTCCAGGGCCGGGGGCTGAAGACCTGGGCCACACCCCTGTCCCTGAGCTCTGTCCAGAATTGCCTGCTCTATTTCTCCAGCTCTGACTCCCACACTGTTCTGGAGATGCCTGCCTGGATCTGCAGCCCACCCGGCCCCTCCTGAGCCCAGATGCCCCAACCTACCCCCAGCGGACTCCTTCCCAGGACTTTCTCCCCTGTCCCCCAGGCCGCCACTGTGCCTCCCATGAGCCCTAATGATGATGCCAGCTGCATGTGGACAGACTTCATTTTTGAGAAACTGCCTGGCTCTTCTCCTTCCCTTTCAACCTGCCCCCCTCTGTGGCCCTCTTCTCCTGGCTTCTGGACTTTGCCTGCTCGCAGGGATGGGGAACACTCCTGGAGCCTGTGGCTGTGGCTGCTCCAGAGTCTTCGACCATCAAAAACGCGGCAGCCCAGGGCAGAATGACCGGGCTCCCACCTCATCCTTGAAGATGAGGCCATTGCCTTAAGCTCAGATCCCTAAAGAAGCCATATGGCTGGCGGGCGCCTGTAGTCCCAGCTACTCGGAGAGGCTGAGGCAGGAGAATGGCGTGAACCTGGGAGGCGGAGCTTGCAGTGAGCCGAGACTACGCCACTGCACTCCAGCCTGGGCGACAGAGCGAGACTCCATCTCAAAAAAAAAAAAAAAAGCCATATGGCAAGGGCCCGGCTGCAGGCGTTTGTTTGGAAGGTGATTCCAGGCAGTCATGGGAATGGACACACGGAAGGAGAGGGGCCAGCAATGGAGGGTGGGCTGTGGGGCGAGGAAGGTGCCCAAATTTGCCCGAGAGGTATCCTTACCAAGGACTGAGAAGCAGGGTTTTTACCTACTGACCCCCGTCCCTCCTCAGTTGAGGGTTGCCCTTGGGGTGTTCAATCCCTAGTGTTTAGAGGTGGAAGTGGCCAGCACAGGCAGAATTCCTGTGAGCCCAGGTGGCCCCGGGTGGACCCAGGTAACTGTGGGTGAGCGCGGACGGGAGGCTGGGCCCACAGGCGAGGCCTCCATCTACATCCCTGTGTTATCCTACCTCGGGGCACATCAACACCTACCCCCATCTTCAGTGCTCAGAGTATTTTACTAACTTTTTGTTTTCCTTTTTGGTGAATAAATGCAATTTTACACGGTTATTCCACAATATAGCCAGCTGATTTCACTTACTTTTGAGGGTTACTTTCACATTAAGGGTAATTATAATCCCATTCCAGAAATTAGACGGGCAGTGCCAACTCCCCAAAGGCACCTTCAAGGATGCTGTCTGCACAGGCACCTCCCCTTCCCTGGCAGCCAGCCTAGCCCTGGCTGAAGGCCTGGTGAAGCTCCTAGGAGGCAGAGCTGCCTGTGTCTGAGGGGAGGGAAGGGCACCAGATGCTACTCATCCAGGGAGACCGACAGGGCAAGGCTGCCCTTCCTGCTGCCTGGGACTGTAGAGGCCTCTGCCTGGTTTGTACCCACTCACCCCACAGCCTTGCTGTCAACACCCATCTTAGAGCAAGGAGAAAGCACCACAGTGAAGGCTGCAGGAACCTTGCTCTGTGAATCCCTCGCTCCAGTGCAGACGTGCTCCCAGGGCTCTCCTGTATAGCCCACCACAGTGGCAGCCAGGGTCCCCGAGGCTGGGCATTGCTGGGAAGCTGGCCCAGGGTCACCCGCAGAGGGACCCCTGAAAAGGACCAAGGACAGCCCCTGAGTCCCTAAGTCAAAATAGAGTATTCTCAAAAGGACTTTCTCTCCTGGCCCCTGGGTGAGCATCACCTACTTGTGAGAGATACGTTGCAGAAGGAAAATATTCTCAATAAAATGTCTCTAATATATTTACCTAAACAGCAGGATTAAATTAATAACCTGCTGTTCAATTAAACTTGCTCCTGATGGACTAAAGTTTTAAAAGAAAGCTTCTTCGGGATTTGTACTAGCAAGGAAAAACACAAATAAAACAAAACAAAACAAAAAACAAACCTGCTGAACCATCATTTACATGCCACAAAACCACAAAACCTTCATCCCGCTGCCCCAGGGTACAGTCCCCATGGCAGGGCCCAAACTCTGCCCTTTTTAAACTACTAAAAACCGCAGGGTCCGCCCTTCATCACTCTACAAGTACATGAATTTCTGAACTGAAGTACTGAACAAATGCAATAAAAAATCTTAGTAATCACTCAGTCCACGAAAAAGTGACCTTTCTACGCCTCATTGTTAAGCAGCTAGAAACCTTCTGGGTTTAGCTATCAAATTCTCCTGAGCCTGAGCAAATCTGCCAGCATATTTTACAAAGCTGAAAAGTCACAAATGGTGGCATTGCTTTATGATATTAGCAGTAAATGTGGATTGATCTTTTCTACTCATGAGCTCTGTGTGTGGGCCACTCCTGAAAATCCTCATGAGACACAGAACTAGGCTTCACCCCAGTCCCTTTCTCTTGGGGTAAACACACAACCCGGTGGTCACTGCATCACATTCAGATGATTTTGCTGATTCCTGTATAATAATCTGAGAAGAAGAAGTTGAAACGAATCACCTACCCTAAACGGGGTAAAAAGGCCCTGAAAATCTCATTAGTAAAATCTCTCAACCAAGGCCATTTGGAGAAATTCAAGAGGCCATGTAAACTGAGTGCGTCAGCATCCCTGCCCAGGAAGGGAAGGCCAGCTTCTCCAGCAGGTAGGTTAGTTTAAAACTGTGTTGGTAAACTGGGCCTGGCTCATTTCCAAAACAAAGAGATGGAAAACTTGGATGTTAGTAAGATAAAAGGAATGTTTATTCCTATTTCCCAAATGTTCACGATGCCTTCATGTTTCAGCGAACACGAGTCATGTTTCCTGCCCGATAATCCAACCAGGCCAGCCTGGCTAGGCCTCTTCAGAAACTCAGAATCACCGCCATTTGCACAAGGACCACGCAGTCTGAGGGACACAGCAGTAAGGACTGGGAAACTGCCTGCACGTGGACCCGTGGGTCACAAAACGGCCTCTGCTGCCTCTCGCCCAATGACACCGCTGAACCTGACCCTGCTCCCAGGCAGGGCTCTCCTAAAAGGTGGCTATTTTGGTAAGACACTGCCACCAGGGCATGTGCCGATATAGGCCAAGTTTCCTGTGAGAGGGCCGCCTAGTCACTGGCTGGACACTTGGACATCAGGCCATCCACCAGGATAAAGAAGAGTCCGTGAAGGCACACGGTGATCACCCGGCGGCACCTCCCCTGGAGCCCCTCCGGGCAGGGCTAGAGTTTTTTACCACTCTGCAGAGACCAAGTTAGGAAAAACTACAACACAGACCCTCCTGCCAAAAGCAGGAGGAAGGCAGGAAGCCCCGGGGGCAGGAAGAAGGAGGGACTAAAGTCTTGTTTTAAAACAAAATTTGAGCCTAGTACAAATAGGTTTTAAAATAACATTTTTTGAAAAACAAACCAGCACCCAGGCGTCCACATCACGCCAGGGCCAGCTCCATACGCGCGCATCCACATCACGCTCTGTGCCCTTCAGCACATGTGTTAATTCAGGCCTGACACAGGGCATTGCAGTCACCAGCTCCCACGCCTACTTTTCCTTCTGGTTCCTTGAGGCCCAGGGCTGTGTTTTACCTTTGAGTAAATAGGTGCACACATTCAAATTCAAGAGGCTTTAGAGGAGAGGTGTCCCTGGGGGTGGGTGGGACCAGCTCCTTCCTCCATAAAATTCCTACGGGGTAAGACCTGCTCAATGTTCCCTGTTCCCCCAGGGCTTAACCCAGACCCAGGACAGCACCCCAGCCCTAACCCTGTGAGGGTTCTTCTCAGACCTCTCTGTTTTGCAGGGAGCTGGGTCCCCATGGCAGCTCCACCCCTGCCCCCTCTCCAGGACCCTGGGAGTTACCAGCTGTGGGAGGGCCAGGAAGCAGCCTGGGGGTGGGTGCTGGCTGCAGAGGAAACCTGCTCTGAAGTCTGAAAGGCCATTTGCGTGTTCATTATAAATATCCTCACACGTGGGGCCCACCACTGCCGTCTGCAGTCAGCCTTATTTTGTGAGGAAATCCAACCGGGCTGAAACACTGCCTCTGGCTCATTTTATACCCAAAGCCAAAGCAGGAAATGATAGTCATTGAAAGGAGATCTGAATACAAATCCCCCCGACCCCCAATTCAAAGTGAGATCTGGAAATCAGCTACACTGAAGATATCCTAATTTTATTTTAAAAAGTCACGTTCATCTGGAGGGGAGGGAGCACCACTAGGTAGGATGGATAACCCCACGGGGAAGCTGCACAGTGAGCTCGGGCACCCGACCTGGCCCAGCTCCTGCAGGAACCCCATCTGCGCAGTGGGTGCTGCCTCAGGCCACCCAGGACCTGGCCCTCCTGTGGACCCCACCTGCCGGCCTCTCAGACCTCACGCCCACAGGAGAAACCACAGAGGCACCTTTCTCCTTTCAGAGGCGAAGCAGGACCTCTCCACTTTGGCTGCCCCTCGGCCTCCACTCACTCAGCACCTGCCCCTCACTCAGCACAACCAGGAACTTAGAAGGGGGAGGCGTCCCTCAGGCCCCGGGATGGTCACTCAGCCTGAACAGGAACTCAGTAAGGAGGACGCATCATCTGTCAGGCCAGGACAGTCCCTCAGCCTGATCATGAACTCAGTGAGGAGGAGGCGACCCTCAGGCAGGGACGGCCACTCAGCTGCTGTTCCCCGGGGTCTGCCGCGGAAGTGCGGCCCCTCAGCGGCTGCGCCTTACCCCTCTTTCCAGCAGCATGTCTCGGAAGTGGGTCACACGCTCCTCCAGGGGCAGGAGGATCTGCGGGGGCGGCGTCCTTGTGCCTTTGTCCTCTCTCTTTGCCTCCTCTGGCTTGGGACTCCCGCAGCCTTCGGTCCTTCAGGGACACAAGACGCAGAGAGTTAGACACACTCATGGGGACCCAGCTGGTTTTTATTGCAACCTTTACAAACCCTCCTTAAGGTAACTCTTTCAGAAGCACAGTCTCCTTGACAACTCTTTATAAAGCCTGACGCGGTCTCCCGAGCAAAGGTGACACGTTTGCTCTTGGCAGGCATGGGGCTTGGCTGTGTTCAGGGTGGGAGGCTGGAATTGAAGCCCCAGCCCCAGGCCCGGCTGCGAGAAGCTGCAGCTCAGGTGCAGGTGGAACCATACACCGGCTGCCAACCGGCATGTCTCCTGGGCAGACCCTCACTCCAGGTCCCTGTGCCGCCCACAGCCCATGGCAGGGAAACCGGGCCTCAGGTGCTGCTGCAGAGATGGGGTCATGGAGGGGTAAGGAGCAGGCTTTTCATCCGAACAATCATTTCACTCACTCATGGCCCCTTCATTCTGGACAAACGCCTAGAAGACAGTTATGCGCAGAACCATCTATGTCCTGAGATCTAACCTCAAAGGGAAAATTCAGTGACAAAGGAGGAGGCTGGGACCCCTCCCCAGGCACAGAGGACAGTGGAGAATGGGATCACCCAGGGGCCCTGGAGAAGTTCCCTCCCGCAGCAGAGGGGTGGCCCCCGCCAAGGCTCTGGACACTGCGGGCAGCAGCAGGAGCTGCACAAGGTGGAACCCAGGGTGGGCAGGGAGGGAGAGACGCCACGAGCTGACCGTGCTGGGCTGGGCAGCTGACCAGCACTCCCTTCCGAACCACAAGGGCAGGGAGGCGGGACCCTACTCCTACGGAAGAAATGCTAGAGGCTCGCCTTTTTCAAGTACCAACTCTCCCCTTTGCATTATTTTAACTGCACGTGGATAGATCTCTTTATGGTTCTACACTGGATTCTAAGAAGCATCTAGAAATACCCTTTGGAAAAAACGAAATGTTTGCTGCTGGAAGAACGTGTCTGGCCAAATGCAAACGCCGTTCTTCTTGTGTCTGGCTTCCCCTCCTCCCCACCCTGGCCCTGCCTGGCAGCAGGTCCGTCGGCTGCCACCCACCTCTCAGGATGCAGCCCGTTCTCCAGGACGGGCAGACTCAACCCACGCTGGCTTGGCACACCCTCACTCTGACCATGCTGAACCCTGGTGGGTCTGCCCCCTGGCCTGGCCCTGCTCCCACACCTACCCATGGCATCAGACCACCCATTTGAGAGCTCCCTCATGTTCAGCTGCACTTAGGTCAAGCTCAGCCAGCAATCATGAAGAGCAGTCCTCTCACAAGCAGTGGCTTAGGGCCTCCTACATTCTGGGGGCTCCCTCAGTGCTTGGAAATGTAGGAATGGCGGGAATGTGCATCTAAAGCCTCACCTGCTCCTTTCAAAACCAGCTCACTCTGGGATCTGGATTGTGAGTTTCTCGAACCGTAGTCTGGGCTTTCTGATTTGGTCTAGAGGTAAGAGTCTCTCCTGGGCCACAGTCTCCCCAAGCTCCACTGAACTTTTCAGTAGGCCTAGGATTTTGAACTTCCATGCTCACCTTTGCATTACCCAATGTGACCAAGAGTCCTGCTAAACTGATGAGCCAGTCTTCCCTACCCTTCCCTTCATCTGCTCACCTGGACACCTTATCAGATTTCTCATCCTCTGCCATGCCCCAGATCTGACTCAGCAAGAATCTGCTGAGGTTGGTTCAGCCAAAACACCCTGATCCCTGAGGTCTACTCTTAATTTTCCATCCACTGACCCCCAACCCTGACCGTGGCTATCAGTTCCTGCTTTTCCATGCCAAATTTGGAAATGAGCCTGGTCTCTTTTCCTCCTTTGTGACAGTCTTGAATATAATCTGTTTTTACGGCTTTAACTACTGTCCAGTTCTGGTTTTGACAATAGCACTGGGGATGATTTTGCCCCAGAGGACATTTGGCAAGGTCTGGAGACATCTGTGGCTGCCACAACTGGGGAGATGTTACCAGCACCTGGAGTGGAGACCCGGGATGCTGTGAAATGTCCTGCAATGCACAGGACAGCACCCACCACGCAGGCTCATGTGGCCCAAGTGGGTCTCCCCCAGGAGGTTTGGATGCTAGGTAGAGATGACACTACTTCCTCATTTGGAGAGGAGGTAAGGGGGCAAACAGGAAAAGGTACATGTGGTCATCTAGTGGCCAGAGCCGGCCGTCCATGCCTCCCAACACGTGCCGAGCGAGAAGTGTTTCCTCATTGGCAGGTCTGTCCAAGGTCCTGGGAAATGCATTAGTCCCATGCTTAGGATGTGCTGAGAATATACGATGCCTTATGTCTAACAAGAGGTTTTCATTCACAGGGGCTGTAATATGGATTAATCCCAACGAATACAAAATGTGCAAAGAAACGAAAAGATTGCTCAGCCCATTAGAGAATTGTATTTAGAGACCAACTATTCCAGGAGAATTTACATTCTCTGCTTCTTATGCGATTACATGGAATTTTGAGAAAAGAATATTACCAGTGGATTTCCAATTGTATCATATTCCAAAGGGTATAATTAGGATTTCCCTGAAATAAATTTTTGTTAGTTAAAAATAGAAATGTGAAACAAGGCCTGTATTGTTGCAACTTGAAATAAGAAGAACAGTCGCGTTCTGACTGCGCGGTGATGATGTGTTGGAGCTTATTCAGCACAATCCTCCGTTCAGGACTGCTGCATATGCCTTCCAAATGGCTATCGGTTCAGTTAGAATCAGTCAAAAGCAAATGCAAACTAGCTAAATATATTTTTGATATTCTTATGGCTGAATGATTTCTGTACCTTTAACAAAAAGTAAATTCTAATACTTTTAGTAAAGATAGCTCAAGCCATGGTTTTCCTGCTGGTAGAGGCAGCGTCCCCGAGGACACACTAATTGGCGTGCACAAGCACTGCAGGTTGCGAGCCGGGGAGGTAGCCTTACTGCATCACAGAAGCCTCGTTAAGGTAACCCATGGATTTGGGAAGTTTTCCAGGTCCAAAGTGTAGGTTGAAAGGGGCCTGGTCTTGGCCAACCTTTAACCAGGGTAGGTGCTCCTGAAATCTGGGCACCATAGCCGTTTGCGGGGGTCCCTCACGCCCAGGGTCAGCCCCTCCCTTCCTTCTTCCCCTGTGTGGTGACCACCCTACCCCTAAGCAGGGGGGCTCTCTTCTCCTGGTTCTGTCCCTTCCCCCAGCCTCTGAGCTTGCCAGTTGATCTGTTAATGATTCGTGTGTGTGTGTGAGCCTGTGTGTGTGCACATGCGTGCATCTGTCCTGTGCTGGTAAGTCTGTAAAGCTGAGGTTTTCTGATTTTGCCCATGTGCAGAGGGCAGCACGTTATCCAGTAAAATACACAAATCCAAGACCCAGTGGAGCTGGGTTCTGGGCACTGTAACCCCAGTCATGATTTTCCCTTTGTGAACAAGACACTTTAATGATCCATCTGAGGCTGGGGGAACTCAGGCTGCTGGGCTGTGCACAACTGCTGTGGGCACAGAGCTCACCTCTAAACCCTCAGAGGCACTTCTCTCCACCCAGATCCTTTCTGCAGAACCATCCTGAGGTCAGAACCATTGCCCTGGCAGAGAAATGACAAACACCAAGCAGTTGTTGGCTCCAGGCTAGAGGAATGGGATGTGTGATATTCAGCTTCCCCAGCCAGGCTGAGGCACCCACCCATTCCCTCGCAGGCTGACACCCAGGTGCCTCATCACAGCATTACCCAGACGGATGGAGGCTCAGACAGCTCAGCTGGATGGATCAAGATCTAAATCTCTACGTGGGCAAATGCACTGATGCCTTCAGCCCCAGCATGCTCCCATGAGGTGGTCCTAGCACTCACTTAGAGCTTTCGTGTGGATTCAGTGAGATGGTCCACATCGACCTCTCAGAGCAACCCCTCCTGCTCCTTCCCTCCCTTTCCAGCTTGCAGGTATGGTGTGTCCACCCGTACTAGGCACAGCAGGGCTGTACCTGGAACAAGGAGCCCCTCACTGCCCAAGGATACTAGTGGGACATGAATTAAACAGTTACACACACACATAAAGCCTCAGCTGCCACAGGTGTGTCAGGGCTGAAATCCACAGTGCAGAGACTGTCAGTGCCAGAGGGGTCCCAGTGGTGGGCTTCTGGTTGGTGTTCCCGCTAACACAATCATTTGAGAGACTCTGCAGAAACAGCAGACATTCTAGTGGACCATGGCTCCAAGACAGAACGTGAAGCAGGGAAGAGACACAGACGCTGACACAGGTTGAGATGGTGTCACTCTGCCAGGTGCTGCCATGCGATGTGGGGAAAGTGTTGACATGTGAGTGCGGACCTGGTTCTGGAGAGGCCTGTCCGCAGATGTGATGAGGTCAAGGTGTTTCTGAGCCTCACAGGTGAGGATGACTTGCTGTACAACCTTGGCCAAAATATGGAAACTCTCTGGACCTCACTCATGGTAAGATTCATGCTTCCGGCCAGATGATCTGAAAATGCCTTGCAATACTGCAATTCTATGATGCAAATGTGATCCTGTTAATTTCATCCTGATGAAATATTTAAACATCTTGACTTTGCCATCAACTTATTAGCTCTGCCTCCCAACTTTGCAGTTCCTATAAATTTGATGAACAGGCCTCCTGCGTCTTCATCCAGCTTGTTCATAAAAATGTTCCACAGGAAGCGCCAGACAGATGCCTCTAGCAGGTCTCCCAGCTGCAGCCCTGCAGATGGACGGCTCCACACACCCATGCCCATAATGGGCTGTGAGGCCTGGGCGTGGGCACAGAGACAGAGATGCCCCCTCGGCCCTGGCCTGCCTCCCGTATAGTCTTGTCTCAGTCTGCAGGTGCCAGGTCGCCCAGCTGCAGCCCTGCAGACAGACAGTGCCACACACCCATGCTGGTGATGAGCTGTGAGGCCCAGGTGTGGGCACAGTGAGAAAGATGCTCCCTCGGCCCTGGCCTGCCTCTGGTATAGTCTTGTCTCAGCCTGCAGGTGCCACACCACCATCAGCGGTCCCTGCTGACAGCCAGTCTGTGGAGGTTTCCAGAGGCTGTGCCAGCCCTCACTCCAGTCTTGTTTTACTCTTGCAGCCTCACTTCTAACGAGTGACTGCACCACACCACACACCGCCAGCCACCCCAAGGGCCCTTTGGCAAAATGGTGTGCTGGGAAGAGTGGATTCGGAACCTAAAATGTTAGACCTATGATATAATAAATAATTAATCTGGTCTTTACTCTCAGTTCTTGGCAGAGAGCTCCAAAAGGTTCTTGGAATGTCCTAAGCACTAGAAATGACCTTTGGTATTCCTGAGGAAACCTCTCCACCATACCACACCTTAGCTGCACTAATGAGGCCACTCACTGGTTTCTTAGTTTCAAGGAAGGGGCTGGCGTGCCAGGAAACACCAGCCCTGAAGATTACAGGGTTGCAATGTCCAGGCCCACCCACCACCTGACATCCAGGGTGAGGAGAGGGGTTGGAGATTGAATTCAATCTTCCCGCCAATGATCAATAAATTAATCAACCATTTCTGTGTAATAAAACCCCAATAAAATCCTTGAACAATGAGGTTCAGGAGTGCGCTGGTTGGTGAACACATTAGCATACTGGCAGCAAGACAAATACAGGGGGACAGAGGCTCCTGCCCTTGGGACCTTTCCCAGTCTCACCCCATAAGTCTCTTCCATTTGGCTGTTCCTGAGTTGTCACCTCGATCGTAAAACCGTAATCATAAGCATATCACTTTATGTGAGTTCTATGAGTCATTCTAGCAAATTATCAAACTTGAACGAGGGTGGTGAGAGCTCCATAATTTGTACCCAAGTCAGACAGATATGAGGGTAGCCTGGGGACCCACTTGCAGCTGGTGTCTGAGGTAGGGCTGAGCCCTTCCCCTGTGGGCTCTGCAGTATCTCTGGATGGTTGGTGTCAGAATTAGACTTAATTGTAGGACACCCAGTTGGTGTCAGAGAATTGCTCTCAGAACTTGGGTGCAATCAAATTTGCTTCAATTGCATTCAGCAGGCATTTCCAAGGGGTCCTCCCAACTGTGGCAACCTGCCTCGTTTCTCTGAGCCTCCCAGGTTGTTCATCCATTACAGAACCCACCAGCCCCACATGGCTGTTATGAGACTGAACAGCACCGCTCACCTGCAGGGGCCTGCTGAGGGCTGCATGGGGCCCCTTGGTTAGCACGTGGCTGCTGATGTCTGCAGCAGACCCTGCTCCAGACCCCAGGATCCCAGGCCCCTGCCCTCACCAGGCTCACATTCTAGAGGGAGGGACAGAGAGTAACAATATCCAATACCACCAAGTAAGTAAGTTGGGTGGTGTATTCAAAGATGCTGGATGCTCAGGAAGTCACAAAAAGCAAACGAATGCAGCTGAGGGGAGGGTCTGAGACCATCACAAGGCAGGCAGGACACCCACAAGCACATCCTGAGAAGAAGTGAAGAGCCCTGGGGGTGTCTGGGAGAACATTCCAGACTCAGGGCTCAGCTATGCAAAGGCCCTAAGGTAGGAGCATCTAAGAATGTTCCAGAGACAGTGGCAAGGAGGCCAGTGAGGAGAGGGTGTGGGGCGCAGTGCTCAGAGGTTTGTGAGGGTCCAGATCCTGATGTCTCTTCACCCATGGCAGGGCTGTGTCCTTTCACTCCCAGGGACATGGGACCCCAGAGCCTCTGAGCAGAGTGACGCATCCTGGCCTCCGACTGCCCTGAGTTCTGACTTAGCGCTGGCTTCTCTGCTTGCCCAGCCAGGGGCCGCTCTGAGCCATGGAGTGCAGAGACAGCTCTGGGCAGCACCCGGGGAGCCAGGGTGGGAGCAGGTTCCTGCCTGGCGCTGCCTCTGGAGTCAGGGCTATTCCTGTCAGGACCCCACGGAGCCGAGACCCTGCCCCTGTCTTCTCAAACGCATTTTAGAAATGTTTTCCTGGACATCCAAGACTGCCCCGTGATGATTTCCTTGGTGGATTTTTGAAAATCATGTGTTGTTCCAGGTAGGGCATGAGTGAGTGGAGGCCACCTGGAGGAAAAGATGCCTGACCAGGTAAAGCCATGACATCAGGCTGTCCCCACAGCGGAGGCTCCTGGAGAGTGAGGGGACACTCTTCTGTCAATCACTGTGGCGTAGACCAAAGTGCTCCTTTCCTTGCCTCGCTGATGCTACAAGATGATGCACATCTGCACACACTGCCTGGCCCTTTGGTCAGGGTTTGACCATCCCATAGATCTCTGGCTTCTGACAGGTCTCCAAGGCTGTAATTCCGGGGCCCGCCGCCAGGCCCCTGAGCTGCAGGAGGCCCACCTAAGACCCAGTAGCATCCGATGCAGCGGGCTCCAGATTCTACTTTCTAAAGGAACAAGGGTCCAGGGTCTCTAGCCTTCCTCTCATAGCATGCGGGAGTCCTCATCCCCCAGGCTGGCCCCACCCCAGCCTTCGTCTTGGCACTGCAGACCTTGCCCTTCTGAGCGGCTTCTGGAATTTGTCCAGCATGGAATTATTGCCACATTTCTGTGAGTCTTCTGAATGACTGACCACCGAGTTCTACTCTCATTGAACAAAAGTGTCAGAAAAATTTATACAACAAGGTGACTTTTTGCAGGTGTGCTACGGTTTTGATATTTTCAGCTCTACGCCATGCAGGAGCGGAGAGCAAGACTTCGAGACCCAAGCAAGGCTGGACGCCGGCTGGCTTGGCTCATCATCGCTGCCTGTCTGTGGATGTGCACTGCACTGGCCTCTACAAGCTCCACCTTCTTTATTCCCCAAATGACAACAACAACAACAACAACAACAACAGGATCTGCATCGCAGGGGTGACCTGAGGAGGGAATGCTGGGCGCTAATGAAATGCATGGTCTCTGAGCTTGGAACCTGGGCTTTCCCGCTGTGTGCTCTGTGTTCTCAAGCACGTCTCTTCATTTCACCAACCCTCCATTTCTTCCTCTATAAAGTGGAAATAATAATAGTAGCAACCACTTGGGATTTGCTTGTAAGAATCAAATGAAATATGAAGAATCCCTTATATCCACGGATGGCTCACTGTGTCAAATCTCCTCCTCATTTCATCACCAGCACAACCCCACTGTCCAGGTGGAAAAACTGACTTAATGCATTTAAGGTATTTAACGCAATGGCTGGTCTAGAAATAGTTTTGATGACAATGATGGTGATGATGATGACACAGTGATGATGGTGAGGAAGATGGTGGTGGTGATGATGATGATGATGATATAGTGACGATGGCCATGAAGATGATGGTGATGAAGATGAAGATGATGGTGATGAAGATGAAGATGATGGTGATGAAGATGAAGGTGATGAAGATGATGGTGATGAAGATTATGGTGATGAAGATGATGGTGATGAAGATGAAGATGATGGTGATGAAGATGAAGATGATGGCGATGAAGATGATGGTGATGGTGATGAAGATGATGGTGATGAAGATGAAGATGGTGATGAAGATGATGGTGACGAAGATGAAGATGATGGTGATGAAGATGATGGTGATGAAGATGAAGATGATGGTGATGAAGATGGTGATGAAGATGATGGTGATGAAGATGATGATGGTGATGATGATGATGGTGGTGGTGATGATTCTTCACCTTCATCATCTCTGGCAGCTTCTGATCATCCACATCAGTTCTCTCCAGGCCGGGTTCCAGTCCTCTGTTCATCTGGAGGACATCTCATTATTATTATTTTTTATTTTATGGATGGGAAGAACCTGTTCTTTCTTCCAGCAAAGAGGGCTGGGAATTTATCATCAAAATACTGCCAGACTGTAAATCTGGTGTTAGACACAATGTGAAATTCTGCAGGAACCAAAGTTTCTGTGAATCTTTTGCCTTATGGGGCCTCAGATATTCTAACATGTGGTTGTAACAAATGGTCTTCAGATGAGACAAACTTTGAAAGATCTATACTCTCTAGTTTTTTAGCCTCGACACTGTGCAGTGCTGAAACGTGCCTCTGGCAGCTGTAAGGAAGATTGGCACATCAATCAGGGTGGGCTGCAGGCCCCTGGGTGAGATGGGAGCACAGGGGCGTCGGTTCCGCCAGCTCTGCTCTGCTCACGTGGATGGTCAGGATTCACAGCCAATGCCGGCGTCGAGATGGATGCCTCCCCGGGATTGATCACGGCCACCAGCAAAACCCTGGCTGTGGGGCTTGGCGCTGGCCCTGAGGAGGAACCCTGCAGGCAGCTGGGTGAACTCAGCAGGAGCAGCTGTTCCTCTGCTCTTACGCATGATGACACTGCCCAGTGCACAGAGATGCAGAGATGACACTGCCCAGTGCACAGAGATGCAGAGATGACACTGCCCAGTGCACAGAGATGCAGAGATGACACTGCCCAGTGCACAGAGATGCAGAGATGACACTGCCCAGTGCACAGAGGTGGGGCTCTAGGATAGGCAGAGATGCAAAATCCTCCTGGTGGAGTGATCGTGAGTTCCCAGCTGGGGTCTGGGCTGCCTGGAATCTCCAGGGACCTGTGCCTCAGCCACAGACTCCCTGTTGGCCTGGCCAGCTTGGTCAGCTCCTGACTGCCTAGCACCCCTGCTTATGCCCTGCTCGCTTCACCCCTTCCGGGAATCACAAATCAATTCCTGGCTCTGCCTAAGGCCAGACAGGCCCCACTGTGGCTGGACAGCTCGCTCGCAGTCTTCAGTGTGACCACACTCATCTGTCCCGTGTGCACTTGCTGTCCTTGTGGCTATGGCACATGGGCCATGCTGGGGAGAGGGGGCAGAATGAGGAGTGATCAAGCCATGGGAGCTATGGCCTCCTGGACCCTCCACCGCGCTTAGACGCAGGCTCACCAAGGCCTGGGAAGGGCTGAAGTCTCTGCCAGCTGAGGTTTATGAGCCACTCAGAAGGTGAAACACCTGCTGAAAAGGGTTTGCTGGTGGCCTCGTTCTGGCTGGGGGCAGAATCCCCGTGAGCAGCAAGCTCCAGCTCTCGGCTGCGGGAGGCCGGGCAGCTCTGTGCTGCAAGGCGGCAGCTCTGGCCTGAGCTCCTGCTTTGCGACAGACTCTGCTGGGGACCGTGTTCATCTGGCTTCAGTGCTGGCTGCCAGGCTTCCCCAGCAATTAATTAGTAGGCCCTTGAGCACCTCCCCAGGATGTGTTTCTGGACCTGTAACTTGTGCAGTTTCCTCATGTGGGAACTCACGCTGGTGGGTCCAGAGAGGCAGCACCTAACTCCACCCAGGGCAGCGCAGACACCAGGCCACGTCCTGTCCTTTGGCAGGTAGTTTTCTGGTAACATTTGCAAAATTACCAGAGCTCTCAACCTGAGATCTTTGTCTCAGAGCTCTCAAAACTCTGGACAGGGCCAGTCAAGAGCTAAGGGAGACAGTCAGGGCACCTTGACTTGAGAATTTGGGGCATAGCTGACGGAGGCTGATTAATCACTGAAAAAGCAAACCCACAACAAAAATCTATTTTCTTGTCTCTACTTGCTGCTTCCAGGTGTTGATTTTAGGTAATATTGAAGGAGACACATCAGCCCAGTCACAGGCACCTCAGGACACAGGATTCTAAGGAATTCCAAGATTTAAAACAAAAACAAATGGCAGGAAACTAAATACCACAAAGGCAGAGGGGAAGTGTTTTTATCTCCCCAGAGCCTAAGCACACCGAATTGTTAGAGTAACAGAACAAAAGGCCCACAGACAACATCTTCACACACTGATGGGTGAAGAACCTCCCCCTACAGGAACACCAGTGAGCGTGGGCAACTCCAGGCCAGGCCCTGACAGAGACAGAGACTGAGGCACGTCCCAGGCCCCGAGCACCAGCCAGCCCGCGACCCTGTCATGAGCAGCATTCCCAGGCTAGGAGGCAGCCCCCCGGCCTCTGCGGCTAAGAGGCTGATGGGAAGCAGAGGCAGACGTGAGCAGAAGCCTTCTGGGGTCCAAATCTCGGAGGAGCCCAGGTGGCCCAGGAAGTTCGAAAGGGCAGGGCCTGGGAGTATCTCATGCCAGATAAAACTGGGCCCTAAACACAGACTGGTGAGCTCAGTACAGCAGCTGCCTCAACACACAGAGATGCCAGGGAATGGAGGGGCAGGTCCAGATAGAGTGCAACGCAGAGTGAAGGGACAGGTCCCTAAAACACAGCCCCTGTCACAATCACAGACTCTAGGAGGGAGTCCCAGAACCACAGACCCGGAGACAGGTCCCCCAAAGACACAGCCCGTGTCACAACAGCAGGCTGTAAGATGGAGTCCCAGAGCCACAGACCTGGGACGCTGCCTGGGGCCACTGCTTTTATCACGGTCTTATCTAAACAGGGATGACAGAGAACCACCACGGTCCCACCCCACATACCACTACCCAGACCACTACCAGGAGGGACTGATGCTCAGAGAAACGTCCCCAGGTGGCAGAGGAACCACAGGGAGGCACACCCAGATATTGAACGACAATTCAGCTGACTATTCCAAAAGGAGCTAAATAGTAAAAGAAAAGATAGGTGTTATAAAATATCAGCATATGTCTTATTTTAAAATGAGTAAAAAAGAATATTGGCCAAAGTAAAGACTTGAAAAACAGTCTGAGAAAATCTGGGAAATAATTAGAAACGAAAGGGAAAAAGTGGAAATGAAGAATAAACTAGAGCCAACCCAAGAGTGAATAAATGTCAGAAATGATGTCATAGAAGGAATAGAAGGTGGGAAGCGAAGAGGAAATCCAGAAAGAGTGTAATGACAAAGCATCGACAGCGCGCAAAGGAGGCGACCCGGGAGGAAGCCGAGGGAGAACCAAACAGTTCACAGGTGACTCCAAGCCACGAAACAAAACAGACATGAAAGCAATTCAAGAAAATGCCCTTACGGAAGAAAGGCCTCCACCTGCATTTTTATAAGATACACCTCATATCTGGGAAAATGAACCAACAATCACCAAGGATTAGCTCTATCATTGTCTTCTAAAGGATAAAGATAGTAACTAAAATCGACTAAAACATCAGCTGTGTTTACATCCAATTCACAGTAAATTGGTCATCTTTCGAGGATACTGGGGGACTGATGCAGTATTTTGGAAATTGATATTTAAAGGAAAGAATCAAGTGTTTATCGTGTGTTTTCAGTTTAAACGATACCTTGAGGGAGCCAATAGTTTACGAGGTTGGGTTCCTCTTTATAAAAGTAGGCAAACTAGTAAATGTGAATAAAATGGCAGAATTAAGAGATTAGCACTTAGCATTCTCTAAGGAAGTCGTAGATCAAGGTAAATCATGTGCTTGCATCACGAAAAGACAGACGAGCCGACATCACCTGCTTCCTGATGGAAGGAACTCAAAGCCACCATTAGTCCTGCCAGAGCACTAATCAAACCTGACTCTGATAAAGCTCAGATATGACTGCAGATTCACCAAAAATACAGGGGACAGAAGAACAGGCCCCTAAACCACGCCCCAGGCATGATCTGTGTCCAAACCATGCTCCAGGAATGCGATGTTCTATGTCCAAATGATGGGAAATGCCAACACTTGTAAAAAATCTCTTGCTTCTTCAAAAACAAATGAAGAAAATAAAAATGAAGCGTAGAAGGGGAAACACCAGCAGATTAAAAGAGGCTTAGGAGAGAGAAGCAGAGGGCAATACCCAAAACTGACTTAGTCCTGATATGAAAGCAAACCTCTAAGAGAAAAAAAAAAAATCAAGGAAATTTAAACCATGGCAGGGAGCCCATTTGATGATGTTAAGGAATTATTTCTGTTTTTTAAGATGTGACTATGTTACCACGCTTATATTTTTAAATTCCTTATATTGTAGTATTATATTCTAGAATATTTACAAATAAGATTTATATGATGTTGGGGGTTTGTTTCAAACTAATCTAGAGGGGCATGGACTAAAGCAGAAAAACTCTGGCCTTGAGGTGATGTTGGGAAATGAATGCATGGAGGTGAACTGTGTTATTTCAGCTTTGATGTTGAACTTTTCCATAATAAAAAATTAAAAGTAGGTAAAATAACTATTAACACTTAATTGAGTATATTAGTTTTTTCATATATTTGTAGAGCCTTTTCAACCCAGTGTCAGGCAGCTAAGCACACACTGGACCATCTTACGCCACCTGTGTCTCCTATCACAATAGAACTGTTTGGCTTTGATGGAAATCACTCCGTCTCCTGGGATCTTTTGAACTGACCTAACCTGTTGTATTAGTCCATTCTCACACTGCTGTAAAGAACTACCTGAGATTGGGTAATTCACCAAGAAAGGAGGTGTAATTGACTCACAGTTCCGCATGGTTCGGGAGGCCTAAGGAAACTTTCAGTCTTGGCGAAAGTTGAAGAGGAAGCAAGGCCTGTCTTCCATGGTGGCAGGAGAGAGATTGGGGACAGGGGGGACTTCCACGAACTTTTAAACCACCAAATCTTGTGAGAACTCACGCACTATTATGAGACCGCCACGCAGGAAACTGCCCCCATGATCCAATCACCTCCCACAAGTCCCCTCCCCTGACACATGCCGCTGTCAGGGTGCTGAAAAAGACATACCCGAGGCTGGGTGATTTATAAAGAAAAAGAAGTTGATGGACTCACAGTTCCATGTGTCTGGGGAGGCCTCACAATCACGGTGGAAGGCGAAAGACGCATGTTGCACGGCGGCAGGCAAGGAGAGGGTGTGCATGGGAACTCTCCTTTATAAAACCATCAGATCTCATGAGACTTAGTCACTATCATGAGAACAGCCAGGGAAAGAGCAGCCCTGGTGATTCAGTTACCTCTCACTGGGTCCCTCTCATGACACGTGGGAATTATGGGAGCTATAATTCAAGATGAGACTTGGGTGGGGACACAGCCAAACCATACCACATAGGGATTATAATTCCAGATGAGGGTTGGGTGGACAGCCAGAGGCAAACCACATCACCTGTGTCCCCCTCACGTGACCATTCCTCTTTGGCTTCTCCCACCCTGGCTGTCCCCTCAGGGCCCACACCCCCGTGTCCCTCTGCCTGTCATCCTGTGATCTGCTCTGACCCTCTCTTCCTCCTCGTTCAAGTTGAGCGTTTCTTACCACAGAAGTGGTGATCACCCTGAAGAGTCAACCTGTCATTTCTCATAACACAGAACAAATATGTTCTCTTATGGGAGAGGAAACTACCTGAGATTGTGATAAATTTATACCTCCAAGTGGTGATAGAGTAAGCCAAATATTTGATAACCAGCCTTGTGAAGAAAGTACTGAGTTTTGGGGAAAACTGACTCCCCCACTCACTCAGTGATCTCTGCATCCCTGCAGGGATGGGCATCAACCCCCCGGCAAACCCTAATTACACCATAAATATGGGGTAACTGAATTATATGAAAAGAGTACTGAAAACACGCCCACCTTCTGGAGAGGAAGCAAATCAGTGGGGGCATTCCCGTGAGCACCCGTGCAAGCTACACTGTGCATTTCACAAGCCCTCGGCCACAGCCGCACAAAACAATCTGATGACTTAAGAAAATATATTTCCACTTCAAAACACCGCAGCAATTCCAGAAATCACAGGTGTGATTCGAGGCGCGGTGTCCAGGTTTCCGATGCTCAGGCGCTCATTCTTGGGGGGAGGTGGGAGACAACTGCAGTGATACCACTCAGCAGAGACTACCACCCTGCATACGTGAAGTCAGAGGGACAGGAGAGAGGGGACTGTGCATGGGATGCTCCCCAGAGCCCATTTGAAAGAGAGAGTTATAAAGTCAGAAGACCAAAGATCAAAGCAGGTCTGAACTAAGAAAAGACCCATTCATCAGAAGCTAGCAGCACCTCTAGGCCCTGAGCAGCAAGGGGCCGAGCGGTCATGAATCTATTTTCCAGTCCCAGGGAAGATGCATGGTCATCGTGAACGCATCCCTCTAAATAGTAAATAACAAGCTATTTGAAATGACACTCACCACATAGATTCGAATATTTCAGTAATTTGAATGCTTGTCATTGTGACATATTTCTCCTCCGAGAGAATTTCAGGAAAAGTTTCATGTGGCCCTGAATCACTTTCACAATTGATTTAATTCCATCTGTGCATGAATGCCCAAAATGTGTATCGATTGTGCCAGGGTTCACAAGAAATGTGGGGAGTAGAGACTGGTGTCCAAAACAATCATCATCGCAGCTTATTTGCTTGTTTCTTAAACATCATAACCAGGCTGCTGATGAGTCACACATTGCAGGAGAATTTTAAGTGCTCTTTGATGAGGCAAAATGACACTATCCACACAAAAAGGGCAGGTCCAAATGGACAGATTTCAGCAGGCCCCCTGGAGGCATGTTCTCTAACTATCCGGGTCAGATTCTGCGACACAGAAATACATAAAAGCAGCTAGGAGCTTGAGGAGTACATGGACCTATTGACAATAACCTTCCCAAAGAGGGATCAAAATGCCGCGCTGATGCTGATGGTTCACCCGGCCTGGGGCGATTTGCTCTGAGCAGGGGGCGTGCAGCTTGGTGCTCGGGAAGAGCTTTGGGAAAACCTGCCCTATGGTGAAGCTTCCAAACAGAGGGCACGGCTTTGTAAACCGGCTCATGAATGAATGCCCAGGACGGGATGGGCGTGCTCAGTCCTCGGGCTGGCTGCAGAATGAACGCCGAAGCATTTTCCTCCCAGATCTCAGCGGGGGCCCCAGCCTCCCCGAGAGTCTCCCTCTCCCACGGAATCTTCAAGGCTAGAACCAACATGGAAATGAACAGCTGCCAAAACGGAGGCAGCTCCATGCAAAACATCCGTGCATGTTTCAAAGTTGGTTTTCAATGACGGAAGTCATTCAGATGATTAAAACTAAACTTAGCGTTTCGATGTTGTTGAAATGCCAACTGTTGGGAACTGAGACCAGCCCCACGGGATGGGGAGTGCAGCCGGGTGATGAGGCAGACAGCCCAGCTGCTTCGGATTCCGCTGCACTTTTCCTCCCACACAAGTTCAAAATTCACCAAATCATGGCCACATTCCATGTTTCCTGTGCCTCAGGAAGCTCATCTTGTGTTTTAAATTAAGCACACATATCCAAAGATCAGCAGAGACCAGCTTAGCTGAGGTCCACGTGTGACGGTGAAATCAGAGAGGCTGCACCGGGCCCTTTCCTGGAGCCCTCGGCCCCCGTTAGAGGTGCTCCTTGTCCATCCCCTGTGGCCTACACAGCATCCTTTGGCCCCCAAAAGTGACTTTCTAAGGAGGAGATTTGGGGTATCAAGAAGACAGCTCTGAGATACCTGCTTCGGCAGGTGCCCAGGACACTGCTAAGACAGAACCTGAGACCTCTTACCACCTGTCCAGCGTTTGAATTAGCTCTTTGCTCATAGTCAATGTGGTCAAAATGATGCCTTTTCTTTCTATATCACCTGAGTACCCAGTAGGGAAAGACCCGCTGGGGAAGAGCACGGCCACCTACCGGTTCCTCTTGGTTTTCACATCTTGGTCTTCCCTGCCGTCTTCAGAACTGGACCCATCGCTGTTGTCAGCTGAAAGAAAATCAGATGAACACGGTTAAAGTTGTCAGCGCTCAGGGCTTTGGCAAAACCACCAGGTGACACTCACTTTCAAGCAGACTTATCTAGAAATTAAGACAACAGGCTTCTGTTAAAGATTGAGGTGAAGGCCGGGCGCGGTGGCTCAAGCCTGTAATCCCAGCACTTTGAGAGGCCGAGGCGGGCGGATCATGAGGTCAGGAGATCGAGACCATCCTGGCTAACACGGTGAAACCCCGTCTCTACTAAAAATACAAAAAATTAGCCGGGCGTGTTGGCGGGCGCCTGTAGTCCCAGCTACTCGGGAGGCTGAGGCAGGAGAATGGCGTGAACCCGGGAGGCGGAGCTTGCAGTGAGCCGAGATCGCGCCACTGCACTCCAGCCTGGGGGACAGAGAAAGACTCCGTCTCAAAAAAAAAAAAAAAAAAAAAAAAAAAAAAAAGATTGAGGTGAAATCCCACAACGAGTTTCCTCTTGGCACACATGCGTTTACATTTCAGCGGAACAGAAATCTGACTGTGCTGTTCTGCAGAGAGGTCCTCTTTAGATACTGTCTGTTTAGCAGGTGCTGGGCCTTCCAGAGGGGCTGGAGGCTGCAGAATTACAGGTGGGCTCTGCTCAGCCTCAGGACGACAGCCCGGGATGAGCAAATCTATGTCATGTTCTTGAGAGGGAACCATGAGACTGCATCTCTGCAGCCACTGCCCCAGGGAAGGGTGGCCCCCAGCAGCACCTCCAACAGGCCCACACTCAGCTCCTCTCCATCCACTGCAACAGATAACGAGATTCCCCCTACCCCACATGCTGCCGTGCCTCACTATGGACACCCATCTACTTCCAAAAGCCAAACTGATTTTGAAGACATGGTCCCTTATTTCCATTCTGAGGTGGTCAGCCCCGAAAATGTTTGATGAGCTTTTGGAATGAAAAAGTAAAAGGGTGCTTTGGTGTTTCCTATGGTTCTCCAGGAGGGAAGAGGAAAGATGAGCGTGCAGATGGTCTGGAGTGTCATTGCTTCTGCCCTGACAGGTGGAGTGACTTCCACATGCACCGAGCATCACAACAGCCTCCCACCTGCTTCTCATTCTGTGTCTACCTCTGGCTCATTCCGCCCCGCCCAGCTTGGGTGGCCAACTGAGCTGGGCTGGGCGAGGCTGAACTAGTCTGGGCTGGGCTGGGCTGGGCAGAGCGTCCCTCCATCTTCCCATCCAGCCTTGGGCCACCTTCCCAGTGACTGCTGAGCCTGCACCTCCTTCCTGGGAGGGTCTGTAATGAAAACAGTGCTCAGCTTAGGATGAGCGCAGAGTTGATGAGAAAAGACATCAGTTTCAACAACTGCAGGGGCCTCCGCACATTTTCTTTCTATAAAACCCGACAATTCTCCCTACATCTGTTTTTAGCATCCCAATAATGGCTCTGTTACCAGCTCACAGTTCAAATCTATTTACAGGCTTGTTTTCATTGTGCAGCGTGGGGCCTTTGGTAAGAGGAGAGGGTCAGGCTTTGGAAGCCCCGGCTCGCCACAGTCATGCTGCATCATCCTTGTGGGGCCTCCGCCACCTGAGCCGCCCAGGCAGCTCATGGCCGCCCCTGCCCATACGAGCCAGGGGACAACAGAGGCTGCCTTAGCAGGACCGGGGTGCGGCGTGTCTGCCCTGCACCTTCCAGCAAGGCTGCAGTATCTGTCATGCACACCCTGTGTGGCTGCTGCACCCTTCTGAAAGGATGCAGGCCTAGGAGGAAGGAATTCCCGTGGGCAGTGCAGAGTGGGGGATGAGCAGAACTTGGCCCAGGGAAGGCGGAGGAGCCACAGCCCAGGTGGAGCTTCCTGGCTTTTCAGCAGCCCCTGGCCCTGACCCTGGCAGTGCTGACTCCGGAGCTGGATTGCTGTGCCCTGGGGGCCGCCCTGCACCCTGCAGGTGTCTCTCAGCCTCCTTGATCCCTGCCCCCTCCCCACCGTGATAATGAAAATGCCTCCAGAAGTTCCCAGATGTCCACAGGGGTAAATTTGCCCTCCCCAGTTGAGAGCCACTGGTCTAGAGCCAAGACCATTGATGACAACCGAGGGGCCATGGAAGGGAAGCGAGGACACTGGGGGGTGTCCACTTCCTCCTCTCTGGCTGCCTTCTGCACGTGCTCCACAGCCCAACACAGCCCTCTAGGCTGGGACCCCAAAGGACACACTTTATGCCCCCCTGCTTCCCAAGCTTCACTCGTGCCAAGCCCAGCACCTCCAGGCATTTCTGGTTTTTTTTTGAGACAGAGTCTCACTCTGCCCAGCTTCAGGACGAGGGCCTGGGGTAAGCACTTCTACGTCATGTTCTTGAGCGGAAACCACGAGACTGGGGCCACCTCTGTGGCTGCTGCCCCAGGGAGGGGTGGCCCCAGCAGCGCCTCGCCCAGGCCCACACTCAGAGGTTCTCCATGTTCAGCCTGTCACCCAGGCTGGAGTGCAGTGGGGCGATCTCGGCTCACTGCAACCTCTGCTTCCCGGGCTTAAGCAATTCTCTTGCCTCAGCCTCCCAAGCAGCTGGAATCACAGGCACCCGCCACCACACCAGGCTAATTTTCGTGTTTTTAGTAGAGACAGGGTTTTACCATGTTGGCCAGGTTGGTCTTGAACTCCTGACCCCAAGTGATTCGCCCCCCTCAGCCTTCCATAATGCTGCGATTACAGGCGTGAGCCACCATGCCGGGCCACCTCCAGGCATTTCTACTTCCTGGCTGTGGGAACCCGCTCTTCCCATTCAAACTGAGGGCACTGGCCAGGCACAGTGGCTCACGTCAGTAATCCCAGCACTTTGGGAGGCCGAGGTGGGTGGATCATGAGGTCAGGAGTTTGAGACCAGCCTGGCCAACATGGTGAAACCTCGTTTCTACTAAAAATACAAAAATTAGCCGGGTGTGGTGGCAGGTGCCTGTAATCCCAGCTACTCAGGAGGCTGAGGCAGGAGAATCACTTGAAAACACAAGGCAGAGGCTGCAGTGAGCCGAGATTGTGCCACTGCACCCCAGCCTGGGTCAAAGATCAAAACTCAATCTCAAAAAAAAAAAAAACTGAGCACACCCTGGACACCCTGCTCCCTGCCTCAGCCTCTGCACCCCAACACCCTCCAAGGAAGTGCAGGACTCCTCGGCTGTGCCCCTGAGTCCTCTCCCGCTGGGGCGCTGGGTCCTGAGATCTCACTGTGCCCTCCTAGTTTTCCCTCCCTGGTGCCCTGGCTTCTCCCTGGTCCCTCCTGATCGTTCCTACCTGGGTCACTGGGCCTTCTGGCCATCTCATCCGGAGGCACCGGGGCCTCACAGAGGCTCTCTCAGCTTCCCCCGGGCCCCCCACCTGACTGCCTTTCTGCACCTCGTGGTGTTTGAAATCTTTTCCAAGGTGTGCCTCCTGCCTGCTGTGTCCAGGGGAGGGAATATTCCAGCTCTGCCTGGAAGAAGGCATGGGAGTGGCACCCCTCCTCCACCCACACCAGAACGTACCCAGGGGGCCCACGGGGGAAACATCCACATTTCTTAAAACTTAAAAAATGAGGTCATACAATTACACACATATTATTTAAAGTACCTGTGTATAATATAGGCAATTTTTTAGGGTTTTAAACATTGGTTTGTTTTGAATAGTTTCAACACGGGCAAAGCTTTCCTAATTACGACACAGACTCATAAATAAAAATATGTATAAATTTAACAGACTTAAAGAATACAAAACCAGAGGGGTTGCCGTGTACAACAGCGGCGTAGCAAGCTCTCTGGTTGGGTCTCCACCAAGACTGCCGTCAAGCTGTAGGGGGATTAGAAGCAAGTATTTCAGCTCTCTGGAAGCAGATCAGACACTTATAAAAGCTAGGGCTGGTGTAACACTAGTGCTAGAGGCTGAGTGCAATGGCTTACGTCTATAATCCTAGCACTTTGGGAGGTGAAGGTGGGCGGATCACCTGAGGTCAGGAGTTCGAGACCAGCCTGGCCAACATGGTGAAACCCCGTCTCTACTAAAAATACAAAAATTAGCCGGGTGTGGTGACACATGCCTGTAATCTCAGCTACTCAGGAGGCTGAGGCAGGAGAATTTTTTGAACCCAGGAGAGTTCAATTTTTTGAACTCTGTAGTGAGCCAAGATGGCACCACTGCATTCCAGCCTGTGTGACAGAGCAAAACTGTCTCAAATAATAATACTAAAAAAAAAGAATATCACTAGAGAGGCTGCCGTTCTCAGCTGACTGCAAAGACAAGGGAACAGAAGCTTCAGTCACCACACATGATGAGGAATACAGGCTTCATGGGCATCACCTTGGAAAAGACACACATGGATGGCTCCTGCCTGCACACGCCCACATCAGCGATCTCTGGGAAGCGGGAGAATCTGATTTCCATCAAAGTTGCCCCATTACAATGCCTAGTATATCTACTTTTCAACAAAAAACTCAAAAGCATGCAAAGCTAGGAAAGTAGGGCCAATTCATCTGATAAAAAAATTTGACAGAAATCATCCCTGAGGACGTCTATGTGTAAAAATTAACCCAAATGGAGTTAACCTTACAAGTTACAACTATAAAGGTTGTTGAAGAAAACATAAGGGGAAAATCTTTGTGACATTGCTTCATCATTGCAGAGTTTCTGCTATGGGTGAGGAAAGAGTTACAGGAATAGGTAGTGTTGACAGGTATACAACACTGTGAACATACTTTAACGCCACTGAATTGTACACTAACAAATGGTTAAATGGTCAACTTTGTGTTATATATATTTTACCACAATGAGAAAAAAAAATCAAGGACAACTTGTTCTATGGCAAAAAAATCGAAAGGCCAGTAAAATATTGTAATAATATTGTAGCCAGACACTGATAGCCTTGATTTTCAAGTCTAAATAACTCAGTAAGAAAGATAAGCAACACAAACACAAAACACACGGCCAACAAACCTGTGAAAAACTGTTCGATTTCACTCAAAATTAAAGCAATGCCAACTGAAGAAAAGAATGGCTTTAAGAATTAAGTCTGATGCTCTACAGTGCTAAGGAGATCATGCAGAATCTACTAGTACAAGTGTGAACCGATCAATCTCTTTGGGAGAAGATTTGGCAATACCTGCCCAAAATCTAAAATGCATGTACCTTTTGAGACAACAATTCTAATAATGGGAAATTACACAATCGATATGTTTGCAGAAACACTCCTAAGGTAAAAACCTAGGTACAAAAATGTTATTTCCAGCACTGTGTGTGTGAGCACAAAGCAGATGACCCAGATGTCCATCCAAGAGGAGGCTCTGAGGAAGTCATCATGCATCCAGACAGGGCAAGGGTGGGGGGACAGGAGATGGATAGGAGAGAAAAGCAGGGGATTGGAGGGAGAGGGAACTGGGTACAGGAAACAGGGAGGCTCTGAGTCTGAAAGATAGCCAAGACGCGTTACAGGTGCGGTGCAGACAGCGTGCAGCAGCGTGTCAATCTCTAACATGTTTTATTAATGCACACACACCAATATCTGTGTATTTTTTAAATGTATTTTTGCCAGCAAGGCTATGCATATGTACGTGTGTGTCTGTGTGTGTGTGTGTGTGTATGTGTCTGTGTGTATGTGTACGTGTGTGTTTCTGTATGTATATGTGTGTGTGCTTGTGTCTGTGTATATGTGTGTGTATGTGTATGTGTTTGTGTGTGTCTCTGTGTATGCGTCTGTGTGTGTATATATGCATTTGTGTGTGTGTCTGAGTGTGTTTGTAAGTCACTGAGTTCAGGGAATGTGGCTGGCTGCAGAAGGTAGTAAAAGTCCTGAGTCTCTGAGCCAGATGTCTTCCTTTCTGTGAGTGGTGGGGAATATACCTAATTTTGTCAGTCTTCTTAGAGAGGGTAGGCACAACCTTTGGTAAAACTTACTATGGAATCACAGGAGCTGAATGTTGGTGTGTAAGGCAGATTCGCATTCAGATGGGATCCTTGGCACACCTAAACTTCCCACTCATCACCTTTCTCTCATACGCAGAATGTACCCTACGAATACAGAGAGGTCTAGTTTTGGTATCTGTGGGTGCCTGGCTGGACCTGCTGGTGGACCCAGCCCCTGCACAGCCAGGCCTCTCACCTCCAGTGCAGGTGACACCTCCATCCCTGCTCCTGGCAGGAGCTCAGCTCCACAGGACCCTGCCGCCGAGTGGCCCTGAGCTGCGTGCTCTGCCCTCTCTGATGGGGTCTCCCGCTCTGCATCCTGTCCAATGTCCTACCTTGCTTGCTCGGATCCTGAGTCCTGAGGAGGATGGGGCTTGGTAGGTTAGAAGGTGGTGTCATCCTCCCTCCCCAGAACAGTTGCACTCAACCCTGCGAGTTGGATGCGAACCCCAGGTCATGCCTTAACCTCAGGTCCACCCCCATCTAGGCAGCACTCAGGCTCAGCATCTTCGTGGAAAAGTCAGTGTTCTCCCAGGACTGTGGCTTTCCTGGGCGCAAAGAGGGACACAGTGGGGGTTCCTCCTGCATGGGCCAGGACCCCAGAGAGCACCTTGCAGGAACTTGGCCAGAACTCATCTACAGGCAGGCAGCTGTGCAAGGGGTGCCCAGGAGGCAAACAAGGGCGGGCACTGGGACGAGATGCAGAGCAGGAGCCCTTGGCAGAGAGGGCAAGGCACACAACTCAGGGCAGCTGGGTCCTGTGGGGCTGAGCTCCTGCCAGGAGAGGTGGTGGGGGTGCCACCTGCACTGGGGGGCAAGAGGCCTGGCTGTGCAGGGGCCGGGTTTGATCCACCCCACCCCACCAGCAGGTCCAGCCAGGTGCCCACAGATGCCGAAACTGGGCTTCTCTGCATTCCTAGACTGCATCCTGTGTATGAGAGAAACGTGATGGGTGTGAAGTTTAGGGATAGAAAGAGCCGTAGCAGAGCTGCAACTACCCCGAACAGGAGATGGACCTGACACGGTCACTTTGCTTTGCTAGGCCTGGGCTCCCAGCTGAAACTCAGGGAGGAAGTTCTGGATTTGGTCAATAATCATAATGGGGAACCTCCCCGTGGCCACTTGGAAATGCCACACCACGGGTGCTGTGATCTCTGCAGGGCTTCCCCGAGCCTTCCACTCCTGGAGGCTCACTGGCCCCAGACACCCACCCTCCACCCCTCTCAGCTCAAACTCAAGCGCAGCTTCTTCCTCCTGCCTTAGAGCTCGATACACACCCTTCACCTCCCCTCCCTGGCTCCTGGGGTCCAGTGTGAGTGACCGTGCCTCAGGGAGAAGCCCCTGGCTGCTGCGCTGGGTCACCCCACTCCACCCATCCATTGTCGCTTACTTCTGTTCCCCAACCTGCAAGACAGAGCGCTCCCTGCCCAACATCTGCTCATCTTTCGCGTCCTGTGTCTAGCCCAGTGCTTGGCCAGTCACCAGTCCCTAAATAAAGGATTGGTTCAGAAGAAAATGAAGTTCCTCTCTTCCCTCCCTTCCCTTGCTCCCTTCCTTCTTTCCTTTCCTTTCCTCCTTTCTAACTTCCCCTCCCTTCTCTTTCCTTCCTTTGCTCCTGGCCCAGGAGGTGGGTGGTGGCTTGATGTCTTAGGTCCTGGGGGAAACTACTTTGAAAAATGCTATTCTAGCATCTCTCTTTCTCCACTGAATTCACTGGTGCATCCAGGAGCCTGGCTCAGCCCCTGCCCTGCCCACCCGGCCTCCCAGCTGAGGCCAAACACAGCAAGCTGAGGGGTGAGTGTGATCAGATTGTCCTAGAGACTCTCCAAGCCCCTGCATCCCAGCTCACCCCTTCCCTTGCACTGGCTGCCCTGCAAGCTCCACCCTCACACTCAACTTCCTGCACAGTCAACTCAGGATTCTGCAAGGAAGAGACACCTGTCGCAACTCACCTGCTTCATCTTGGCATCATGTTATAGAGACTAAACAAAGTGGGCACTAAAATGGAGCTTAGCAAACAAGCCACCTGGTTCATTCATTGTGCAAAGAGGAGGCTCAGGCCCTGGAGGCCAGCGGAGGGTGCCGTGATGTGAAGGCCAGGGTTCCTCCCAGGGAGCCTGGGGCAGGTGGGTTCCAGGTGGGCAGAGCCTCCCACATCACCCTGAATCCTCATGGACAGAGCCACACTAGCTCACCACCCTCCAGGGCTCTGGCATTTGTGTTTTCAGCGGGCCTGGGTCCCCCCAAGTGCCCCGGCTGCCTGAGCCCCTGGTGAGATAGATCCAGCGTGCGCTGTCTTCTCAGACAAACAACGCTTGGGAAAGTGACCCATTCACCAGTCACAGCTGTGTTTACTCACCGGACAATTTTACATCCTACTTGGTGAAATGAATGTCATTATCAATTTACATTGGTCTTGAATATAAATGGCTAAAGTGTTTACAGAGCAATTAAGCCCAGTGAAGTCCACGTCATCCGCCCGCACACTAGGGAGGGACAGTGTTGAGTGCGCGGCTGCTGCAGCTGCTGCCTGGTGAGCATGCACAAAGAGTCACCTGTGTCCGTCACAGGCTCATGGGGGCCTGGCCAGGCTGCCCTCAGGTCTGGCATCACACCCGCCGGGGTGCACATCCCCGTTCCCCTTCAGTAGAGGGGCGGCCCTGGGCAAGTTAGGTAAGCTCCTAAATTCCCTCTCTGTAAAGCAAGCCTGGGTCACCGATTAATGCCCCCCACCATTCCCAAGCAATGCTCACATCTGAATCCTGGAAGGTGTGCATACACTGGGCTACCTGGCAAAAGGGACGGAGGTTGCTGAACAGCTCCCCTTGAGGTGGGAGATCATCCTGTATCACCCAGGTGGCCCCACAGACCACAGGGACCCTTCAGAGTGGAAGCGGGAGGCAGAAGGGCCAGAGCCAGAGAGAGAAGAGAGAGGCAAGAAGATGGACGAGGGGGCCAGGAGTCAAGGAAATCTCCCCTGGATCCCCTAGAAAGAACACAGCCCTGCCAATGCCAGCGAGGCCTCTGCTCGACGTCTGCCCTCCAGAACTGTAAGATCATCACCTTGTGTGGCTTTTAGCCCCGTGGTGATAATTTGTTACAGCAGCAAAGGGGTCTCCAATGTTGATGGCACCTGCTGCATGGGACTGAGGAGGGGAGTCCACGGAACCAAGTGTGGGGGTTGCACACACCCAGGGTCCCTGCAGGCGGTCCCTCGCCTCCCCAAGGCAGTGTGAAGGCCCTCTCTTCACTTCTTACCCCAGGGCGCCTGGTCCTCCTCAACCCCTGGGAGGCACTAACAGAGACAGCCAGTCAGGAGGAAAGAGGCCAGGGTATGTATTCCCTCTCTCTCCCCTGCCTCTCCTCCCTCCACCCCAGAGGAAGAACCCGAGGGCCCCAGCTCCAACACTTCCCACCAGGCTGCACCAAATGTCCCAGTGAAGTGACAGGTGACCCCTGTGGCCAGGGCAGGCAGAGCGGGCCAAGGTGGTGGGGCTGCAGGTGCACAGCCAGATGGCAGGGGGGTTTCTGCCGTCACTATCAAGAGAGGGTTTGGCTGCTGCAGGGGAAGACAGTGAGAGAACCACGCCTCTGATAGGCCTGGGAAATGCAGGCACGGGTGGGAACACAACAGCCTGCACCCTCCAAACTGAAATGTTGGTAAGATCTCCGACATCTGCACGGCATGGGACGGATGGGGCTGGGGGTGAAGCCTTGCACTTCTCATTTTCCTCCAGTTCTACTGGCATTTATTCTCAACTAACAGCATAGTTACTACAGCTATAAAAAATCTGGATGCACTGCAAGGTAATTAGAAAATAATTCAAGACTTCGCTGGAATCCTTCAGCAGTGCTAACAGAATGAAAAAGCGGACTCTTTCCTTATCTGCGGAATGACGAGCGTCTCAGCACTTCTGGCGGCGCTGCATCCTGTCTCCCACAGCTGCCTGGCACTGTGAGCCACAACTTCCACGTCTCATATCCCCACTGAACACACACGCACACGCAGGCACACACGCTCACACACACACGCGCCCCTGAGACCTGAGGGCAGTTAAATGTGGCAGCCACTTTATGAAATTCTTTTACGTCATTTGCCTCTTGAAAAATAATGGGTGTCGACTGAAATGCTTAATTGTCCCATTGCGGATGACAAATAGGTATGAACATATTCAAATCTGCAATGACTGATAGTCGAACAAACTGTGAAAAACAAAACTCCCCACCCAGAGCCGTCTCCCCTAGAGCTTGTTATCATAATTAGGGTTAAATATCTGACGAGCCATCGGCCAGGGGGAAGGCCAGTCACTGCTGATGGTTGCAGGTCATCAACTCTGCTCCCTGATCATTAATTAACCCTCCAGAAACACCTCCTGTCCTAATTGTTTTGCTGCAAAGCTCCCCGTGTGCATTTTAGGGAATTAGAAGTTGTGCTCTTAGACGTCAATTCTACTCTGGCAACCAGAAGTTTAGAATCGAGGTCATTTGCATACCCTTAAGAGTCAGGTTAAAAAAAAAAAAAGACTGGTTGAAGACAAATCTCTTCCTCTCTTTATATGAGGAGGAAAGTAAGATTAAAAATCGTTTTATAACTACATGTAATTTTGTAATGTCTAAGTAGAGTACTTAGGTCTACCATAATAAAATGGATATCAGACAAAATACCATAACATGCTAAATCTAAATTAATCAGGTATTTCTGGTTGTAAAACCTTAACTCTTTACCTTTCAGAGTATAACATGAGATTCTTGTCAAAAGAAGGAGACGGAGCATTGAGCTATGAGCCGGGTAATGCAGGCCCCTGTCATCCACCCACAGTCCTGGCAAGCCCTGAGACCGCAGGTGGCCCAGTTGGGGCATTTGCAGACGCCTCCCTACCTCTTTTCAGACCTGACCTGATTTGGTCCAAACAACAGAAATGAGAGAGCAACTATGCATTGCCTTTAATAAGTTCATTTCTTTCTCATTACTACCAATTTTTTGGGGAGAAAATGAAACAGCACCAAATTATCTACAGGAACACAAGCTAAAGAAAGGAGTGAGGAATTTGCCAGCATGATCTGCCTTTGCCAAGAAAATAAAATCATTGTTAGGACAAACTGTGCCTTAATGTTTCTCGTGAGATCTGAGGGTGTCATGATTTCCCTAAACTGTGCACCATCCTCTTGTCCATGAGTAAGAACCTTGAGAGGGTGCTTTCTGTAATGATTTTAAAGCACTCTTTCAAGACGTACAAGGCCCCCTTTTAATAATGAATGTGACCTGATCGAAGGAGGAAACACAGTCGCCAAATTCAATCTTCATTGTCCCTAAATACAGCAACATTTTACAGATTCAATTCCATATGGACCTTGGAGATTTTTCTTTTCCCAACATCAGTGGATTCAGTCTCTGGAGAATGCTGTTACTATTTTAAGTGGAATAAACATTTTAAACGTGTGATGTCTCAATCTGAAAAGACTACCGCCATGTCTCTCAGCATATGGTTAAAAATGCTGATAACACTTTTATCATACTGTCTTCTAAAGCTTCAGTCAAATACCTCTGGATTTGACACAAAGTGTGAATTGCCATCATCTAGCATTAGCCCTCAATGATGTGAAATTAAAAATGCCACTAGGAACCCAATAGAATACCACACAAAACTAAAACAAAGAGTCAAGCTCCCATTTCACCAGCCTGGCCTTGCAGCCAAGAATCTCTGCCTCTCAAGTTGGCAGGGAGCTCCTGTTCTCAAATGTCTGCAGTGGAGTCAAGACCGTTTGAATCCACATGCTCCGGGAGGAGGGCTTTCCCAACGCAGCAGCTAATAAAATATGTATTAGATCCAATAGGAAAAGATCCTTTGTGAAAATGCTAAAAGTTCCTCTCTGTTTCTTGGCGAAACAAGATTTGCAGGCACTGTCAGCAACAACCGCCTCTGCCAAGCACCCCATTCCTCTACAGCTGAAGAAAATCTCTTCCCCTGTCCGTGACCAGGGTTTTATCGAATTGAGGCATCCATCCAAACACAACAACAGATCGATGTGGTGCAAAGGTCTAAAGTGAATGTAAGGTGGAAGAAAATACACTCCCATCTGTGGACATCTGGTCTCTGAAGTGGCATTCATAAGACATTTGGAACAAGAATAAAATGCTGGGTAACAGTGATGCTGGATGGAAGCTTTGAGGGGCTGATGGAATGAATGGCCGTCTCTGCATTAATCACCTTACATGATGCAAAAAGACAGCCAGAGCCGACTGCTTGGAAGGATCAAGGTTTCTGCAGGAAGTGCCATAAAAACTTGATTACTAAACTCTGCAATTGGGCACAGGATTCCTTAATAGTCAATTTTCAACATAACCAAGAAGAAACACGATTTCACTTTACATTCATTAGAAATAAGCAGCTTAAACACTTCAAAGGAGGTGTAAATAACCCAGTGCTTAGTTACTTGCTGGTGCCTCCAGCTTGCGTTTGTGGGGCGGGTCCTCAATGATCCTGTTGAGGTCTCCGCGGTCCTTCAGGTCCATGGGCTTCTCCCAGACAGACAGGTGCATCGTTGGGTTGAAGAAGAAAACTCGGTCATCGCCCGTCCAGACCACACACCTGTTTGAGTGGAAAAACTCATCTCAGTCGCTCTCGGAGACACTTAATTAGAAAGTCGTTAGCATGAACTCTCACTGAAAAAGCCCCTCACGACCGAAATCCACACATTTGCAAATCTTGTTTACGGATAGTATGAATACTAAAGACAAAGCATGCCTTTTAGGAGCCCTTACGGATCTGACTCATTTGATAACAGGTAGACATTCTTATCACCAGCCTTAGACCAGGAAGAACACCAACATTCAGAGAAGCCAAGCAGCTCGTCAAGGTCACAAGCAGGCAGAGCTCTCTCCAGCCCACTAGCTGTCACTGCCTCAGTGAAATTCCATTCCAGATGCAGAGCACTCTGGGGCACCTCTGGCCCTGGTTCCGGCAACAGAGTAATTCGGAGAGTGGCTCCCTACGCTTCCCCAGTCGAGCTCTGCATGGCCATCAAGCAATGCACACAGCCACAGGTCATCACCCTCTGGCAGCAGCAGAATTAAAAGGGCTGCTGTCATTAGCAACCACAGCCCCAGTGTCCTGCTCATTTGCAGATGGGCAAATAAGGAAGATTTGTGTTTTCATATATGGAAATTGAAGATATCTAAAAGGAATTATGTGCCATTTTTAAACCCCTCATCTGTGAAAAGTTATCAGAAAAGATTAAAAAGAAAAAAAATGAAGAGAAGAAAACTAATGAGAGGGAAGGAAAGGAAAAAAGTCCCTCCCTGAGGAAGGTGGGGCCGGGAACCTGCGACATGGAGGTGCACGGAAGACTCTGCACTCTGACACTCTGACCCCATGCTGTCCCCACGAGCGAGCGCGGCAGATAAAGGCCAGCAAGGCCGGCCTGGGCTCTGGGTTTAACCCCTAAGTGGTGTCAGGGTGCTGTAGAGATTGAGGCCTGTGCTAGCACCGAGGCCCGTTCCAGGTGTGGACCTCCCAGGAGGTTCCCCTGGGGCAAGCCCCCTCCCCTCTCTGACTTCAGAAGGTCCCTCTGGCTCCACAAGTCTCCTGGGACTTCTCAGATACGTAGGAATGAATGGGTGGGAACACCCACATACCCATCACTAGCTATTGACTTCCCTCTGAGGGAGGCCCCCGACCTGCTGGGGGTACTGTCGGGCACTGCCTGGGCCCCCGATAGCCCACTCACGCCTCACTCCGGCCAGCCTCACACAGGTTCTGGCGGAGCTGTGGATTCGTGCCAAAAGAAGCCACTCCGTTTTGCATGGAGAAAATCACTCCACGCTTCACTCAGCCAGGCACGTTCCAGGGGCCAGGCAGAGGGCTCAGGGCCTGGGGCCCTGCATGTCGGCACCCCTGGGCAGACCAGGACCCTTCCCAGAAATCACCCTGAGAAGGTGTGCCGGGTCCACTACTCAGCCCAGCCATGTTCATGAGTGTGGGAGCCAAAATGATGGCTCCAAAGACATCCACGTACTGATCCCCAGAACAGGTGTGCATCACCTTACATGGCAAAGGGTCTGTACAGTTGGGATTAGGACCCTGAGATGGGGGAATAGCTTGGTCATTCAGGTGGCCTCAAATGTAATCACAAAGGTCCTTCTAAGAGGAAGGCGGGAAGATCAGTGAGGAAGAGATAGGAAGATGGAGGCAGAGGTGTTTCACACAAACACACTCACAGAGACACACACAAACACACATACACACAGACACACAGAGACACACATGCACACATATACACATACACAGACACACAATACAGAGACACACACATAAACACACAGATATAGATACACATGCACAGAGACACACACATGCAGAGATACACACATAAACACACACAGACACATACACACACACACAGAGACACATGCACACATATATACACACACACAGGGTCACACATGCACACATATACACAGGCAGAGACACACACATGCAGAGATACACACATAAATACACACAGATGCACACACACAGACACACAGAGACACACATGCACACATAGACACACACAGAGACACACGTGCACACACACACAGAGAGACAGAGATCGGGAGATGCCTGGCCTTGAGGCTCAAGAAAGGAATCATGAGCTCAGGGTTGCAGGGGCCTCTGGAAGATGGAAAAGGCAGGAAATGGACCTCCCCAAAGGCTCCAGAAGGATCCAGCCCTGCCCACACCTTGACTTTGGCCCACTGAGACCTGTGTCAGACTTCTGATCCTCCCAACTCTAACAGAATCAATGTGTGTCACTGGAGCCCTGAGTCTGTGGGAGACGAATCAATGGGCTTCCCCCTTGGGGCCACTCTGTCCTGAGCGCCAGCATCTGGGAGCCCTGACCTGAACCCCAAGTGTTGAGCCTGGAGGCCTTGGCCACAGCTGGCCTGGTCATCCCTGTGGGAGAATATGAGCTGCCCTTCTGCCTGGCAAACTTTCCAGCTTCAGCCCTGCCCTTGACCTACCAGGTGATCCTGAGAAGGTCGCCTCCCCTTGCTGGTGGCCTCATGCCCTCAACCCTTCAGATGGGGTGTGGAATGGGAAATTGCTTTATCTGGACAGTGCACCCCACTAGGGAAATGGACCAAGATAGAGTGTATCACACTCCCATGCCAGGCCCTGCCCTCAGGGGAGGCAGGCTCACGGGCCCATACTGGAGGCTGGAAGATGAGGCTGGCCAACTGCAGCAGACTCCATGCCCAGGTAGCTGGATCCCTTCCTGCTCTCAGATCAGGCAGACCATTGTCCCCAGCAAGCCCAGGCCAGGGATACCTGACCTCTGGGGCCTGCAGGGAGGCTGTGGGTATGCACTTATGGTGCAGAACCCGGCTAGCATAGGACGTTTTTATTGAGTCTAAAGCTGAAGGTAATTACACTGTGCTGTAAATTATGCACAATTCAGCTACTGTATGAACTCTGCAGACAGCATGGGCCAATAGGGAACATAAGCCCAGGGCAGGGACTGACTCCTTTCCTCCAGACGCAGACCTGGTGATGGCTTGCTTCCCTGGTGGAGCTGTGAGTGAGTGGGCCACATGCAGAGCCTATTATTAGCTCCCCACGAGGCCTGGGCTCTTTGGGAACGCGTAGGACGTGGACAGTTTTACTACTGCGACATCGGGCTCTGTCTCCAGGCACTCCTCTTGCAAGGAATGCAGCTAGAGTCATCAGTGAGACGCTGATGCCAGCGGGGGTGCAGGGAGTGAAGAAATCCTGAGCCCACCTCCTCATGCTGTATGTCTCACGCCCAGCGTATCAGGACCAGAGCAAGGCCAGATCCGGCCCCTCATGGGCTTCAGAAGCTTCCATGACTGGACGGTGGCTGGAAAGGCAGCTCCAAGCCTGACGCTCCCGGCAGCAAGAGGGCCCATTTCTAACAGTATTGCTTGGGATGTTTTTTCTGCAACTGGCCTGAGTGGCAAATCCTAGAAGCGTCCTTGGCTCTCTGTGTTCCTCTCTAGCCACTTAAGACTTACAACATGTTGTGTAAACCCATGAAGGTCTCCTCAGGAGCCTGACCTCACCTGGAGAACACAGAACAACTTACTGTGACGTGGGTACAGCAGATGGATGTGTTGAGCACCATGTTTCTGGCAGGAGGCCATCCTGCCCCCATGGTTCTATGCACACCAGTGATCTGGGCATAGCACCCCAGCCTCCAACGGCCTCACCCAGAGCTGGGGGGTCCTATGTGCTCCCCTAGAGTCACTGAAGTGCGGGGATGCTCAGCCAGGGGCCAGATGCTCCCTGAGGCATCTCCAGTTCACTAAGAGCCGCTGGGTGCACACTGTCTGGCATTCATACTGCATTCCACAAGCAACAGGGCCGTGGGAGAATTATCCGGAAGCCAGAGGCCTCGGGACACAGGCTCAGACTGGCTGAGTGGCCTCATCCAGTCCCAATCCTCCCACTGGCTTGGGGAGCTTTCCTAACCTGGGAACTCACCAGCTTTCCTGAACACCTAGGGCTGAGCCCTGAGCCAGGTGAGGGCCAGAAGACTGGGAGGAGAAGAAGAAGCTGAAGGAGGTGAGAGGATGACCCATTGCCCGGCAGGGACCAGCAAGAGCTCTGTTCTGCCCACTGCAGAGTTTAAGAGAAACAGGACCTCAACTTTGGGCCCTGATAGCACATGTGGATCTCCTGTCATCCTGCACTAGGCTGAGGGCAGGTCAGTTGCTGTATGAGTCCATTCTCACATTGCTATAAGGAAATATCTGAGACTGGGTAATTTATAAAGAAAAGAGGTTTAATTGGCTCACAGTTCCTCATGGCTGGGGAGGCCTCAGGAAACTTACAATCATGGCAGAAGGCACCTCTTCACAGGGCAGCAGGAGAGAGAATGAGTGCCAGCAGGGGAAGTGCCAGACTCTTATAAAACCATCAGATCTCGTGAGAACTCACTCACTATCACAAGAACATCATGGGGGAAAGCACTTCCATGATTCAGTTACCTCCACCTGGTCCCACCCTTGACACACGGGGATTATGGAGATTACCATGAGGTGAGATTTGGGTGGGAACACAGAGCCAAACCATATCATTCTGCCCCTGGTCTCTCCCAAATCTCATGTCCCTTTCACATTTCAGAACCAATCATGCCTTTCCGACAGTCCCCCAAAGTCTTAATTCATTCCAGCATTAACCCAAAAGTCCAACTCCAAAGTCTCATCTGAGACAAAGCATGTCCCTTCCACCTATGAGACTGTAAAATCAAAAGCAAGTTAGTTACTTCCAAGATACAAATGGGGGTACAGGCATTGGATAAATGCTCCCATACTAAATGGTAGAAATTGGCCAAAACAAAGAGGCTATAGGCCCAATGCAAGTCCAAAATCCAATACGGCAGTCATTAAGCCTTAAAGTTCCAAAACGATCTCATTTGACTCCACATCTCACACCCAGATCATGCTGATGCAAGAGGCATGCTCCCTCAGCCTTGCGTAGGTCTTCCCCTGTGGCTTTGCAGGGTACAGCCCCCTTCCTGGCTGCTTTCACGGGCTGGTGTTGAGTGATTGTGGCTTTACCAGGTGCATGGTGCAAGCTGTAGGTGAATCTACCATTCTGGGTTCTAGAGGACAGTGGCCCTCTTCTCACAGCTCCACTAGGCAGTGCCCCAGCAGAGACTCTGTGGGGGCTCTGACCCCACCTTTCCCTTCTTCACTGCCCTAACAGAGGTTCTCCATGAGGGCTCTGCACCTGCAGCAAATTTCTGCCTGGACATCCAGGCATTTCCATACTTCCTCTGAAATCTAGGTGGAGGTTCCCAAACCTCAATTCTTGACTTCTGTGTACCCACAGGCTCAACACGTGAAAGCCACCAAGGCTTGGGGCTTGCACCTTCAGAAGCAATGGCCTGAGATGTACCTTTGCCCCTGTTAGCCATGGCTGATGCTGAAGCAGCTAGGATGCAGGGCACCTTGTTTCAAGGCTGCACAGAGCAGGGGGACCCTCCTAGCCCTCCAGGCCTGTAATGGCAGGAATTGCCATGAAGCTCTCTGACATACCCTGGAGACATTCTTCCCATTGTCTTGGTGATTAACATTTGGTTCCTTGTTATTTATGCAAATTTCTGCAGCCGGCTTGAATTTTTCCCCAGAAAATGGGTTTTTCTTTTCTATCGCATGGTCAAGCTGCAAATTTTCCAAACTGTTATGCTCTTCCTCCTCTTGAATGCTTTGCCACTTAGAAATTTCTTCCACCAGATACCCTAAATCATCTCTCTCAAGTTCAAAGTTCCACAGATCTCTAGGGCAAGGGCAAAAAGCTGCCAGTCTCTGCTAAAGCATAGCAAAAGTGACCTCTACTCCAGTTCCCAACAAGTTCCTCATCTCCATCTGAGACCACCTCAGCCTGGACTTCATTGTCTATATCACTATCAATGTTTTGGTCAAAGCCATTCAACAAGTCTCTAGGAAGTTCCAAACTTTCCCACATCTTCCTGTCTTCTGAGCCCTCCAAGTTTCCAGGAAGTTTCAAACTTTTCCACATTTTGCTATCTTCTTCTGAGCCCTCCAAGCTGTTCCAACCTCTTCTGTTACCCATTTCCAAAGTTGCTTCCACATTTTCAGGTATCCTTATAGCAGCACCCCACTCCTGGTAAGAATTTACTATATTAGTCCATTCTCACATTGCTATAAGGAAATACCTGAGACTGGGTAATTTATAATGAAAAGAGGTTTAATTGACTCACAGTTCCTCATGGCTGAGGAGGCCTCAGGAAACTTACAATCATGGCAGAAGGCACTTCTTCACAGGGCAGCAGGAGAGAGAATGAGTGCCAGCATAGAAAATGTCAGATGCTTATAAAACCATCAGATCTCATGAGAACTCACTCCCTATCAGGAGAACAGCATGGGGGAAATGGCCCCCAATTACCTCCACCTGCTCCTGCCCTTGACACATGGGGATTATGGAATTACAATTCAAGGTTAAGATTTTGGAGGGGACACAGAGCCAAACCATATCAGTGGGTCTGGGCAGGTGAATCCATTAAGAGGTCCTGGGCAGGCAGGCATCAGTGTTAGTGGGTCCAGGAAGAGGTGCAGCAGAGAGTCCCACTGAAGCCTCCCCAGACACTAGGCTGAGTGGTGTGTGAGGATGGTGGGTGCATGGCCTCTTCTAGCAGAGGGAGGAAAGGGCAGGGCTGCTTGGCTTAGATTCATCTCCAGCCAGGGCCGCAGGACCCACCTGAATTTCCCCGGATGTCCTACTTTTTACAGAAAACCAAAGCACGTTCACCAAAGGCCAGGGCAGCGTGAGGAAGCTGGGATCCCTTGCTCCTCTGCTGGGCTGCTCACCCTAAGCCCCATGTGCTCATTCCCGAAAATCAGATGCACTGAGACCCTAGAAACCTGTGTTCCAGAGTCCTGGTGGAATGCTCCAGGTGGGGCCCTATCCAGTGGGCCTCATCATTTTCTCATCGACTTTCTGAGGGATTTTCCCAGCTGGCCTCCAAGCTTTGCTATTAACTTAAAGAGGCTTTACATTTGGGGATTTATATTTATTCAGCCAAATTTTCCCCAGATCCTAGGCCAACATTTGTTGTAAGTGCAGTGCCTGAGGATGCACTGACTCTAGGTCCCTGGTTCTCAGATGCAGAGACACCCAAGGTGCATTCGGATGCTGGGAGCAGCCAGTTTTCCCAAAGTGTGGGGAAACAGCTCCCAATTCCCAGCGAAGAGTGGAGCTAATTAGGACTTCGTAAGAGATTACACCCAGGAGGAGGCTGAGTGACGGCAACTAACACGCCACCCATTTATATCTAGGCCACAAAAAGCCCAGCTCCTGAGCCCTGGGGAAATGCATGGAGTCGAACCAGAGCAGGTATGGAGTTGAACCAGAGTGAGTAGCTGGTAAATGAATGCAGTTTCCCCAGAGAAATCCACCCATCCACTCGTTACGGTTGGCTTCCACTAGACGGGGCCAACTGTAACACGCGGGAATAATTTTATGTACCATTTTATGCCCATTCTAAGTGATATGCACGTGTTCCCCTTCTTTAATCACACTGTATGATTTCTGGATACCTGCCATATTCCCTCTTCTCTCTAACTGTCCCCAAATCCCAGAGGATATAGTTAGTGCATCAGTGTTATTTAAGTCTGATACAGTACATCCACACCAAGCAGCCGCAATATAGGAAGATCTGGGTTTCACTGAACGAACACTGGGGTTGTTGCTTTGTTGTATGAAAGGATTCCCACATTCGTCCTGCAAATAGCAGGACCCCAAGCTTCAAAATCAGCTGGCTGGTGGGGAGGGAATGCTCCCCTCCCAGTCCCCCACTACACAAAGGCTCTCCCTGGATCCCTGTCTCCACCCATCTTTCATCCCTGAATGCCCTGTTCCAGGAGTGTCCTGGAGGATGGACAGAGCCACACACTCCCTGGGGCCGGGCCACCAGGGCTAAGCTCTCAGAATGAAAGGGCCGCACCCAATGCCCTTTGGCCTCTTCTGTCCCTCTCCTGGTCCTCCCCACCTCTTCTGGGGTTTTGTATCTGGGAGGGGCCCAACCTGGGCAGGACTGAGCGGCCCAGGCCCATCCACCTGGCAGCTGGGTGAGGGACTAGGGCTTACAAGGACTCCAGGAAGAGCGCATGGAGCCCTGCCTCCCGCCTTCCTTCCCTCCTGAGTAGGTTCTCCAGCCCAGCCGTGTCTGGCCGTGGTTGCCACCACCACCAACGCTTGCTTCGAGAAGAAGGTGCGGATATGCAAGACAAGGACACGAGCATGCAACAGGCGTGCTGTACTGGGATGGAAGGGGCAGCCTGGGCCGGGCACCTGCCGCGTGACTGTGTGGCCTTTCCGCTACAGGCCGTGGGCCGTCTTGCTGTCCTTTCTCAAAAATCGACAGGGCTAGTCACACTCTAGACAGAAGGTGGTCCAGACGCTGGCGGCGGCTGCACGGTGACAGTCCAGGAGCCTGGGGACACAACCTCGGCCTCCCAAGAGCACGGGCTCCCCTACTTCCTCCTTTGAGGTAAAAAGACACCAGGAAAGAACACCAGGGAGAGACTAGAAGTGAGACAGCGGACAAGCTGGGTGGGGACGTCCCTGCACAGCACCAACAACAGAGGCTTTTTGGCTGAAAACAAAATTCCCCTTGCCCTGGGCTCAGGTGTCTGTGCTCCTAAAGGCATCACTGTTAACTTCTCGGCATAACTCTTAAAAGATTTTACCAATCCATCTTTCGTTATTTCACACAAATGGATTTTGTCATTGTTAAATCATGAGCCGCAGGGAAAGACCACTCCATAGTCATGCTGAGCCGAGGCCACTCGGGGCCCTGCCAGCTCTGCCCAGCCTTGCAGCGCAGACGCAAGCCCCCGGAGGCTGGCCGGGAGGGCAGCATCTGGCCCAGGCAGCCCCTGAGAGCACAGGTTTCCACCGAGAGCTGGGCTCCACCTGGGCTGGGGGTTGCTGGGAGACCCTGTCTTATGGAGTTCGAAAGGGGTGTCGCCTGCTCTTGCACCCAGCGGAGTCCCAGCTTTCCTCAAACCCAGGGACTCATCTGATTTCTGATCTCCCCGCCAGTCGCCAGTCGAAGATGGATAGAACTGCCACCTGCCCCATGCAGGCAGGGGGCTGACAGCACGTCCGGGAGCCGGTGGCTGCCTGGGGATGAAAGCAAGGTGGCCTGAGGACCAGTGAAAATCGGCTCAGAGGGAACTGGAGGTGGCACAGCCCACGGCCCACCCCCCACTCCCTGGGCTGCTCCCGCCAGACCTCTCAAACGTGAGCTAAATGGCAGCTTCCCCGCCAAATCCTCCTCTCTCACTAAACCACACTGACATTTAATTCAACATTAGATTTAATTCAACATTAGAGTCCCCTCCCTGACAAGTGACTCCTCCTGTCCCTTCTCTGACATAATAAAAGGCTCAATTCTGCAAAAGGGCCGAAGTGACATTTGGTTTCTCTTCAGCACTACTTACTCAAAGAAGACGGATGCGTCATCCCTCAGCTTAGTGAGTGCAACTGCAAGTCAGGGGACGGCGCACGGGAGAAAGTGACACAGGCTGATGTGACCGAGCCCCGCATCTCTGGTAGTCACCATCATTTCTAATCACCTTTTTCTTCTTGAACATCATCCACATGTATTATGTCTTGGGAAATTTTCCTTTCTTTTTAGAAAAGTTCTACTAACTTCATCTCAGAACATGATTTTGATACTAGTTTTTCAAAAGTCAAACATGCTCAATACCTGTATTTGGAAAATCCAGAGAAACATTTTTTTAAATGTCACGCCCAATAAATAATTATGAACTAATACAAAAAGATGTTACCCACAGGTACTGAAATAGAAAATGAAGTCAGAATTAAGGACAAGTCATTAACATAAAATCAGGACAACCAAAGCATGTCCCCGGGATTTGAAAATAACAAAACAGCCCTTTGAAAGATGCTTATACCTACAACAGCTCACAAAGCACATCTCTAGGCTGGTGTCTGCTCATAGATCCTACCTCTCCAGGCAGAAATGCAGAGTCAGCCCCTGGCTTCTGGGCTAGACACACTTACTAACATCAGAGGAATGCACAGTACTCATTTGGATAATCTGCCCCACACTTCTTACCTTTTAACGACTTTTGCCTCTTAGGATAAAACATGAATCAGCTTTGCTAGAAAGTGGCGCCTTCCGACACTGTCAACTTCCTAAATTGCACTTTTGTAGCTTTCCAAGCCATCTTAAAAAGAACTTTGATCTGTGCTATTAACAGACCATGACATAAAACCTGCACTGTAGCAATCTGAATTTTTTAAGAAAATAATATAGTGTTAAAACCAATATTTAATATATATTTTTTAATTTCACAAAAATAGCTAACTACTTGTAAATCTATAGTCTTTTAAATAATTTTAAGATGCTGATTAATCATCGTTTTTGACATTTATTGTCATTTAATCCAAAAGCTATGGATTTTACACTTTGTCGAGCAATTACTGTTGAAATTTTCCCATGTCATCAACTCTCCAAAAACATTTTTATTGCCAATAAGTGGGAGTGGTTTAATTCCCTCAAAATTACTATTTGTGTCTAAAGCCAAATTGCAAAAAAAGAAGATACAGAACTTCCAAAGAATAAAATAATAATAATGCTATTCTACCGTTAACATGCCTAAAAGTTTAAAGAAGAAGATTTGAAAAAAAAGTAATTCAAGTTTCATTGCAACTATTGCCACAACACAAGTTCTGTCTTCTCTAGAGGAGGGTCGGATTTCACCTGGTATGAAAGTAAACGCACTGTCTTCATCTCCTTTATCCTCCTTAAAATACCATGCCTGGGACATGGTATCCTTGAAACCACCCAGCAGTAGAATGTGGAATTGGTTTTCAGACAGCAGAGTTGGCTACAGAAGTTACTCTGTACTTCGACACCATGATTAATGGTTAAACTGGCCCAGGCCATTAGACAAGAGTGGGTAGATGGCTCTTTCTTCATTTTTATTCCCTGTTAGGATGTTAATTTTGCATTTCTCAAGTGCTTAGCATTACATTAATGCTTTCAAGGAGGCCCTGCATCTGGCCACCTCTCGGCAGCGAGAACAGCAGAGAGACTCCCACGCAGTTAAGAATAACTAAGAATGCCACCCGTCTGCTGCCGGCGTTCTGTATGGATTCACTGCGCTCTAGCAGGGAGCACCAGCTCCTGCAGGGAATGGGAGAAACATCACCCTTCTTCTCTCATCACTTTTAAACCAGTTTCTACCACCTCATTGCTTTCTAAGATGCTTTCCCAAGAGCAGATGCAAATCAGAAAAATGCTGGAGGAGTTTCACCTTTGAAAGTGAGTTTCTTCCCTATAACTGCACACAGGAGATGGAGGGTCTTATTCAGTGTGCTGTCTTCTCAAACACTCCATTTCTATTCAAAATGTGTTTAATAACTACATGAAAAAGTTAACTACAAGTAAGACTAATTAGATTTTCGTTGCAGATGTGTTGAGTGGATTCCAAAACTCCTTGCCTCCTTTATCATCCCAATTCCAGCTGCCCCCAGATGGCTCTGTGATATGCAAGAGGAACTCTTTCTGAGCCTGCTTTAGCCCAGCCTGCTTGGCTGGCCCACCTATGTGGAAACTTCTAGAAGCCAGGTTTCCTTAGGAGAAGGTTGAGGTCTACACTTACGTAGACAGAGGATCTAATTCTGGGATCTGACCTGAGCTGACAGCCTGGACCATCACCTCTGCCTGGCTGAGGGCGGCCTGGTCTCTGACTGCCAAGTGGACCATCACAGAGAGGATGCACCGTCATGGGACAGACAGAAGGAGGTTCCCTGAGACACAGGCAGCGAGCTCTGGGCTTGGCCATGAGAGGGAGGAGCCAGCTGGAGCCACCAGAGCTTCCTCTGCAGCCGTGCCTGCTCACCCTCCCACCGGTTCAGCTGGTAGTGCCCGTGGGGTCCCCCAGGTGACCCTGAACTGGCCTTCTAAGACTCGACCCCTGCCCACCATCCTTCCCACCCACTTCCACTGCAGCCCCGAACCCCAAGCACAAGGCCTTTCCCTGCTTTACACTCGGCCACGATACCCTTCTGCAGCGCTTGCGGGTTCTCACTCACGGTTGGGGGCCTCAGCAGGAAAAGGGGCAGTGTACCACGGGGAGAGGGCTCCTTTCTGTCAGCTCAGGGCAAACAGGCAAACCACACTGTGCCCTGACAGCCATGTGTCAGAGACTTACAGAGCACCGTGGGCTTGACCTCTCAGTCTAAGCATTCCATGGCTGAGATGAAGACCAAGGAGCTCGTCTATTTGGGCAGGGATGGGCTGTTGTGCCTCTGGCAGAAGCTGTCACTGGGGCCCCTCCCCAATGCCTCCTTAGTCCTGGGGGCTCTGCCAAGCTCCCCCTGAGACCCCCTGTGGTCTTCTTAGAAAGTTCAAGGTGGCCACAGTCTCAGACATTCTCTGTCTGGGCAAAGACACCCTTTCTAAGCATGGGTTGTTTCAAATGGGTGAGGGAAAATGAGACAGATGAAAGGGCCCCACTCCTGTCCCTGGAGCTCCCAGTGTGTCTCCATGAGACCCTGGCTGACTCGGGGGAAAGGCTGACTACTAGCAAATCTCTATAAGCGAGATGGAAGCAGATGATTCAGCTAATCAAGTGAAATAGGCATAGACGACCCCCAACCCCACCCCACAGCAGAGAGAGCTTTTCCTAGATGCAGGCTGCAGTGTGAGGAGAGTGTGCTGTTCCCAAGCCTGTGTGCATCATGCTGACATTAGTGAGGATGTCACATCACGAGGCACACAAAGCCCTCCTTGGCAGAGCACGCGGCCACAGGAGAAGCTGAGATCTGGAGTGGCCCCTTCACTCTGCAATGTCGAAGGTGCCTCACCTTTAAAGGTAAGTGCAAACCCACCCTCTGAGGTCTGGTGGCGGTCTGCCAATGCTCACATCCTTATTCCAACAGCTGCTCAACCAAGCCTAGGCTCTCTCTGCATTCAGGAGGGGCTGAGGTTAGACTAAACATGAAACGAGAAATGCAGTGAAGCAGCAGCCATCTCTCCCTCCCTCTATGATACTGCACGGGTCCCAGCAGGCAAGCCTAGATCTGATTCAAGAAGTGTGCTCCCCGCATGAAGCTTCTCCATCTACTCCAAGGTATTACCTCGTCTTGTAACACAGGAGGCGCCCATCTGGGGCTCCCTGGAGAATTCCCTCTCATCCTCATGCTTGCCAGTTAAAGATGACATGGCCAGGAACCCACACTGCACCTCCGCCATAGTGGCCCCAGTCACTGTGCAGACCAGGAAGGCCTGTAGGTCCTGTGGGACCTTGGCCGTCCTTCCTCTATGCTCCCAGGCCTAAGCCTTCACCCACCTCACCTGAAACCCATGGCCCTACACCCTGCCACTCCCTCTGACCACAGCCACTCTTACTTCCCATCCCCAGCACCCGCCATTCATTCCTTCATCGGCGAGTACCCCCGGCTTAGCTGCTCCACTTTCAGAAACCTACAAGGACCTGCTGAGTCCTCGTCCTGCATGGGGTCTGCCCTCCCACGTGAGCCAAGCTCCCTTGTTCTGCTCCTGCGCCCGCCTGCTGCAGGGATGGTGCACTTCCAGGTGAGATCACACAGCAATCACATGGTCTTGGGGAACGTTTCCCAACCCCGCAGTGTGATGTGCTGCAGAGTGCCTGCCTTGGAGACGTTGGAGAGTTTGCCTGTAGAAGCTCTCGAACAGTTCGTGGCATCGTAAAACGTATATGCAGTCATGTGCCACATAGTGACATTTCTCTCAACCATGGACCGACCACACATACCATGGTGGTCCCGTCAGATTATAATATCAAATTTACTATACTTCTCACGTTTGGATGTGTTCAGACACACACATCCCCACCACTGTGTCACAACTGCCTCCGTGCAGTCAGCGCCACGCAGTCTGCAGCCTGGGAGCCACGGTCTACGCCATGCAGCCCAGGCGTGTGGGAGGCCGTGCCACCAGGCCTGTGTGAGCGCACCCTGTGATGTGCACAAAAGGATGTCAGATGCCACTGCCTGAGGATGCGTTTCCAGAATATACCCCTGTCGTTAAGCAGCAGAGGGAGGTATATGGTCTTTGTTCCAGATTCCTGACACAGAGCTTCCCAAACTCTTAGAATTTCCTGAGCAAGGAGAGCATCTTGTTATTCCTACCAAGTCCCTGACCTGGTAGGAATAACACCTGTGCCCGAGGCTGCGCAAATGAAATGACTTCAGGACCCCGAGTAGCTTCAGGGAGGGTGCTGGTCTCCAGAGACACCAACCACGTGACTGGAGGACCGTCACTTTCAGCGCTGCCCAACCCTCTGAGTCCTCTCACTTGGCCGATGATTTCATCAGTCATGCCTATGTCGTTACATCTCCATTAAAATTCTAAAACAGTGAGGTTCAGAGCGCTTCCAGGCTGGTGAACGCTGCAGCACCGGGAGGGTGGCGCCGGCGAGGCCCAGAAGCTCAGTCAGGTCCACACCTTACCCTGAGCATTGCTTCCACTGGCTGTTCCTGAATTGTATCCTTGATAAGACAACTGTAATCACAAGTAAAGCACTTCCTGAGTTCTGGGAGTGGTCCTAGCAAATCACCACTGAAGTGGAGAGGAGGTCATGGGAACCCCAAATCTGTGGTCAGCTGGGCAGATGTGCGAGCAGCTGGGGGACCCCATTTGCAGTCAATGTCTAAAGCAGGGCAGCCTGAGAGACTGAGCCCCAGCCTGTGGGGTTTGACACTAACTCCCAGTAGGTAGCATCAAAATTGAGTTAAATTGTAAGGGTTGGAGAATGGGTGGTTGGAAAACAGCATAATATTAATACAAGGAGGCCTCACCCCGAGGCACTCCCAAGGTGCAGAGGAGCTTTAGCTGGAGGTGCCAGGAGCCTGCCACCGACACTGACCATGGCATACAAGGCAGGGGTGCCAGTCTGTCCAGATTGGAGCCAAGTTCACCCCAATAATCAGAGGGCCAGGGCATGGCACAGCAGGCCCAGTCAGCAGGCACATGCTCACTCACTATGCAAGGCTGGCTTAATAATCAGAGGGCCAGGGCATGGCACAGCAGGCCCGGTCAGCAGGCACATGCTCACTCACTATGCAAGGCTGGTGGGGGCCCTGCGCTCCTTAGCCGGCTGCCTTCTGTACCTGGCTGGCACATTGAGCTGACACAAGTGGCTGCTATTTCTGTTCTTTAAATTAGCTGTGCCTCCCAGCTGTATACTACACTCTCATCTTCAGGCTTTAAACTTAATTTTTACTGTAATAACCTTTTATTCTGCTTCCAAATGACTCCATTATAAAAGGACATTTTTAAAAACCAAAAACTGTGGCTCCCTCGTGGAGGGTGTCTGGAGTGTGGCATATTCCGAGAGCAGGCGGCCACGCAGGGCGACAGAGAGAACAGGCACGTCTTTAATTAACAGCCATTCAGTTACGATTCTTCTTGGAGTGGAGGGAAAACAGATCTTTTGAAGCATAAGGCATGCTACACTTTCTTCAGCCACTGCCTTTCACTGATAGACATGCAACAGCATTATCATTTTAATACATATTCACAGATAGATCAGAGCAGGATAGCTCATTGCTTAAATGCTATTTTTTTCTTTCTGCAGAATGTGACCACAGTGCAGAATTATACCTGCCAGGAGTTGCAAGTTCATTTTTTTTAAGACACAGGATGCCTGAGAAACATGCAGTGTCTCTTTGGTGGCATCAGGCAAATGCCAGGACCAGACAACGCCATTGCTAGTGGCTCTCGAGCTTTGGGGTGTCTTACCAGGGGGATCCGGGCACCGGGGTGGAGGCCACCGGCCTGTTGCCTCTGGCTGTGCTGTCCTCTCCTCCCCCCAGCATCGGTGGAGGCTCCTTTCAACAGAAAGAGACAGGAGAGTGGCTTTTAATTTTAAACACTCACCTTCAATTACAAGCAAGGAAGGGAGGAATAAACAAATCTCCTGCAGGCAGGCTGCTTACAGTAGCCACGAGACAATGACCTTAGCACAGCAGCGCCTGGGCTGGGAGGTTCTGCTGGGAACACGGAATCAGTGCAGAGCAGACTGGGTACAATCATCTGGAAAAAGGCACCCCCTCATTGTCCCAAGTTGTCTAAGCTGCCTGCTTTTCCAGAAGCAGAGACGGTCAGAGGCAGCCAAGAGAGGGCATCTGAGGTCTGAGGTCTTTGGGACAGAAAATCTCACTGGCTTCATCCCCAGAAATGAGCTGACCCAGCGGTGGGAGACATTGTGCCATGAAAACAACAGCATTTAGTGGCAGAGAGCCTCAAAGCTGGGGCTGCCACATCCTGGTCCCGTTAAGGCGGGAGGAGGCGACAAACCCATATTCCTCAATAACGACTCTGCCACACAGAGCCTAGTTCCTCCCCAGGCTCCCGCCCTTCCCGAACATCCAGCCGGGGGCAGGGCTCATGGGGGCTGTTTCGCATCCTGGGGATGATTCTGATTCTGATGCTCACTTGGTCCACATTTCCATTAAGAAATAAGAATGTTTGAAATGCCGGGTGCGGTGGCTCACGCCTGTAATCCCAGCACTGTGGGAGGCCGAAGCGGGCGGATCACAAGGTCAAGAGATCTAGACCATCCTGGCCAACATGGTGAAACCCCATCTCTACTAAAAATACAAAAATTAGCTGTGTGTGGTGTGCGCACTTGTAGTCCCAGCTACTCGGGAGGCTGAGGCAGGAGAATCACTTGAACCTTGGAGGCGGAGGTTGCAGTGAGCCGAGATGGCACCACTGCACTCCAGCCTGGGGGACAGAGCGAGACTCTGCCTAAAAAAAAAAGAAAGAAAAAAGAAAAAAGAAAACGTATCACCTAGAATAAAATGAAGATTTATGCCCTAAAATTAAAAAGAGAGAAAAAATAAGCTATGGTTAGGACACTTGATCAGTATTCATTAGGAATAAAATTTGGAGGAAAACAAAAGTTGCTTGAGATTTAAAAATACGGCCCATCACAACTCTAACATATACAGAGGCCTACAATTCAGACGAACTCCTTTAGCCACATTGATGTTTGACAGACAGCAGACCTTTGTTCCATCAGTACTGGGCAAAAAGAACCAAATTCTCACCAGCAGAACCATATATCACAAACAGAAATAAAAAAATAAGTAAGTATCACCAGAATTTCAGAAGACTACAAGAAAGAAATAAATTCCCATGAAGTATAATAAATTCTAGTGTGAGAAACTTTTTTTCTTTTTTCCTCTTCCAGCTGTTTCCATGGTTTTAATCTCAAACTTAGAATGCTCTGATAGATTACGTTCTCTCTCTGGGAAAATTAGGTGGGATTAAGAATAGCAGTGCCTTATTCAGAGCAACAATCTGGTTCTGAGCTGAGAATGGCAGGTGCAATTAGAATACTCGACTCATTAAAAAAAAATTGAAAATCATCCTAAAATTTTAGAATCTCCGTTTCTACCATAATTGATGTTGGTACTTTATGAGGCGGTGGAGGTGGGAAGATGATTAACCACTCGACCAACCAAAACTAAACGAAGTCAAAGCTCCAAAGTCCTCCTGGGGAGCCCCCAGTGCAACATCAGCCACACACAGGAGGCTGGGGAGGCTGTACCAAAACCTAGCACATGTGGGTCCCTGAGGGCTGCACTGGGCCAGGGCCCATCTGCACCGTGTCAGCTGCTTTCAAACACGGCACTTAGGAGGGAAAGTGTTAATTACAGAGGCACAGAAGCATAAGATTAGAACAAAAATTAAAAGAATCTCAAGTGTCTATAAGAGACAATGGTGAGATAAAGCCCAAACGAGTCAGTCTGTCTAATGTGGCTGTTTGGTAGAACCATGGACAACAGAGTGAAGCCGCGTCTTGGTGACCGAGTTATCCAGAGTGAGTGGCCCATGTTGAGAGATACCAGCCCAGAGGGAAGGACAAGAAACACAGAGATTAAAGCGCTCAGCCAGAAGCATCTCGCGCAGTCTCCAGTGTGAGGGTGAACCTGGGAAGGGCATGTTCTTGAACATCACACAAGGGACTACCAGGAAGGAAGGGGTGGTCTGTTTACGTATGTTCATCCTGGTATTTTGGTATTTTACACATGATTTGTAATGTATATTATAATATTATCCTTAAGTTTGTAAGCTTACAAATAACATTTTTATAGGTTTTCTAGTAGTAGGAAATATCTTTGTTTCTTGTGAGAAAATAAGGTCAGGATAAATACTTGGCATAATGGAGCATTCAGAAACACTTGTCTCAAAAAATATATATTAAGACTAGAGCTTATATTACCAATCCAATTAGAAAAACTAGGGGGGACTTTCATTATGAAGTTAATTGAACAATAGAAACTCAACAAGAAGTCTCTGAGTGGTAGATTACCTCAGCTAATTATTCAAGCAAATAGAGTAGGATGTCATTTGTGACGGGGACTAACGTTTAAATTTGGCAAGGCTGGGGTTCTCTACTGCTAATTACCGAGGTCTTCTCTATGAGATGCATGCTGGTTATGATTTCCTGTTGGTGATAAAAATGGCTGATCATGGTATAAAACTCTTGTTCCACGTTGAAGTCGTAAAAGTGAATTAGACTTGAAGAACCACGTGATGAGGAAAGGAGTTATTTAAGGCACTAGAAAGGCTATTTGTGTAATTAATATGTAATTCTGGCCTGGATGTTAATCTGGAAAAATTGGAAAAATCATATCTCAGGGGGCAAAAGTTTAATTTGCTCTATTTGTGATCAATTTTCACCATTGAACACCTGCACCGATGATTGAGGAGGGGACGTGAACAACAGGGCAACTACATCCTGGAAGAACTCAGAGGAGAGACGGAAGCAAAACCAGGGAGAACAGAAAGCTCGCAGTGCGGCTTGAGGCAGAGAAATACCTTGGAAAGGTGAAGTAAGAGACAATGTTGACAAACAACTGAGTCCTACCAGCGTCTTCAGTGTATTTGACAGATGAGAGCAAATTAAGTGTGATTTGTGATTTTGAAATGCAGTAATAAAAATGACTCCCTTGGGTTATTGAAAGGAAGGACTGTACTACTGAAGACACAAAATGCTTCAAATGCACCGTCCTGGCCAGTCTTTAAAACGCCATTTGGCAAGCCAGTGAAGAGAAAGACCTGAAATTAGAATGAGTGTGTTGGCTTTTCAAAATTTCCTCTTGCCTAAGTGGTGTCTGAGTTTGACTACCTTGTGTGTCTTCTCTTCCTTCTGAAAATGGACAAAGTTCAAATGGAAGCCAAATCCTTTCCCAACAGCGTCCCCCAGGGAGCTCCAGACCCAGATCTGGCAGGACCAGCCAGGGCTGCATCCCTGCTCTCCAGGCCCCACCTGGCCCCTTCAGTGCCAGGTCCTGCTGCTTCACACAGCAGATGGCAGTCATTTCACAAACACCATACAGCAAACAAGCGTGAGGGTGTCCTGGCCCTGGTCCTCCACACCCAGGGTTTTGTGTCTTAAACACACACACGAGCCCCGAAACTGACCTTGTCTTCTTTGTCCCCAGCCCCGCTCTTCTGGGCCCGTAGCATCAGGGCAGGAGGGCGGGCCGCTCGGCCCCGCTCTGTCCTTGTATCTGTTGGGCCAAAGCAGCTGTCATTAACATTTCATTTGTTACAGTAGTTTAGAAAACCTAAGCAATCAAAGACAAAAAGTGGCCCTGAAGATTCAAATTGGTCAGTAGACACTGTGCATTCCACAGGAAGGTGGCATTGCCCTGTCCTTGCGTTGAAGTCTAGTGACAAAGTTCTCATCCCGAAGCCAGGATGCACCTGACGATGGGTTTGCAGGGGCCAGAGGCCTGAGCACACACATGCACCCCTGGACTCCCCGGCCTGACCTCCCGGCATCCCTCTCCTGTGCCTGTGTGTGCAGGCAGTGTTCACTCCACCCTGGACTCAGCCTCTTGGAGAAGGACAAGCAGGAAACAAGCCCAAAAGTGGCAGGCCCCAGACTTGGCTGTTGTCCATCTGGTGACAATCACCAGGGTGAGGCCGTGACAACCCTCGCCACTCCCAGCCCAGTGGGCCCAGGGTGGGAGTGCTGTGCCCAGGTGTGTGGATGACTTGAGGCTGCTCTCTCGCATGCTGGGGCCCCCAGTGCACTGGGCAGTCAGGAGCCTCCTCCAGAGATGTCAACCTGCCTCCTGGACTCCATCTATGCCCAGGCTGGGTGTCATCTGAAACACTGTTGGCCAAGCCTTGTGAACTGGGCCACGTGGGTCACAGATGAATAGGACACAGACCCTTTCCAAGAAGGACAAAGGGCCAGTGTAGGACAGCTGAACCAGCCTTGCTGAGTTCTGTCAGCTGGTGGCCACGATGGGCTGCCCTTGGTCCTGGCCACGCCAAGGGGACAGGAGGGGCTCTGTGCAGGCCATACCGCCAGTGACCATGGCTTGCTGGCCACCACGGTGGGCCCTGGTTATTCCAGGGTGCCGGACCCACCGCACTTGGAAAAGTGCTTGTTTCAGGGGAGGAAGGGATTCTGCAAATTCTCAAAGATTGTTACATTTTTGTCTTCTCCAAAGATGTCTAACTCTCAATTTTACAAGTAGATTCAGGGAAAAACAGTAAAGCAAGGCTGAGCTCTGTTTTAATACCAAGAATAAAAAGAAGGACCCAAACCATCTAACCACACGCCAACCTAAAGCAATAGGTAAGTTCTCAAAGGAAAGCCCCGGCCAGGTCTCATGGGTGTGCAGGGCAGGACCCTTGGGAAGCAGAGATTTGTTCAGCTTGATCCAGAGCTCAAGACTGGGCAGTGCAGTCAGGGAGGCCTGGGTATGTTCCTTCCTGGCAGAAGGGAGGATGGGGAATTAATGTAAATCACTTTATACGTGTGTGCACACAACACACAGGTGCGTATATGCACACACACACACACACACACAGAAAGGATGGCCCGTGGCCCCTTCAAGCTACAGTCTGTGCTTGAAGAGGGTGAAAGGCAAGACTGGGGGTCCCACTGGCGCACCCCACCTTCCAGCCTTTCTTCCTTGCCCCACTGCAAACTGGGCCCCTGCTGCAGCTCCGGGAAGGAGATCTGCACAGCCCTGCATAGGGCCGGCTGTCATGTCCTGTGTGGGCATTGGCACCTGTCTGGCTGGGGGCTGCCGAGCCAGGTGGTCTGCAAGGCATCCTTCCCCACAGCCCTTGGGAGGAAGCCCCTCATTTGAGTGGGGTCAGTCAGCAAATTTATTTCAGATGCGGAGCAGCAACACTAAGGCAGCCCGATGTGGCCTGGAGGCCTCCTCCCTGGAGGTGCTGAGTTCGGACGAGGCAGAAACACAGCATTCCACCCCCGACTCAGCTCCATCCAGTGAGCAGGTGGAAAAATGCCCAGCCTGTCTACCGCTTTCACTCTGCACAGGGCCCTGCCCTGTGTGCTCTCCCCAGGGCTAGGTGGCTGGTGTGCCCTTAGTGCCGGCTGCCAGCAAACAGGCTGAGAAGGGATCCCCGAGGGCGCCGGCCTCCTCCATCATTGCCACTCTGCGAGGGTGTCCACACAGTCTGCACTGCACACTCTTCCTTCACAAGAGGCCTTCCAAGGCCGACCACAGGACTCCCATACAGCCATGACCACCCCAAGAGACGCCCTCGGGCCTGGCAGCTCCATGCACAGGTCTATTTCGAGGTTGGCCTTGGGGAAGGGACTATCGGCTTTTCACTGAACCGGGTAACCAAACCTGAGTCAAGAAAAGATTTCAGGACAGTGGAAATATTTTATTGTCATTCAGGAAGAGAAGCAGAGTCCCTGGATTGCATTAAGATCTCCGGAACTCTGTAAGAATTACTCCCAGAGCCCATCCTTGTCAAGGTGCAGCAGTCATCAAGCAGCCTGGACACCGGATCTCTGTCCTGATCCTGCAGGGTCGTCCTGTCCCCACCCCATCTCTGCCTCCTCATCCACAAGATGGGATTAGCTGGTCACTACCTCTATGCCACAGAAAGGGGCTAGCAGATGGGGACACAGCCACACCCTGGGGAACCCTCGTTAAAAAACCCAGGGCTCTGTCCCTCTGCCTCCATCCTGCAGACACCAGAAGCAGCCCCCTGACTGAGGGACAAGGGGGCACACAAAGGAAGCTGAGCCCACCGTTCCCCTGCCCTCGCAGACCCAACGCAAAGCAGGCCCAAGCGACGGGACGAGTGAAGTTAAACTTGGTGATTCGATGACCCAGCACTCCACATATTTCACTACTGCTCTGAGACCTATTTTTTGACTGGATATGAGTGGATGGCTTTTTACTACCTAAGAATGAGCCAAAAGTGAATTGGTTTAAATTTTATCTAAAGTACAGCAAAGAGCAAGTCCCAGGGAGGAAGTCTGGAGGGGTCGTGCACGGAAAGCTGAGGTTGTGTTTTAATTTTATGCCATAGACTCTATGTTTTCAACACGGCGGGTGCCTATAAAACATACGGCAATCTCAGTAGCAGAAATGTATGTCTGTATCTTCTATGAGCACGTAAATAAATACACATTGTGAAAAACTGTCTTAGGAACACTGGCAGCCCGCGAGGAGGCCGTAAGCCCATAATACTGTTCTCAAATGACAGCATTGCCTAGTTTATTCCCCATTACCTTGAGAAAACATATTAAGATATTTTTCATATTGAAAACAGTTGATCTTTGTAAAAATCAGATCTTAAAGTCTGGCTTTTGAGATAAACGGATTTACATTGTTCCTCATGAGTGCTTCTTAGAGAAGGTATTGTTGATGATCATTTTAAAGCCCCCAGTCACAGATGCACATCCCGGAATACCTGCGACAAATGTTTGTGCCTTGCCCTAAATAGTTTTCTTAATAACCGGCACTCTTTAACAGTCATTGATTTTGCAGGTACCTTGGAGGTGCGTGGGTGGCACCAGGGGCTCACACACATAATTGGGTCTGCGTCTAGCCAATTCCACCGTGGAAGTGCTTATTCTACGGCTCTCCGGGGGCCACTTCCAGGGTCCACTCTGACATGCTTAAGTACTCTTTGCTTTGGGCCTCTCCACAAACTCTGATGATGTTGTCATAAAATCCCCCCTTGAGTGGCAGACAGAACTAGTTTATGGAGGAAAATCAACAAGTTGTAAGACCATGGGCGCTAAAGTACTTCGGGGAGCATGCAACATATTTCTACCCTCCGAGAGAGGCACGGCACTAATACCTTTCTGTGCAATGCCTCTATTGATCAAAACCAACTCTGAGATGTGAAGTGCTCCCCAGTGGCCTTCAATGTAATTTTCCTCCTGGCAGTGATGAGAGACAAAGAGAACTGAGAAGGTCGCATGGAAGTCTGGAAGGAAGCAAAAAAGGCTGGGCTAAAAACTCCCACGTCAGTCGCTGACAAGCATTTATTTACTGCTCTTATAGAATCCAGCACAACCCTCCTTGCTGGTGGGGAAGAAGTGACAGGATGTACTGTGAGCAATTAGACACTCCTCTCCTCCTCTCTCAAAGGGCCGCAGGCACTGGTGAGGGCATCCAGGGGAAAAGGTATTCAACACCAGCCTCTTGAAGTCAAATCGGGCAACGAAATATCTCTTTAAGAAAAGTGTGGAGGCCGGGCGCCGTGGCTCACGCCTATAATCCCAGCACTTTGGGAGGCCAAGGTGGGTGGAACACGATGTCAAGAGTTCAAGACCAGCCTGGCCAAGATGCTGAAACCCTATCTCTACTAAAAATACAAAAATTAGCTGGGCGTGGTTGCAAGCACCTGTAATCCCAGCTACTCGGGAGGCTGAAGCAGAGAATTGCTTGAACCTGGGAAGCGGAGGTTACAGTGAGCTGAGATGGCACCACTGCATTCCAGCCTGGGTGACAGAGCGAGACTCCATCTCAAACAAAAACAAAAACACACACACAAAAGAAAGAAGGAAGGAAGGAAGGAGGGAGGGAGGGAGGGAAAGAAAAAGAAAGAAAGAAAGAAAGAAAGAAAGAAAGAAAGAAAGAAAGAAAGAAAAGAAAAGAAAAGAAAAGAAAAGAAAGAAAAGAAAAGAAAAGAAAAGAAAGAAAGAGGGAGGGAGAGAGAGAGAGAGAGAGAAAGAAAGAAAGAAAGAAAAGAAAGAAAGAAAGAAAGAGGGAGGGAGAGAGAGAGAGAGAGAAAGAAAGAAAGAAAGAAAGAAAAAAGAAAGAAAGAAAGAAAGAAAGAAAGAAAGAAAGAAAGAAAAGAAAGAAAGAAAAGAAAAGAAAAGAAAGGAGAAAAGTGTGGAAAGAAAAACTGTGTCCTATCTCCTGGGCAAGACTTAGCTTCAGAAACCCTTGGAGCTCAGCAATCAATTCGCCCTGTTTCCCTGAAAGAAGTAGGAGGTGGGTTTGCTTGTGCCTGACCCGGGGTCAGGGTCCTGGAAGCTTTTCCGTATTGCGCTTCTCAGTCATTAATCCAGGCCCGAGGCACCTGTTCTCCTAGAGCGCCTGGAAAGTGAAGACTCAAAGATATTGTCATTACCTGCGGTCAGGCCTCAGCTCAAAGGCAGCACCAGGACGCTGGTCCAGTCAATGGCATGCCATGTAGTCATCACACACCCTAAGACCAGCAAATACTTCTTACATTGAATGATCAGGAATTTATTTATTTATTTATTTATTTATTTATTTATTTATTTAGAGATGGGGTCTCACTCTGTCATCCAGGCTGGAGTGGATTCACTGCATCCTTCAAGTGATTCTCCTGCCTCAGCCTCCCGAGTAGCTGAGATTACAGGCATGCACCACTACACCCGGCTAATTTTTTCTATTTTTAGTAGAGAGGGGTTTCACCGTGTTGGCCAGGCTGGTGTCGAACTCCTGACCTCAGGTGATCCACACGCCTCGTTCTCCCAAAGTGCTGGGGTTACAGGTGTGAGCCACCGCGTCCAGCCCAGGAATTTATTTTAACATTCAAAAGAGTTTGTTTCTTTAAAAATTATTAACATAAAGAACTACTCCAGGAAGTCAAAATTGTCTAACTTGTCAAAAAGTTATTAGAAATATATCAGTATCTCCCAATGAAAAAGGTAATTCTGAAAGTCAGTCTCATTTTAATTCCATAAATATTGACCTCCTTTGACCTCAGTTTCCTCATACATAAAATAAACTGTCTTGATTCTCTTCCAGTTCTGGGATTCCAAGTGTCAACATGGTATCTGGAAGCGTATGGAGTAAATCCCAAAGGAACCAGAGTTGCAGCCTCACCGTGAGGCTGTGAGAACATGCGTCTTCTGGTTTCCTGCCAGGGGAGGAGGCGAACCCCAGGAAGTGAATGGACCCCATGGGGGAGGAGGCAAACCCGGGGAAGTGAATGGACCCCATGGGGGAGGAAGCAAACCCGGGGAAGTGAATGGACCCCATAGGGGAGGAGGTGAACCCAGGGAAGTGCCTGGACCCCACGGGGGAGGAGGCGAACCTGGGGAAGTGAATGGACCCCACCGGGGAGGAGGCGAACCCGGGGAAGTGAATGGACCCCACCAGGGAGGAGGCGAACCCGGGGAAGTGAATGGACCCCACCGGGGAGGAGGTGAACCCGGGGAAGTGAATGGACCCCATAGGGAGGAGGCGAACCCGGGGAAGTGCATGGACCCCACGGGGGAGAAGGCGAACCCGGGGAAGTGAATGGACCCCACCGGGGAAGAGGCGAACCCGGGGAAGTGAATGGACCCCACGGGGGAGGAGGCGAAATGGGGGAAGTGAATGGACCCCACGGGGGAGGAGGCGAAATGGGGGAAGTGAATGGACCCCACGGGGGAGGAGGCAAACCGGGGGAAGTGAATGGACCCCACGGGGGAGGAGGCAAACCCAGGGAAGTGAATGGACCCCACCAGGGAGGAGGTGAACCCGGGAAAGAGAATGGACCCCACCGGGGAGGAGGTGAATCCGGGGAAGAGAATGGACGCCACCAGGGAGGAGGTGAACCCGGGAAAGAGAATGGACCCCACCAGGGAGGAGGTGAATCCGGGGAAGAGAATGGACCCCAAGGAACAGGGAGAGAGAATTCACCTTTTTATTCTGAAAGCCGAGAGCAGCCGCTCATGCCTTTGAAACCAATCTCCTCTGATGATTTTGGAACTAGGCAGGAAGTCTCTTGGGCTGAGGAGGGCGTTGACCTACAGATGGTCTCCACCACCCCGAGGCTGGAGGAAACTGGGAGGGCTTGGGGTTCTTGATTGTTGTAGACTGTTAGCCATTATGAAAAGGGTTCATGAGGGGGATCCATATCACGCGTGCTTCCTGCGCGCTGGCTCCGCACACAGCTGGGAGCAGACCCGAGACCAGCTCACGGGAGCCGTGCTTGGTTGGACATGCACGCCTGTCCCATCGCCTCCATTCTTGGGGAGAACACCCAGGCCTGTGCCAGCTATGATGGTGGTTGGGTGGCGGGAGACAACCGGGAGTCACTGGAGCCCTGTTTCTGTGTTTGCCACAATCTAGTGACCCCATTTCCTTATATGAATGGTTTCACCTCCAAGAGCATATAAGGTCTCATCCACTTGCAGAATTGTTGTAGAGAGAATAATAAATGATTTTTTTTTTTTTTTTGAGACGGAGTTTTGCTCTTGTCATCCAGGCTTGGAGTACAATGGCAAGATCTCGATTCACTGCAAATTCTGCCTCCTGGGTTCAATTGATTATCTTGCCTCAGCCTCCCGAGTAGCTGAGATTACAAGGGTCTGCCACCACGCCCAGCTAATTTTTGTATTTTTAGTAGAGATGGGGTTTCACCATGTTGGCAAGGCTGGTCTCGAACTCCTGACCTCAGGTGATCCACCCGCCTCAGCCTCCCAAAGTGCTGGGATTACAGGCGTGAGCCACCGCACCTAGCCTGAATGATATTTTAATCTTGCCTACTGCCTCCCTGGAAGCACCCTTCTAAAATAATTTCCAAGATGCTGAGATAAAGTAGGCACAATGATCTCATTTTACAACTAAGAAAAGCAGACTAGGTGAGCATTTTCTAGATTATAAAGTAACCCAGTAGGGAGGGCAGAAATTATCTGTCAATTTAACCGGTACTGAGCTCCTTTGAAAAATTTGATAATAAAATAAGGGGGAAATACAATTTATGCTTAAGATAATAAAAATGACACACTCAGGGCCCGTTGTATATGGTCCTAAATGAGGCGTGGTGACTGCATTGATTTTCCGAGTCAGCCTCTTCACTGAGAACCAAAGCATCTAAGGGAACTCTGTCCCCGGGAAGGTGCCTGCGTGCCATCTTCATGCTGAGTGTCAGATTCACAAGTTGCCGGCCCCGGAGCGAGGCGGAAGCAGGAGAGACATAGATTTAAGGGGTTAAAAACAAGAGAAGTACAGGCGACTGAGGAGCACTTGAATGGAAGGGGTGCCATGTAGTGCAGGAAGGTTGGTGGCAGCTGGGAGCAGAGAAGCACGGCCTGGAGGTGCCTCCTTAAATCCCCTTCTCCAGGGCCTGCCCCTCTAGACAGAACCTGGCACAGGGTCCTCCAGATGATGTCAGGAAAGCCAAATCCTGCTGGTGAGGAGCTGGTGAAAGGGGAGACTGTGCAGCTACCTGGACAGTCTCCTCCTGTCCAGAGCTCCCCCTGGCAGCTCAGGACTGGGAAGGAGGGAGGGGGTGGGGAGCAAACCCCTCAAGAAGCTCCTCCCCCAGCAGGGCTTTTGACTGCTACAGGAGGGGCTGGAGTCAGAGTGGCAGGTGCTCCCTAGGGGTCCGGAAGAGCCAGGGTTCTCTGGTCCATCCCCACATCTCACCACAGGATGTACAGGTGGTGGCCTTGCCCCCACCTTAGTGTCTGCTGCACAGACCTGCTGACCTTCCTGGAATATGAGGCCACAGTCAGATGCCTGCTGCCGCCTCAGGAAGACAGCACTGGGGGCTGCCGGCACCGGGGCAGGAGGGCGGTGGATTCTCTGACAGAGCACCACACCCCGGCACACAGGACAAGCCCAGCCACACAGGCTGAAACCCCACGGTGGGACCGTTTCCCTGGGAGCCTCCTTGAAGCTGGCACAGGTCTTCCTGGGCCCTGCTCAGTAGGCCAGGAGGACGCCAGCTGGCTGGGCTGCTGCGCAGCTGGAGAGGGCTCAGGTCCACCAGGGCTCCAGAGGTCCCCTGGTGGGGGCTGGGCTGCAGGCAGGGCCCACCGCTGCAGCTCCGCCCGCCTCTCCCTCTCAGCCGCCCGTTCCCCAGCAAAGGCTGGCTCCTGAGATCCCAGAGCACCTCGTTGAACTCCACTATAAATGGAGATAATTTTCATATAAACAGCAAATCATTTCTGAGTCCTCCTAAATTTTTCATAGGTAGTGATTTCAGAGTTGACAAGCTGCAGAGAATTAATTTTCCACCCATTTTTAACATCCTGAATTTCCCTTTGCAAGAACAAAGGGTTGTAAAACGCTCAGACCAGAGAACCAGAGCATGGCTTCCTCCCCAAGAAGGGGTCTCAGTACTGAGAGGCAGCTCCACCTTTTAACAGGACTCAGCCCTATACTGAGAATTTGCCTCATCATGGGACTCCACCCCTGCAACCTGAACCCACTCTGTTACCTGAACCCACCCCTCTAATGGGACCCCACCCCCGTAATTGGTCTCTGTCCTCCATCCCCAGCCAGAGTCCAGATTTTCTCTGTGGGTTCTGTCTGACCAGCAGATCTGTTTGACCAGCAAGAGAATCTGGTGTCACCGCTAGAGAGAATGGCCTGGGGAGGTGGTGGGACATTTTCAGCAGCGTGATCCAGGGCCTGGGGCACTCTGCTTCTCTGATGAAGGCAGGCTTCCCACAAAGAGGCCACCTCCAGGTTGGAAATGCAGGAAGTGCTGCACCCAGCACAGTGAGCTTTGGGATCCGAGGGTAACAGGAGTGGAGATGACGGCACCAGCAACCTGGTTGGCAGCAGAAGGCAGCGAGGAGAGCCCAGTCCCTGCCTCACCTGGTGCGGCACGCCTGCATGGAGGCATGCCTGCAGGGTGGCACATCAGGGCCTATGGGGAAAACCAGCTTCAATGCTCTGTCCCTCCAAGAGAGCTACTCCCAAGTCACCTGGGCACTGCAGCCCACTCCAGGGGCAGGCTTGTCCCGCTGGATTCAGAGGAAGCTGACACCCAAGCACCAGCTCTGCCCAGGGAGGGAGCCACAGAGCCAGCTCCCTGCCCACCTCTGGCCTCAATACACGTGTGTTTAAGGAGTAAATGAATGAGCTGATGGTGAATCCCATGCAATTCACAAATTATGCTCCAAGTTCTCATCTTTATCCAAAAGTAGGGATGTTAAAAGCAAAAGAGACATATTAAACCAGACAATTTCTATAAGAAAAGAAATGACAATTCCAAGCACTCTTGTGTCAGGTACGTAGTGAGCCAAGTAGGACTTTACCCCAACCTTGGACCAAGAAAAGAAGAGGTGGCTTAGATGGAGGAGGAGGAGAGGGTGGAGGCTGGGACAGAGACAGAAACGAAGACAGGGATTGAGACAGAGGTGCAGATAGGAAGTGGGGAGGAAGGCAGTAGAGATTCATGTGAACTTGTAGCCATCATTTAAAACATTTTCCTGAAACTTTTTTTCAAAGCATAAATCCATGTCACAGTACCAGGCTGAGTTATTTAAGCAACGCCCACCTTTCAAGGCAGTGCAAGAATTACAGCTGCCGACAGACGGAGCGCTTCAGTCTGCCGCTCTGTCAAGCTCTCCAGGTGCTAGAGCCAAGCACCCAGCAGTGGGTGTCCCTCCAAATGGGGTGTCACGAAAGTCACAGCTGGGCTCAAGACTGCTGTTACTCTGGGTGCTTGAGCTGGACCAGGGCCTCTGGTGCCCATCCGAGACACCAATGCTGCACACACAGATACCCGTGCACACACACAGAGACGCATGCACACACAGACACGTGCACACACACAGCCATGTGCACACACACAGAGACGCATGCACACACAGACACGTGCACACACACAGACATGTGCACACACACAGACACGACAGACACATGCACACACAGACACGTACACAGAGACATGCACACACAGACACGTGTACACACATAGACACATGGACACACACAGACATGTGTACACACATAGAGACACATGGACACACACAGACATGTGCACATACACAGACATATGCACACACAAGCACACATTATGAAGAGACACACACGTACACTACACACACACAGGCACACACATGCCCACACAGACACAAAGCACAGCTTGTGCCTGATGATGGCTTTTCGGCCACCTGTCACAGCGGATAAAGGCACTGCTCACAAACTCACTACTGAGGTCTGCTGCTCTGTGCCCTCCGTGTACCAGAAAAGAATGGAAGAAAAGCTGACACATGTACGTAAATGTGAACAAGCAAAATGTCTGTATTGTGACTTTTTCTAAAGGTGACATCAAAACAAGTTGCCTCTACGATGAGAACTGTGTGTGCCCTGCACTGCTCCTCCCAGCACAGGGCCATTGCAGTGCCCCGAAGTGCAGCATGCCCATCTGCAGTGGTAAGTCCCCTTGGCTACCACACTGTCCCCCCTCTTATGGGCGTTAACATGCCCAGCACATGTCAGAGGGCAGCGTGTGTGCTGGGACCCCCATCTGGACAGCTCCTCAAAGAGGCAGCCAAACACCCTCTTCCGAGTCCGGCACAGAGCAGTAGGCTCTGTGCAGATGTCAGCTAAGGTCACAGCAGGAGGCTGAAGGGGAGGCTCCTGGCACGTGACTCTGGATCGATGGCCCCCATGTCTCCCCGACCTCTGACTGCTCTAGATCCACAATCCAGCTTCTTTCTGTCTTGATCTCGCATGACGCTCGCACTGCACACAGGAGCCGTCAGCCCCCAGAGTCCCTGCTGTAGTTTCGAGTTTGTTTCCACTTTATTTTTTCTCTAGAAATGGACCCTGGCATGTTGCCATTTAGGTGGAAGCAGCCTCCACGCTCCGGGACAGTCACACAGGCTCTCCCTCCCTTTACTCCCAGGGCTTTCTCAGCAGTGGGGGGAGCCTGCCCACTGGGCATCAGCCAAGGTCCCACCTGTGCCCCCTGAGGACCCTGCCTCCCTGCTGAGCGCTCTGCAAGAGGCACCATGAGAGGCCCCGAGCCTTTGCCCAGCGAGGTTGCCAGCTTTACCTTTACTAGAATTGCAGGTTTAGCACAAGACAGTGACAGAGGTGACTCTGCCAGGTGCTTGGAGGGGATTTTCCCAGGAAACAAGGAAGCCGACTAGCATGGGGCCCTGGACGTACTAGCGTGGGGCCCTGGACGTACTTTTGAAACAAGACGAGGCAGGTTTGTATCTGAATGTCTCTTGTTCCTCTCAGCTGAGCTGTGATAAATGGGGTAACGAGTATCTCATGCCCTGAGTGGTCTTCAAACAGCTTGAAAGGTCTACCACATGGTGGGATGTGCTTCCAAGTCTCACCAAAAAAGGTGAGGCCCCCCAGCCATGCAGGTCAGGAGACATACCTCTCAAGGACATGCACCTGTCTGTCTGTCTGTCCTCAGGGCCCGGGAAGAGGCACAGGCCCTAACTTGAAAATTGGGTGTGGAGACCGTCATGCCTCTCCCAGACCTGAGGTCTCCCCAGCACCTGGGAGACACCTGGTCTCGCCTGTGGGTTCCCAGCAAGCGCTGAGTCCAGGGCCATCGCTCGCCCTGCCCCAGGTGTCTCCGGGATCCCTCGGGACCTTCTCCCCAGGCATCTGCCCGTTCTATGCGCTCCAGGATGAAGATCTGGCTTTCTGCACTTGATGAGCCTCTCTTTGATCAAGTTAAACAACAGAATCAACAGATGGGACTCCACTGTACACTCCGCAGAGCTGCAAATGAATTGTTTAATGAGAAGCAAAGCGGTTCCAGCAGAACCCCGCTCACTACTCGTGTGTGCTCATCAGCGCTCGTTCCATCCCTCAGGGACAAGCTCCTACGTGTCATCACGGAGGGTTCCGTCTCATGACGGCACCAGCCCAGCCTCCAGCCCCTCCGACAGCAGGGGAGGCTGAGCCCACATTGGCACCATGCTGGTGGAAGCCGGGGCTTCTGTGAACACACCTGCCCGGCTCTCTCCACGGGCTGCAGATCGGGCTTCCTGGATCAGGAGGTGAGCAGCACTCCCTGCCCACCCCCGCAAACTAACAGGAGCCGGCCAAGACAGAGCAGCGGGGGCAGCCCCCACGCAGCCACGTGGGCAGCACCTGTGTGTTTCCCAGGTCACAGCGAGAGGCCAGGCCACGCCCAAGTCAGGACCATGGGGCTTCTCGGCTTGAGTTATACATACAGAAACACCAAAACTCAGCACCATTCAGCTGCCTTTTAAACTTTTCTTTCAATCCAAGAATGCCCTAAATAGAAGTAGGAAGAACGTGTCCCACAGGGCACCACATCCCACGTGAGGCTGGTCTGCAGAACACAGCCTTGCCCTCCCTCAGTGATCACCAGAGTAGCCCTCGGTCCACCCTTGGGCACCACCTTTTCCAACCTGGACAGCAGCCAGGGGGACTGAGCCAGCCCAGCCGTGTGACCCTGCAAAGTTCAGACAAAGCCATTCCTACTGACACGACCACCATGGAGGGCTGGCAGGGAGGGGCTTCCACTAATGCCTTCTGGCCCTTGTGCTTTTGTTTTGGGGTCAATGAAAACATTGCTCTCCAGAGCCAAGAAGTGGAGGCTTAAACTTAAACTACACTTCACCATGACAGAAGCAGCTGCATGCGTTGCTGACGGTTTTGTCCCCTTGCAAATAGTGAGGGGTAGTAGGCTCTGTGAAGTTAAGGCCCAGGCACCTCTGAGTCCCCACACCCACTTCTGGGTGGAGAGAAGTGGCCACGGGCAGGTCTGGAGTCCTGGAATTCTCCATTCTGCTGCTGGTGACAGCAGTTGACTTCAAGACAAAGAGCTGGCAACGATTTCTTCATGTTTTAGTTAAAAATATGTGCCAAGCATTGCCCTGCTCTGAGCATGGCCTGAGACCTGAGGGAGGTCGGGAGAAAGACAGACATGGTCTTCCTGGTCTGGCAGGCAGGTAGTGACCAGCCTGCTCTACAGGGGACTCCAGCACACAGCTCAGAGGGGAGAGAGGCTCGGGGATGGTGACATTGAAGTGAGACCCCAAGGATGGGTAGGGATGGGATAAAGAAGAATCTATATGATATGGGAATGGCAGATAGGGATGCAAAGTCCCAGAGCGAAGACCACAGTGGCGTGGCTCACAGGCAGGGGCAAGTGACAGAAGACAGGCAACGCAGGAGCGAGGCCAGCTCAGGCCCAGCCGTGAGGACAGCTACCACTGGGCATTGCAGGGAGCTCTGCAAAGTACAAACTCTGAGGACACCAATGTATTGCATTGCTATGTCATATACAACATATATAGGATATCACATACTGTTTCATTAACATAATAAAAATGATGACATTTTATTTTTACGTTCACATTTATTTTTGGCTACTATCCACTGCTAATATTGTTTCACATTAACATTTATTTTAGGCCACTATCTACTGCTGATACTATTTTGTAGAAGAAAGAGAATTTCAAGAGGGGGCCTGTATTATTCCTAGGTGTATTTTGACAATGTTAACATTAAGTGTTGGAGCCATAACGTTAAAATATTGTATTTAACACATTCGTTATCTTAGCACACGCATTCAGAACTTCATATTTTAAAACCTCAAAATACCTTTTAATATAACCTTCAGTTCTATATGGAAGATAAATGCATGATTAAGTATATTCACATTCTAAATTACATCATTAAATTTTATCAAATAAGAACGTTTTTGTAAAAAAAAAAAAAGGGATTCAGTATTAAAGTGATTATAATATAAAAGGGAGACGTGTGAATCCCCACGCTTCCCATCGCTGACTGCATCCTATTATTAGCGACGCCTATTACCTTGAAGGGAAGTCGGGTCCCTGGTGTCTGGGTTTGATGCTGCTATTCAGGAGAAGCCCCCGCTGGCTCCATTCTCATGACCGGGGAGTTTTAAGGCGCAGGCAGGGAAGGGCACAACCCCTGCCGCTGCCCACCACGGACCATAACCCCCGAGTCCAGGCCTCCCCGCTGCTCCCTGGTCTGCGTGGTTGAAGCACAGCCTCCAGTTCTCCAGCCAGAGCTGGGATCTCCCCACAGTGGAGCCAAGGCCTGGAGCCTGAGGGCCACTGGGGCCAGAAAGAGGAGAGTGGGGCCAAGCTCAGCTAAGGTCCACCTCTCGCCCTTCACCTGGCCTGGGAGGATGGAAATCAGGCTAGGATGGGACAGTGCCACCAGCAACACCGGGGGCCGCGGGGTGTCTGTGCTCAGCACAGAGGCTGAGGTCTGCGATTGGGCGGGCCTGGGCACCGCACACAGCTCAGCTACTTCCTAGCCACAAAGTCGGGGGAGCATCACTTACCTTCTGAGATTAAATTTCTCCATCAAGTGAATGGGAAAAGTAATACCATATGGAAGATTCTGGCTATGGACAGAGACGCTAAACATTCAGTGCCATGCACAGGTGTGCCCATGGCAGGGCTCATGGAAGTAGATTCTAACAATTGTTTGGACAAGAGCCTGCTGAGCCAGCCTCATCTGCTGCCAGTGTCTGCCTGTGGCCAAGGAAGCAGGGAAGACCCTGGCCCGGAGGAGACCTGCAGTGGACCAGGTGGGCCAGGAGCAGGGAGAGGCCCTCTGTGTCCCCCCTCACCTCCTGAGCAAACTCAGCTCCTCTGGGTCATATCTTTGCATACCTTTGCAAAATGCACTTGTTCATCCAGCGGGGCGTTCCAAAAACTCGTGGTAGCCACTATTCTATTCTGAATATTTTAAGGGAAACCTTTGCAAACCTTCTCTGCAAATACATTAGGAACAACCATCCATCCCTCCCAAGGCAGCACTGCTCGTGTTAAGATGCAGCTTCGAATCACCGCAAAGAAATCAAAACCAATCTGAACAGCAATGTATCTGTGTGTGTGTACATAGCACTGTGTGCATGTGTGTCTTTGTGTACACAGCCTCTGTGTGTGTGCATGCATATGTGTGCACATAGCATGTGTGTGTGCATGGATGTGTGTGTGTGCACACAGGATGTGTGTGTGTATGAGCATGTGTGTGCACGTGCATATCAAATATTCAGGTCTCTTTAGAAGCCTTGAGTCCGCCGTGTGAGTAGGCATGGGAGAAAGACCTGAAGAATGTTCTCTTGCCTCCGTAAAAATGCATTTTGCATTGTCTCTGTGCGAAAGGGAGGAAAATGCACATTAAAGTTACACCAAAGACTGGGAGGTCCTCAGGGCATGGCCGCGGTCTTTGTGCCCCTGTGCGTAGCTGGGGAGCCAGCACTGGGAGGGCATCAGTAAGCAACTAATTTAAAAGAAATAAACATTTATTTAAAACATCCTCTTTGATAGAAATCAGGATTTGTGATAAACCCATCCTAATCTGACCCATCTGCATGATTTAAATGAGTAGATACTTAGAAGGGCACCTGCCCTTGCACAAAAGTGCACTAATGCTTCTTGGAACTCTGCATGACCAAAACAAAAGGTAACTTCAGAAGAACTGTATGGATCCCTCTGCCATGTGGTTATGGTAGCCTGTGACTTATATACACCCTGCTTTAGCATTTGCAGGCCTATTAGTCTTCAAAAAGCTCATATCAAATCGGTTCTGACTTTTTGCAGACTAATCTATGTGAAAATGCAGTCCTCACCTAACTGATTTATTTTCACATTTAGAAGTAATAAAATTAATAGTGCAGTTCTCATCTCAGTTGATAAAATTAACTTTTTTTTCTAACTAACTTCTTTCAGTTATTTTCTTTATTTCTAAAGGGAAGTTATTCCAGTCATTTGATACAAATGGCTTTAATTAGTTTAAGGCAAACATAACCTTTAATGAATCCAGGCTTGGGATTGCTGGTTGTGCGCTAAAGGATAAAAACAGTGCAGTGCTTATGGCATTGATTTGTAATGTCAGGCTGCACAATCCAATTTGGGTCGGCATCAAAGCAAACCACCCATCACTTGAAAGAATAATTCCTCTGCCAAGGCCAGCCCCGAATACACACAAAATGCATTTTTATGACAAGGGCAGGCACATCTTTCAAACGATGGGGAGGGGGAGACTCACCATAACTATGTTCTATTTGGCACTACCCACCATAGGGGCTTCTCTGACTTAGAGCATAGCAGACATTTTCTAAGGAACTTGCATTTTTAATGACTATTTCTTTGTTTTTGCTTTTAATTAAATTAAAACATTTAAAATAATCAATCCTATACTTATAACGAAGCAACTGATACAAAGAGACCCTTTGTTGGGGAATACTCAACTGAAGGTTCTCGTCTGAGATTTACCTTTTCCCAGTTCTGTTGAGCTACCCATCAATGGATCAGCCTTTGTCAACCAGAATCAGAATTTCTGGTCCATCCACCAGAACTTGTATTTGCAGGTCTGACCTTGGGCTTCTCTCGTATTTCAGTGGCCCCTCACCCTCTGTAGGATATAATCTAATCCCAGTTCTTCTTCCTAAATATCTCATTTTTCAGGAATACTCTACTACCTAAGACCGCTCCCAGAACAAGCTCAGAATACAGTTTTATGCACCCGCTCTCTCTAGAATACCCTACACCCATGCCTCGCCAATGACTCCCCCTTCATCTGAGCTCAGGGCCCAGACTCTCTGGACACTGTCCACACTCCCATGGTGGGGAGGGGGGACCCTTGTTCTGTCTTCTACTCTGTGCATTGCTCTTCTTCTTACACGTGATGCTAACATTACGGCACATGTGCCTGCCTCCGTCTTGGGAGACAGGCTCCTTGGAGGTGGGCATTGCATCTTGAGCATCATGTCTGCCACGCATTTGCAAAGGCATTGATAGCAGTGGGACTCAACTCACCTCCTCTGACTGCTCACTTCCCCATCTCAGTGACCAGCCCTTGTTTCCGCAGGGCCAAGCTTGGGGGTTGCCCTAGAACCCACCCCACTTTCTGTCTCTGTGTCTCCACCTGCAAGTGTCTATTTCTTGGAAGCTGCTCTCCCCTTTGCCCAACAAAGCCCTTCTCTTCTCAGTAGAGCACTCCAATACCCCCTTGCCTTGCGAAGCCCACACTTGGAGTGTGCACTAAGCAGTGACTTCCTTGTCCTTCCGTGTTTCCAAAAACGGGACCCATATTTCTATTCTAGCATATCACATTTAAATGACCCGTTTCTTATCCGCGAGCTCTCTGAAAACAGAAGTCATGTCTTTTAATCTTTAAATCTACTTTAAATCAACTGTGTGATTGACACAAAATAGACGTTTAATAAATATTGGATGGCTGACTAAATGTATACACAAATGAGGGAACAACTATCCGCTGGAGGAGATAAATGGGCTTGTCAATCTGCCCTTCCCACGCACAGAGCAATCAAACAAAAGAGAAACAAATCAGCAAATAAATTTGAAACTGCCCTGACCTAGCTGAGCTGCAACTACAAAACTGCCCCCAAGAGAGGATGCTGGGGCCAGTTTGTTCTCCTGGAGAGCTTTCATGACAGGCCAGTGCAGCTGGCACCTACTCGGCACTCCATCCTGCTGCCCTGGGAGGACTTGGTGTTAACAGACAGAAAGAAAAGTATCCTCTGCAGACGGGAGGGCTCCATGCGCCCTCACTCAGCGGCTGGGCCGGGTACTGCTCCCATGCTGCTGAGCCTGTGCCTGATGGAAGGGGTAGATTTGGAGCTGAGTCGCACAGAGGCTCTGCATCCTGGGTGACACTTTCTCTGCAGAAAGGCAGCCTCTCCTTGGCTTGGTCCCCAGCACACTTCCTAAGTGACAGCCGGGCAGGGCTGGGCCCTTTCCCTGACTCTGGTGCAATTAGAGCTGGGAGCACACTGCTGCTGAAAGAAGATGGAGGGCTTGGCTGTCCCAGCAGTTAATTGGCTGTGTTATTTATGTGCTTTGAATGCTTGTGAAGTTCCCTGCCTGTTTCTGATACAATTAGTCTCATTGATGGCGAGGTTTATGAATGGAAATAGCCGGTACTGAAGTGCCGCCTGACACAAGAGAACACAGTAAAAACGGGCATGCGCTCTTCGTTTCCATGCAAACACCTAGAAAACAGGCTTCCGAGTTTTTACAGGGAGATGAAAGATTCATCTTGCCCACACAATTACTCCATCCACACTGGAACTGTATAGACCACAGTCTGAGAGAAATGAACTTCTAAAACAAAAGGCCAATGTTTACAAAAGCAGTTTTATTTTGGGCAGCCTCTGATCTCTCATTAGTATAGCAGAAAGAAATCCTAATTTATACATTTCCATTACTCCTACATTCAACAATGGGCACACAATTAGCATTAATTCAGGACAATTATTATGGAAAATTTAAAGATATTTCGCACAAATTCTTCAGTAATATTGACGTGGGATTTTTTCGCATGTGTAAATTGTGTCTACACGTGGGCCATGACTTTGCACTTTTCTTTTAAAACCAACTTAATTTTGAATAGACCATATATTCACTATATTCACATGATCCAAATTTCAAAAGGTACAGATGGATATAATGTGAAATGTCTGCCTCCGCTCCTAAATCTGGGCACACAACTGTCGCGGAAAGTAATAAATGTCACCACTTTCTTATGCGAGTTTTGTTAGTTATTTTATGCATTTTCAGACAAATGTGACTATATATCCTTTCTATCCCTTTTTCTGTACACAAATGAACCATAGTATATACTTTCTTTGCACCTTTAAAAAATCTAGTAATATATCTTTGAGATACAGGCAAATAAAGCAGCATCCTAATTTTTAATGGCTCACAATATTTACTGTGTGGATAGACTAGCATTCATTAAACCCACCCCATAGGAACAGACATGTAGGTTTTTCTAGAAGTTACAGAGTTTTGTAAAAGAAAGTCTGCTTAGATTTGCCATTTATTATTTATTTTCCCTTTTTTATTTTTATAAATTTGTAGGGCACAAGTGCAATTTTATGACATGCATAGATAGGGTAATTGTCAAGTCAGGGCTGTTAGTGTATCCGTCACCCAAATAACACACAGCGTGCCCATTACATAACTTCCCATTATCCATCCCGCCCCCACTGCCTCACCTCCAAGTCCCCACTGTCCACCATCCCCCTCTCTATGTCCATGTGTACACATCATTTAGCTTCCACTGTGAGTGAGAACATGTGGTATTTGACTCGCAGTGTCTGGCTCATTTTACTTAAGTTGATGACCTCCAGTTCCATCAATGTTGCTATGAAAGACATGATTTTATTATTTTTTATGGCTGAATAGTATTCCATATTATATATATATATATATATACGACATTTCCTTTATCCTATCTTCCACTAATGGACACAGGTTGATTCCGTATCTTTGCTACTGTGAGTAGTGCTGTGATAAATACAGGAGTGCAGGTATCTTTTTGGTATATTGATTTCATTTCCTTTGAGTAAATGTCCAGCAGTGGGATTGCTGGATGGCACGGTAGTTCTCTTTTTAGTTCTTTGAGAAATCTCCATGCTGATTTCCATAGAGGTTGTACCAATTTACATTTCCACCAACAGCATACAAGAGTTCCTTTTTTCCGAATCCTCACCAACATCTGCTATTTTTTTATCTTTTTAACAATAGCCACTCTGAAACAAGAACAAACTAAACCTAAGGCTAGAAGAAGAAAAGGAATAACAAAGATCAAAGAAGAACTACATTAAATTCAAACAAAAAAAAAATGCAAAAGACCAATGAAACAAAAACCTGGTTATTTGAAAAAATAAACAAAATTAATAGATCATTAGCTCAATTAACCAAGAAAAGAAGAGAGAAGATCCAAATAAGTTTAAAAATGAAGCTGGAGGCATTACAGCTGACACCACAGAAATAAAAAAGATCATTTGAGACCCCTATAAACATCTCTATATGCACCAACTAGAAAACCTACAGGAAATGGACAAATTTCTGGAAACATACAATCCTCTTAGAATCAATCAGGAGGAAATAGAAGTCTTGAGCACACCAAAAAACAAGCAGTGAGATAGACTGAGTGATTTTAAAATTGCCACACAAAGAAAGCCCAGGACTGGATGGATTCACAGCTGCATTCTACTAGACATTCAAAGAAGCATTGGTACCGATCCTACTGAAGCAGTTCCAGAAGATTAAGAAACAAGGAGGCTCCCTAAATCATTCTATGAAGCTAGTATCACCCTTTTACCAAAAAAGGAAAGGACACAACAAAAAAAGAAAACTACAGACCAATTTCTCTGATGAATATAGATGCAAAAATCCATAACAAAACACTAGCTAACCAATCCAACCGCACATCAAAAATATAATTCCTCATGATCAAGTGGGTTTCATCTCAGGGATGCAGGGTTGGTTTAACACAAGCAAGTCATTTCAATAGATGCAGAAAAAAGTATTCAACAAAATCCAGCACCTCTTTATGATAAAAACTCTCAACAAACTAGGCATAGAAGGGACCTACTTCAAAGTAATAAAAGCCATATGTGACAGACCCACAGCCAATATCATACCGAATGGGGAAAGGCTGGAAGTATTCTCCCTAAGAACAAGAACAACACAAGGATGCCTAGTTTTGCCACTCTTACCCAACAAAGTTCTGGAAGTACTAACCAGAGCAATTAAACCCGAGAAAGAAATAAAGGGCATCCAAATTGGAAAAGAGGAAGTTAAACTATCACTGTTTGCAGATGATATGATCGTGTACCTAGAAAATTCTAAAGACTCCGCCAAAAGACCCTTAGATTTGATAAATGAATTCAGTAAAGTCTCAGGTTACAAAATCAATGTACATAAATCAGTAGCACTGCTAGATACCAACAAAGACCATGCTGAGAATAAAATAAAAACTCAGTCTTTTTCGCAACAGCTGCAAAACAAAACAAACAAACAAACAAAAAACCCTAGGAATATAGTTCATCCGGGAGCTGAAAAATCTCTACAAGGGAGAACTACAAAACACTGCTGAAAGAAATCACAGAGGACTCAAACTAATGAAAACACATCCTATGCTCATGGGTTGGAAGAATCAATATTATGAAAATGACCATACTGCCAAAAGCAATCTACAGATTCAATGCAGTTACCATCAAAATACCAACATCATTTGTCACAGAATTACAAAAAACAATTCTAAAATTCATATGGAACCAAAAAAGAGCCCAAATACCCAAAGCAATCCTAAGCAAAACAAACAAATCTAGAGGCACCACATTACTGGACCTCAAATTATGCTATAATACAAGACTATAGATACCGAAACAGCATGGTACTGGTAAAAGTAGGCACAAAGACCAATGGAACAGAATAGACAACTCAGAAATAAAGCCAAATACATATAGCCAACTGATCTTTAACAAAGCATAAATTGCAAAGGTGCTGGGAAGACTGGCAAGCCACATGTAGAAGAATGAAACTGAATCCCATTTCTCACCACACACAAAAATCAACTCAAGATGGATCACAGACTTAAATATAAGACCTGAAACTATAAAACTTCTAGAAGACAACATTGGAAAAACTTTTCTAGACACTGACCTAGGCAAAGAATTCCTGACTAAGACCCTAAAAGCAAATGCAACAAAACCAGAAATAAATAAATGTGAACTTGTTAAACTAAAAAGGCTTCTGCACAGCAAAAGAAATAATCAGCAGAGTAAACCAACAACCCACAGAATGGGAGAAAATATTTGCAAACTATGTATCCAACAAAGGACTAGTATCCAGAATCTATGAGGAACTCAAACCACCAGGAAAAAAACAAACAATTCCATTAAAAGGTGGGCAAAAAACATGAACAGACATTTCTCAAAAGAAGATATACAAATGGACAACAAACATGAAAAAATGCTTAACATCATTGATCATCTGCAAACTACAAATTAAAACCACAATGAGATACCACCTTACTCCTGCAAGAACGGCCTTTATTAAAAAGTCAGAAAATGATAGATAAACCCCCAGAAGGGGAGTGGCTGGATCTAGGATACACACCTTTGAGATTCTGATAATATTGATAATATTGCCACATAGGCCATCTCGCGCACTGTGCTGATTAATAGCCACACCTCCAACCCCCAGCGGTGTGCCTGGCTTCCAGCACTCCGGCCACACCACGTGGCATGGAGCTTTGACCCATGCCGAAGCAGTGGGGATGCATGTCTTAATAAAGGTTCGCTTTGCTTTTGGTTGCTCCATTCAACAAACATTGGGAAGCTACCATTTGCCAGGCACTGTTCTTGGCGGTGCAGAGTGAGTGAGGGAACAAACAGATGTAATTCACTGCCCCGTGGAACTTACACACTGATGAAGGGAGACAGATGATGTCCCCGCCATTGCCTTCAGCACCTTTCCAGGGATTAAAAAAGGCACCCGAATTCCTCTTCTGGAAGCTGCCTATTTATGCCTAGTCCTTTTGGACTGTGGGTTTGTTTGGGTTATAGAATTAGAGGGCCCTTTTGTCTAAGATAAGGTTTGTGACATGCTGTTCTCCTTTTGACTTTGCTTGTGATCACAGTTTCCACGCCTCAAATTTTTATTGTTAGGTTGTCAAATTTTCCATTATTTTCTATTGGAGCGTCCAGCTTTTCTGTTATATTGAGAAATTTCTTCACTCCAAAATTACTTGCTAATTCTCTCATGATTTCCTCTGGAAGTTTTATGGTTTCATTTTTTGCATGGTGGTCTTGTTTGCACATGGAATTTATCCAGGAGAAGGGGCGAGATGTGGATACACCTGTGTATTTCACCAGGCAGCTGCCCTGTTTTCTCAACAGCATCACCTGAATAATCCATTTCGCTTGTTGATTTGAAATGTCTTCTTCATCATAAACTCCGTGCCTATGGACATCTGAGTCCATTCCTGGACACATATGCACGTATTTACATATTAATTACATGTTTTTGCATGTATATACACACATGCTATTTTAAGATCAAGCAGCAATAAATGCTGCTGGTAATATTCGGCTGCTGATACACATGTGCCACTAAATCCAGCCCATCAAAGTTTTCACTGTTCCATTTGTTGAGGTCACTGGTTGTGGCCAGACCCTTTTAGTGCCCATGGACTCCTTCCTTCCCTCCTGGCCCAGGCTGTTCCGGCCCGAGCATGCTTGGTTCTTACAAGCACGAGGAACAGACGTGAAATGGGAAGCAGGTGAATATTTTTATTTCTCATCCTTTGATGAGAAATGGAGCATGACATGAGATCATCTTAGCAGGCACATCCAGGAACCTGAAACCATGTATGTGAAGCCTGATCACAGCTTTTACCTGCCTACACCTGGCCGGTGGGTGTGGCTGTCTTCCTTTTGCACCTGTGCACATCTCAACCCGGAGACAACAGACACAGGGACAGAAAGGCCTCGCTTATTTGGTTTCCCCATCTGAGAGGCTCGGGGCCCTGCAAAACCAGAACACGACTGTGGCACCAGATGGGCAACAAAAAGGAAGAAATCTCCGCTTTTCGAGGCTGACGGCTATCCACAGCAGGCCACAGCAGGCCAGCTTATCTCCAGGGAAGATGTTCCCCTTGCTGCTCTTCCCAATCCCCCTCCCCCACACCCCGAGAGCTTTCTATGAGAGGGGTCCAAGGACCAAAGCAGGATGGGAGGCCTCTTTCTCCAGCCTGATCGCACAGGACCTCTCTGCCGGGCCCAGGCTCCCTGCATGCTCAGGGCTGTGGTCCTGACACATGTGCTGCTTGAGGTGGTCCTTCCCTTGGCCTGCTGTGTCCCACCACCCTTCCCACACCCTTCTATTTTCTGGTGGACGCCCCTGCCATGGCCAGCCATGCTCAAGCATCTTGTCTTCTGCAAGGACTTCCAGGCACTTCTGGGTAGAGACCATGCTCGGCCTGCAGGGCGCGGCTCTCCTGGCTCCATCCACACAAGGCGAGGCAAGCACAGCCCCTGCACCCTGTCCCCACTGGCCTGGAGCTCCTTGGAAAACACAGGATGCGGGAAGCTGGTCCCCAGAGCTGGGCGGCGGGGCTGGCACTGAGTGGACACGCAGAGAATCTGTGAGTGACACACACTGGCTGGTCAGCCACCTGAACAGCAGTGAGTACCCCTATTGCCATCAGCCCCACTGAATATCAGTTCCTTTAGGGTCCAGTATTCACAGTACTCCCATTGCAGGGGACAAAATAAGAGAAATAAAAATTAACGGATCTTGGCTTTGATAAAATGTTCAGACACCTGTCACACACAGATGAGATCGGACTTCTGCCACTGGAGGTGAGATTTACTTAATCGGCGTGGCACCCTCTGTGAACATCCTCCAGCCACCACTTCTCAAAGAGTTCAGTGATTACTGTCCCTGCTTGAACCAGAGACACAGGTACATCTACAGCTGCGTCGCTCAGTGACCCTGCACATTTGCAGGGAAGGTTGGTGTGTCGGTTCCTTCCAAGAGAAAGAGGATTCAGGACGCCAAGACACCGCACGCCAAAGGATGCCGGCTCAGCCACGCTGACATTGACAGCCAAGGCCTGAGCATGTTCCAAGGACAGCCTCGAAGTGCAGGTGCTCCTCTCCTCCTCCAGTCTCTACCGCTGCTTGTTCAGTCTCTCCACTGTCCTGTCAACTCTGTGACCAGGGCCTGGACTTGCACAGGGAAAGACATAGAGGAGAGGGCAGGAGGAGGCCTGGAGCCCGGAGGCCACCTTGGCACACCTGGGGCTGCGGCCCAGAGTCTCTGCTTTCCTGCTGCCTTAACAGACTCCTGTGACTTGGCCTGACTGGCTGGAACACCACCACCAAGCAATTCCCTACAATGAATAAACATTCTACCAACAAAGTAGCATTGGCCTCTGCTGTCATCATGCGCTGGCTGCCATTCACCTCTTAGTACTAGTGGATACTGTATTTGCATTGCTGATCTCAGCTCTTCTAAGAGAAGGAGAATCAGAGAACGGGGTACTTAGGGAGGGCCCCTGACCTGCCCCCTAAAATGAGAGGCAGAACAAGGGACCCGGGGATCAGGTCCTTTGCAAGGGAAGGGTGGGCTCCAGGGAACCAGAAGGACAGGAAGAGGCTGGGGAGACCACGCCCTCCACCCGCTCCGCCCCCCTCACCCTGCCCTTCCTCTACAAGACACTCCCTGTGTGGTCTGTCAGCCCCAGGGACCAGAAGTTTTGTTGCAGCTTTCATCTGGGACCCTGCTCAGTTTTCTCTTCTTAAATAGGGCCAAATAATTTCCTTGTCTCCTCCATTTTTTTTTTTTTTTTGAGACAGGATCTCACTCTGTTGCCCAGGCTGGAGTGCAGTGGCATGATCTCGGCTCACTGCAAACTCCGCATCCTGGGTTCACACCATTCTCCTGCCTCAGCCTCCTGAGTAGCTGGGACTACAGGCACCTGCTACCACGCCCAGCTAATTTTTTTGTATTTTTTTTAGTAGAGATGGAGTTTCACCGTATTAGCCAGGATGGTGTCGATCTCCTGACCTCGTGATCCACCCGCCTCGGCCTCCCAAAGTGCTGGGATTACAGGCATGAGCCACCGCACCTGGCCCTTTTCCTCCATTTTTTTTTTCTGATGCAAACTTCACAAAGTGTATAAAGGTACAAAACACAAAATGAAAGAAATTAGCCATGTTCGAGTATCAGAAGGCAACTGCAGTAAACCCTGGGGAATTTTCACCACATCCCAGTCTTCACCAATAAGCAGGTCTACCCAGGCAGACGGCCCAAAACTGAACACGTGCATGCAGATAGCCGGGCGCACCAGCCAGAGCTGACCTGAGGTAAGGAGCCCTCTTTTAGAAAAATAGCATAAAATACAAAAGCAAAATTAAATACAAATGCGTATCTTTACCTTGAATGAGCAAAAAATCAAAACACATCCCAAATACAAAAAAGTTTAAACAATTGCAAACATCACATAATCGAGGAAATTGGCATAATCTTTAGACCAAATTCCTGTTATGTTTTAAATTATTTTTGCTCTCACATTTTGGGGCTGTGTCCTTGTCAAATATCTCTGCATACAAAACAATTTTGTAACATCATTTTCTATAGTAGAATAGATATTTAATTCAAATTTTCCTGTAGCATCTATGCTCAGAATTGCTGTTTTTTACAAAAATTCTTCATAATTGCTGCCCCTGAGGATGTTCTCACCTGTGGCGACATGCCCATGGGTGCAGCGCTGCTGTGTCTCTGCCCAGTGGTCTGGGCATCCTGGTACGTTCTATTTTGCGGGATTATCATGGGAAATGACAGCCAGGTGTGGTGTGTTCATCACTATGTATGTGGCAGGATCAAGTCTATTCTGACAGAAAAGAGCTCAAAAGTGACTAGTTGTTGAGAAATTACACATCCAACCTGGGAAGAATTTCCCAGACTGGCTTCTGGCTCTTCACGCTTCAAACCAGGTCCTCTGGTGACCCTTTGCCCACCTGCTCCTGAGGGCCAGGCCTCACGGGATGTGTCCCTCAAGACAGAGCGTCTGGCCCACGCCTTTTATGACAAGAGGTGTCTCTGCCCATGCTGCACTGCTGTAGCAAAACACCACTGGCTGAGTAATTTATAAAGAGCAGAAGTGTGTTCCGCACCGTCCGGAGGCTGGGAAGCCGGGGCAAGTCTCCTCCGGGTCCACCATCCGAGGCAGGCTCCCGGCTGCCCCCTCCAGTGCAGCGTTGCTGGAGCGGCCCCGCAGCTGCCCTCCCAGGTGGCGGTCTCAGGCCTGTGGCCCTCCCAGGCTGACGCTGCATGCTAGTGAGTCTACGGGTCTAGGGTCTTCGTGGGGAGCCCTGCTCCCATGTATCCACTAGGCGTTACTCTAGCGAGGGCTCTCTACAGGGACACCACCCCTGCAGGTGGGCCCTGAGTCTCTCTGAGGCATCTTTTGCCATCTGGGTGCAAGAAGCTTGTGCCTGCTCAGCTCACACACCCCGTGCACCTGCAGAGGCAGCGCCACGTGGACACCACCACGGTCACAGCTTGTACCTTCTGGGGCAGCAGGTCCAGCCTCTCACCTGGCCCACTTGAGCCACAGCTGGGGCGGCTGATGAGTGCTGGGTCAGAATGAGGGGAATGGAAACTTGAAGCAGCCCTGGGCAGTGGGCCCCAAGATCTCATGGGCACCCTGGGCCCCTCCCTGAGCCCTTCCACCCTCAGGGCCTGGCTCTCTGGGCCTGTGAAGGACTTGGCAGCCCCAGGCTCTCTGAAATGCCTGCAGGCTCCTGCTCCCGTTGTTTGGTGAACAGCAGCTGGCCATGGCCTATCTGTACTCACCCTTTGATCAAAGGGTGCCTTGGCTACCTTTGGTGCTCTCTCCCCAACCCCCTTCTCATTCTGTACCTGCCCAGACAGAGGATGTTCCAACTTTAAGCTCTGCTTCTCTTTTGATTATAAATTCCATCTTTCACTTGTTTCCCTCTTTTCACATTTTACTATAAGGTCAAAAGAAGCATCCTGAACCCCTTGCTGCTTAGAGATTCCTGACAAATGTCCTAGTTCACTGCTCGAAAAGCTCTGCCTCCACCAAGTCCCAAGACGCAGACATAGCTCATCCAGTTCTTGGCCACATTATAACAAGGGTACCCTTCCCTCAGTTTCCAATATCTTGTTGCTGAGAAAGAAAATAAACTTTTTATCTGAGGAATGCAAGCCCCTTTAAAGTAACAGGCCTGTTAAATGGGCATTAAAACTATGACAGCAGTCACGTCACACCCCCTTGAGCTAAATAATTACTTCTTGAAGCCACCTGCTCTGTGGACTCTCAACTGACAACACGCAGCCATAAAGGGCCACACGCCAGGCACCATCATGACAGCCTGTGGTTCAGCGGTGCACAGCCCATCACTAAACAGTGCCTCTCCTGTAAACAGTGGGAAATTCCACACCGAACAGCTTTGTAGCAGCCACCCCTTGTTCTCTTTCACCTTTAAAAATGTACTCAGAGCACTCCCCCACGCAACCTAGAGGTGTGTCCCGGCGGCTGCCCTCACTCTGGCTCTAGTAAAGGCTGTGAAACTACCTGCTGTGCCTCAGCTTCTCCCTTTAGGTCAACATTCCTCCTTTCCATCTGAAGCCTCCTCTGAATGGCCCTTCCCATCTATATCACTACTTTCCCGACAGCTCTCCCCTCCTCTGAGCTCTCACCAGGATTGTCCTTAATGCTCTGTTCATGGCAATGCAGGCTTTTCCCAGCATTCACTCCGAAATGATTCCAGCCTCTGCCTCATTCCTGGTTCTAAAGCTGCATTGACGTGTTCGGGTATATTTTATGGCAACAGCCTACTTCTCAGCACCAATTTCTGCCTTAGTCTCGTTTGTGCTGCTAGAAAAACGAGCTGAGGCTGGGTATTTTATAAAGAACAGAGGACGGAAGTCCAAGGCCAAGGCACTGGTAGCTCTGTTGTCTGATGCAAGTTCCTGGCCACTCCACCCCAAGGAGTGTTGAGGGCCCAGCCCCTGCTCCTGTGTCTGGAACATGGAGTCAAAGAAGGTGATTCTCAAACCTCAAGATGTAATGCCATTTGCATTGCTGGGTATTGAAATTACTTGGGATCAGCTTCTCTTTCCTTCTTGCCTATGTCTCCTTTTTGGAATGGAGATGTTTATCCTATGCGTGTTCCACCATCATATTTTGGAAGTGGATGACTTGCTTGATTTTGCAGGCTTTCAGCTGGAGGGAAATTTGCCTCAGAATAAATCACACTTTGAGTCTCACCCATATGATGTTTAGAAGACTCTGTGCTTTTCAGTTGATGCTAGAACAAGTTAAAATGTTTGGAATTACTGAAATGGAATTAATGTATTTTGCATGTGGGAAGGACTCAAGTTTTGAGGGTCAGAGTAGAATACTTTAATTGAATATGTCTCCTCTAAAATTTAGAAGTTAAAACTTAATGGTCATGTGAATGCATTAACAGGTGGGGCCTTTAGGAGTCACTTAGATCACAAGCGATCCTCCCTGGCAAAGGGGATGGAGGCCCTTATAAAAGAGGCTTCTCGCGCGGTTATCTCCCACTTGCCTTTCCCCCTCCTGCCAGTGCTGTGAGTACACAGCCTCCCTCCCCTCGGGTGGATACAGAATCACGGCGCCATCTTGGAGGTGGAGGGCAGCTTTTGTGGTCTAATGACCTGTTAAAGGCTGTGGCTCTTGACACCATCACATTGGCAACTAAGTTTCAACACATGAAACATGGAGGGGACACATTGGAACCATCACAAGAGGTGAAAGAATTTCTGAGAGTCAGGCCTACCACCTGCATAGCTGGCTCTGCCTCCCTGGAAAGTGAGCCCCCAAAACACATCCCACTAAACTCAAACTAAATGAAGCACCTCCCTTCCCCCAGCTGGGTCCTGCCACGCCTACAAACACTCTACCACCACCCACAGGGCAGGGACAGCGACAGAAAGGGTCATGCTGGGAACAGACAGCAGCCTTCCTGGGGCCATCGAACATCCAGCAGATTTTACACAGACACGTGATCATGGGAGCACAGCGCCAAGAGTTCCCCCGGGTCTTGTAAGGCACCAAAAAGGAGGGTCCCAGTACTTCAGCTTCATTCATTCATTATGGACCCGTCACCGAAAATGTAGGATTGTTTGCTTTACTTACTATTTTAACAAACACCACACTCTTAGAAGCTCTTAATAAGCATGATTTAAATGCCTGCAAATAGGCCGGGCGCGGTGGCTCACGCTTGTAATCTCAGCACTTTGGGAGGCCGAGGCGGGCGGATCATGAGGTCAGGAGATCGAGACCACGGTGAAACCCTGTCTCTACTAAAAAAATACAAAAAAAATTAGCCGGGCGTGGTGGCAGGTGCCTGTAGTTCCAGCTACTTGGAGAGGTTGAGGCAGGAGAATGGCGTGAACCCGGGAGGCGGAGCTTGCAGTGAGCTGAGATTGCGCCACTGCACTCCAGCCTGGGCGACAAAGCGAGACTCCGTCTCAAAAAAAAATAAATAAATAAATAAAATAAATAAATGCCTGCAAATAAATAAATACATAAAAATAAAATAAATGAATGGCTGCCAAATACTTCCACAAAACATGGACTGCAATTGGCTCTGCTGCTGCTGTTGGGCATTTGGACTTCTTATATTTAATCTCCGAATTTTACACTGCACTCTGTGGGATGTCCTCATGCATCCTTCTCTGCGGGACTGTAATGACCTAAATGCTCAGCTGTTGGTGAGTTTTTCAGAGCTGCTGGCTTTGCTAAATATGGCTGCTCTTTTACCCCATGTCCACCACCACCCTCTGCTGATGGCACATCCATCGGCCTTCCTCAGAGACAAGGAAAGAGCCAGTGAAAGATGTTAGAAAGCTCTAACAAGTCCCAGAGCCATGTGGGGGTCACGGGGGCTGGTTCACTCCAGATCCTGTAATGCATTTCCGATGACTGCTCCTTAGGAAAGGTCCCATGGTCGGAACTGCTGGGTTAAACAGACAAACTAATTAAGAGTCTCGATTTATATTAATCCATTTCTTTCCAGAAGCATTGTACCAAATCGTGTGATCACCAGCTGCACATGAGCCTCCCACCCACATGAAGGAGCACAGAGAATGTACATGCTGAACTGACTGTAACAGCCCACGTTAGAAACAGCCTGATGCCCCCAAAGCAAGTAGGTAGGTGCATGCCTGCATCGTGGGGTACCACGAAAGCTGGTAAGGCTGGAACTTTTTCGCCGGGCGTGGTGGTTAATGCCTGTAATCCCAACACTTTGGGAGGCGGAGGAGGGCGGATCACCTGAGGTCAGGAGTCCAAGACCAGTCTGCTCAACATGGTGAAACCCCATCACCACTAAAAATACAAAAATTAGCCAGGCGTGATGGCGAGTGCCTGTAGTCCCTGATACAGGGAGAATGAGGCAGGAGAATCCCTTGAACCCAGGAGGCGGAGGTTGCAGTAAGACGAGATCATGCCACTGCACTCCAGCCTGGGTGATAGAGGAAGACTCCATCTCAAAAAAAATAAAAACAAAAAACAGATTTTTTCAAGGTCACTACATTTTGGTCTTTAAGGTACACTGCTAAGTAAAACAGTCACGTAGCGGAATTCAAGCCAGTAACATCCTCTCCACATTTTCAGGAATCCATAGGCTTGCAGGGAATACACTGGAAATACTCTGATTATCTGATTATCAATAGAAGTTTCCAATATCAGAAGAACAGGGTTGGGAGCAGCTTGATTCTGTATGCTTCTAAATTGTTTCCATTTTAAAAATAAAATGTTTTTTTTTTACAGTTTATTTAGAAAAAAGAAACACTTAAATAATTAAGTCTACCGTCTATGGAAACGTACACCTCAGTTTTGATTGATTCATGATTCATATTAACCAGGTGCCATCCTAAGTGGAAGTTTGGGTGAAGAGGTTTATTCTGGTTCACAGATTGTAGGGACAGAAGTCAAAGGTCACGCTGACACCGACGTGCTTGATTTATCACACAGCTGCCAGGAATTCCACTTACAAATTCAAGAACCATGGACAACAGCCCTCAAAGCTTTTCAATGACAGCAGTCACGTCTTCTCAGGAGTAGTGACAGCGTTCACGGATATGCGTATACCCGTCTTCAGACCTCCGAGCTGCACTCTCTGGGTTACTGAGCACAGTTGGGTGGTAGATGACCTCCCTTAAGACTTCCAGTATGTCACAGTGGTGACCTTCGCGGTCTCGTCACTTAAGATCAGCTCACTGTTTAATGAGGCTGATGACAAAGAAGCACCCTAAGACCTCTTTGACCAGACGGCAAACCGCCTCTGGTAGAACATCCAAGCTGGCCCCAATCACCTCGTCTCTATTTTAAGGGAATGCATGCGCAGGACTTCTCAGCCTCATGGGAAAACACCCCCGTCATGTCAACCGTTCACATTCAAAGATGGTGCGTCTCTCCCGTGAGGATGAATGTGGGTCATCGCAAACGATTCAGGGACACATCTGTTTCTGGTTTGTGGCCCTGCCATATCCAGTTTCAGAGAGGTTGGAATCCAGAGGCCAGTAGGGGCGGGAGGTGGGGAAGGCACCCTTCTAACCTCTGCTCCGCTCACATCCCGCTGGCGAGCGCTGACCCTGGGGGAGGCCTGGGAAATGTGATGGCAGCCTCCCCAGCCACTTTCCACTGCAGACCTCCTCCGAGGGGGGGTGGGCATCTTAAGGGGACAGCTGGCTGTCTCCACTGCAACCCAGCTGGGAGGGGAGAGGCGTGATGTCACATTAGGTTACAATAGGGCATGAATGCGTGAGTCCCCGCAAAACCCCAAAGTAGGAAGAAGCTAAGCCTCAGTAGGATGATATGAAGAGGTGAAACCTTTAGGAGATGTGAAGTGATGAGAGCAGAGCCCTCATGGATGGAATGAGAGACCTCATGGAAGGCCCGAAGGGAACCAGCTAGGCCCTCTTAGCCCCCGCTCCCTCCTGCCATGGGAGGACACAGCAAGGAGGCGCCATCTTGGAAGCCTGGTGGCTTGCACTGAGCCTGGGCCTAGCTAGGGTCTTGGCAGCTCTCATCAGGCACCAGATCTGCTGATGCCTTGGTCCTGGACTTTCCATTCTCCAGACCTGTAAGAAAAGCATTTCTCATTTCTACAAATTGTCTAGTCTAAGGGTATAGAGCAGCGGGAACAGACTGAGACAGGTCACAAACCAGCAAGTGGGCTGGCCCGATGGCCCCACCCACCAGGCGACCCATATCTCCCCATGGTTCCCAGACTGGAGCACCTCCAGGGACCCTCTGTCTCTACTGAGGCACAGCAGAGCCCCCAGAGATCAAATCAATATTTTTGGAGGAGAAAGTTAATTATAACCTCTGCTTTCAATTATAGTCATTTTAACCGGGTCACTTGGCCTTGGAGTGTCCCCACCCAGAGTGGATCTCAGTACCTCACAGAGAAGTGGGAGGTTTGCTGAGTCTGCAGTCGGTCTGTTGCAAAGGGCATTTTATCCAACTGTGTTTATTAACTTTTATCCCCTTTGAAAGGCTTTCCCCATCACTCAGCAACAGCGATGCTGTGGCCAGGCCTCCAACAGTAAAAGCAGCGTAAGCGGCCGAGTGTGCTCCCCTTTCTGGCTGTGCGAGAAGTCCTGCTAGGGCCCTGGCTGGCAGGGAGAGGCCACAGGCCTGGAAAGGTCGTCTCCCTCTGAACCTATGAAGGCTCCCCGTCTTCTGTACCCTGTGGGACCTGAGTGTGCTCTGGAGGGAGGGCGGTGAAGAGGTGGCCAGGGGAGCTCTGGAAACAGGTGCAGATCATGACCCTGACCTGCCACAAGCAGGCTCAGGAAACCGGCACCCGCCCCCCACCCCGCTGCGTCCACGTGGCCTCCAGATGCACAGCCTGAAAGTGGGCATGAGGATGAGTCCACCCACTCCAAATGCCAGCAAGCACCTGTTAAAGCCCTTTCCCACATAGAGCGGAGAAACTGTCCGTGATGGGGGGTCCTGGCTTCCCAGGAGCGGTGGCCACAGTCACTGCATGGGCTCCAGTGGGGCATGGAGCCAGCTCAGATCCAAAGGTGTGTGTCCTCAAATCAAAGGACATTTGTCCAGTGTCCTTCCACTAGAGGCTAAAATAAACCAATGAGCCTGCGGGTAAGGGAAGAATGTTTCTTGGGGCAGAAGACTCCCTTCAGGGAGAGGCCCCGACGGCAGTGGACTTGTCCTCTCAGCCCCTTCACAGCCTGGCCCCAGGCAGAACAGGTTGGCTGGAGGGGGGAGCCCACCTCTCGGTTTTGTGAACAGGCAGAGGAAGGGATCCTTGATGGAGGTTTCATGCCATCTCTGACCACAAGCCCAGTGGCCTTCCTGCTTGAAGTCCAGGGTCTTGACCATGGGGTCAGGGCTCACATGCTCTGCAGCTGGATATGGTCTAAGGCCCCTGTCCCTGGACCTGTCACACCCTCAACCCCTGCCACCCGGCTCTTTCTGGGGCTGCACTGAGAATCCAGCCTCTCCCAGACCAAGCGGCCCATGGCATCAATTCAATGGCAGCCTCTCCCGAAATCCAATTTCATTACACCTGGCTTTATTGCCATTGTGACTGGTAAGTGGTTCCCTTAAAAAGGGAAAAAGAACGTTAATCCTAGCAATTTATCCTTTTATCCCAACAGCTCTCCTTTATGGAATGCCACATAATTAACCAGTGATGTGCACGCCTCATTGTGAGGCACAAATCACACACATCCCAACTCTCTGCTGTGTCACTTACTTCAGAAATGTAAAGCTATGAAACCTAAATAGGTTTTCAATTTCTCCTAATGTAAAAAAAAAAAGCAATAAAATCAAAAAGTGAGAGAAAAAGGGAGAAAAAGTTAGACTCTGGAAATAGCGTCCTTCATGAAACTACATTAGATGTGAATTATTCCCACAATGATTTCTCTGTGGAATTGCCTCATTCCAGCCTGTATCTCACATTAGGAAATTTTGTAACAGGCCGAACTTTTATTTAAAAATGCTTCTCCTAAGTAGCCCCAGTGCAGCCCTGGGTAAACGCCGCCTTCCATGGCCTTCCCTTGGCAGGGCACGTCCTGGCCTGGGGTCATGGGACCACCCATGACCTCTCTGGCCACTCTGACTGCCACTTCCTGGAAAGGCAGCACGTCCGCAGCCACCTTGCTGAGGTCACCTGGTCTTGGAGGCTCAGCACGGCGGACCTCATCCTTCCTAAAAGGCTGCAAAGGGTGTTTTATCCATAGGATGTTTTATGCAAAGGGTGCAGGAGATGGGAGGCTGTGGGAGCCCCTGGGATGGACCCAGAGTCGGGAAGCTACGACAGAGGGCCAAGGTGGTGACTGCCCTCCACCCGGCTCCTGCACCAGGTCTCTGTGGGGTCCGTGGGCAGACGGCTTGCCATATGAGCAGGGGTCCACGGGCAGATGGTTTGCCATAAGACTACAGAGGTCTTACTGTAGCTCCTTTGTCTGGAAGGCCCTGAAAGTGTAGGCAAATGGATGCTGCAGACACGAAGCCCTCAGGATTCCCAGGCGGGAACTGGCTGGTGGCTCTGGAATAAGAAGTACAGGCGGATTTGAAGGATGTCATGGACAACGAATGATCTGCCAACCTGGTGTACGCCAAGGTCCGCAGAGGCAAATCCTCATGGAAACACCGCCTAGGATCACTAGAAGGGCTGGTCCTGCAGACCGGCTGGCAGCCCGGGAGTGGACTCAGGGCACTGGGCAGGGAGGTCAGCCCGGGACACACCCTCCAAGGGGGTGCTGGAGTGAAGACCGGTTGTGGGAGCTCCACCGAGGCCTCCCAGGCCCTGTGGCCCCAGACAGCCCAGGAAGGGAAGAATCCATCTGCATTGCCTGAGCCTTCCTGGAGCAGCCCTCAAAGGAAGGGGCATGAGGAGAGGCAGAATCGAGGGTGTTTTATCCATGGAACAAGCGCCCCTCCAGGGCAGCTGCCCGCCAGGCCTTGCACAGGCCCTAGGTGCAAAGTCCGTGCAGTCAGGGACCCCATGGCTGAGCTCAGTGGGCGGCACATGAAGGAGGGGCAGAGGTCATGTGTTCCCAAAGGGGCGACTGCGACGAGAACAAGAGCATTGTGAGGGGTGCAGGGTCCTCCTGGAGCCCAGAAGCAGCAGCTGAGCTCAGCCAGGGTGAAACAGGGGCTGAGGCAGCCCCAGCAGGGATTTCCCAGGGATGCAGGGTATAGGGCAGGGAGGCCTGGTCCTCCTTGAAGAGGGCAAGATCATGAGGAGAGGGTGGGGTCTGTCCAGGGAAAAACCAGATGCTCCTCTGGCCAAGCGGGTGGTGGGGGAGGACGTGGAAGGATTTGGTACAGTCACTTCACTCCCAGAGGGGCCAGGGAAGCAAATGGTCTTTGAAACTCTCTGTCTGTTCCTAATTCTCAAATAGGCCTTTCTTGGCATCCCCATGGCTGGTCCCCTCCATCAGTTCCCCTCTTCAGAGCTGAGCCTGAATCAGAAAGTGCTTTGTCCTTGTCAGCGAGCGTCAGAGTAGACGCAACTCTGCTGGCCACTGGCAAAGAAAGCTGCATGGAGATCTTCAGGGAGGTCCCCACCCCAATCCCCTCACTTGCCCCGATCCCCTCCCCCACCCCATCCCCTCCCCCCACCCCATCCCCTCCCCCACCCAATCTCCGGCTCCAGGCACAGCGTGATTCCATATCTCCAAAGGGAGGTTCTGTCCTTGCAGACCCCAGAGGTCACAGGAGCTTTCCAAATGGGCTGAAAGCCAGCATGAGTGACACCTGGTTTCACGCGCAGGCCTGGTGGACAGGCGTCTTGCTGCCAAGGCTTTGCTGCCCAGGAGGGAGCCTGCAGGGCCGGCACTGCAGCGATGCAGGGCAGAGTTCAAGTTCACTGTTTACAGGTGACACAGCGGCTCCAACATGAAGACAGAGGTTCCCTTGAAGTGGCACTGCCAGCTTCTCCCTGCAGTTCTCTCTTGCGTCCATTGCTACCATTTTGTTATCCCCTGGCTCCAATTAGCAGACCAGAAACAGCTGCATCAGGTTTAAGAACATTCATGGGGCAAAGCCTTAATATGGAGAAAGCTGCCCCCTTGCCCTGGAGGCCTCATGCAGATTGGGAGATGTGTCCGCTTCCTATGAGGACAGCGCGGGTCTCTGCAGCAAGAGGAGGGGTGTGGGGCCGAGCTCCATGCGACCTCAGACGCACCAGGCCCAGGAACCAGGACCGCCCTGACAGCTCAGGCTTCCCGTCAGCCTTGAAATACCCAGCAGGTGGTCCCCGACAACGAGTGGGTCTTAGGAGGACGAGCACCATGGAAGGAAGAAACGGTTCCGGGTTCAGCCGGCAATAGGCTGTGTCAAGAGTGAGAGACCCAAGGCCCTGGGTGGCTTCAGGGAGGCAGGCAGGGGAGGCTGTGCTGAGAGGGAATCAAGGTTCCCCAAACTCCACTTCCACAATGAGCCAACCCACCTGTACCACCAAGGGACCCTAGGGACCAGCCCAACCACAGAGAGGCCAGCCCTGCCTAGCCCACCAGCCCACACGAGGACTCCAAGGACCAGCTCAAAGGCCAAGACAGGCTGGGACTAGGTGGAGTCAATATGACCGTCACAAGTCACCTGTGAACTCCTTTGATGCCTGAGCTGAAGCGGTTCCTCCAGGCGAAATCTTCCAAATTTAACACCCCTCCTCCATGACGGACGCCCAGGTCACGTCACTTGGAGAAAGCTCCCTCTCATGTGACATGAGGATGCCTATCATCTGTGTCACCCTCTGGCCACAGAGTGCGAAGCCTCAGAGGGGGCCTGTGAGCCTGGCTTTCCCTCACATGGCCGCTCCTTGGCTCCGGAGCCCACAGAGCTTGAGAGAGATGCATGTGAACAATGGTGAGCTGCGGCGAGACCAGCTGCTGAGAGCGCCCGCTTCACAGGCTGCTTCCACGTCCTCAGCATCCGCTTCTCATGTTGTGTTTGAGCAGACAGATGTTCGTAGCTGGAGTTAAATGATAAATCAGAGCTCATGTGCTAATGCTCTGCTATCTGTCCCCTGCCCCACTGTTTCTAGGGAGGGGGAAGCCATTGCCTTTCTTAGGATGTAGGTTGAGCGCTTCTAACCAGAAAACACACAATCCAAAATGCTCCAAAATCGGATCTGCTGACCCCAGAAATGCTGACCCCAGAAGTGAAGAATTTCACATCTCACCTCATGTGGCTTGTCTCAGTCAAAACACAGTCAAAACTTAGCTGGGCGCGGTGGCTCACGCCTGTAATCCCAGCACTTTGGGAGGCCGAGGCGAGCAGATCACAAGGTCAGGAGATCGAGACCATCCTGGCTAACATGGTAAAAACACATCTCTACTAAAAATACAAAAAAATTAGCCAGGCGTGGTGGCGGGCACCTGTAGTCTCAGCTACTCGGGAGGCTGAGGCAGGAGAATGGCGTGAACCCAGGAGGCGGACGGAGGTTGCAGTGAGCCGAGATCGTGCCACTGCACTCCAGCCTGGGTGACAGAGCGAGACTCTGTCTCAAAAAAAAAAAAATCGCAGTCAAAACTTTCTTTCAGGTACAAAATTAATGAAAATACTGCATAAAAATGACTTTCAGGCTATGTGTAGAGGGTGCATAGGGAACATCAATGAATTCTGTGTTCAGGCTTAGGTCCTAGCTCCAGGATATCTCAGTGAGTATCAGCAAGTGCTCCCAAATCTGAAACACTTGTGGTCCCAAGCATTTCAGATCAGGGAAACCAAAGCTGGAAAGCATTCTTTCTCAGCCTGGCTCTGACAGAGAAGCCAAAGTCTGGAAAATCATGAGTCATTTAAATAGAAATGTGGACCACATTTACTGATAATGTCTAGTGTAGCAGTAAGGAGAAAGTGGATACCTGTATACTGTAATTATGATTAAAAATAGGAGTTTTATTTTAAAAGCATTAGGGAATCACTGTTAGAACTTTAATGAACAGGTATTTTTATATGCACACAGCATGACTAGTAAAATAATTCTTTTGCCACAAAGTAGATGTCTTAGATAAATGTACTTATAAATGTAAAATTTATATAGCCTTTGCCATTTGTGAGGCCTGCTAACCTTCTCCGAATAACCACTCTAATTCTATAGGCTCTGGGAGCTGAATGGTCTCATCTGTCCTCCTACCAGTGACACAGTAGCATCATAGGGCAATAATTATTATATTTTATAATTAAGTAATTTTTAAAATAAATGATAAAATAAAGCATTTTATAATTATCTAAATAAATATAACTATTTAAATAATTTTAAGCTTAAAGACTTTGTAATATTAATTTACAAAGATAATGCTTTTAAAATGTTACTTTTTAATATATCAGAATCTTGATGTGACACCCAAAATAGCAAGGTTACAAATATATTTTACACCTAGAAATAGAGGCTTCACTGATTAGGCTGCATTTTGATGCTGTCGTAATTTCCCTGTGCCGATCGTACCAAAAGAAGCAAGAATGTAAGCATCTAGAGGATACTTTCTCTAGCTTACAAAAATGAATGTTTTTTGCAATACAAGGAACAGGAAAGACATAAAGATCACCTGGAGAAGAAGAAAACACTCAACATGAAATCCATTGCAGATTTTCCGGCATTTTGTCATCGTCTCTCTCTCTCTTTTGTTATTACCATAACTTCAAGAAAAATAACGGGAGCTGTTGCTGTGCCCATTTTCCAGATGAGGAGACTGACAGAGGGATCTGGCTCTCCTTGAGGCCGCCCAGCCTTGCAGACAGTGTCAGCTCAAGGACCAAGGCCACTGACTCCAGGTTCCTGTGCCCACAGTCTCCCCAACCTCTGCCCCCACGGCCATCCTGGGCAGGAACTAAGAACCTGCCCACTTGCCTCACTTTTGTCCCTGCTGGAAGAGAGCCAGCTCTGACCACATCCACTTGCCAAAGACCCTCCTGCAGGGAGACTCCAAATGACCAGGACTCCATGGGCAACGCCAAGGGGAAAATAAAAAGAAAGAATTATCTGGGAAAAATTCCAGGCTTCACCATTCACAAGTGGCACAGCTTTGCCAAGCTGTTTTCACCTCCAGACTGTACAACTAAGAACTCTTAGGCATTGCAGGAACACACTACATGTCTTGAGCTGTCCCACAGGCCCGCCCTACTGGAGCCAGCCCCCATCTCCACCCCTCCCTGTTTCCTCCCTCCTCTCCTCCTCCTTCTTATTCCTTCTTTGCTAACTACCCCATCAGGCCCACGTTACAAATATATTTTGCTTATTAGTAATAAATTATATCTGCAGTCAATAACTCATTTTCCAAAAATTAATTTGGGAGCAACAGTACACAGTTCCCCATGTAAAATCAGGGAGGTATGGCAAGCCACCGAAACAGCAAGTCATCACTTCATGTCATTACTATTTCGTCGTTTTCCTCTAGTGAAGATTTATACCTTCCATGAGGCGCTGCCATGCACTTCAATGTGAGAATCAAAATCAAACGTCTGAGGACATTGTCCCATCTCCCCTTCTGTCTCACCCACCTGGAGACCTTCTGCACATTTGTTTTCTGAAGCTGCCTGCAGCCTGTGCATCTGTGCTTTGGGGACAGCAGCAAAGGGGTGTTGGGATGGTATCTGGGTGGTAGGGCACGGTCAGGGCAGCACAGCTTGGCCCTCCCTGCTGGAGGCACCATGGCTCTGGACCCAAAAGTGCAAGAAATAGGTCAGCCTCTCAAAGGAGGACTGAGGAGGACTGTCCCTGGCCTTCAGACCCCCAGCAGATGAGGCTAGAACTGGATCAGATGCCTCACATCAGGAAGCATGTGGTGAGCTGTGGCTAGGGCTGGGCCCCTGAGCACGGGGCTCTGACTTTCCCTGCCAGATTTCTCCACGGTGTGGCAAAGGGCTTCCTACTACAACCCCCTTTCCGGTGTTCTGGGCCCATGCTGTGGCCGGAACTAGATGTGCTAGAACCCCTTCTATTTAGTTACACCACGAGAAGTAATGTCCCAGGATGCACTGACTTCTCCATCCACATCCTGGGATAAGTGAAAGCAAAGCTCCAGCCAGAGAGCCAGTTTCAGCCAGAGAGCCAGTTTCAGCCAAAGGAGGAAACTTGCCAGAAATGTCGTAGGCGGCTCCTTTCATGACGGCAACCTATTTTATTAACACTTCAACCTTCAAACAACATAAATGCAGTGTGAAAATTGCACACGTGGAGGAAAGAAGCCACTGGGCGGTGGACTCGGGCCTGAGAACGAGCTCCACCCCAAGGAGCACCAGAGCACCAGGCCTGCGGGCCAGTTGCCAGCGTCACCTCTAGTGCAGACAGCGGCTGGCAGCATCCATTTCTGTGATGGAAAAGGATGATGTAAGACATATAAAGCGGAAAAACAGTCAGATAAACAGAAGTTTCCACAGCATGAGTTCCTATCTAAGATCATCTTTACGCTGTTGCTGAGTAGACACGTGACCATCCACAGATCTTTTCTTATTTCTTCTCCAGATGAACAAACAAGAACTAATGATAAAATTGGGGTGATTCTAAGGTTTTGTGACTCAACTGTGCTATGGGGCCACATTATCCTCATCTCCCACATGGATGAGAGTTAATCTCATCTCCTCAGGTGACGGTATGGGAACCATCCCTGCCCAAAAGCGCAGGCTAAGGTTGTGTCTGCCTTTTCATTCACATACTTCACCCCCGGCACCATCTCAACTCAGACTCAGACCCAGGGCAAGAGAGCAGGTCTCCCACTGCCTTCAGGCCCATGCATAGTTGATTCTGCAAGGCTGTAATACAAAGGTCTTGAAGGGAGCATCCTTTTTGGTGTCCACATCCATGGCCTGAAGTTAAGGGTATACCAATGCATGATCAGAAACTCCATTCATCCAGCCCAAATGCATGATAGGAAACTCCATTTATCTAGAACAAATGTATGATGGGAAACTCCATTCATCCAGCCCAAATGCATTATTTGAAACTGTTCATCTATGCTCGACATCTGTAAGCTCAAAATGATTAGACCTTACCTAAAGCATCTATAATTAAAAGTAGAATGGTAAATGAAAGAAGTGAGGGTCCAGGTGATTTTACAAATATGTAAAGACAATGCTTTGAAGGGTCTTAGGTACTCTCCTGAAGTTAATATCTCTAGTTTGCACATCCACAAGTCTACAGTTCCAAAATTCTCGATTAAACCTGAGACTACCAAATTAGTTCTATTTGTGAGTGGCTAATAAAACAACGAATTAACTTGTGAATGCTAATAAGCAACCACAGATGCAAATAAAACCTCATTTTACAGTAACAGAGGAAAACAGCCAAGGCATGAATAGTTTAAAACAGGACTGTGGATGCAGCTGCCCCATGTGATATGCAGTAGGAAGAGTGACACAGGCATTACATGGGGCTAGCACCGCTGGAGTGCTTCTTACCCAGAGGTTCCCCACAAGTGCTTCTCCCACAGCTGCGGATTGACCTGCACAAGCATACTGAATCTGAAGACTTTAGTCATCCATCAGCTGAAAATGACGCTCTCTGCCCCATCAGGCAGGCAGCCAAGAAAACTGTTCCCTCATCAACCTCGATCAGAGGCTGTATGAGCAATGAGGGGGCTTGTGTTGGCCACACAGGGCTGAGGACTGGCTGCAGCCGCCAGAGGCTATGTGGGGCCTCCCTCCCACGGCTGCCTGGTGACCAGAGGACAAGAGCTCTGTCAGCCCTGAGCTCCTGGCACACGGGAAGATGGCACATGCCAAGAAGGGAAAAAGAAAGGCCCAGACTCATCAGAACCCACACCTGCACCCAGGCTCACCCCTGAACGTGGGAGGGCTTGAAACCTGGGACTCACTTCCTGGAAATGTCTACGGAAATTCACACACAGAAAGGTTTGACTGGAATAAGACTTCATGTTATAAAATTCCTCTGCACCAGGACCAGATATTAGGAAATATGATTCCACTCTTCAAATTCTTAGTAAAATATCATTGAGCAGCTAGGCACGTGGGATCAAGACACCCCACAGCCTCCGTTCGGATTCCAGCTCAGCTGGGCCACTCTGTCAGGCCCGGCTGTGCCTTGGTGTCCCCATCTATGGTATGGGGACAACCCAAGCTGTCTCCAGCACTGCTGTGGAGATGCAGCTACTTAATTATGCAAGCCGCTTCCATCAGCCTCAGGTTCCAGGCAGGCCCTCAGCAGGCACAAGGTGGGCCTCTCCCTGGACCCTGCTCTCCTGTGTTTGCTGAAGGGACTCTTACGGGCAAGGGCACTGACACACACAGGCAAGAATCCCACTCAACCCGAGCTTAGGGCCCTGTGCTGGGCCCTGCTTCAGGAACTGGGAGAACACAGGAATAAAACAAGAGCCCTGCCCTAGCCATGGCCCAGCAGGGAACCCTGTGTTTCCCAGGCCCTGAGAACATCCTCACCAGGATCAGGCCGTCCTATAGTCCTGCCAGTTCCAATGGCTGTGGAAGTCAGTCAGTTTAACTCAGCGGAGGCGCACTACTTATCCGGGGATACAAACATGCTTTTAATGTTACACACACACACACACACACGCATACACACTCACAATAGTTACCACAATGACTAACTGGGCAGTCATTTATGAATTCACAAGCCCTTGAAGAACGTAGAAATGCACAGGCCTCCTGACATCCTCTGCGGGTCCTCAGAGAGTCTGCCCAGGGAGGGGTGGGAGCCTGGGGTGAGGCTCCCTGGGAAGCTTGTCCTAACCTGGCTGCAGAGTCCCCTCCCATCTCCACTGCACACACTGCCCCCTGTCCAGGGCACAGTCCCTATGGGACCCTCAGGGAGCCTGGATGGGCCACACATGCTCCCGGCTGCTCATCTCTTCCCTTCCGCAGGAAGTTGAGTTGAGTTGAGATTGTTCCATATGGTGGCATCTCAGCCACTCTCACAGCCATCTCCAATACCTCTTTAACTCTTGATTAGCAAGCCTACCCTACCCCAGAGTTTGGAACCCCTTCCAAGAAAATTAGAGTCTTTCTATATGCTTTTAAGAAAAGGCTCATCATCATCATTTACACCTTCTATTTTCACTGAACCGTGAGCGTTAATAGGAAAATAGCAGCTTCTCCTGCGTTTCAGCTGCTCCCACAATGCCTGACACCCAGGAAGTGACAGACGTGGTTCAGAGAGGCAGCTTCAGTTCCACTCATACAAGGATTTCCAGTGTTCCCACTTATCTGAAGGCGGAGCGGTGCCGAGGGAGGCGGGTGGTGTCCATGCAGTGGGAACAGGCCCCTGGAAAGTTAGCTCCACAGATGCCCAGCTGGGTGGGTCACACCTGCTGACCATGTGCCCACTGAGAAAGACATTTGACAGTGAGAGCCAGCAAACATGTACTGATACACTGATACTGAACTGAATTTATTTATTTAATAAGCACGTTAAATACTTCTTCTGTGCCAAGGGCTCCTCTAAGGCCTTTGTGAAACTCATCTCATTCAATTTTTGCTATGGCCGTGTCGGGGGCCCTGTTTCTGGCCCCACTCACGGGTGGAAACGGGGGCACTCGGAGCTAGTTGGCCACTCACAGGCGGAAACAGGGGCACTCGGAGCTAGTTGGCCACTCACAGGCGGAAACGGGGGCACTCAGAACTAGTTGGCCACTCACAGGCGGAAACGGGGGCACTCAGAACTAGCTGGCCACTCACAGGTGGAAACAGGGGCACTCGGAGCTAGTTGGCCACTCGCAGGCGGAAACAGGGGCACTCAGAGCTAGGTTGGGCGGTCCCCGAGATCACAGGGTGAGTGGGAGGCAGCCCAGGCCAAATCCCACGCGTGTACTTCCTCGCTGTGACGCACTCATACTCTGATACTTTCTACTCAGTGCCACTTTATGTGAAAGCAGTGCTGATCCTTACCTGCTAATGATCTCCCTTCATCTGAAAGCCTCCAGACCACAAGTTATCCAAGGCTCACCCCAAGCCTGACACCCATGTTTCCCATATTGAATCCACGTCACCCCACAGGGAGCCAGAAACGAGTGGCTCATTAGAGAAGATAGTCCTTAAGTCTGAAGAAGCATTCTAAATGGGGAACTAGCCACTGGATAAACGTATCAACTGCTGAGAGAAAATTACCTTAAAATGTGTATTTAAATATAAATGGAAATTTTCAATCCAATCCAGTTGGATTAAAATGGAATCCACGTAATCGGTAAAAGCCTGAGTCTCGGCAGAGGCTTCCTGTTCTTGGAAGAGATGAATGAATCCAACCCGAGGAAACTCGGAAACCTGATCGGCACCCGGCTGGCGGAGCAGACCCCAGCCTGAGGTCAGAGTTCCCGGGACAAAGGGATTTTGGGAGAGTCAGGCTCTGAGGATGCCTGGTCCAGCCCATGGGAGGGTGTTCGGCTACAGCCAGAGAGAGGGGCTGTGGAGAGGGAAGAGGAAGGGAAGTCAGCCGCCTGGAGCTTTGGATAAAATCACTAAGGACAGGGAAGAAAGTCGTTGCGGCCAAGGGTCTCTACCCTGACGCCTCATGGAGCAGTCCCCAAAGAAGTGTCCACAGAGAAGGACAAACTGATCGTGCTGAAGGGAGACATAAAACCGTTTTCCGTGGAAAATTACATAACCAAGAAAAAGAGTGAGCAAAGTAGAAACAGCAACCAGCTTGCCGCTTGTGCAGAAGCTCGAGTCTGAAGCGGAACTCACCCACGAACGCGCACTGTGGGGCGGCCACAGCTGAGCCATGCTGCCCAGACTCCCCATGACACAGGACCTGACCAGCCACAGGGAAGGGGGGGCAGGTGAGCAAATGGCCTTGTCCCTGCATCAGCCTGGACATCAGAAGCAGACTGGAAGATAATCGATTAAATAAAAACAGTCTCACTTTAGCAAAATCCAGCCAGGTGTCATCAGCTAGTCAGTTTCTGCTCACTCTGCCCTTGTTGGAGATGGAGAAATAGAAAAATCGTCTCACTAGTACAAAGCCCAAAGAGAGGAGGTGGAGAGAGAAGTGGGTCAGATGTAAGACAATATGGAAGGGTAGAGACTGGGGCAAAGAATCACTTTGGAAGCATCAAGCCGAGAGCCTTGTACCATCTACTGCCGCAGATCCTACAACTGCCTGCCCTTTTCGCTACAGTGAGGCCTTCAGTTTGGACAATAACTTGCCTCTGTTGAGGTTGTTTTAAGAATCTTTGGAGAAAATGGGGATAGATCTGGTTTGGAAACTCTATGGTAGATTTTACCATCTCATCCTTCCATATTACAGAGGAGGAAACTGACTCTCCTCAGAGCCAGGAAGAGGACAAGGACAAACTTTTCTGAAACTCAGTAACTACCACTTCTTTTTTATTTAAGCTCTAACCAGGGACAGAATTGGCAAGGAAAGAAAACATAGCTAAGAAAATAGCCTAAGAATCAGCCCAGGACAGCTGGATTTCACTTTCACTGACTACAGTGGGCAAATAGATATTGGTGGCATTTATAAGAAGATGTGTCTCGGCCGGGCACGGTGGCTCACGCTTGTAATCCCAGCACTTTGGGAGGCCGAGGCGGGCGGATCACGAGGTCAGAAGATCGAGACCACGGTGAAACCCCGTCTCTACTAAAAATACAAAAAAAATTAGCCGGGCGTGGTGGCGGGCGCCTGTAGTCCCAGCTACTCGGAGAGGCTGAGGCAAGAGAATGGCATGAACCCGGGAGGCGGAGCTTGCAGTGAGCCGAGATTGCGCCACTGCACTCCAGCCTGGGTGACAGAGTGAGACTCCATCTCAAAAAAAAAAAAAAAAAAAAAAAAGAAGATGTGTCTTGTGCTTGCTGTGGACCAGGCATGGGAGTGGGGTACACACAGGCATCGGAGCCCCCCAGCAGTCCGCAGAGGGAAGTGCCCCTGTGGCAGCTGGGAGAGGAAGAAGCTATGGCTCAAGAGACCACGGGGTGGTTCCCAAATCCCACTGAAACCAAGGGTGGCATCTCTACCCAGGGCACGGGACCAGGCTGGCCATGGTTCATCCCTTCTGGCTGCCAAGCTGTCTCACTCCTCCTCCATCCCGCACCCACAACACCCACAGTCTACAGGGTTGATGCCCCTGGCTGGGTGGTGGATGCAGGAGAACAAGGGTGATATGGTTTGGATCTTGTCCCCACCCAAATCTCATGACAGATTGTGGTCTCCAGTGTTGGAGGTGGGGCCTGGTGGGAGGGGATCGGATCCTAGGGCGGATTTCCTGCTTGATGCTATTCTCAGGACAGTGAGTGAGTTTTCCTGAGATCTGGTCGTTTAAAAGTGTGTGGCACCTCCCCTATTCTGCTTCTCTTCTTCCTGCTCCAGCCATGTAGCACGCCTGCTCCTCCTTCACCTTTTGCCATGACCGTAAGTTTCCTGAGGCCTCCGCAGAACACCAAGCAGATGCGGCCATGCTTTCTGCACAGCCTGCAGAATAGTGAGCCAACTAAACCTCTTTTCTTTATAAATTTCCCAGTCTAGGGTATTCCTTTACTGCAATGGCAGAACAGACTGATACAAAGGGGAAGGCAGGACTCAGCAGCAGAGGGCTGGATCCCAGACACAGGCCTGGTCAACAACAGGGCAGTCCAAGGAAAAGCCTCTCATCCAGCTACCCTGCCTGGCCAACAGCAGCCGCTGTGTGCCCAGAAACCAGGACGGTGGCCAGGCGAGGCCCAGGGAACACTGGGAAGCTCCACTCCTTCCAGGCTGAGTCTTGCTTCAATCTGACCCTACACAGTAGCTGGCTTTTTTTTTTCTTTTTTTTTTTTTTTTTTGAGACAGCCTGCACTGTCGCCCAGGCTGGAGTGCAGTGGCACGATCTCAGCTCACTGCAAGCTCTGCCTCCCAGGTTCATGCCATTCTCCTGCCTCAGCCTCCCAAGTAGGTGGGACTACAGGTGCCTGCCACCACGCCCAGCTATTTTTTTTTTTTTTTTTGTATTTTTAGTAGAGACGGGGGTTCACCGTGTTAGCCAGGATGGTCTCAATCTCCTGACCTCGTGATCTGCCCACCTCGGCCTCCCAAAGTGCTGGGATTACAGGTGTGAGCCAACGCACCCGGCTGTAGCTGGCTTTTAAGTTAAAGGACGCACAGTGCCTGCCACAAGAGTAGGAGCCACAGCCAGTCCTGGCGGCCCCAGCTGCCTGGTTGGACACAGCCCAGCTTTTCCCATTTGTGTCCCTTCCTGTTCTCATTACTGCATTTCCTGGTGCGTGGCTTCTGTTCATATTTCTACATAGAGTACCATAAGTGCTATGTAAGAAAGCACCAATACATCTAACCGATAGAAATGCTGTTTTTAAAACACAGAAACAACGCACAGCCCTGTGGAAACGCCGCATGACCCTATCAGTTGTCCATCTCCCACAGTGGCCCTGCAGTCCTTTCTGGCTTGGGTGGTGTGACCTGAGTGCATGTTGATTCACAGCTTACAGATGGCAACTGAGTAAGTCCAGAGCCAGATTGCTTCTGCGATCCTTTTTTCTATTTATTTATTTATTTGAGACAGAGTTTCGCTCTTATTGCCCAGGCTGGAGTGCAATGGTGCGACCCTGGCTCACTGCAACCTCCGCTTCCCAAGTTCAAGCGATTCTCCTGCCTCAGCCTGCCGAGTAGCTGGGACTACAGTGCACCTGCTGTCTGCCCATAAGCAAGTGACTGGAGATGAAAGGAGCGAAGTGGATGTGTGTCCTGAGCCTCCGGGAATCATCTTGAATCATCTTCCCTTTCCTCCGGGAAGCAGCCGGGCTGATGTGGGAAGGGAACCATGGTGCTGGCCAAGGGGGATCCTTGCAGCTTGGTGACCTCCATGTCCTGAGACCAGTGTGGGGCCATGGTCCTGTGGCCACCGTGGAGGCCAGCCGTGCCCTGCTGTGACCTCTCCTCCTCCCAGGCAGGGGCCTCCAACACACAGCAAATCTGATCACAGCTCCCTCCAGCCCCTCAGAACCATCCTTCCTGCCTTAGCCAGGGCACCAGCCACTGTCACTCCTCCTGGGTACTGGTCACCAGCTCCTTGCCCAGCTCACACCTGTCCAGCGGTCACGGCTGGCATGGCTCTGCCAGCAGCTCCAGCCTCCAGGACTCCTCTCCATCCTGGCTCTGCCTGCAGGCTCCATCCCGCAGTCATGATGGCCCTTCATGGCCTGGCTCTGCCCATGTCTCAGCCTGGCTGCCATCGCCCTTGCCCCCAACTTCCCCATGGGGCCCCTCCAGCACACAGGGGTCCCTGAGCCACAGGCCAAATTCAGGAGCCTCTGCTTCCAGGAGAGCCCCTGTCCCCTGTCCTTGAGCCAGGTAGGTCCCATCATCCTCAAACTGTTACTCAGCTGTCACTCCCCAGGAGGGGCTGACCCCTGGCTGGCCGACCCAAGGACCACCAGCTCTTCGAGTTGTGGACCTGCTCTTGCCCCCAGGCCAGGAGCAGGTTCTGTGGATGCCGGGCTGTGGGTGGACCCTTAGCTTACCCCTATGGAGCCTAGCACATCGCTGGGCTCAATACATACTTGCGGGAAGGTTGAGTGAGCATCTACAAAGGCCACTCTAAAGTCCGTGGTGACCTGCAGGCTGCAGTGCAAGGAGGCTGCCTCCTCACTGATCCTTTATCCATGTCTTGCGCCTCCCCAGGGAAGGTTGGCCGGCCCCAGGGCTTTCCCTTCCAATGCTCTGAGGGGCTTCCCTTCGAAGCTTACTGCGGCATCCCTGGGGCATTCGGGGCTGGATATGGGCCCTGAGTGTCCTGAGGGACCATTTATCCCACGCTCAGCAATTTAAACCAGGGCTGTTTACAGTACAACAGTGTTAACTAAGGGACGGGAAGGTAAAGTCAGCATCCAGTGTTAAGGTGGGGTGCTGGAGTGAAGCTCGCCTTCAGATCAGTGTGGTTTGCTCCCCGGCTTGAGCTCTGAAGCCTCCCCGGACCTACCAAAGTGCATAGAACAGAGGGGCTCCATTCTAAGGGTCCTTTTCCTGAGAAATGAGCCCAACAGCAAATGAGCCAGCCTACGACCTCTGCCTCCCTGAGGTTCCAACGCGCATCGTGGGCCCTGGACCTGGGCTGAGCTCCACCCTGGCACCTGCGTGGCCTTTCAGAGCCTCCAAGCCTCATCCTCAGTGAGGCTTCTCCTGTCGACTGTTCCCCGCCATGCAGAGGGGATAGCCCCCACAACATCCCCTGGCTCTCAGGCCTATCACCCCCAACAGCCTGGAAGGGGAGACCCACCCAGGTGCCACAGATGCCGCAGGTCAGGAGGGCTTAGTGGGTCCCCACTCACCCCAGCCCCATCCTCCAGGGCTCTCGGCTTAGGGCCCAGGTTAGGGACCAGGGAAAGCACAGCCCTCGGGCCTCTGGCTCTGTGTGCAGGGCGCAGGACTGACCATTCAGAAACCCTGGTCAGCGTTTCCTCCTCCTGGCGCCCTGACTCACAAGGGGATCCTCACATGGGGATCCCAGGGCTCCGTTCCTGCATTCTTTGGCTTGGGCCACTCAACTCTGGCTTACTGACCTTACTTGGTGTCTTGTGGGGCAAGGGAAATGGGCTCAGAGAGGAGGGGAGGAAGGGACATGGAGACCCCATGGGAGCCACTCTGTGCTCCTGCAGAGCTCTCAGAGCAGGGAGCTGCTCCCAGGACCCTGCCTCAGCTGTAGGGAAGGGCTTGCCTGAGGCCCCCGCGTGGGCAGCCAGGCCGGACCAGGCTGGCAGCAGATCGCTGAATCCCCCCAGCTCCTCCGCCCCTGCAAAGCTGCCCAAACCACTGGCAGTGGTCCAGAGCCAGGAGGAGGAAAGGGGGTGGGGGTGGAGAGGAGCACCTCCGGGGCCCCGAGGGTTTGCAAACTGCTGTGCCCAGTCCCCCAGGCCCTCGTATGTGTGGTCTTAGTTCTGCCTTGGGGCCAGGGCCACCATCATCCAGGGGCAATGAGCAGCTGGGCACCCGTGGTGTGGTCAGTGAGGCAGCCCATTCCCGAAGCAACTGGACACCTGCAGTGTAGCCACTGAGCCCCCCTCCCCCGCAAGCAGCTCAGCACCTTCAGTATGGTCACTGAGGCAGCCTCCCTGAGCAACTGGACACCTGCAGGGTGGTCACTGAGGAGGCCCCCATCCTTGCCTGCAAGGGTCTGCCTCCTCTCCAACTCCCTGCAGGCCACAGGGGCAGCCAGGAATGGCAAGTGGAAAGCATCTCCCACTCTGAGAGCCGCAGCTCCCCTCCCTGCTGCTGTGGGGTAGGAGGCCCCTGGCCATCCAGGAAAGGCAGGAGGAACTCTGTGCTCAAATCACCGGTGGAGTGGGAGAGACTCAATTCAGAGATGGCAACACCATCAAATTTCCTTCTCAATATTTTCTACAGAAATCTCCAAGAAAGTGCCCAGTGGGAGGTGGGTGGGGGGGTGGGAAAGGAAGTGGAGAAAGACCCCACCTAGGGTGACAGCACCCTCTCCCAGGAAACACCCTCCACCTTGAGCAATCAGAAGTCAGCGAGGAAAGTGGGGGTCTTCTAACTGTGCCACGAGGCTCCAAGTAGGAAGTTTCTGGAAGACACACTGAGGGGATGTGGCACTCAGAAGATAATACGCTTTTTAAAGGTGCCAGGTGTATGTGTAAAATTGCGTGCGTTATCACCGTTTATTGAACACAGATCCCAGCTCCTCTCTAAATGAACTTGTTTAGCACCATTTTTTGCAGCAGGGGAGGTGCCCATGCTATGACTTAGCCACATGACAGACAGCAGAGCACGTCGTAATCACATGGAGGGCAGCCCGGTCTGCTTTTCTGTGGTGTGAAAGTCATACAGGAGAAGTGGCGTCTTTCTGCAGAGCACTGTCCCGCCGCCGCCTCCACGTTGGGAGTAGCTTCCCGCACAGGGCAAATGAGAATCTGAGTGGGCATCCCAGCTATAGCCACCGAAGCTCTAGGTGATGGACGAGGCAGACTGCAGTCATGAGGCTTTCATTTTCACTTGCTTACTGTGATTTGCCAAACTCTAAATTCCTATTCCTCCAGGGAGCATGAAAACACACTAAGTGTCTCCAATTCTTGGGGTTAATCCACATTTCTCAACAGTCCCAACCAGAAAGAGAACAGCCTCCCTCAGTCTAGCAAGCCAGTGAGTAACATATTACACCATAAATATGAAATGGCCTTAGGAGTTCCAGACCATTAAGGTGGCCGCTTCTCCACAGCATGCGAGTTTAGCTTGAGAAATACAACTATTCATCAAGAGTGAATTATTGGTGCATACTGAAGTATCCTGAGTGCCCCACATCTGACAGATGCTTCAGAGTTATCCATACATGATATTTTGTGCGGACAATGACGGCTGCGTTTTGAACCAGGCTCTGCTTACTATTCGTGGATGAATTAGTGCTGCCCCGAGGGGCCATGAGTTAAAAAATGTGTCAACTTCTGGCGCAAAATTCAGCACCCTGCGAGGGATGCATCTCTCTATTGGCAGATGTGAAACTCAGTGAAATTTCTCCACCGAAGTCAGAAGGCAGCCGCCACACTAGTGTGAGCGCCAGCCGGGTGCTGGGACTCCCAGATGGGAAAGGAGAAAGTTCTAGATTTTCACATGGTTTCTTCAGCAAGATGGATTTTTCAGCAAGGCTCCCTGAACTGGCCCCATTCAGAGGGTCCATGAGATAGTGAGGATATGGCCGAGCCTTTCTGGATCACCCTACTCAGGAAAGACTGTCTAAGCAGTCATGGCAATGGCCTCATTAATGTGGCCCCTTCCTGTCCCCTCTCACATGTGGTTTAGAAGGTGGATAAGGCCCCTTTCCAAGCCACCGCTCTCTGGGGAGGGTCATGAGAGAAGGCTAGGGCCTCTCCCAGCCCCAGCTGCCTTCTAATTGCTCAAGGCGGAGGGTGTTTCCTGGGAGACAGTGCTGTCACTCTAGGTGGCTGTGGCCGGTTTAACCCCTGCCCCGCCTGTGGGAAGTCTGCACAAGATAATGGCCTCGTTCTGGTGGGGACGGTGAGTTCCACCCCTGATGGTGACTTTTCCCTTCCCTGGGGTTCACGGGACACAAGCACCGTTCTTAGTGCCCCCAATCAACCGGCGGGGACAAGATCCCAGAGAATGCCGGTCAGCCTGCACGTCGAGTGAGCAGAGGCTAAACCTGGGATTCAGGCACTTCCTCGCACCAGGAGACCAGGAGACCTGCACCTGCACCAGCAGCCGCTGGACTGTGCAGCCTTGGGACCCCATGGGAACTGAGTGCCTCTCTCCCTCGGCCCCCAGGGCAAACGGCAAGCCCAGCCGTGTCCCCACCCTGGTGCAGACCCCAATCCAGGCGTCCAGGTGGATGGGACCGCACGCTCCACGGCCTGTTACCTCCAGGTGGGATGGAAACCCAAGGGGCTTCTTTTGGTTGCCAAAGCTTGGTTTGCATTTTGCTCCAGAGAGAGCTAAATGCCGACCCATCCTGATGATTCAGATACTGTTGTAGGTCCACCCTTTCCTGTATCTGCCATTTCTATTTGTTGTCTCTTTTCCCTTACATTATAAACATACTTCTGTGCCTTTTAACTTCAAAACCAACAGCTACAAAAATAAAACAAAGCACATGTGCACACACTCACCCACATGCTCACACACTCTCACCCACCCACATGCTCACACACTCTCACACACATGCTCACACACTCTCACACATGCTCACACACACTGACACACATGCTCACACACTCTCACCACACACATGCTCACACACACACATGCTCACACACTCTCACACATGCTCACACACACTGACACACATGCTCACACACACACATGCTCACACACACTCACACACATGCTCACACACACACATGCTCACACACATGCTCACACACAGATATGCTCACACCCCAGAAGCCTCTGGGGTTCATCACTGCACATCTCCTTCCAGCTCAAGGTCCCTCCCTGAAGTCTCTTTTGGCAAGCAGCTCCCCACCCACCCACGAACCCTCCCCTGGCCCTCCCCCTGCCCACTGTACATGAACATCTTCAGGACGCAGCTCACTAATAGATCCCAGCTTGACCTGCTGAGCCCTGTCCCCTCCCCAGACCACATCCCCACCTTCTCCCCTCCCACTTCTCTCTCTTCACTGCATTCCCCGTGGTGAGAAGCAGCCGCTCCATCCAACCAGAGCTCCATCCTGGAGGCCTCATTGTCACTTCCCACTGTTTCCTTTTCAGACCTGAATTCCAGTCGATTACGAATTCCTGGAACCTCCCCCCCCCCCACCCCCCGTCCCCTTTCCCCTTGACCCATCCTCTCCCTCTCTTTCCAGTTATCCCCTTTCATCCCAGCTGAGACCTGAACTCTGGAAACTCTCACCCCATCGTTCCTTGGGGCTCCTCTCCAAGCCTCAGATGATGCCCCTATATGCTCCTGCCCCACACGCCTTTCCGGCCAAAGTGTGCTGACCCTGAGGTCGCTGCACGTCCCACTGGGAGTGCCCTCCAGAGCCGGCCTGGCCCCACTGTCCCATCCTCCTGGCTCTGCTGCCTCCTGCACTCCGGCCTCTTGAGTCCCCTGAGCAACGAGCCACATCCCTGATTCAGATTTACCCACTAAAGTAGCTTTGTACGCTTCCCTTCCCCTAGGCTCTAGGACCTAGGGAGTCAGGGGTTTTATCTAATTCACCAGGGATCTTTGGTGGGTATCCCAGTGTCTGTTGTTTGATTGACATCGAGATGTCTGTGGCTAAGTCAGTCACAACTGATGGCATGTCCTCAGGGCTGGACTAAGCTGTGTGGCCTGGGGAGTTACCTGAACTCTCCAACTTCAAGACCGAAGTCACGTCCTCCTTCACTGGACCCTTGGGAGGATGGCACAGGCCAGGCCTGGGAAGTACACGGCCCATCGCAGGCTCCTGTGGCCCCTCGTCCCCCAAACCCCACCTCCTACTCTCCCAGATAAAACATGTGGGAAAACACTGACAATCTATGGAAATGAAAAATAACAACCTCTGGCAAGATCTCATTTTGATGAAAACACACTTTATACTCTAATTAGCGCATCTAGACGTTAGGAATTCTGAATGGAATGGTAAGTAGAATGTCTCTCTTTACTAGTGGAGGTAATAACGTAGTTTGTAATCATGACCATCAGCCCGCAGTGTGGACCTGCCGTGTGCTGAGCACTGGCCTGGGCACTGAGGCTCATGAGTGCCGTGGATGCACTGACTGAGAAAGTCCTGAGTATCATCTCGTTTTGCAGATGGGAACAAAGAGGTTCCCACTCCCACCCCGTGCCAGAGCTTAGGTGCTCTTCTGCATCACGCACTGTATTAGTTTATCGGAGGAAAACAATTAAGCACAGAGTAAAAACGCTACGACCTGATGAGGTTTCTTCTAGGATGGGCCCTACAAAACAGATATCAACATCCAACTGCTAAGTCCAGAGAACAGACGCACAGCCCTGCCACACAGGCTGGAAAAGCACACTACAGCCAGGATCACGCAGAAGGACCTGAGAGAAGCGGCTTAGGGAAGACCATTGCACCTGTGTTTGTGAGTACACGATTCTACCCACGTGAGAAAGGAGGAGGACAGAGGCATTTCTCATTCCTAAAATCAAAAGGTATCCAGGACACCAGCCGGAGGTGCTCCTGATGCCTCCGCGGTACCCACACTTCTGGATTCATCTCAGACCCAAGATGCATTTCGACTGATTTCAAGACCAAGTCCCCATTTAATGCTGAAGGAAAACCCCACCTGAAGGGAGACCCCAAATCTCACGATGGCTCCAGAATCGTCCCACTGAAGTAGCAGAGCACACAGACCACGTGGAATGCAGAAAGAGAAGGCTCTCCACGTCAAGGCACAGCCTGCGCCTGGCACCCCCAACGTGACCCCCCCAACTCCCTGCACGCAGCGATGCCCCAGGCTGGGTTTCCGATAAACACGAGTGTGGTTGGCCTCACAAATGCAGTTTCAAAATTAGCGACTTGTGTTCAGTCATCTTAATGACATGAAATGACTTGAAAAATACCCATCTCAGAGCAGCATGCCCTAGATGCCAGGGCCAATTTCCTTTACTTATTTATGTATTTATTTGAACAGGGTCTCACGCTGTCATCCAGGCTAGAGTGCAGTAGTGCCATCATAGCTCGCTGTAACCTTGAATGCCTAGGCTCAAGTGATCCTCCAGCCTCAGCCTTCTGAGTAGCTGGGACTACAGGTGTGAGCCACCATGCCCGGCTAATTTTTAAATAGTTTTTTTTTAGAGATGGAGTGTCACTAGGTTGCCTAGGCTGGTCCTGAACTCCTGGGCTCAAGCAATCCGCCCACCTCCGCTTCCCAAAGTGCTGGGAATACAGGTGTGATCCTCCACACCTGGCTAATTTTAAAATAGTTTTTTAGAGATGAAGTGTCACTAGGTTGCCCAGGCTGGTCTTGAACTCCTGGGCTCAAGCGATCTGCCCGCCTCCGCCTCCCGCAGTGCTGGGAGTCCAGGTGTGAGCCTCCATGCCCAGCTACCAATTTCCTTGAAACATTTAACCTGACCAGTAAGTTTTCTCACTCAGCAGAGCTCTAGTCTGTCCCAGAAACAAGCCACCACCTTTCCAGAATAGCAGAGAATCCAGGAAATGATTGAGTTTTCATGTTTTCCTTCAGAACCATAAAAATTAGGATTACAGCCATGACGATTAGCATTCAGCAGAAGCAGGCTTTCTGCTCTGCAGCATGGTCTTAATAAGCAATGAAGGAAGGGAGAGACCGTCCGTGGAGCAGCTGGCGTGAGGGAGGGAAACACAGCCCCAAATCCAATTGCAAGGCATTCAAGGTAAATTAGCCACATAGTAAATACGTGTAATCAAAAATAATTATAGTTTAGAAGTGTAAACGCCCAACCAGCAAAAACTGGGTTCATTTTGAACAAAACAGGATCCTGTTCTTGCCTGGGGGCAGACGGACAGATAAAGTGCTGTGTTTTCATGTTTGTGTAGAACTTGGAGGAAAACGAAGTATCCTGCTTCAACCAAAAAACAAAGAAGCAGAAAGGGAAGCAGAATGTGGGGGCCCTCCCACCTGCTGGCGTCGCTGTCAGCTCTTGCAACACAAGAGCAGCTGCTCAGGGCCAGGCGGGCTCTGGGCAGGGAGGTGGCCCCCTCGCAGGCACTCTCCAGCCCTGCTCACAACAGCAAGGCTGAAAATCGGTTTCGCCCTCGGCCCTCACAGGACCCTGGAGAGAGCGGCACCCCATTCAGAGACTTGTTCTCCATAATGTCCCATAGGGCATGGCCGTGGGCCCTAGCAAGGGAGCCTTTGTTTAATGTGGCACTTCAGCCACCACTGGAAGTGACCAGGGCTGGCCGAAGCCCAACCCCGTGCTGGTCACCATGGGAGGCCCCCAGCTCTATGCCTGCAGATACGTGGTCTGAAAAAGGTGATCCCTGGTTCTCCTCCCACAGCTGGGCTTGGAGCTGGCCAATCAGAAGAGTAGAGTCCCCTTGGGTGGACACGCGGTGTGGGCGGAGCTGGACCGAGTCATCGGCACACAGCAGCCTCAAGTCTGGCTGGTTCCAGGGCAGCCCAGCTTTCCCTGCTGTCAGGGCTTGGGTGAGAGAACAGCCATCGCCTGCCCCCTTCACCCCAACCCACACACCTAATATAGACCTGAGATAGCAAACACCTGCCAGGAATGTCCCACGCAGACCCCGGAAAGGACCGCCCAACCCGTGCGCCTGCATCCACACCAGCTGGCCCTGAGTTCTCTATGCAGCAACTGTCAGCTCAGCCTCACCTCCAGGTGAGCCGAGGGTTTTCCATCAGGCGAGCCAGCTGCCCCATCGAAAAGATGAATGAGTTACGGACATGGGCAAAGAACCCAAGATACACGTTTTGATGATTACAAAACTGATCACAGGCACATTCATTACAATATTGATCACTTATGAAGAGTGTTCTCTCTTTCTCATTTTTTAAACAGGAAAGGGAACCCCTTCCCGTGGTCTCTGTCTAATATTTAAATTTGACCTGAGCGCAACTATCTTCTGGGTCAATATTCAGGAGCTGTGGGGCTGCGCTCAGGCGTCTTCAGGCTCCCTGGCTGAGTGCATTTCCGTCTCTGCCCTCCTCACCCCACCCCTCCTCACCCCCAGCACCTGACTTGGACTCTGTCCTCCTTGCCCAGCCCCCCTCTCTGTGCTGTGTTTTCTCAGTGGCATTGCAGGGGTATGTTTCTGGACCTCCGAGCCCCCGACAGGCATTTCCTCAAGGCCTCGCGAGTCTCCCCTCCTGACAGGCATTTCCTCAAGGCCTCCGGAGTCTCCCCTTCGGCTTTGACTCTGGGCCATCCTCAGTGGCTGTTCCAGCCCAGGCCATTCTCCTCCGGCATCCAACTGTCCAACATCAAAGCCCGTGGTGCTAAATCTGCCTTCAGAATTCCACTCAGACTTTTTAGTTCTTTCCAACAGATGACAGGGGAGGAAATGAAACACCTTCAAGACCTTTCAGAAGAAACCCCAGCCGTCAACGACACACAGGTTTCATGCTTCCTGCCCACATGTGGGTCTCCAAAATGTCCCTGGAACATTCAGCTCCTGGCAACAGGCTGCTCAGCACCACCATTCCAGTAGGCGAAGGTCAACGTGACAGTAAAATATAAGAAGTATCAAGTATAAATACCAATTACCAATTAGCGCAGCCATCAACTTCTGATTCTAGGAGGTAGATGAAATCCCAAAATAGCCCAAGACACATAGAGATGCAGAATATTTATCTCCTAAGCATATAGAATATTTACTTCCTAGGCATATAGAATATTTATAGAATATTCACCTAAATATTTAGAATATTTATAGAATATTTACCTTCTAAATATTTAGAATATTTATAGAATATTTACCTCCTAGAGGTAAATAAAAGTTTAAAAAGTAGTCATAATTGAGAATAAAGGCATAGGGTGAGTAACCTTAATAAAATTTAAAGAAGTGATAATAATAATCGAGAATAAAGGCACAGGGTGAGTAACCTTCTGAACGGAGCGCCGAGGAGAACGTGATTTTGTTTCACTACACTTTTCCCTTGTGTGGCACTGTACAAGGATGAGGCAGCTTCCCCTCCACAGAAGCCGCTCTGAGCACTGAAATTTCCTGAAGCAAGGAAGGGAGCAACAGGCATGGGTGCCCCAGGCACTCAGCTCTCCACTGCAACTCGACTGTCCCATGAGGATTTCAGCATGACACAATTTTCACCTGCAGCCTCCCAGAGTGCCCAGCCCGGCTCCATCAGGTGTCAGAGTGCCCAGCTCGGCTCCAGCCAGGGGTCAGACCACCAAAGAGCAGAGGGGGCAGAGATGTCCCCCAGGACAGCAGATGCCCTCCCTGGACCCTTGTGTTTCATTTTATGAGGACAAGGCAGCTTCCCCTCTACAGAGGCAGCTCTGAGCTGCTTGCGCCCCCCTCTTGGGTGCGCTATTCCGAACAGCACATGCTGCTGTGGTGATCACCGTGTGCCTGTGACTCAGCTTTCCCGTGCCCCCTTCCGCCTCCTGGGTGACTGCAGCAGGTGCAGGCCCCTTGCTGCCACCTCCAGTGTCCACCCCGGAGGGCACTGGCTGAAGCAGTGGATCCTGGCCAGTGCTCACCAGCAGCAAGTCCCAGCACACCGAGGGACGCTGGGGAAAAGAACCATTGTGCCAGAGACAGAGACATCTTCCTCCCACTGATGAGCCTGGCGGGCCCTGGTTACAGGGGAGGCTGCGCCGAATCATGTCTCAGCTAAGCCTCGGTGTGGATGTGAGACAATGGGACAGTGGAGATGGGTCTGTGGCTCGGGTCCACTACTCCATGTGTGACCAAGCTCAGGGCTAGAGAAAAGCATGGATCTCAAACCTCAGGTATCTCCAGGGCCACGCACGGCCACTCACAGCCGGACAGCCTAGGAGCGTCTCTGGCACCTGAGTTCCATGTGCCAAGGGGAAGAGAAGCTGCTGCTACCGGCTCCAGGCAGGCGGCTCTGGACAGATGCGTGGCCGTCAGTCCCCGAGGGGGACAGCGTGCCCCTTGCAGGCCGGCACAAAGGGGCCTCTGCAGGGCACCATGCCAGGACTAGTGATAGACTTCGTAATTGTTTAGGGACACATGTCCTGAGCCCCCTTAATTGTTTAGGGTGCCCCTGAGCACTGCTCCTGGAAATATGAAAGACTAGGATTTGGCCTGAACACTGCATGACTGTTAGTGTGAGGACCTGGAGGGGGCAGTGGCCGTGTTGGCCTGCCCGGCCTAGGTGAATTCGCCTCCAAGTGCACCCGAGTTCCAAGCGAGTGGGTTCTGAGCAGGCCGGTGCCCTGAGCCTGCCCGAGGCCCGCCACTCTGACTGTAGCATGGCGGACGCTGAGGGTTCCTGACAGTGATGAACCAGCAGGTTCCGGTGCTTCTCAGGATGGCTCCTAAGCTGTGATCATAGAGCTATGCCGTTGGAAAATGAACGTAACTGACTCAGTCACGAGTGACAGCTTCTAAGCGCCTACCGTGTGCTTCCTCTGCCTCCACAGTCCCACCCTTCCCGGCCCCTCCAGAGGCAAAGGTCGCCAACCCCAATTAGAGAGAAATGACTGAGGCTCCAAGAATTGCAGCCCTGGAGCTGGCTGGCATCCCCTGCAGCTGCCGTGGCGCTGCCTGCGGAGCTCTTGGCTCTGCCGAATCCTTCTGAGGTGCAGCCTCAGGAGCACGCAGATCCGAGCCCCTCCGGCATCAGAGGGGTTCAGAGCAGGGAAAGCCAGCACATCATGAGGTCTGCCACCGCCTTCCCCCTTTGCACTTCTATGCCTGTGACCTTCCTCCTGCTTCAGCATCCAGCGCTGTGGGAGAGAGAGCCAATGAGGCCAGCATGTGGGGGGAAGTCAGTGCTAAGATTTTATCCAATAAAATACAATTTTACTTCCACTTAACAGAAAAAGACCGGGACAGCTGAGTCTCAGGGCTCAGTGCCTGTGGGGACAAGGGGGGCTCTCCCTCTCCACATCTGGGAGTCTGGTGGATACGGCAGAGCAGCTCCAGCCACTGCAGAGGCTGAGGGTTCCTGCTGAGTGGTGGCTGATGCAGAAGGAAGGCCACAGGAAGTTGAGGAAGCTGCTTTCCGTGTGTGAACAATGGCAGAAATGGCCCCCGTTCCTCCCATCCCCCAGGCCAAAGCTTTGTCCCTTAATGCTGCAGTGTCTGCCCACCCTGGAAGGGGCCATTCTGCTGCCTCCTCGACTCCAGTCCCAACAGTGTGCTCAGGGCCAGGGGTGTGTTAGCCAAGGTGATTCATTGGGACTCCAGTCACTGATGCCATCAGGCCCATTCATTCTCACGCACTGTCATGCCCATGAAAACATGGCTGAGTGGGCCTGGGTGGGACGTGAGTAGCACAGGTGAGTGACCCCATCACTCCATATAGGCACTCCAGACCTCACAACAGCCAGGCAACCCCTGAGCTGGGAGGAGCCCAGCAGGATGAACAGCTGCCGTCTCAGCAGTGGCACACGCCGGGGGCACTCCCTGGCAGCCGCCTCCAACAGGCTGCTTTTGTTTTGCAGGAGCGCTGGCAGAATCGGTAGCTAACAGGCGGTGCACACCCCAGATCATACACACACACGCTCACCTGGCAGAGATGCCCCAAGATGCCTGTTTCACTGAATCCATCTCATGCGCTTTGGTCCATAGCCAATTTGTGTTCAAAAAAATGGGTAAGGGAGGTTGATGAATCTGAGAAAAGTTTTAAAACAGATTTTGTTCTTTCTCTTTAAAATTGCAATGTGAAAATTTCCAAAAGTGAAGTTTTCACATTCCAACAGTGCGGGCAGCTCAAGGAGTATTTGGGATTGAGAGCCCTTTCCCAAAAGCTGCTAAAATGGGCACAAAACCCCTCCCCTCCTTGTTCCACCACACAAGTGCCCCCCAACCCTTCAGCTCACAGAAAGACAAGGGCCTGGAGCCAGAGACTCCTGCCCTGAAAATTCCCCCCAACCCCACCTGTCTCCAGTCTCTACATCCTCAAAACTCAGGGTGTGGTCAGCATTCGGTGTTATCCCATAGTCTTTGTAAATAGGTTTTTACAAAAGGCTACACAGAGTTACTTCAAAGAATAGTTTATACACACTACTATTGGAGATGTAAGCGGCTGCCAATTTTAAATATCACAAGTAGGTCTGGCTAGAGCGAATGTCCCGTATCACAAAGCTAAATTCCCTGAGGGAGAACTGTTGGTCAGACGATGTTAGCATATGTAAGGCTCAAGACGCAAATTCCCAAAGTGTTTTCAAAAGGAGACTTTTTCTATTAGCGTGTCTGCAACTCTTCTTACCACACCTATTTTAGTACAGGTCATACATCACGAGAGACAGGAAGAAAGGAGGGAGTGAGAGAGAGAGGGAGAAAAGTGTAGTAAAATATTGAGATCTTATTGTTGCAATTTGCTTTCTTTGATTATTAATGAGGTCACACTTATTCTGTGTTTTCATTAACACGTATTTCCTCTTTTTTGGTCCCTTTAATCATAGCCATTATATTTTTATTAATAAGGGATGGTGTTCTTGAATATCCATTACACACACACACACACACATCCACGCCCGCACACAGACACACACACAGACACGCACACACACACATGCACACACAAAATTTGATGATGCATTGTGGCTTTTCTTTCATTTCTACAGTCTACTAGTCCTTTTCCCTCTGGATATTTTCCCTAGTTAGCACTGATTTTTAATATGTAACTTTATAATCCACCTTTAATGCTACATTAAAGCATACATTTTGAAACTATCAAAAATATATTGCAGTGAAAAGAAAATGTCATTTTAATCTCCATTAAACGTTTAAGAAGTTACTTAACTCCTGCTATGCTTCAGCTATGGTTTGTCCCCACCAAAACGCATGATGAAATCTGATCCTCAGTGTGGCCATGTTGGGAGGTGGGGCCTGGGGAAGCTGGGTCAGAGGGGTGGATCCCTCATAAATGGCTTGATGCTGTTCTCTGTAGTGAATGCATTCTCACTCTGGACAGACTAGATTACTTTTGTGGGAATCGATTAGTTCCCTAGAGAGTGGCTTGTTATAAAGCCAGGGTGCCTCTTGGCCCTTGACTCTCCGTGTGTGTCTACTTCCCCTTTGACCTTCTGCCACATTGTTGCACAGCACAAAAGCCCTGGCCAGAAGCCAAGCAGATGCCAGTGCCATGCTCTTGAACTTCCCAGTCTGCAGAACCATTTCATTTATCAGTTACCCAGCCTCAGGTATTCTGCTGTAGCAACACAAAACAGACTAAGACAGCTTCTTGAAAATTCTTGGAAGAAGATCATCAGGTATTTTTGTTTTGATTTTATTTCCTAACCTAATCAACCCCAACACATTGCATCTGTGAGAGTCCCAATACCTTTTAAGTAAGCTGTTAAAAAGATACTTCACAGTAACATAGGCTAATTTTACTAATGTAATTTCATGAATCATTGCTATTACAAATAATATTTTTTTCAGTTTATCACTAGCTGTTAGGCACACCAAATTCTCAAAACGATGGAACGCAATACAAAAGCTGTGGATAAAAGCTATTAAAACCTTTTTTTCTTTAAAGAAAAGTTTGGAATAAACTAGAGGCTCATGGCTTGAAGGCAGGATGGCTCCAGGGGTCATGAGAGCTGACTTCAGATGAGCCCATAGCTTATACCATGAGAGAAAGAGTGCACTCATTTATTCTCGATCCCAAGGGCAAAAAATAACCAACACCTTGGAGGAAGTCATTGAGAAGCATGTGTGGTTCACTAAGCTGAGGATAATTTTGTTGTTGTTGTTTGTTTGTTTTGTTTTGTTTTTCTGAGATGGAGTCTTGCTCTTTCACCAGGCTGGAGTCCAGTGGCGTGATCTTGGCTCACCGCCACCTCCGCCTCCCGGGTTCAAGCGAGTTCCTGGGACTACAGGCGTGCGCCGCCTCAGCCTCCCGAGTTGCTGGGACTACAGGCGTGCGCTGCCACGCCCAGCTAATTTTTGTATTTTTAGTAGAGACAGGGTTTCATCATGTTGGCCAGGATGGTCTCAATCTCTTGACCTCATGATCTGCCCACCTCTGCCTCCCAAAGTGGTGGGATTACAGGCGTGAGCCACTGTGCTCAGCCGGATAATTCTTTTAAGCAGAGGGCAGCTGCCACGTGAGGTGGTGAGCCTCTGGACAGTAGGAGAGTTCAAACAGCACCACAGGGCCCAGGGTGCCACAGGCAGGGTCCCGTAGGTGCAGGAGGGTCGCTCAGATGGCGCCCCAGGTCGATTAAAATTCTAAAATCATCAACCATGAAAATGCTTATGCCTAATGTAGTTTACCCTTACCACATGTACCAACAAAGTAGTTTTCTAAGGCAATTTCAATGATGATGACAGAATGAAAGACTGATATTTCACGTTGGAGAAGAGTGGAAACAGACAACTCTAGAAAATGAACATGCAGGGAATGGCTCTTTGTTGCCAGCGGTGACCGAGGAAAGTCTGAGCCTGGCTAGAAAACCACAGGGCAGCATCTATAAAAGGAAGAGGGGTGTTATTTTGGTCCAACAGTTCCATTTCTAGGAGTCTCTCCTCAAGATACTGCAAATAAGCACCAAGATGTGTTTGCATCATTTCTAATGATAAAGAACAACTAAAAACGATATTGATAGGCAACTACCATAATTTAGTAAAGCACGACAGCTCAAAATTATGGAATACTCTGGTGCATTAACAGAATTAGATCAGTTTCTATCTACTGATACAGAAAACATTCTCATAAAAAGACAGCTAAGTCTGAAAAATCAACATGTAGAACAACATATATAATATAACCCTGTTCATGCAAACCAATCAAACAGATCTGTATATGTCTGTGGGACAGAAAGAGATCAGCCAGGGGCCACCAAAGGCAGACAGGGAAGCTAGCACCAGCAGGGGCTGGTGGTGGCCAATGAGCATGTCTTGCTCTGTACTTCTGTTGTGTATAAATCTTATAAAATGAAAACGCATTCATCTATTTCTTTGAAACAATAGGCAAATCCCTTTAAAACAATAGATAAATCCCTATAAAATGTCTTTATATAATTAAAGAAATACACAGTAAATACAGTGCCTGTAATACAAACGGTGCCCTCTACATGAGCAAATTCATGGAATTACACTACATTTAGGCTCACCTAGTGTGTGTGCTAGGCAGAGTCACCCTCAAAATCCTCATCTGAACTCCACAATGCAGGATGACTCTTGCACTCTCATCTCCAAAGACACTGTGTGTCTTGCCTATATGCAAACCATTAGCCTTTTGATCTTGTTATCCCAGTGGGGGCATTGGTCCTCCAGTCCTCTATAAGAGGGGATCATATGCTCCAACCTGTGATCTATGATCTAATGAATTTGACCATCAAAACCACCCAATTGTTCTCCATAAATTGGCTATTACTACCTTTTTCCCCCCAAACAATTTGATTGAAACAGCCATTTGTTCATCGGCCATGGAAATCAGCCTCAGAAAGGCAATGGACCACATGACATGGCCATGCTGACTTTCCAGGGTCACTGAGCCTGGGGCGACAAACCGCATGATGTGGCCACATCAGCATCCCAGGGTCACCATGCCCTGTGGCTACCGCTGCTCACAGAACTGTCTTTGAAGGTGAAGTTCTACATTCACCAACATCACTGAATCTTGTGGCACATCCCCTCATATTTAGATCGTTTGTAGTTAAAAATGACATCTATTTGATTACAGCCATCCCCACTGGGTTGAAGCCCTCTGAATCTTATCAGTTCTCTCCCTCCTTGGAGCCCAGCTGGTCCTATCCAGGGGTGGGAGGCTAAAGAGGGGTAATTGTCTTTGTAAGGAGAATCTACCAGGAGCCTCTCCTCTGAGAAGGAAGGAGTAAGGCAAGTAGGTAGGAGCAGAGGAACATTAGTCCCTAGAGGTGGGTGAAGATCCAGCATTCATCTAGTCTAGGTGTTTTCTGAGAATGGACCATCCACTGTCCCCACACAAGCCACCCATTTAAGCTTGCATCATCCTTTGCCCTAAAGCCTTATTCTCAGTAGCCAGAGGGACACTTTTAAAGCCATCCAGCCTCCCATGGTGCCCCTTTGCTCCAAACCCTGAGTCATCCCATTTCACCTGGTCTCCCCAAGGTGGTCAGAGCCTACCCAGGAGCCAGCTGCAGGGCTGCCCACACTCAAGGCAGCACCGGGGCCAGGGAACACCCCAACAAGCAGGGACCGGCTTTATTTCACAAGAGGCCACAAGGAAGCAACGGGCAAAGCCTCCCGGGAGGGAACACCTCCTGGAAGTTATGTGCTTTCCTATTAGGAACCTTCCTCCATGTTCATTATTTCTGGTGCTTGTTCAAGCTTGCTGTGGTTCTTTGTGAAATAGGAAGTCGCCCTTCCATGTGCAGCCCTGGCAAAGATTGTTCTCGAAGGGCTGATGGTCTCGGGCTGGAAATGAGACCTGGTCCTGTTGCCAAATGGTCCAAGCCACTTGCCCATCACGCGGGCAAGTCTGAAGGGGAAGAAGAGGCTGGGTCGCAGCTTTGACCCAGTGCTCAGGCATCTTCTCTGCCTGGCAGTGCTGGGAAAAGGTGCACTGTGCAGAGGGGGATCTGTCCTGGTCATGGGTGTCCCAGGCAAAGCCTGGTCCGTGCCAACGTCCCTGTGCAGCGGGTGGTGTGCCTGCTGCTCTCCTGCCTCCCTGCCTGACATGGACTTAAACTCCAAGAACATAAAAGCCAAAGCCCCAAGTAGCACATGTGCATTTTCATCAGCTGCAAACCAAGCCGAGTGCTGTTCCCAAGAGACAGCCCATTTGAGGCTGCTGAAGCCCAGCCAGCTGGGTGGAAGGAAGCCCAGAGCTGGGCCTGGGACCCAGCCTTGCACGGGCACCCAGCAGCAGAAGGCAGACCTGCAGTCTCCTTTCCCAGGTGTAATTCCACGCCTTTGCTTGAATGCAGCCTTTAATGCACATTTAAAAAAATAAACAATCACCCATAAATTGTTTGCTGATATGAGAACCAAAGATAAACAGATAGAAAAGAGCCTGCTGCAGAAGACGTTGATACCGATGCCAAGAATGAGAATGAAATGTCAGCATGTATCTTATCTCCTAAAAATAAAGGCATGTCAAAAAAAGAATATGTTCCCTTGTTATCTGCTTATTTATTTATTACCTCAAAGAAAGCTTTTTACAGATTTTGACAACTGGTCAAATAACGAAAACAAGTTTGGTAACAATCAGACATCTCAACACCACGCTGCACACTCCAGGTGTTTGCAGGGACTCTCAGATGCATCGGCCCTCAGACATCCATCGCACCAGAGTCAGAGGTGAGGAGGGGCCCACAGGGCAGTGCAGACAGAGGGGCTTTTACAGGATTGGCCCTGAGGGCCTCAGACACTGGCTACACCCGTGATAAATTGCTTCCGGTGGTACGGAAATCTCGCCACTTGGCCTTCTGCTCAGGCTCCTGCATAAAGGGGATCGTGTCCTTTTCCCAGTGTACACAGACACCCGCGCAGCCTCTGGTCAGAGCCAAGATCCTCCCAGGCTCCCTCATGGCCCCTAGAAAGCGTGCATTATCTCACTGCGGCCCCTAGAAAGGGTGCGGTGTCTTCCTACCGCATCTCATAATACAGAGGAGAGTGGTCCTTCTGGGGAGCCACTTTTGTCTGTGGGGTGCTTTCTATCTGCTTGTTCAGGCACACACCCCGTGGTTTCAGGAAATGGGATGTCTGGACTTGGTGAAGAAGCCCTTCTCCCTGGACCCCGCTGACTGTGCTGGTCCCTGTGGTGGGACATGACCCCTCCCTGATGAAGACCGTCCCTGGGAGGACAGTGGTACCTAGTCATCCCCGCTGGCTTCCATTCTGTGCAGAAATGTGTATTCTGAGCCTGACGCTGTCCTTTTCATGCCCAGTTCTGGGCATTAAACGTGTGTGGAGCAGGTGCTTGGCAGCTGAGCGTCAGACCCCCAAAGGCAGAGTCCATGCCATGTGGCCAGGCACTGCATTATCCACACAGGAACTCAGAATGGTCCCTCCCACCCTGACATTTCCCCATTCATTCACTCATGCATGCATGTATTGGGTACACTTATGGAGCTGCTTTATTTTATGATCTGTCTCCTATTGTACCCCATAAGTTTCCTGAGAGCAGGGATTCAGGGCTCTTTTATAATTTGACCATCCAAAGCACCGACCACAATCCCTGGAACGCCAGAAGCACCCAGTGAGTATCTGAGGAACTAATGAGTGAGTGAGTGAGTGAATGAGTGAGTGAGTGAGTGAGTGAATGAGTGAGTGAATGAGTGAGTTAATGAGTGAGTGAGTGAGTTAATGAGTGAGTGAGTGAATGAGTGAGTGAGTGAATGAGGGAGTGAGTGAGTCAGTGAGTGAGTGAATGAGTGAGTGAATGAGTGAGTGAATGAGTGAGTGAGTGAGTGAATGAGTGAGTGAATGAGTGAGTGAATGAGTGAGTGAGTGAATGAGTGAGTGAATGAGTGAGTGAGTGAATGAGTGAGTGAATGAGTGAGTGAATGAGTGAGTGAGTGAGTGAGTGAGTGAGTGAGTGAATGAGTAACTGAGTGAGTGAGTGATGAATGAGTGAGTGAGTGAATGAGTGAGTGAGTGAGTAAGTGAGTGAGTGAGTGAGCATCTGTTCCTAAGGCCGGGCCCGCTCCAGGTGCTGGAGACGGGACAGCACCCGCACAGGGTTTATAGTCTTGCAGACAGACCTGAGCCACACGTTTTCTAAAAATACGGCACAGCCTGGTACTTCACAATCCCAGGGGAGGTGACTGAGTCAGTGTCCATCCTGTCTGAGGCTCCTCCTGAAATATGGATCCAGGAAAAGTGAGAAGGGGGAGGAGGGGAAACGGAGAGACGCCTCTCACAGATGAGAGAGAACCACAGGCTTCTAGATGGTAAGACCCAGAGGGAGTTGATTGTGAGATAGGAGAGGCGGAGACACCGGCGTGCGGGTCCCCTGCGAGGGGCTGCAGCGGCATCAGGGCCTTTGGCTCAATCCCAAGAGCAAGAGACTCATCCATGGCAGAAGGCGGCCAAACCAGCTCCCAGGCCTCCTCCTTCACTGGGAAAGCATGGCCAGGGTCTATGAGGTGGCAGTGAGAAGACATCGCAGCAAGAGCGGAAGACTGAGATCTTCAGAGAGAAGAGCTCACCCCGGAGACAGAGCAGAGAACTCAGGGCACTGCACAGAAACGGCAATGAAACAAGACAGTGTGGACGGATCCGGAGAGTGGAGGAGCTGCCCGCAGGCAGAATGGGGAGAGGGCTGTGGAGAACATGAGGCTGGGGGTGGGCAACACAGGAAAACTAGGAGGTGAAGGAGGTTTTCAAAATGTCAATAGATTTAGAAAACAAAGTTAAGGAAGTCTACCAGAATGTGGGAAAAAGTCAAAGAGGCAAACACAGGAGAGAAAAGAATAAGAGACAGGGAGGGATGACTCCTGACGCCTGGGAACCCGTGGACAGGAGCCCCAGGAACTAAGTGCATGCGGAGGAGGAGTAAGCACCTGTGACATGTTGTATGACACGCAAAACATCGTGCATACGTGACATATAACACAGTGGATAGTGTAGTATAAAAACATAATAGAGGACATGCATGAACACAGTGGATAGTGCAATATAGAAACATAACATAGAAGATGCATTAACACAGTGGATAATGCAATATAAAAACATAATATAGAACACGTATTAACAGCAGGTATGTCTCTGTGTGCATATGTGTATACATATGCATCTTTGGGTTAAAAATGCCCATGGAGGTTTCCACAGAATGAATATTTTAAAAAGTCTAGATGTCATTAGAAAATCACTGAACATCCGAGAAAAAAGGGTCACAATTATCGCAGCATTTCTACAGAAAGAAAACACAAGTCTCCTGTACAGTAACACAAACTCAGTGAGTCTCTCTCATGGTAGGGTCAGATTTTAAAAGAGAGTAGAGCAATTCCTTTAAAATGTTGAGAGAAAACAATTCAAAGTAACATTGTACAACTTGGCAACTTATCAATCAAGTTTGAAGGGCAAGAACAGAATTTTCAACACCAAAGGGATCTGGAATACTTTTATTGGGAGGTTGTTTTTGGCTGTGCTCCAGCAAGCATGACTGTGAACTCGGAAAGGTGGAGATAATACATTTGGGAAATGTGGCTCCCAGCCAGCAGAGTAATGGCAGGAAGCTCCAGCATCGCAGCCCTGTGGAGGAGCTGCTGAGAGTGTAGACATCTAGAAGATGGATGCTGTGAGGAGTGAGAGGCCTCCAGGGAAAAAAGACGAGAAATAGAATAGAAAAGTACAGTGAGGAATGTGAAAAACATCTTGGCAATGTGTAAGAGAAAGAAAATGGGGACTGGCCGGACAAACAAGCAGAAGTGCACGAGAAAGTCACCATCTGATCTTTGGCAAACTACAGAGTGGCATGACTGGGAGCACGCAGAGAGCGGTCAAGGCGTGGGTTTCACTCTGATATTAAAACCCGGCACCAGCGACTTCCAATGGAATGACATCTACTTAATTATACTATTGAAAACCTATACAGTGAGTATCCCTTACATGAAATGCTTGCAACCAGAAGCGTTTCAGATTTCAGGGTTTTTTCCAGTTTTGAAATATTTGCAGAAATACATACTGGTTGACCATCTCTAGGCTAAAAATCTGCATTCCAAAATACTCCAAAGTCTGTGCCTTTTTCAGTGACAGCAGGATGCTCGAGGAGAAGCTCACTGGAAGCTTCTGGATGAGGGCACTGCACCTGTGTCTGTGTGTTCGTTTATTTACTCATTAACCTGTAGGATCAGTCTAGGAACAAAACTTGAAAATCTGGTGGTCCCTGTAAAAGCGAATATAATTATGAACACCCTTGAAAACAGAAAGGGAAGAGTGTTAACTGACAGAAGTTAGGACTCAGAAAGTTGAGGAAATAGGGACGTCAATCTCCACGTGTTATAAAAAAGCAGGTCACCATTTTGTGAAACGCATCATGTTATTGAAGAAGAATGAGGGGCTTAAATGTTTTATTTACATCATGATTTATTTAAAGAATAGTTGGTTTTGAATGTCTAAAGTTAGAAAATACCATTGCGTGGGGCTGGGCAAGATTTTGGTTCACCTGCACAATAATAACAATCGCCAACTCGCTCGTGCCTTTCCACACTCACGCCCAGTGAGTGTCCCTCCCACGCTGACCCTGGACTTCACCACGGACCTGCACTGGCCAGTGACACAGGAGCAAATGTTACATAAGTGGAGGCTTAAAAACTGCAGGCACGGCCAGGAGGGCTCACACCTGCAATCCCAGCATTCTGGGAGGCCAAGGTGGGTGGATCACTTGAGGTCAGGAGTTGGAGACCAGCCTAGCCAACGTTGCAAACTCCGTCTCTACTAAAAATACAGAAATTAGCTGGGTGTAGTGGTGTGCACCTGTAATCCCGGCTATTTGGGTGGCTTGAACCCGGGAGGCAGAGGTCGCAGTGAGCCAAGATTGCGCCACTGCACTCCAGCACTCCAGACTGGGCAACAGAGTGAGACTCTGTCTCAAAAACAAACAAACAAATAATGTACACGCACACGGGGGCTGTCCTCTCTGTGTTCCTAAAACCAACCCTGCAACCTTGATGTGAGAAACATGGTCCTGATGTGAGAGGCACGTGACCAGACGCCCTCTGTTCACCAAGACGCATGTAAGTGATAACCACCTTCAGCCAGTCAGCTGCCAGGCAAAATAGCAGCTGACCTGATGCACAAGGGACACGTTATTAGTTCGTGACTTGTGGGTCAGCAATTTGAGCTGGGTTCGAAATAACAAAATCATGAGATAGATCGCTGAGAAAAGCCCAAGAACTGTCCAACTGAGCCCAGCTCAAATTGGAGATTCACAAAATCGTGAGCTACATAAACAGCCATTATTCAAAACCTCTCTATTTGGGGATGGTTTGCTATCCCACGAAAGCTACGGTTTCAGCTGTGCAGCAACAGACAACAAAAACTATCTTCCTCTTTCACAGGATGTCAACAGCCATCGTCTAAAATTGACACACCTGGAGATCATGATATCAGCTGTGTAATTATAACGGAAAAGTTAACTCACAAAAGTGCAAAACATAAAATAAAAGTTGCATCCATCGGAAGAGGCTGCCTGGGGGTGGGGGCCCAGGGTCCTGGGGCAGGAGGCCCTCGCTCATCACCAGCTATTTCCCTCCATGGGTACAGGCACATGAGTAAAAATAAGTATGAAAAGGTGTGACCGCGAAGCATGAGAAATGCCAGGAGCAGGAGTGTCAGGTGCACCCACATGGAACAGGCATGTGCTTTCATCTGGGGGTTCAGGGAGTTCATCCAGGGGAAAGGGAAGTTTACGTTCAGAGCAGGCAGCCCTGGGGGAGTGGAGCATGCAGAGTGGGTGTGTTTTGGAAGTAGGTGGGGAGGGGCCTCTCAGCAGCTGGCTAAGATTCTTTAAGGTGCACTGGAAGAAACTGCAAGAAGTGTGATGCCCCCATGGTTGAGATGGAGGGGGACAGTTAGAGTTTGTCTCCAGAGTAGACAGCAGTGAGCTCTCACTCCCTGTGGTAGCCCCTTCCAGCCATGGCCAGGACTTTGGTCTCAGTAATGCCCAGGGTGCCGTGGAACTCCCTGGGGAGGGTCTGCTTAGGACAGCCAGTTGGGGAGGGCTTCCAGAGCTCACAGCCATTGAAATCCTGGCCCAGGCTAAAAGAGTTTTACCTGTGGATGAAGTCACCTGCGCACTTTCAACAGTGCCATGGACTAGTGGTCCAGGTGTCCCCCAGGGAGAGAAGACATCAGCAGCTGCCTAGAGTCTCCATGCCACCACCCCTTAGATGGGCAGGGGACTGTGAAATCCCATATCCATTAGCACAGGCAGGACCAGGTGTCTTCCTGCCCAGGACACTGGGGAACAGGAAGAGCATCAGTAACAAAGGCAGATGCTGCAGGGGGACTGGGTGGGAGTGTGCTGGGCACAGGGGAGTGGGGGAGCCCCTCAGCTGCTGGACGGCACCTGGGCAAAGCCCAGCTCCACCCAAGAAATGGGCTTGCTACGGTGCCCCTGGCCACAGATCTTGGCTGATGGGAGCCTGGTGGGACCTTTTGAGCTCCTGAAAGGGTCTCATTGGTATTGCTGCCACCAGTGTGCAGAGCAGGGCACTGTGACCCGAACACACACCAGAAAAAGTGTCCGCAAAACCTAATTACAGAGTGAGATGAAAGGAGCCTGCAGGCGCAATGTTAATTACAGCATTTAAGCCACCGGGCAGCGTGGCCAGGCCTACCTCTTTGGGATTCTCTGAGTTTGTTTATGATAAATTATTCTGGGGAATAACAGCCAACATCATAGCTTGTTAATTGGTTTAAAATAATAATTTTTTTTAAAAATACTGAGAAGTTGAAGTCGACGTTAGCTTCCTAAGAACCCACAGCCACTTCCCTTGAAGAGGGCTTCCCTCCCTGGAGCCTTCTGCATTTCCACCCAAAATGAGGGGGCGGCTCTCCAGAGGCAGGGGCGGGAAATGTGACCAAGCCCGCAGCTCACGGTCCTCCCTGGGAAACCACGTGTCATGCCCACAGGCCGCCGCCACATGTGGCTCTCTGGTAACCTTTAGTGGTGATAGCCCAGCCCAGGGAGGGACCTTCCCGAGGGGCTCCTGCCACTGCTCCTAGGTACAGGCTAGTGTATCATCCTCATAAAGAGCTGGCTGAGTTCAGAGCTGGAGGGAGGGGTGCAGTGGGTGGGAAGTGTGCATGGGTCTTTGTATCAGAGCTCCCTGGGGTGGGCTGCAGGGCCTCATGGAAGGGCTGGCCAGGAGTCCTGCAAGGGCCTGGGCAGCAGAGGCCTCGGGTGGATGGGAGTGTAGGTGGGAATAGTTCCCAGAGCAGGCAGCTCCAGGGAGCAAGGCCCAGGGCCCTTGGCTGAGTTGACGAGAACGACGGGGTAAACAGAGGCCGAGAGCCCCCCAAGTGCTGGGTCCTCTGGAAGCACTGAGGCTCTGGTGAGACACAGAGCACCAGCCCTGCTGGGTTCACGAGAGCCACAGCCTTGGTTGGGCACCTCCTGGGTGCAGGGCCCATCCCCTGGCTGGAGGGGGGATTGCACCTCAGCCAGGCCGCGTGGCTCAAAGCCTAGCAGGGAGATGGCACCTCGTGCATGACAGTGGCAGAGGGGTGGCTGCACTCAGTGAGGCTTTCTGGGGGTGGCACCAGCAGAGTGCTGGAGGATGAGCAATTGTTAGCCAGAAGCATGGCGAGCACCATGAGGGAAGGCTGGGGGCCGAGAGGCTCAGGAAGGGCTGAGTGAGGAGAGAAGAAGGGCAGATGCGTGCTGGAGAGGGTGGCCATGCTGGACCTGGAGGGGTCTGCTGGCCAGGCCGGGTGGGACCCAGTGATGGAGGCTGGAAGGTGGGCAGGGCAGGCCCCACATGACTGGGATGGCACACTACAGTCTCCACGAGGATGTGGAAAGTTATGGTGAGCGGAGGCATTTCCCAGTTGGAGAAGGACGGCAAAAAACAGAGGACAAGTTAGGGGCTTATGAGTCTCCTCCTCCCCCTCCCCTGCCCCACCCCACCCCACAGGGAGCTCCTCCTCTGGTGGTGGGTGCCTGTCTGAGCCAGAACTCTGGGGCCACTCAAGGTTGCAGCAGAAGTCTGTAGCAAAGGAGCTTGGTCCAAAGAGGAGGAACTGGGCAGCCACCTTCCAGCCTTGAGGCTGGGGTATCCCCAGGTGTGAGACGGCCTCCCAGCCACACCCCCACAAGGCATCCCCCTGCCAGGAGCATAGAGTTGGGGGTCACACACTCAGGGGACAGGACTATGAGACTCAGAATTCAAACCAAATAGCCAGCACCCTCTCACCCACGACCCCGGAGCTGCGGCGCAACAGATTCCCAAGCTGGTGGGGTGAGATGTGTAGGGAGGGGAGTATGCCAGCTCGTTCAGCAGCCACCAAGCCCAGGTGCCACAGTGCCATCCCAAAACAGGGAAGTAAACTGAATTACACACATATGCACACACATCCACATCACACACAGCAGCGAGCACATTTTGACGGGAGGTGGTTGCCCACGCTGTGCCCACTCAAAGGTACCCTGTGCTGGGCAGACACAAAGTGGCTTGCACATGTACACTAGTTTCTATTAATTACTACAAATTGAATATTAGATATTCGAGTCTTACACATTCGCCACAGCAAATTATATCCTCACCTCTCTTTATACCATTATCACATTCTGAAACAGGCATATGTAGATCAGCATTACCTACCAGCCCCAGGCTGTGTTTAATTCCTATTCTGTCCCCAGGAGCTCCTTCCTTAAGTGTCCTCAGTCAAGAACCAAATGATCCTTGAACTCCAGCAAGACCCGCCCCTGGTCGAGCCCCTGGGACTTATGAACGTGAGATAAGACTTTTGTGGCAGAGGAGTTATCAGATGGTGAGAAGGACAAGATAGAACAGATGTGGTGAAAAGAACCCTGGATGAATAACCACCCTCAATGGCGGCAGCACACCCAAGAGATTTTAGAGGAGATGAGCTTTCCCTTCTCTGTCCCCATCGTCCATCCTTGATCAATTCACACACTTGGTCCATTTACCCTTTTCCAAATGATTCTCGAACCTGATTCTCAAACAAGGCTCTCTCTCCATCCCCACCACCAGCAGCACCACCTCTCCCCTGCCTCCTGCCATGGCCTCAATCAAATCACTCACTCACAAACACTGTAAATTCACACCCACACGCCCACATGACTCAGGTGCACACGCACGCACACACACATGCATACACTGACACACACACACACAGGTAAACTCACACACACTGTAAATTCACACCCACATACTCACATGACTCATACGCATGCACACACACATGCACACACACGACTCATGCATGCACACACACATGCACACACACGATACACACACTGGTAAATTCACATACACACGACACACAGTCACATAACGCTGGTAAACACCCACACACCCACATGACTCACACACATGCACACACACACTACTCACATACACACAACTCACACACACACGACACACATACTGATAAACTCACACCCACACACCCATAGGACACACACACACACGACTCACACACACACGACACAGATGCCATCCAGGACTGGACCCAGGCCTTGGCAGGAAATGTCAGAGCCAGGACAATGACAGAAAGGTCTCCATGTCCCTAGCACTGAGGCCGTATAAATTATGAACTTGAGAGAGGTCAAGTCACAAAGCAAACCAGGCTGATCTCCCTCTCTCTCTGCCCTCCTTGGCTCGGAGGGCCACACTCCACCCATCAGCCACACCTGGTGCCCAGTACCTTCCCATAGCCTTGCCTCCCCCACACAGGCCTATGGCCTCTTCCCGTGACCCTCTAAACTGTCTCTGCCTTGGCCTGTGTCTGGCTGGAGGGCCATCTTAGCCCAGTTTGGGACAGGCAGGAACACAGGGAATGAGAGCCCCCGTGCTGCCCTCAAATACATGCAGCTGAGAGTCAGTGGGAAAAACACAGCTTTGCTCCTTGAGTGGGACACTCTCAACACGCGCTAGGCTTTCTGCCCAAGTCTCCGGCAGAGCTGAGCCCCCGGTTCCATGGGGTGTCATGCCTGGCAGAGGCTCCTTCCGCTCCCATCACAGTCCCCCCAACCGGTGCTCGCATCCAGTCTTTGTCTCAGAGTCGGCTTCTGACTGGGGGTGCCCGGCCCTCCAGGTCATGCCCATCCCTGGAATGGTGCCCTAGGCCAGCCCTCGGCAGGACCAGCCGCCCCGGGGAGAAGCAGGATGTGATGGAGCTGACCTGGGGCACTGAGTCCTCCTAAGGGAAAAGGTTTCCTCTCACGCTCACTTGTAAACAGCCAGAACCCAGCCTAATGCTGGGAATCCAGCAGGGACTCAGCGAAAGTGGGGCGGCTGACGGATTCATCAGGTGGGGGCTGGGACAAAATGATTTATTTACAAAGCTCAGGTTTACTCTTCGCATGGTGCTACAGTCCATTGTCTGAAGCAGATATAAGTGATTGTTCCTGCCTTCTTAGCAGAGGCAATATCACTGCTGCAGAAAGAAAAACAAAGGGAATACAGCAAGCTCTGGAAAGCCACCCAGCTACCCCAGCGTAGGAGCTTCCACGGCCCTGACTGTGGCTCTGCTCGGTCCCCAGCAGCTGTTTAAAGCGCATCCCTGAGTCCCTGGAGGACAGTGGCCCTCTCCAGCCATGGCAAACACACGCTGGGGTCCTTACCGCCCAGCAGCATGTTTCTTTCTTTCTTTTTTTATTGTAATTATTATAAATTTCGTTCTTTTTTGAAAGCCTCAGAAGTAAGCTTTCTTTCTACTTGTGCAAACTTTCAAACTATACATCACCAGTCAAAACTGGAATCATGCATCTGCTCTCCCGCTCCTAAGCTCCTGGTTCTGCGTGGCTGGGAGCTCCATGGGTGTGACAGCCACACTCGCTGGCTCACACATTACTGGTGTGCTTAACCTGAGCAGCCAAGGCTGTGTTCCCCTCCTTTTCAAATCATTGCAGGAAAGCAGAAGCATTCCGCCTGGCAAATAAGAACCTGGGGAGAGAAAGCACTCTCTGCTTGTGCACAGAATAAATCACTGTCTCCTCCCAGCAAAGAAAGCTCTGCTCCCTGAAAGGAGCACACACCTGCCCCAGCATTCAGAAAGAACACAGGAGCAAACACTGTTCGGGGCAGCCAGGGACACCCTGGAGGAATAAAGCCGCATGATTTGAGTCACAGGGCACCAAGGAGGTACCACGGACCAGGCGGAAGCCCAGCCAACTCACATGAAGCTGCATGCTGCGTGCACGCCTGACGGGGGCTGGCAGACCCCACCTTGCCCCCGTGCAGATCCTCCCAGAGGCCGTCCACGGAGAACCGCCAGACGCTGAGACTGGGTGGGGTTTCTGCAAGTGGCCTGGAGGTTCATAATCTTAAAGAAGTAAAATGAAATTACAAGTGCTTCCTACGAGATGTGGACTCACAGACGCAGGCTAATCTGTCACTCACACGCCGAGCGGGAGCCTTTGAGAGGTTTGCAGATTTCAGTTGAGGTGGAGGATTGTGGGCTATTGTCCTTTTCTTATTTATGCTTCTCCACTTCTTTCCTCGGGGTTCTAAGTCAACACTCATCATTTTAATAGCATCAGACCCTCCACAGGGAAAGGTGGCCGGCATATCCTAGTTGGGGAATCTCATTCCACGAACGCAGGGAATCCTGAGGAGACACACGTGGGTTGTGAACCGAGTCCAGGCCGTCACTCATTGCTTGCCTAGATGTGAGTGGAGCCAGTGTTGAGCCACAGCAAGGATGTGACAGTGAACTGACGGACAGCGGCGCCTGCCCGGGGCCTGCCCTAAAGCACCCTCTTCGCCTCTCTTCCTCCTAGCCCGGGAGCCCAGTGCCCTGTTAGTTGACTTCTTAGGGAGTGAGAAGTTCTGCCTGCTATGAGCTCACTCAGCCTTCTGGTCATCAACACTGACTAAACTTTCAGCTGCCCGCAGAGCATTTGACACATGGGGTCTCCTTAGCTGGGCGATCTCCCAAGCCACATTCCTCTTTCTCACGGCTCCCTGTGACATAGGACATGCCAGACACATAAAGTCCTTCCCTCTGCAGCTCTCTCATTTCACCACCGACACTGGGCTCCGCTTCCCACCTGTGCTTCTAGATGGCTCATGCCTGGGAGAGTTGAGGCCCAGCCAAATTCTCTGGCTTGTCCAAACATCATCACACTCTCAGGCCGTGGGTCCGTCTCAGGGAACCCACTCATCTTTGGTGTATGGTGCCCCTTTCAAGACACTGAGAAATTCCAGGAAACATGATGACAGCAGAGGGGTCCAGATTCCACGCTGCCACCTCCTCGTTCCCCTGGAGCTCTGCCGTGGCCCTGACCTCTCCCATGCCCCTCTGCCCAGGCCAGCAACCCTAGCTCACTGGGCTGCCTGTGCTGGGAGCCAGTCCTGACTCTCTGCCCCCTTCCCCCCTGCCCCTCCTCCCAGCCCAGCTCAGAACAGCCCCTCTCCCTCTGCTGCTTCCTTCATTGCAAATCCTTGCAGTCACAGACCTTGGGCCAGCCCCCAGGCCCTGCTCTCTCCTCCTCTCTGCAGACCCCACCCAGTCTGCCAGCCACCTCCAGAACAGCACATGCGCTTTGCACCAGCCGCCCTCACCCAGGCTGCCGGGCCTCCTTTCCTGTTCACAGCTCAGCTTCTGCTGTGTTCCGGACTGCTGATGTCGCCAGAAATCCGGTTGCTGGAAAGGCTGTTAGCAGAGCTGATCAAAGGAGATGCAGAAACGGAAGGCACCATGAAGGGTATAAGCAGTAAGAGGTTTTCACTGTTTCTTACTTAATGCTGTTCTTCCGACCCTCTCCAAGGTCCCTCAAATAAACTTCATTCATGTGCATATGAGGACACACCTCCTTCTTATTGTTTTTATTATGGTAAAATATACATAACATGAAATTTACTGTCTCAACCATCTTGAAGTATACAGTTCAGTGGCATGAAACACATTTGCAGTACTTAATGCCAGCCGTCACCACCATCCACACTCCGAACTATTTTACCTTCCCAAACAGAAACTATCCTGGTTCAACAATGACTTTCTGTTCCCCTTCCCCTAGTCCCTGGCAACCACCCTTCTACTGTCTGTCCCTGTGAATCCGATGGGGGACCTCAGATAAGTGGAATCCTATAGGCTTGTTTCACTGACAATCGTGTCCTCAAGATTCATCTTTGCTGCAGCAGGTGCCAGCAATCCTGCTTTTTTAAGACTGAATGATATTTCACGATATAGATATGCCACATTTTCTTTATCTATGCACCCATCAATGGACGCTTGGATCACTTCCACCATTGGTGGAAAAATGAATAACGCTGCTATGAACATGGGTGCACAGACAGACATCTGTTTGAGACCCTGATTTCAATTGCTGAGTCACACGGTAACTCTGTGTGTAACTGTTTGAGGACCTGCCACACAGCTGTCCACAGCTGGAGCTACTCTGAAGCACCAATGCTGCTTTAGGGATGTTTGTTCAGAGCGACTCCCACACGGTGTCTAGGAGTTTAAGGATGGAGAGCAAAATGTCAGCTTTCTCTCACCCAGATCCCTGGATGGAACATGTGCCTGAATGTCAGCTTTCCCCCATCCAGACCCCTGGGCAAACACAGGACTACACACTCCTGAACACAGGCCATCCTCCCCTAGGGCATGGATCTCATTCATGCACCAAAGGGGTCTATTTGAGTGTTGGGACCGGAAGACTCTCCAGCGTGAGCTGCAGACCAGCCATCTCCAACGCGCGCCCATCAGGGACCGCCTCCTCCACCGAGTCCTGAAACACGTGTCACTCTCCCCACTTCTGACAGCCACCCACCATGGATACTATTCCCAACAGTGCTGTCATCACAAATTAAATAAAGTGGCCTGGACTGGGAAGCAGCTGCTGCTCCTGTTGCAGTGAGTACACCATGACAATGTCCTGTCTGTGGCTACAGTAACATGATCTGCACAGTGACCAGTCTCCTTGCACGATGCTTTCATTAAAGCAGCCATGGGTGACTCCTTCCTCCCTGATCTGTCTACAGACCAACTATTTCCCCACCCTCCTTCCAGGCACACTTCTGAATCTGGTCCCTGCTTGAAGGCCACAGGGACCCCCGGGGATGGCAGCACGTACCGCCATGTGCCTGAGTGAAGCCCTAGCTCCTTCTCTGCTGGGCTGGTCACAGACTCTCCCTGAGGGTCCTCGGCACAGCAGGCATCCAGCCTCTCACGGGCTGTTGGCCTGTGCCTGCCAGGCGGGCACAGCTGAAGTTATCCAGTGTCCCTTCAGTGTCAGGAGCCCGGCCACCATCGCAGCCACTGGGTTATTGATTTTAGCACAGTGGCTCCATAGACGGACAGGAATTACAGCCGGTGGGTGGGATTGACAATGGTGCAGAAGAAGGACATTCTGGGAAAATCCTTGGAAAAGGACTGCTGAATTCCACCCTCACTCTGCCCCTCACTTGTATTGGGATTTAGGTAAACTGGTCTTCAGTGGCCTTCAACCCTGCTCCCCCCCCAGCTTTAAGTAATGGAATCGGTTGCCCAGAGTCCACAGGCCTTTCAGCTTGAAAATCTTGGATTCTGGGAAATTCAAATCCCTAAAGATTGTGGTGACTGGGGCACGATCACTTCACTCTCTGCCTGAGCTTCCCATCAGAGATTCCGGTTAATGCTGAGCTGACCAGCACATTCAGCGGCTGGGTGATGTGGCATTCCACCGTGCTGAACGCTTCTGACTATGTTTGTCTGTTTGTTAGGATTGGGCTGGGTGGGTGTGGGATGAACGTCTGTGGAGTAGGGCAGCCATCTCTGCCCCATTTCATAGAGAACACAGAGAACTGTCGACCAAAATCGCAGAGAATCGTTGAAGAGGGTCCTAACCACAGTGCACAGGGGTGGCTGGCTGGATGCTGTTCATTCAGCAAAGAGTCAATGAGAGGTAACTTTGTCCCAAGAATTGTTCCTGGCACCAGGGCCTCAGTGGTGACTAGATATGGGAGGACCCTGCCCCTGATGGTCTGACATGCCAGTGGGGGAGAGAAAATAGGCCAGGAATTGACACCGAAGAGAAGTGCAGGCGATGACAAATGCTGAAAAGCAAACACAACAGTGAGGAGAAGGAGTTCATTCCAGGGGCCACTTCAGGATGGCAGGATTCAGGCCATGTGCTGGAGCTGAGGCCTGAACAGTGGAGGAACCACCGGCCACATGAGACACCAGGGGGTGGAGGAGAGGGTCCAGGCAGAGGGGCCGGCCGTGTGAAGGCCCTGGGGCAGCCCTGGCCTCACAGACTGGGGAGGCACCATCAGGCCTGGGGGACAAATGGAGGGCTGCTCAGGAAGTAAGTGTGCAGGTAGGTCACACAGACAGTGACCCCAGACTCCAGAGGAGTTGGGATTTGTTCTAACCTCCATAAGAGGCAATCACTGGATTTAAATATCTATATGTACATAGGTCAGTATTGATTTAATTATTTATTTTTATTTACTTATTTATTTTTAGAGATGGGGTCCCGCTATGTTGCCTAGGCTGGATTCTAATTCCCAAGCTCAAGGGATCCTCCAGCTGCAGCCTCTGGGGTAACTGGAACTACAGGTGGTGCCCCTGCACCTGGCTCCTTGAGGGTTGTAAGCAAGGGCAGGCTTGGCCTGACAAAGGTCCTTGAGAAGTGAACTCCGGCTCCTCTGCAGAAAACAGGGCAGAGTGGAAGCAGAAGTACTAGCGAGAGCCTCAGTCCACAGATCTTGTTGGTTTGGACTAGGAAGGTGGGCAAAGAGGAGGAGGCACCGTGGACTCGGTGTGGGTTGGGAGGAGGACAGCAATGCCGAAGGGCTGGAGAGGAGGCATCAGGCAAAAGGAGGCGTCAGGACGACCTCTGGTATGAGGCACGAACTCCTGGGCACATCTAGGGCAATGTACTGAACTGGAGAGTCTTTGTGGCAGGGGGTGAAAAAGGTTTACTTGAAAGACCGAGAAACGAGTGTTTTTGTTTTGATTTTTATAAACAGAAGCATGGGTTGGGACATCAACACTTCCTTATAGAGCGGTGAGGCTTGAGGGGTTCATTGGAAAGTGGAGGTAGTTGCATCCAACAACCCAGAGCTCCAGGAGGAGGCAGAGGCTGGGCTGGAGACGGCCTCATTCTTATCCATGGAACATGGGGGGAGAGGAGGGACCGGGCTCCAGAGATCCGTGCAGAGATGCCCCGGGCGGAACACCAGCAGGGTGTGGCTTCAGAGAGTCCTGAGAGGATAGTGCTTCCAGCAGGAAGGAAGGGACAACTGAGTCTGACCTTTCAGGTGGCAGGAAACATCCCCCACTGGCAGAGGGGACAAGGTGTTATATGACTTCATACAAACAAATGCTGCAGAAAAGTGAACATGATGGTACCACCACTGCACATACCAGCAGGGACGACTTTAAAGAAAGCACATATCTGAGTGAAAAGGCCATCGCAGAAGAATGCACAAACTATGTTAACATGTATGTGAAATTAACAAAAACTAAAGTATGCAATATATTGTCTAGAGATAATGCATATGCATATGGTAAACATATATCTTTAAAAATAGCAAAGGAATGATTGGCACATCTTCAGCGGAGCAGTGACCTCTGGGGTGAGCAGGAGGTGAGGCTGGGGGCGGGGGCTGGGGTACTGGGAACGTCACGTTTCTCAGGCTCAGAGGGAGGCACTGGGTTTCTATTGCATTAGTATTCTCTACGCTGAACATAACCTTAGGCATGCTGTGGCGTGCATGATATATTTCCACATTTTCTCTTCAAAGAGAGGGTGAATTGGAGCTAACAGTAGAGATGGCTAACGTAGTTAAAGTGCAGGGTGATTCTCAGGGAAGGCACAGGGAACGGAGCAGCTCAGAAAGAACGAGAGGTCCCAGGAGCACCGTTTTCTAGACGAGTGAGCCAGACCTCGCTCATAGGAGTGATTTCCCTGTGAAAGCAGCTCTCCTCCTCAGAGCCCAACAATGGGAAAGTCTGCACCTTATACGCCTAAATGTAATAATGACAGCTCAGATACTTGTAGTTGCATTCTCAGTAAGAATTCACTTATCATGCGTAACAAACTATACAAAGGGGTTTTGTTAGTTTGTTTGTTTAAATCCAGTAAGTGTTCCACTAGAGGTAACTCAATCCTCCATTAGAAATGAACACCTCTTTCCCACACACGCCCGATGAGTTTCAAGAATATTGAGGTATAAGCAATTATGTTGTTACAGTATTTTTGTCTCTGAAAATCTTTAAAATGTTAATATGTATTATGACATTTTTGATTACAGTGGAGGAGGAAACAATTCCTGGATGATTTAAAAAAAGACCTTTTTCCCAAATGTCTGAATTACTGTTGTTACAGAATCTGTTTCAGCATCTGCAGACTTTGCTAATGAGGAAAGCCGACAGCCACATGAAAGGCTGCGTGGTAGAATTCCGGCTTGGAGACTTTCTGACTTGTTATGTAGCTTGGCAGGTAAGTTACTGATAGAACAAAAAACAGTCACTTCCCAGCTGTTCTGTGGCAGGACAAAATGTTACATTTAAACCATTAAATAGTTCTGGAAGCAAAGGACAGGTGGCAAATGGCTTCCCAGGCAGATGGCCCTTTTTAATCTCTGTTTGGTAGTTACCTGCTCTGCCAGAGACTGAAAGTACTCACTCATATTTCACTCTTCTCGCCTGGACACTTCAGTCATGGTGGGCCAAATTTTACAAATAAATGCTGTCTTTCTTAAAAGAAGAATCACTTTGGCTGAGCACAGTGACTCATGCCTCTAATCTCAGCACTTGGGGAGGCCGAGGTGGGTGGATCTTGAGGTCAGGAGTTCGAGACCAGCCTGGCCATGGTGAAACCCCGTCTCTACTAAAAATACAAAAATTACCTGGGCATGGGGGTGTGCACCTGTAATCGCAGCTCCAGAGGAGACTGAGGCAGGAGAATCACTTGAACCCAGGAGGCAGAGGTTGCAATGAGCTGAGACCACACCACTGCACTGGGCAACAGATCAAGACTCCATCTCAAGAAAAAGAAAGAGAGACAGAAAGAGAGAAAGAGAGAGAGAGAGAAAGAAAGAAAGAGAGAGAAAGAGAAAGAGAGAGAAAAAGAAAGAAAGAAAGAAAGAAAGAAAGAAAGAAAGAAAGAAAGAAAGAAAGAAAGAAAGAGGAAGGAAGGAAAGGAAGGAAGGAAGGAAGGAAGGAAGGAAGGAAGGAAGGAAGGAAGGAAAGGAAGGAAGGAAGGAAGGAAGGAAGGAAGGAAGGGAAAGAAAGAAAGAAAGAAAGAGAAAGAGAAGAAAAGAAAAGGAAAGAAAGAAAGAAAAGAAAGAAAGAAAGAAAGAAAGAAAGAAAGAAAGAAAGAAAGAAAGAAAGAAAGAAAGAAAGGAAGGAAGGGAAAAGTTCTGTGAGTGAGTGGAATAGGAGCAGGCTCTGCCCAGCCTGTCAATGCACAGAAGGGAGCGATGTCCCTGGAGTCAGGGGAGTTGCTGTGTTGGGTGCAGGCAGGGCGGGGATGGAAAGATGCAGCCTCTGCTGGAGACCGCTGCCTGGGAGGGGCCAGCCTGGTAAACAGACCCCCGTGAAGCAGAGGCCAAGGGACACAAAGGACACCCCGTCCCCTGGGAGGGCAGCAGGGACCAGCCTTCCCGCCAGTGCTGACACCACTCTGAAAGAGAAGCCCGGTTCACGGCTGAATCTGGACCTGGTCACGGGCTCTGTAAGTATTATGTGGCACCTTAGTTAAGCTAAATCTAGTGCAAGGCACCGAATTCAGTGCAACCTCTATGACTGTGGGCTCCTTCCAACACCGAGCCTGCTACTTCAGGGTCAGGGTAGTGCCACGTTAACTCTCCCAGATGAGCTTATCTGGGTACCCAGACAGCTTTTCACGGTGCCTTGAGCAGAGTTCTAACGATACAAACCCAGGTTTCCCCACAGAGCCACTATCTATACTTTGGGCCAGATAACTCTCTACCATAGGGGCTGCCTGGGGATTGTAGGACTGTGGCATCTTCCCTGGCTTCTACCCACCAGATCCCAGTAGCAACCCTCAAGTCATGACAACCAAAACGCATGGACAGTCACACTGCCAAATACCCTCCGGGGTGCAGAACTGTCTCCAGTTGGGGACCATTAAGATAAACCACGTGGAGCTCTGAGGTTACTGACTTTTATATCAAAGTCAAGGATGTAAGTAAAACGGTCAAGCTCATTTATATAAAGTGGGACTTATCTTCCAAATAAAAACAGGATTATTCTTCTGTAGATAAATTAAAGGTCACATCCTTTTATAAAATCAGTTTGAATACAGAGCAAACTGGAGTGAGCTGTATTCTTCTGAGTCCATCAGCACCTGCTTTGCCTTGATGTCCTTCTATTTCCTCTCCACCAGGCAGGGGCCACTCCCTCCACCCACCCCTCCATGGGATAGCTCATCCTTGTCCTGCCCCTGCCCAGTTCATCTATTTTAAAGGGTGTCAGAAATATCCTAGGGGGCTGCCTGGGCATTCGCTGAGACCGCCCATCAGCAGAGACGACGCCTTGCTCCTGTTGTTCTGGGGGGCTCTTGCGGTGATTTAGAAAACAGCCTGAATGGTGTGGATGGACCAGCTCTCTATCCCATCTCCGTCAAGTCTTGGTTTTCCAGGGACATGTTAGGATGGTTTTCTTCATGGGCATGACAGCCTTGCCCCCGAGTCCAGAGGAGGCCACCAGGACAGCACTGCCAGGCAGTCCCACCTCCCAATGGAGGCCTCACCAGGGGCACCCCTGTCAGCACCGCACCCACCCGTGAAGCCTGGGTTGGGCCACGCTGCTCACAGCTCAGACCTCAGACCTGCTCATCGCCGGTCCAGACCCAGCCTCCTGATGGTATTTCAACTTCAACCTGCACCCCCTCCTGTGGGGCGGGGTTTCCAGGTTGGATACCCAGCCTCCTGATGGTATTTCAACTTCAACCTGCACCCCCTCCTGTGGGGCGGGGTTTCCAGGTTGGATACCCAGCCTCCTGATGGTATTTCAACTTCAACCGCACCCCCTCCTTGGGGCGGGGTTTCCAGGTTGGATACCCAGCCTCCTGATGGTATTTCAACTTCAACCTGCACCCCCTCCTCTGGGGCGGGGTTTCCAGGTTGGATACCCAGCCTCCTGATGGTATTTCAACTTCAACCTGCACCCCCTCCTGTGGGGCGGGGTTTCCAGGTTGGATACCCAGCCTCCTGATGGTATTTCAACTTCAACCTGCACCCCCTCCTGTGGGGCGGGGTTTCCAGGTTGGATACCCAGCCTCCTGATGGTATTTCAACTTCGACCTGCACCCCCTCCTGTGGGGCGGGGTTTCCAGGTTGGATACCCAGCCTCCTGATGGTATTTCAACTTCAACCGGCAGCCCCTCCTGTGGGGCGGGGTTTCCAGGTTGGATACCCAGCCTCCTGATGGTATTTCAACTTCAACCGGCACCCCCTCCTGTGGGGTGGGGTTTCCAGGTTGGATACCCAGCCTTCTGATGGTATTTCAACTTCAACCTGCACCCCCTCCTGTGGGGCGGGGTTTCCAGGTTGGATACCCAGCCTCCTGATGGTATTTCAACTTCGACCTGCACCCCCTCCTGTGGGGCGGGGTTTCCAGGTTGGATACCCAGCCTCCTGATGGTATTTCAACTTCGACCTGTACCCTCTCCTGTGGGGCGGGGTTTCCAGGTTGGATACCCAGCCTCCTGATGGTATTTCAACTTCAACCGGCACCTCCTCCTGTGGGGCGGGGTTTCCAGGTTGGATACCCAGCCTCCTGATGGTATTTCAACTTCAACCTGCACCCCCTCCTGTGGGGCGGGGTTTCCAGGTTGGATACCCAGCCTCCTGATGGTATTTCAACTTCAACCTGCACCCCCTCCTGTGGGGCGGGGTTTCCAGGTTGGATGGATCAATTCCAGCAATGGGAAGGCAATTTTAGGAGCTACCTTCTGAGTAACGCCCCTTTCATCTTCCTGTCAGTCCATTTTTCCAGTTATCTACAGGACAGATAACGTTGGTGCTGGCCTCGTTCTAACTGAATGCGCATTACAGCAAATTTGATCATGGAACCTTATAAAAGGCAAATAAGAGAGGATGCCTAATTGTTATGTCACCTTATAAATCATGTAAGAGATACACGGAAAGTGAAGCTGCCTCTGAGGTACATAGCTTTTGGTTCTCAGATTAATTTTCCTCTGAAAACAGTAAGTCACCCCTAATACATGTCAAAGGACTGGTAGGTTTAACCAAATTCTTGACACAGCTGTAATTTATGTTCCACATGGAGATTATCCATGTGTTTTATTTATTTTCTCCATCATGCCCTAAATGCATGTTCACTGACATGCTGAAATAGAAATACGATTTTGATCTTGAGAATACAATATCCTACTTATCAACTAATTCATCAAGCCAGCATAGAAATAGCAAACGCCGAAGGTCCATTGTTGAAAAAGACCACATTAGATTTACTAGCAACAAAGTCAACAAACTGCAAACACTCCAAAAATTGGAAAGTCCTGGAACTAGGCTGTTTGTCTTTCTACCATAAACTAGTAGGTATATATTTATGTGTGTGTGTCTATCACAGTCTAGTGATACATTTCCTGCTACTGGTAATCTAGCAGTTAATGATATGAATACAATCTTCCATAGAATTTCCCTTCAAGTTTTACCATCTCACACGAAGAACTAAAACCAAAATAATAGAGTAAATCCTCAATTCCTGGGAGTTGGCACTGTCATTCCAAATTAATGGTGCTGTTGCTAAGTTTGAAGAAACAGGTATTTCACAAGGATGTCTGGGTCATGAAGCGTGCAGGTTACAGTTAATGGACAGACACGCATGCCTGTGAACATGTAGGGACAATAGAGCTGCAGATGGGACCCAGGGCCTCCCATCTACTCCAAGTGCCTCATCAATGCATCTCACACCTCTCAGGACACCAGAATGGCCACCCTCCCGGCCCCTGCCCTGAGGACATCTCAGAAAGGGAGCACGTCTACTGCATTAATGAGCTCAAATGCCTTTGTGGCAGCCCAAGCCTCTCGTACTCCAGGCTGTCACGGTGGGTGGGACCCCAGCCCGTGTCCAGCCCAGAACCAGAAGGCATGCCAAGTGGGCGGCCTGGGGGGAGCGGCACGAGGCTTGGCTCTGAGCTCACTCACCAGGCTCCACTCCAGCACACCAGCCTGCACCTCCCCCGCAAGAAAATCACAACTTCCTGGGGTCCTTGCACTCCCAGATGCATGCATGACTCCCCCTAAATTCCAGTTAGTAAAAAGAAGTCTCATTTCCTCAAACGGAAACTTTCACCTTGGTTTTATGGCAGGAAGTGCCAGGGTGGACCTGACAAGGTGGCTCAGTGGAGTCAGGTCCATTTGCAGGGTCTGAAGTCAAGCAAAGCCCAAACGGGCCCCAGCCGAATGTTTCCCTCAACCGGAGCCGGGCTTCAGGTCCCACAGCGCCTGGGCCCAGGCCAGTGGCATCTAACCAGGAAGCCTCCGCGCCCTCGCTAAGGCAGCACCAGGCGTCGGGACGGCACTCTGAGCCTACCTGAGAAGGGAGACGTCCGGAGGGGTATTTCGATGGGTGCCAAGGTCAGGAAGTGGCGCGGCTGCACACTGGAGGGGGACGGGCCCCGGAGGCTCTCAGGGTCCACGGAGACCATGGCAGCGGCGGCGGCGGTGGCGATGGCGATGGCGGGGCTGCTGGTCGGCTTAAGGCTGTTATGGCAGCCACCTGCGGAAGAGGGACGCAGAGGGTCAGCAAGGGGACGCCCAGGGCCATGGGTGACAGATGCCCATCTCGCTACCACACGATATCAGCCCCCAGAAAACAAGGGAGGGGGGCACTACCCCTCTTTAATGGAAGCCCATGGTATGTGCCACCGTCCGCAGAACATATGCTTCTGATGAGTTCTCCATCAGTCAAACGCTGACATGCACCCGGCGCACACACAGGGCCGTTAGACGCTCAGTGAGCCGCAAGGCTTACAGTCACCAGGGGACGAGCCAGGACCTGGGTGGCTTAAAGAGAAACCGCTTGTCCCTGGTGCCAGTGTGCTAAGTACCTAAACAGAAGGGACCATGAACAGCACGAAGTGATTTGGAGCAGAAGCCAGTGAAGGCCCAGGAGTGCCACATAAAAAAGTGGGGGGTGGTTTGGAAGAAGGGGCAGCTGTGGGCCAGGGTGGAGAGGTTTCCAGAGGGCACCAGGCTCAGCTGGGCCCTGCAGGGAGAGGGTGGAGAGAGGTTTCCAGAGGGCACCAGGCTCAGCTGGGCCCTGCAGGGAGAGGGTGGAGAGAGGTTTCCAGAGGGCACCAGGCTCAGCTGGGCCCTGCAGGGAGAGGGTGGAGAGAGGTTTCCAGAGGGCATCAGGCTCAGCTGGGCCCTGCAGGGAGTGGCCGGTCACCAGACAAGCTGCTGCAGGGGAGAAACCCACACCCAGCTCAGCGCGTGGATCGCTTCCTGAGAGGAGTCAGACTGCAGGCTTGGAATTGGGCATCTTTTCTGACGTCAATGGACGCATCTGAAAGTTTGCTTCTTCCTCTGTCTTTTCAGTGAAACATTTTTTCTTTTAAAAGACTCCTCAGTTCCCCACATAAATGTGGTATCTAAGAAGTATTTTGTAGGTGCCATTTTACATGGATGGTGGAAGCTTAGTCTGGCCAGCTCTGGACAGAAATTTGGAAATATGTTTTTAAAACCTTGATATAATTCACAACTCTTGATCTGGCACGTCCTGTCCTGTGACCCACCCACATGCCCAGTGCCTTAGGATACAGGTGTAGAATGAGGAGCTAGAAATATCAGCAAAAGCTGGACGGCTGCACGAAGGATGGTGCGCTGTGCACAGGACGGTCAATGGTCAGCACGGTCACATCAAGGAAGATCGTTAGTGCCACAGCGATGTCTCATGATACAGTAGGTAAGTAAAACAGGCCAAAAATCATATAGATTCCTACAATGTATGGTCATTCAGTCAACCAGTCTTTATTTAGCTGACAAGTGCCAGGCATTTTCCAGCTCTAGCTCTTTGGGACAGAGCAGCGTACAAAACACTGGGAAGGCTGGCCTTTGGGGAAGGCTCCTCCTGGGTAGGGAAGAGGCAGGGTGTTCATTCTTCTTGTTGATTTTCTGTACCTTCCAGGCTGGTGGGCACTGTGGGAAAGCAGGGAGAGGGCATCTAGCCTTGGTGTGTGGGCCTCAACTGTGACCAGGGTGGCCAGGAAAGTCCTCACTGGGAAGCAAAAAATAGGTAAAAGTCTGCATGAGGCAAGGCAAGGCGCCCTGCTGACCCCTAGAGAAGAAGCAGGCATGCAAAGGCCCTGTGGCCGGTGCCTGTGTGGTGCCTTCCAGGAGCTGCAGGGATGAGGTGCAGTGTTCAAGGCACAGAATACAGGGAGATGAGGAAGTGGGGGGCTGGGGGACAGCCAGGCTTTGCCGGCAGACACAGGCAGGGGATGACTTGGGTTTTACTCCAAGTGATGCGAGCCACAGGAGGGAGCGGAGCCTGTGGAGCGGTGGAGAGGCCAGCTCTGAGTCTCATCTCAATGTCTTCATCCTGCCTGCTTTAATGGGAACAGACGGGCAGGGGACAGCATTCGCTTCCAGATGGGCTCAGTGCCATACCCTATAGAGTCCCTATTTCAAGGAAGACATCCAGGCTAGAGCTGGAAATTTGGAGGCATATAGGAGGTACTTAACACTATGATGTCAGATGTGGTTAAAAAATAGAAGAAAGTCGTGATAATGAACATATCTAGATGGCAGAATTATGGCCAATTTTCTCTCCTTTCTTTTGGAATTGCCTATGATGAGCATATACAGATATCTTAAATTAAATATAATTTGTTATAGAGCAGCTTTAGGTTTACAGAAATATTGGGTAGAAAGTAGACAGAGTTCCCTAATAGATGCCTCCACTCCCCTGGTTGTGAATATTTGGCATCAGTGTGGTGGGTTTGTTACAGTTCATGAGATGACAATGGCACCTTATTAACTACGGCCACGGTGTTCACTGGGGTTTACCCTTTGTGCTGTGCATCCTATGGGTTTGGACAGAGGCATTGTAGGATCATACAGAGCATTTTCACAGCCATTGTACCACCACTGTGGTATCATACAACACATTTTCACAGCCCTAAAACTCCCCTGGCCTCCACCTGTTCATCCCTCCCTCCCCCCAGCCCCTGGCAGCCGCTTATCATTCTATGGCCTCTCTAGCTTTGCCTTTTCCAGAAGACCATTCAGTTGGAACCAAATACTATGTAGCCCTTTCAGACTGGCATCTTCTGCTTGGCAATATCCATTTAAGGTTCCTCCATGTCTTCTCATGACTTGATAGCTCATTTCTTTTTATTGTTGAATGATACTCCATTATCACGATGTGCCACAGTTTAGAAGCACAACTGTTGGATTTTATGGTAAGAGTGTGTTTTGCTTTTTAAGAAACTGCCAGACTGTCTTCCACGGTGGCTGTGCCATTTTGCATTCCCACCAGCAGCGAATGGGAGTTCCTGTTGCTCCACATCCTCAATCAGCATTTAGTGATGTCGGTGTTCTGGATGTCGGCTTTTCTAAAAAGTATGTCATGGAATCTACTTGTTGCCATAGACAGATTTGAAGTCAGAAAAAAATAACCACTATTCAAAATGTCATCTTAATAATAAAACACTTTAGAAAATTTATAAGATAAAGTAATTATACGGATAAAAAGTCCCTCCTGAACTCCCCCACTGAACACTGTCCATCTTTTGTTATATTGCAGTCGTTTGGCCTGGCTGTGTTGGAAACATATCACAATCACACCAGATCTGTAGCTTTTTCATGAGATGCTAAAAAACGAACACTTCCTTTATCATTAAATGGCCTTCAAAAGTCCCACTATGAACCACAGCCTTGTATCCCAAGGAAGGGACATGCCGCATACATTTGCCATATTGTTACCCACCCCCATCATAATAGGTGCTGTTCTGATAGATAACAACATAAACAACTGTCTGCAAACAGGTTCATTTCTGTATTTATTGCTATGCAGTAGATTGCAGGGTCCAAATAGTGTAAGCATGTGGGGAGTGCATGTGTCAGTGTAAGGAGGGAATTTTCCAGAAGTTTTGATGCACTAGAAAGCCCTACACAAATTTATTAGCAATGGCTTCTCCCCTTAGGATCTCTGTTTGCATGCTGCCTCCCCACAGCTGTTTCCACTGGAATTTAACCACTTAGTGGTTAAATTTAACCTGCTTAGGGGGCCTCTGAGTGAGCGCAAAAGTTAAAAGTCCTTGCTGGGAAGTTATTTCCAGTTGAGGAAGGAAAAGATGGTATCAGAATGACCTGGAGGAGTTTTCCAAACCCCAGGAACCATTGGGAGCCCCAGAAGGGCAATGGGTGGGTGGGACGGAGGGAGGGCTGTAAACATGCAAAGCCCCTCAGGCCACTGTAACATCCCCCCTGCACCCCCTTACCGCACCCCTTTCCAATGCCCGAGTTCTGCCCACCCAGAAGCTTCTCCCTGGTCTCAGCCCAGGCTGACCTTCCTGCTGGGGATGCTCTGACTCTCATCCTTGAAGCTCCTCCTACCCAGCAGAGAGGGACTGGGGCAACACACCCTGCCCTTGCCACTTAGCAGCCCTGCCAGAGCACAGGTGCAGCAGTGCTTGTGATGAGGCCCAAGCTGTGGGCTCCCAGGTCAGGGAGGGGCTGTCCAGGACCACCCACCCACAGGAAGGAAAGGTTGGATCTCTGTACGGTGTGATATGGGTGGAAACAGATACAGAGAAGCCATACAGCTTGGTACTTAGTATACAGATTTGCACCCGAGGAGTCGGGCTTCTGGTTCAAAGCCTGAGCATGGTACATTGGGCCTGACCTGAAGGCTGCACTGGGCAGGTCTCAGGGGGAAGCTGCATCCCACACCCGGCTCATGCTTAGCCAGGCATGGCAGGCTTGAGGGAGCAGCAGGGAAAGGCTGGGGCCCTGGGGCCAGTCACACTCCCAGCATATCTGCACCCCTATCTCAGGGGCACCTTCATTCTCAGGTCTCATTATCTGGGGCCTCAGGCAGAGGCCCTCCAGGTGCCTCTGCTAAGACCTCCTTGTTGGTGGGGGAGGGCAAGAGCTTAAACCCACCTCTATGCTCTGACTCAGTTCCCAGGGAATTCCCACTCCAAGTCCTTCCCAACTCCATGACTTCAGGGCCCCTAAAACTGCAGGAGCCTTTTGTTCAGGGCTCCCTGACAACGAGAGGACCCCACGTCTGTGTAGATTGCTCTGGCTCTAGATCTGTGTGCTGGTCAGTGGGGGAAAGAGAACGGGGAGTTGACATGTCCTCCGACTTCAGACTCTTGCCTGTTCCAGCCGAGAACTTAATTAAGAAGACAGGACCAAACTTCACAATCCTGGTGAGAAGCCACCAAGTCAATTTTTTTTAACGAACTCAATCTGTTGTTTGAAATGAAGATGGCCTTTAACAATGAGTGAAAAAGTGACTAATGGTGTTTTAAAATAAACAGATACTAAGGTGAGTGTGGTTTGTATATGAAAGTGAGAAAATATGTTTACCACCATGTGATTTTGTTGCAAAAAATCACGGGTCAACTAAACAGAAAAATAAATAAGGAAACTTTCCTGTCTCTTTAAGAAAAATAAACTCGAAAATATACTTTTTAACCTGCTCTGAGATCATATGGTTCCATATGAAATTTTAACCCTCTGATTCATTCACAGAGTCAGCTGAATGCTATCAGTGAAGGTAGAAAGTTAATAATCATATCAACAGAATGATTTACATCATTGGTAGATGAGATTGAAAGAAGAGGCCCTGGTATTATTGTAAGACGTCTGCCCAGCTCAAGGCCCTTGTGAAGGGTGACGTTCAGTCACGACAACCATCAGAACTGACTACCTGCAAACCTCGGAGATAACACAGATTCCATTCCAGACCACCACAATGAAGCAAACATAGCGATAAAGAGAGTCAAGTGAATTTTTTGGTTTTCCAATGCATACAAAAGTTATGTTTACACTATACTGTAGTCTTTTAAATGTGCAATAGTATTATGTCTAAAAAAGTACATCCCTTAATTTAAAAATAGTTTATTGCTAAAAAGTATTAGAGATCATCTGGGCTTTCAGCAAACTGTAATTCTTTTACCAGTGGAGGGTCCTGCCTCGATGTTCATGGCTGCTGACTGATCAGGGTGGTGGTTGCTGAAGGCTGGGGTGGCTGTGGCAATTTCGCAGAAGACGACAACAACGCTTGCTACATCGACGGACTCTTCCTTTCAGGAAAGATGTCTCTGTAGCATGCAATGCGGTTTGACAGCATTTTAGCCACAGCAGAATTTCTTTCAAAATTGGAGTCAATCCTCTCAAACCCTGCTGCTGCTTTATCAACTCAGTCTATGTAATATTCTAAATCCTTTGTTATTATTTCAACAACGTTTACAACATCTTCACCAGGAGTAGATTCCATCTCAAGAAACCACTTTCTATGTTCACCCATAAGAAGTAACTCCTTATGTGTTAAAGTTGTATTTGAGATTTCAGCAATTCAGTCACATCTTCAAGCTCCACTTCCAATTCTAGTTCTCTTGCTGTTTCCACCACATCAGCAGTTACTTCCTCCAAAGACGTCTTGAAACCCTTGAAATCATTCATGAGAGTTGAAATCAGCTTCTTCCAAACTCCCATTAATGTTGATATTTTGTCCTCTTCCTACGAATTATGAATGTTCTTAATGGTATCTAGAACGGTGAATCCTTTCCAGAATGTTTTCCATTTATTTTTCCCAGACCCATCAGAGAAATCACTATTAATGGTAGTTATAGCCTTATATATAAAAAAAATACAAAATGTATTTCTTAAATAGTAAGACTTGAAAGTTGAAATGACTCCTCCATTCACAGCTGCAGAATGGATGTTGTGTTAGCAGGCACGAAAACAATTCATCTCATCCCCATGTGCGTTGTCAATGAGTAAAAATGTTACAAAATCTTTGGGGTGTTGCTTTTCTGGCTGGAAACCTCTGTGGCCAGTGGCACCTTGGTCTGACTTCTTGAGTCCAGAAAGAATGAGGTACACAGACAAGTGGAGGGTAAGCAAGACAAAGAGGAGCTTTATTAAGTGTTAGAACAGCTCAGAGGCTCTCAGCAGAGAGGAGGCCCTGGAATGGGTGGCTCATCTCTGCAGGCAGGACATCCTGATGAGTGTTCAGCTCTCAGCAGAGAAGGTAGCTTCTGTCTGCAGCTGGTCGACTGGACATCTGCAGCTCTCAGCAGAGAGGAGGCCTTGGAGAGGGCAGCTCCTCTCTGCAGCCGGTCATCCCTACGTCTGCTGCTCTCTGCAGCAGATAACTCCTCTATGCAGCTGGTCATCCTGGCACCTCTCTGTCCTCTGCTCTGCTCTGGCTGAGCCTGGGGCTTTTATGGGCCTCAGAGGAGAGGAAGTGCCTTCCAATTGGTCCATGGGCGGCCATGAGAGGGCCTGGAAAAGGCACAAGTCCCTACTCCAGTCCACAGGACTGGCAACCTGGCCCCCAGCCTTCAGGTCCTCCCTGGCCTGAAGGTGCAGCCTCATCTGGAACCCACTGCTTCACACCCAGGAGGCTGTCTGCCTCCTGCCACCACCCATCGTGCCCAGGCCGCTTGCACCCAGGGGTACCCGCAGGCCAGTGCTGAGTTGCCACCAGCCCCATCTCAGCCTCCCACCTGTACTCATTGGTGCCCAAAGTCCAGAGAATCTGAGGCAGCAGGGCACTGCACATGAACACTGCCCTGAGTGTGCACACACCTGGCTGGACTGCAACAGCACTCAGGCTTGGCCCCAACCCTACTCTAGGATCAGAGTAAGCACTGGAAGCAGGGAGAGGCCAGGCAGCAGGAGCAGATACCCCCAAGCCTGAGCTCTGAGAGCACCGGGAGGCCCAGGCCCACAGCTGCAACCTGGGTGGCTGCAACTGAGCCTCGGGAGCTCCCACACTGCCAACTTGAGGGGGGTCACGGCCCCTGCCTGTCCCAGCTCTGCAAGGTGAGCAGACCTGGCTATGCCCTTCTCTGCATCTCCCTCTGCCGCAGTGGTGGCCCCTGCACAAGTGAACCCGATGTTCCTGGGGCTGGTCCCATGAGTCCTGGCTGCAACTTTGGCCAGGTGCTTATGGGCTCCCAGGACATGGCAGAGTGTGAGGTTGAAGCTGTGGCAGAGGTTCCAAGCCTTGGAGCATGTCCTGCCCAACCATGCAAGGGTGGAGGTGGCACAGTTGGCTGCCTTGGGGACATGGAGCACAGGGGACCCCACTGCTGCTCCCACCGCTAGTCCTGCTGCCCTGTCCACCTCCTTGCAGACTTCAGTGGGGGCTCCAGGGCCTTGCCAGGCCCATGCCAGAGTCCAGGGCAAGGGTGATGTTGCCACAAGTTGCCCTGTGGCCCCATGCTCGGGGTGGTCCAGGGCTCCCCTCTGCCCAGCTCACAACCCTGCCAAGGTTGGCTCCTCTGGGAACGAATTGCAGGCCCTGGGCCCAGCTGCCAGGAGTGCCAGGCTCAGCAGTGGGAGCAGTCACTTCTGAGCCTGTGGGGGGCAGGGAGGGATTCCCAGGCCCCTAAGACCACAGGAATGCCCTGCTCCATAGCCGGCCTTGGGCAGCTGCAGTGGTGCTTAGGGAGGGCTGGGCTCCTTCCTGCTCTGTGGAGTGGAAGACCAAGCTGCGCCTCCCTGCTGCAGCTGGCATCTTGGCAGCAGCCACTCTAGATGGGCTGCTGCTGCCATTCCTAATATTTTGATAGGAATCTTTTTTATTTTTATTTTTTCTGAACAGTAGGTCTCAATAATGGGCTTTAAATACTCAGTGAACCATGCTAGAAACAGAGGTGCTGTCACCCAGGCTTTGCCGTTCCATTTATAGCACACAGGCAGAGTAGATTTAGCATCATTCTTGAGGGCCTTAGGATTTTTTTAATTGTAAATTAGTCTTGCCTTCAACTTAAAGTCACAAGCTGCATCGGCCCCTAACCAGATAGTCATCTGTCCTTTGAAGTTTTGAAGCCCATCACTAACTTCTCCTCTATAGCTATAAAAGTCCTAGATGGCATCTTCTTCCAATAGATGGCTGTTTCATCTGCACTGCAAATCTCTTCTTTGGCGCAGCCACCTTCATTAATGCTCTTAGCTGGGTCTTCTGGATAACTGGGTGCAGCTTCTTCATCAGCACTTGCTGCTTCAACTTACACTTTTACGTTATGGAGACAGCTTCTGTCCTTAAACCGCATGCAACAACCTCTGCTAGCTTCAAACTTTTCTCCTGCTGCTTCCTCACCTCTCTCAGCCTTCACAGAGTTGAAGACAGTTAGGAGCTTGCTCTCATTAGGCTTTGGCTTAGGAATGTTGTGCCTGGTTTGATCTTCCATCCACACCATAAAAACTTTCCCCACATCAGCAATGAGGCTGTTTCACTTTCTTATCTTTTTGTTGTTGTTGTTCACTGGAGTAGCACTTTTGATTTCCTTCAAAAACTTTTCCTCAGCATTCACAACTCGGCTAACTTGTTGGTGCATGGCACCTAGTTTTCGGCCTATATTAGCTTTCAACACACCTTCTTCACTCAGCTTAATTATTGCTAGCTTTTGATTTAAAGTGAAACATACCACTCTTCATTTAAACACGTAGTCGCCATTGTAAGGGATTAATTGATACAATTTCTATTTGTTTGTTTGTTTTTTCATATGGAGTCTCACTCTGTCACCCAAGTTGGAGTGCAGTGGCACGATCTCAGCTCACTGCAACCTCTGCCTCCCAGGTTCAAGTGATCCTCCTGCCTCAGCCTCCCGAGTAGCTGGGATAACACGTACCTACCACCACGCCTGGCTCATTTTTGTATTTTCAGTAGAGACAGGGTTTTGCCATGTTGGCTAGGCTGCTCTCAAACTCCTGACCTCAAGTGATCTGCCCATCTCAACCTCCCAAAGTGCTCGGATTATAGACATGAGCTACTGAGCCCAGCCTCAATTGATCTAATTTCAATATTGCTATGTCTCAGGGAAGAGGGAGTCCCAAGGAGAGGGAGAAGGATGGGGAAAGGCTAGTTGGTGGAGCAGTCAGAACACACAGGACATTGACGGATTAACCTCCCCATTTTATACAGGTGAAGTTTGTGGCTCCCCTAAACAATCACAATAGTGGCATCGAATATCACTGATCATAGATCACCACAACAGACATAACAATACTTAAAAACTCTGAAACACTGAGAGGTCCCAAAATGTAACAGAGACATGAAGTGAGCACATGCTGTTGGGAAAACGGCACCCACAGACTTGTTCCACCTGGGGTTGCCACAAACCTTTAACTTGTAAAAACACACTATCAGCAAGGCACAAGAAAGGGAAGCACAATAAAGAGAAGTGTGCCTGTGCCTACTGGGCAGGTGAAGGCTCGCACCAAACCCACAACCCATGGAGAGCCCACAGAGCACGGCAACCCCACGTGCACATCACAAAGGCAAGAGGAGCGCACTTCAGGATACCCAAGCCCGTTTACCGATAAACATGCAACGGTAACACACACGGAGCCCAGTGTTGGGAAGAAGAGGTGTGGGTTCCTTTGTTTTCCTTCCTGTGTCCTTCTCTGCACCCCATAGTCAGACATTTATGAAGCCAGATGGCACCTGGCTCTGGGGCTGGAAAGATGATATAACGTGGGCACCCAGGCAAGCAGAAGAGTGCCTTTGGGTAGGAGTTGCCTGAGGACACCAGCCAGGAAGGGCGCAAAGCCAGCCAGAGCCTGGGGACGCTAGCTGCTCCCCTCGGAGACGCCTCCTGAGCTGAGTTTGAAGAGCAGCAGGCACTCAATACACTGCGTGGATGGATAAATACCATAACTAACTTTCCCCAAAGGACCACAGAGAATCCCGTAGTTGAGTAAATAAACAGTGAGATAAGACAGGTCCAGCCAAAGAAAACTGCTAAGCCAGCTCAGAGATAAGCCAGAAATGCTATCCCACAAGGATGGCTTATAAAAATCAGTATTTTAAGCAAAACAGTAATTAACCATGTGCTTCCCTTGAGGGCAGGTTGAGGAGAGGGTGCAGAGCCAACGTCTCCAGAAAACCCGCGTGTGCTTGATGCCCAGCCCCGCATGGCTGTTGCCGTTGCTGGCGTTTGCACTGTTATTGCCACTACCTTCTTCTCTGATTATCAAACTTGCAAAAGAGGTTTGCTTGCATGTTTTTTTTCAAACACTTCCTTTAATATCCACATGCAGGCAAATGTCCATTGCCCCTGCGTGTCGTGGGAGAGATCAGGCTTGGTGAGGTTTACAGAACCTGCACAAAAGCCTGCAGTGATGATGGTGCCGACATTCCTGTTCCAGTGTATCTGGCCTGAATCCCACCCTGCCAGGCTGGGGCCAGGCCCCCTCTCCACGCTGGCTGAAGTCGTGCCTCGTCCATCTGATGCATCTGAGAGGACTAGGGCTTCCCAGAGACTCTCCTGGGCCTCACCAGGTCCCACCCTGGGGCCGTGTGCACTGAGGCATATTGGCCGGGCTCCACATCGTGACTTCCTGAAGACCCCACCGGCCTCAGCAATACCAGGAGGGCAGCTCTGCCACTGCCTTCTCTGCTCGGAGGCAGACCAGCTGTTGAGACGCTTCCAGAACCTGCCTCCAGAACCTGGCACCCAACCAGCAGCTGGATTTGGCTTTTCCTGGGACTCAGTAAAGAGGAAGGAAGAAGAGGGACAGTGGGGTGGGAACTGGGTGCAGAGGCAGGCGGCTCCAGAGTATCAGGCCTAGTGGGCCAAGCCCCACCGTGCCGGCTCAGCACACCCCCACGCACCTGGGCGGCTCTCCAGGCTTTCTCCTCCTCTCTGGGCACACCCTAGGTTGCAGCCAGCCTCAGTCCAGGACGTCAGTCTCTCCCTGCACTCTGCAGGGGAGGTGCCCACAGAAGGCACGTGGCTGGAGAGGCCTGCTGACCCCAGCCAGACCCTCCCTGCCTGGCCCAGGCATCTGACCACTCTGCTCAAGGGATGCTCACCCAAAAGGAGCATGCTGGCGTCATGGGCACTGGGGCCTGAGGCTTGGAAGACTTGTCAAAGACTAAGCTGGGAATTTTGCCCACCGGTGGGGTGCAGAACAGATAAAATGCTAAGCATTTGCCTTCTGCATCTTCAGCAGAGATCAGGAGGAAGGCCAGGACAGATCTGCCTCTGAGAATGCCCATGTGGAGGGAAGGCCTGGAGACCTCCCAGAGGGCAGAGGGTTTTAGGCAAAGCCCAGGATGGCTGGTGAGGGTCCCTGTGACCGAAGACTGAATCTGACAAACACCAGCTGCCATGCTGTCTGTGCTGAGCAACACATTCAAGAAAACAAACAACCATTAGTTTATTATGCCTGTTTAGAACGGTCTTCAGCTCCAGCGGAAATCCTTCAGGCGCTGTAGCCACCAACTATGCCAGAAATAATGGGTAACTATTTCTGCAGAAATGACTCTTTGATCAGGACAGTGACTTCAGGCACAGAAGACAGGCCCAGCGAGCTTCACGGGGAGATAAGCCTGGGTCCACAGCAGGCACAGGGGGCTCTGACAACACGGTGGGCAGCGGCGGAATGAGCTGGTGCAGAGACTCCGTCAACAGCGCGGGTCCTTCCCTCCGTGTCCTCTGAGAGCACCATGTCTTCAGCCTCCCCACGCAGCTCCCCACACAGCTCCCCACACACAGCTCCCCACACGCAGCTCCCCACGCAGCTCCCCACGCAGCTCCCCACGCAGCTCCACACACAGCTCCACACACAGCTCCACACACAGCTTGCAAGAATCAGCAAATCCATCAGGAATGAACTCTGCTCCTTTTGGAAGACCAGCGCTGGGTGTTTGTGTATCTGACTGAGGCACCCTGCAGATTCAGGACACGTGCGTCGTTTGAATTGCTGTTGGATGAGGTGGCCAGCATTTGCAATTTCTGGTGTTTGTTGTTCTGGTTGTTTTCTGAAAGGCATCCAATGCCTGCTATAGTTGCAAGTTTTGAACGTGCCAAATAAATAATCCTACAAACTGGGCTGGATCATGGCCCAAGCTCCACGGGCCCCTTTCAGTTCCTTGCCATGTTAGGTGTTTGACTATCTGGCTCTTGCTGGGTGGTGGAGTCCCCAAGGGCCCCCACCATTCTTTCTTCCCTGCCAGCCTGTGCCTGGGGACTCCAGTACTCAGGAAGTGTCTGTCTGTGTGGAGCCTCGCCTGGCCGGTGGGAGAGACGACCCTTGGCAACCCTTCCTTCGTGATCCTCCCATGCCGCAGCCTGGTCTGTGAACTGTGCCATCCAGCTCGGATGCGGGTAGAGCCCTTGGCAATCTCCCCACAGCAGGGAAGCTCAGGCCCTCAGTGCTGCCCACCCTGCAGGGATGTGGAGGCACCAGCCGTCACCTCAGCAGGCTCAGCACATCGGCTTCCACGGGACCTAGAGGTCACAGAGGCTCCTCGCCTGGGTTTCTGCATCTGTGGGGTGGGGAGAGTGTTGTTTAGAGGACCAAATGGATGAGGTGCCCAGCCGGGAGCTCTGTAGCTCCCCTTTCATTCAAGGGCTGATCTGGCGCCTTTGCTGATGGGGAGGGTCTGTCCACGGAGTGAGGCTTTGGAGACTGTTCTTCAGACAGAGCAGCAGGGAGTTGGGGTCCACAGTGTAGTACGCCCAGCCTCATCCTCAGGCCTGGGGCCCCTCACTCGGGCAGCGCCACCTTCCACTCCCCAAATTCCTTCCATTACCCTGGCCTAGTTCAGGTCCCTGCCCCATGGCAATAGGTCCTGGACTCCCAGGGGCTGCCCGCGTCACAGCCTGGGACCCCCACGGTTGTCAGGACATAGCATGGATGGCCAGAATGGAGGCCCCAGCAGTGACCACACACAGTGGTGATTCTCAGGCAGTGTCTGTTGGGGGGCTCAGGCACGTCCAGCTGGCCTCCTCCCTGGGTCTGGAGTCACCAGGAACCCGGTTCCCAAAGCACTCGCCTGCCTCCTGGGGAGTCCCTTGGCCAAAGCCCCGGGCTTTGCTGCCAGAAACTCAATGGGGAGCCTGAATCTCTGCCATAAAACACCAAGGAAAACTTTCTGAGGAATGAGGCTTTGGGAATTGTCATTTAAAAGGTGACTCTCAAAGTGAAATGCAGTGGTGGGGGCTGACCCCAATGAGGCCTCAGCTTTCCCGCCTCCATCCAGGCCCCTGGGCTGACCGAGCCTCCCTCATTTGCCAAGAGGAGGCTCCAGGGCAGAGGGCGTCATTTCCCCCAGGGGAGACGCTGCCCACACCTACCCCATCTTCGCAGTGGGTGGCGCTGGCCCAAGGTCTCCAGAGGTCACTCTGAGTGCTCCCAGGAAGCCCCAGAGCCAGGCTCTGGGCTTCCAAAAAGGCTCTTGGAGCCAAACGGAGCTATGGTGAGTGCTGGCGAGTGGATGCCGGGAAGCCCCACTTCTCTGGGCTTTCCAGAAAATATGGAAATAACAAGATTTACTCAAAGTGAAAGTCAGGAGTGAGAGAGAAACTACTCCCCAGTGAAAAGCTTCCCAAATTGAAAGAAAGTCATTTGTCAGGGAACACGTCACAAGAGAAATGAAACTGCTTGCTCGGGTCTGTTCTCTTCTCTTCTGTTTGGCTGAGAGAGGAACGGGGCCTGCGCGTGTGACGGAAGCACCACTGCCGTCGAATGTCTGCTCAGCGCCCAGGAGTAACGTGTCCTTCCTCTTCCTGCTCTGCTGTCTTGCACTCAACTCATGGTCACTGATTCCACAGACACGGGAAAGGAAAGATTCTCGTAAACTGCATTTCAGAAAATATCCACCTTTTCGTATTCTAAGAGGATCATTGTGTTTCTTCAAAATGAGATTTAGCAAGCAGAACACAGCCTTTGGGCGGCGGATGGCGCCTGCACAGCAGCTGTCCTCCAGAGTGGCACCTGCTCAAGGCAGCCAGGGCCAACGCCATTCCCAGCGGCACTCGTTCAGTTTTGCTCAGCATCCCATGGCCATGAAAACTGAGATCAGCCGACGTATGAGTCTCGGCTTTAGGACCCTTTCTCCCTCTCCATCCTTGAAGGAAGTGTGAAGGTGACTTTCTCAGGCACATCCCTTTCATTTCATCTGTGTGAATCTCTTCTGCTGATGTCACAGGTCGGTGCACCAAGACTGCTTTGCAAAGGGCTTCTGTCACTCTGGTTGTTTCGTTAAAACTCCCTTAGGGCCCAGCTCCTCCAGCACAAGGCATGGCTGCTGCATTTTGTTCATGATCTGACTCTGCACAGGTACTCACAGATGCCAACTTACCCCAAGCTTCCTCCCAGGCCCCAGGAGGGGAGGACCCACCTGACCCCTGACATCGCCCTTGGGCTTTTCTAGCCGAGCTAAGCCCAGGCTGGGTGACACCGTCCCTTGGCATCACTGCTCCACTTAGCAGCTACAAAAACTGTGGAAATGGCCCCATCCAGTCTGCCTGCCTCCATCCACAATCCCAGTTCTGCAATTTGGATTGTCACATCAGGTGGAGCTACGCAGGCTGGAGATCTCAGAATGGAGCCTAAGGCTGTAGGCACAGACCTGGAAGACCCCAAGACCCCACATTCCATGACTGATGCTCCTCTCGGGCCACTGACTCCTGATCCATGTTCAACGGTGCCCACATTGCCCAGCTCTCAGCATTGAAGGGATGCTGCCAGGGTTCACGCTCTCCCTCCACCCCATGACACAGTGCCTGGCAGCTGGGCCTCCTCCCACAGAGCTAAGGAGCTAAGAGGTGCAGCTTTGGCGTGTGTCCACGGAGGACCCTGATGATGTAAGCTCAAAATATCCACTGGGCCCCACCACATGGGTATGAACAAGCAGCCCTGCTCCCCACACACTGGATAGAATGTCTAATCATTGAGTCACCGGAAGTCTACAAGCATGGACATCATTCTCCCTGCCTCGGCAAAATGGACAGATACAAGGCGAGGACGTATGTGGTACTCTCACTAAGAACCGAGAAAATTCACTTAGCTTTGCACGTCAGTTTAGGAATACTAATGCATTGTTATTATTGTGATTTCATGTAATTCGTTGCACAATAATTTGAATATTCATTTTATTAAAACTAGAGATTAATGACACTACCCAGGAGAACAGATTGCCATGAATACCTGGTAATGTAAACGTCCTGATTACTTTAAGGAACCAGATTAGAGAGGCAGAGAGGGGGAAAAGGCAGGCAGCAGTTTCCATCATTAAGAAACAACGGACGGGTTCCCTAACATTCCAGAAATCACCCCTCAAAACTTACCCATGTAACCAAAACCCACCTATACCCCAAAAACTACTGAAATGAAAAAATTAAAAATTATCTTTAAAAAGGAAGAATGGATGGTTTTAAAGTAACTTCCAATGAGCACCATGAGCCCAGCCTTTCCCCCTGTGCCAGCATCAGCTGGTGGGGGAGGTGGCAGAGGGCTCTCTGGAACTGGAGATCCAGCACAAGGTCTGGACGCGGGCGCCTGGGCGTGACAACACACGTGCACCCCAGGTTGGCTCAGAAGATCCCTTTGCCTCCCCCAGACCCACTTTCTATCAGAATCCCAGACATGCCTGCCTCCACCACACACACACAAACTCGTCAGGCAGGATCCTGCTCCAAGGCCTATACTGTGTATGCAGCAGGTGCTTAACACATACATGTTAACCGGGTGGCTGCTGGACAGCATTCTCCTCCTGAAAGATCCATTCAATGTGTGGCTTTCATGAATTAAAAGGGTCCACAGCTTCCTCAACTTCTAAGGGTCCTCCTGATATGGGGTTACCGTGGGGGGAACCCAGCAACATCCCTCTAAGTACAGTCCAGAGCGTGCATCTGTTGCTAAAAAGATTAACCCTTTGCCCTAGAATACATGTGTTTACATCACGAAAGCTGCAGCAGGCAGATTCTATTCCCAACCAGCAGCCCAAGGCTTCATTGACCTTGAGAGGAGGACAGAAGCCTATTTGTTTGCACAACAACAAAAGTTGTGAAGAGGTTCTTTAATGCATTAAGCAAAACTCCGCTGTTTATCATTAGGCAGCTGTTTTCAAACCACTTCATTATGTTCAACACACACGCAATATACACTCACCTCTCACCTGCCTCGTCATATCCCTTGGCAGTAACAGAGCACAAGAAATTATTCTCAGCCCATGTCTCTCTCTTCGGAGACACATTTAGACAGCGATGCAATCAGCCAGCTGACAATTTTCAGGGATTCTCCTGCTTTGCTGAGTCTATCTTGGTTATGAAATTAAGATGACTGAATGCCTCATCATTGAGATACCAAATATGCTTTTCTGTACACCACCTGCCAGGGTGGGTTCTGTTCCTGAATCTCCCCAGGAAAGTGCATGCTGCTTCCTTCCATGACTGTCTGGGACGGCAGCAGGTCTTCAGTGGATCGCGGATAAATGTGTCCACACTGATGACTTTATTCCTTAAAACTCGGACACTCTCCCAGGAAATAGCCTCTGGACCAGGATTCCCTACAAACTCCAGAATGAATATGTGCAGTACTGGAGAAGGAAAAGCTAAGACAGAAATGCTCAGAAAAAAATTCTCATCATATGTAGCTGCTGTTGAGTTTTCATGTCAACATGACATAGCAAGACACGATCATGCCTGTCCTTGTAGAACTGCTATCCTAAGCGAGATAAGAGTTTGAGATTACACAATCAAGGCATTGGTGGGGACTGAGGAAAGCAACATCACCACTGAGCTAGGAGCTGTGAGGAAGAGCAGAGACCAGGCTCGGGAGGGCGGGGCCACACTCAGAACCGTCTGCTCCTCCCCGCCACGAGTGAATGGTGACCATGGAGGTCACAGACGGCTTAAAGCTGGAAGATGGATTGGCGAGGTTCTGGAAAGTACAAAGGAGATTTGAGTTCATTCTCTGAACACAGCCCCTGGATGCTGAAGATTCCTAGCAGTGCACGCCTACCCGAAAGCACTAACAACAGGAGCGGTCACTGCAGCTGCCCAGATGGACAGCCAGGATATCTCCCGCAGGCCTGCGCCGGGAAGATAGTGGCCTGGCCTAGACATAAGCCACATGAGAGGGCTGCTCCCCACCTCCTGGCAAGCACGCTGATGCCCACAGTCATGTCCACACACTTGGCTACTTAATGACGTTTTTGGAACCCTCCCAGGCGCAGGCACTGTCCAGCAGACAGCCCTGCCCATCTGGCTCAGGTTCTCATCTGGGGAGCAGACCACGGACAAGCTAACAGAAAGCTCGAGGGTGCAAAGTCAGTGCTGGAGAGGACAGTGCCCATGGCAGAAGGATAAACACAGAGGCAGGCACGGGCCTCTGAGGTCAGGTCTCAGCGCAGATCTCAAGGAAGCAGGGATGGGCCCTGAGGACATCTGGTCAAAAGGTGCCCGGAGGAGGGCACAGTGACTGCCCAGGCCCCAGGCAGAGGCCTGGAGAATGGGAAGGAGCCAGTGGCAGGCGCCTCCTGAGGTGGGAGAGCCACCGACTTGGGAGGGAAAACGGCCAGGCGGCCAGAGCAGGGGGCTCTGGGGCCATCATGAACTCTGGATTTCATTCCACACGTAGGGAGCTTCAGCGATGCCCCAAAACAGGGCCTGGAGGAAGTCTGAGGAAACCCAGCAGCATCTGGGAGATGGAAGCGGAGGGAGGCAGGGGCTCCCGGCTCCTGCCCCCTGCCCAGGGCCCACTGGCCTCAGGAACAGGAGAACTCGGATTGACCTGGGCACCGGTGGGGCTCCTTCACCCGACTGTGAAACCCCAGGCCGAGCCGCGTGACCCCGGCCGAGTCACATCCTCTCCTGGAGCCTGCTCGGTGCCTGCTCGGTTTCCTCACCTGTAAAATGGGGCAGCAATGCCTCCAGAGTTCACTGGTGAAGATGAGACGAGGCCACTCCTCCTGTCCTCTCCACTTGAGCCACATCATCTTGTCTTTTCTTTTCTTTTTTTTTGGAGGCAGAGTCTTGCTCCGTCAGCCAGGCTAGAGTGCAATTGCCTGATCTCAGCTCACTGCAACCTCTGCCTCCCAGGTTCAAGCAATTCTCCTGCCTCAGCCTCCCAAGTAGCTGGGATTACAGGTGACCGCCACGATGCCCAGCTAATTTTTTTTTGTATCGTTAGTAGAGACAGGGTTTCACCATGTTAGACAGCTTGGTCTCAAACCCCTGACCTCAGGTGATCCACCTGCCCTGGCCTCCCAAAGTGCTGGGATTAGAGGCATAAGCCACCGTACCCAGCCCACATCGTCTTTTCAAGATATGAGACCAATCATGTGTCTTCCCTAGCGCAGAGTCACTTCCTGCCAAGGCTGGCCTGGGTACCCTTTGCTGTTGGTGTCCTCGCCTGCCCAGGAGTCACCATCAGGCCCTCGAAGGCCCCTGCTCTCTCCCATCCTGGGGCTTTGCAAGAAGGAAGTGCTCTTCCCTCCCATGGGAGCTCTCCTGGGCTCATGGGGCCTCGGGTCCCCTGAAAGTCCTCCCTGATGACTGCTGGACCCCCACAATCCTCCTGCATGGACTTCACCCCCCACACCTCCCTCCAGGCCCTTCTGCTGCCACTGTGTGTGCCAGTCACATCTTTTAAGTCTATCTCCCTCACAGGCCCCCAAAGCTCCAGAAGCCCAGAAATCTCGCCTGATTGGGTTCAGCTCTTTCCTTCCTGAGCCTAGTCTAGCCTCACAGCTGCATGTGCCCCCTCAGGCAGAGACAGGGCTACCTGGTTCATCAGAGCCCTAGATTAGATGAGATGAGATGGCACACAACTCATCAGTCATTTTCCTTTCAATTCCAAGGCATTCTAAACATGGGTTGACTTTACAAAGGGACAGAGGAAAGGTGAGAGGGGGAAGAAGGAAGGAGGGAGGAGAGGGAAAAGGCCTGGGCAGGCAGGTGGGCAGGAGTGTAAGACGCTCAGTGCCATGCATTGCCTGCAATTGACAGTAAGCAATGCTGCTAACCTTCATGACTGTTTAGGACAGCAGACGGATCTTTTCCAGTGAGCCCGTTCCAGCTTCACATCATGCCCAGAGTCTCTAGGACTTAAAGCCCCAGCAGGGGCCAAAAACATCCAGCCCCATCAAGAGCCAAGTGCCAGAACCCTGGAAACAGTGACATCCGGCAAGACAAGCTCCTGTCCCACCATCCAAGGCGCCCAGATAAAGAGAAGACCATGGGCCATGCTGGCCGGCAATCCAGAAAAACACAAAGGAGAGAGAAAGCCGAGAAGTATCTGGAGGAGCACAGGCCACCCAGCCGCCCCGAGAGGATGGCCACATCTCCAGCGACCCTTGACTGAGCCAGCAAAATGTCCCCTAAACATCTGTAGGGATGGGAAACGCTTCCGGGCCTTGGTGGGTGACACTCATGGATGCTGAGACACCCAGAGCAAACCCTGCGAAAGCCACCCATAGCTCCTCACTCTGCCTTTCGCTGCAAAGGTCCAGCTACTCTCTCGGGGGCACACCCTCCTCTCACCAGCAAATCCCACAGGAGTGACAGGTGAGAGTTTCTCCACATGGAATGTGACCCAGCAGAGCCAGCCTACACCCTTTCGTGAGCCCCCAAAATCAGAGACAGGTCTCAGTTAATTTAGAAAATGTATTTTGCCAAGCTTGAGGATGCATGGCTGCGACACAGCCTCAAGAGGTCCTGATGACCTGCGCCCAAGGTGGTCAGAGCAGTTTGGTTTTATACATTCTATACATTCAAAGCCAAGGTGGGAAGACCTGAAGCAGGAGGGGGCTTCCAGGTCAAAGGTAGATAAGAGAGGAATGGTTGCATTCTTTTGAGCTCCCAAAGAGCCTCTCCAAAGGAGGCAATCAGAGATGCACTTATCTCAGTGAGCCCAGTGGTGATTTTGAATAGAATGGGAGGCAGGTTGGCCCTAAGCAGTTCCCAGCTTGACTTTTCCCTTTAGCTTGGTAATCAATCAACATATGCAAGATGAACCTTGGTTTGGTCTGGAAAGGAGGGACAACCCAAAGCTAAGGTGGGAAGACTGAAGCAGGAGGGGGCTTCCAGGTCAAAGGTAGATAAGAGAGGAATGCTTGCATTCTTTCGAGTTCCTGATGAGCCTCTCCAAAGGAGGCATAAAGAGATACACTTATCTCAGTGAGTCGGTGGTGATTTTGAATAGAATGGGAGGCAGGCTGGCCCTAAGCAGTTCCCAGCTTGACTTTTCCCTTTAGCTTGGTAAATTTGGGGGCCCCAAGATTTATTTTCCTTTCATGTTTCAGTATTAAGCTACATGGCTCATCTGTGCCTGCCTAAGATGTGCATGCACACACACACACACACACACACACACACACACCTGTTCTCTTTGTGGTTGTGCTTCCTGCAAACAGCCACACATATACCCAGCTAGTCTTGGAGATGCACCCGACAGGCTCAGGGTGGACAGCTCTGAGCCTGCACCAGCGTCCCCACCACCCCAAGCCAGGCCCTCCTGGGAACCCAAGCTACCGCCCTTTTCACCTGTCAGGTATAAAGCGAAGAAATTTTGCTATCCATGGGATCTGATCAAGCCTGTGGCCCCGCCTTCCCCCTCTGACTCAATATTCATCATTTGACCTTTTAGAGTCAATCACAAAATGTCATTTTTAAAAGGCATTATTCAAGTTATCACTGTGGTCCACGATGAAAATTCTTTTTCTCTTATCCAAAGCCCGCATCAATGTTTATATGCCTCTTTCTCATAATCTCAATGGCAATAATCTACTAGCAACAGTCATTAAATTTCCCACTTCTACTGCAAATTGTACAATACCACGCTCTGCATTCCAGATCACATTCAATCTTCCTTTCACGAAACCAGCAGACATTGCCTGCATGTCTATCACGGGCAGCCTTGCAGCTGAGCATGCTGAGGAATGCCCTGCACGCCCCGTGCTGCCCTCTGAGCGTGTCGACCATGCAGCTTTGTCTTTATCACAGAACACCAATGCACATGGACTAATTAGATCAAAGGAGATTCAAGGTCCATATTCCAATTAAAAAAAAATCCATTGCAGTAAAGACAATGCTACCTGAAATGAATGCTTACTTTCCTCAAGAGTGAGCACCACCTTGTCCATATGAAAGGCATTTGTGCTGATGCAGGAAGGAAAAGGAAACTTCGAGTGAAGCCCAAGCCCCCAGATCCTTAGGGCAAGAGCCAGACACAAGGTTTGGCCACTGGGAGCTGCCTCTTTCTATTCTTCCCAAAGGCAAATCCTCTCTAGAGCGAATGCAACTGAACCTCCAGGGTCCTCCCAACAGACTCTCCCGATGCTCTGTCCTAAAGTCCCTATTGGCAATTTTGTGTTCTTGTTCTTTAAAAGGACCCTTACCCATCACAATCTGAACACCAGTCATTGTCCAAAAAGCCTGATCCGCCTCCTGCTTACCACCTCCAACACCTGAAAGTGAGGACTGCTTGAGACCAATGAAAACCCTTCTTCTGGCCGGGCGCGGTGGCTCACGCCTGTAATCCCAGCACTTTGAGAGGCGGAGGCCGGCGGATCACGAGGTCAGGAGATCGAGACCATCCTGGCTAACACGGTGAAACCCCGTCTCTACTAAAAACACAAAAGATTAGCCAGGCATGGTGGCGGGCGCCTGTAGTCCCAGCTACTTGGGAGGCTGAGGCAGGAGAATGGCGTGAACCCGGGAGGCGGAGCTTGCAGTGAGCCAAGATCGCGCCACTGCACTCCAGCCTGGGCGACAGAGCGAGACTCTGTCTCAAAAAAAAAAAAAAGAAAAAGAAAAAAGAAAACCCTTCTTATAGCTAGGTATTTAGACCCCACGCTTGTTAAACGTCTCAAAATTATATTGAAGTCACATTTTCAGGAATTCAAAAAAACCTTCTTATGGGAATTATGATGGTGACATGCATGGTGTTTTAGGAACAGACATTATTTTTTTAAGAGTCCTGATGCAATTGTTTTACAAAAATGTGTAGTGGTTAGTGATACCGAACAGGCAGATGGGAACTAACTCTTCCCTATAGAAACCAGCGAAAGTAACCTCAGCCATAGCACCAGGAAGACAAGCGCTCCCTCTCTGAAAACTTTTCACTAGAAGTTGACTAACTTACTAATACAAGTTAATATACTAAAATGTTAACAAAATAAATCACTGTAAAAACCTGTGGAAGCAGGTTTTAAAAATAACCCTGTTTTGTTCACACCTCTATCCCCCAGCACATACACCAGTACATGCTACAGAATAGGCACTCGATCGTATTTGTGATATTGATAATTGATTCGATATTTATCAGGCCCTTGCTATACCAGACACCTTGTCAGGCCTTGGAGAACCAGCAGTAAATGAGACAGACACAGAGGGCTTCTGCTCCCCAGGAATGTACATTCTTACCTGAATGATGTTACCAGAGTTTTAAAGGGAAAAAAATGTAAAGTAAGCGGAATATTTAATTTTTATCACAACATTACTTCTCGTAAGTTCATTTCTTATGGGTCTTGACCCTAACTTTCTAAGAAAATTAAAGTTCAGGTGATATCTGTAATTCAATAGGAATCTGTTGAATCTATTGAGTTGCATAACTTGAGGGTATATAATTTGAGACAAAAATGTATTTTCTCGTAGAAAAATATCTCTTATTACACAATTTTAGAGCTAAGTGCATGTAGGCTATAGAAGCTGAAGTGAGTCATGTCTGCCACAGTGCTGTGAGCAAGGTCCTCTGAGAGGCTCTCCAGCTACAGTGAGGAATGGCCTTAGACAGGATGCATTGGTACGGTTGCCAAAGGTTGATCAGGCCTCCAAGAATTCGACTTCTTTCCATTTCCCAGGAAACCTGTCTTAGGTCTCCCTGAGAACCAGGCAGCAGTGACGAAGGAAGCTGAGCACAGGATTTTAGAATGAAACAGAAGCTGTGCCTTCACGGGGGACTGGTCTGCTCCTGGGTTGATGGTGCCCCTTAGTTCTGCAGAGGCAAATGTAAGGCCTCTTTAGTGAAAAGCATAACCAACTGAGCCTACTTAAGTTCCGCATATTAAGAGGAAATGATAAGCTCAAAGTTAAAGAACACCGGATAAAAGAAGTAAACCACCATACAGAGAGCCAAAAATAACAAACAACAAATTTGGACCCACAAAAATTAGAGATATAAGAATTTTCATGTATAAAATATACTAATTGTATATGAAATGTTTTCAAGAGGAGCAAGGACCAAGATGTTATAATGAATGAAGAAAAACTGGAAAACGAACATGATAAAATTTCTAAAGATTAAAATAATTGTTGAAATGTAAAACTTCATAGGAAGTTGAAACAGTATATTTGACATAAATGAAGAGAGACTCAGCAACTGGAAAACACAGCTAAAGAGATTGCTTAGAATAAGCATACAGAGCAAAGAGATAAACAGTATAAAAGAAAAACTGGCTGGGCGCAGTGGCTCCCACCACTTTGGGAGGCCGAGGCAGGCAGATCACTTGAGATCAGGAGTTCGAGACCAGGCTGGCCAACATTGTGAAACCCTGTCTCTACTAAAAATTCAAAAATTAGCCAGGCATTGCAGTGGACACCTGTAATCCCAGCTACCTGGGAGGCTGAGGCAGGAGAATCACTTGAACCCAGGAGGCGAGGCTGCAGTGAGCCAAGATTGAACCACTGCACTCCAGCCTGGGCGACAGAACAAGACCATGTCTCAAAAAAAAAAAAAAAGAAAAGAAAGAAAAAGAAAAAGAAAAGAAAAACTAAGAGATATCAGGCCATAAATCAAATCTCCACACATTTCAGAAAAATTGTTTTATACAGCCCACAGTTTACTTCAGTTACAAATGAATAAGAAAATTTTAAATCTGCATACATTAGAACATTAATTGAATGGGAATTTCTTTAAAAATCATAGGATATAAAACTACAATGCAAATTTAAAATTTAAATATGAAACTGAGTGATAACAAAAATAGTACATTAAAAAATTTACAGAAAGCAGTGAAAACTGTATTAAAGAGAAAGGGATAGCTTTAAATCTTTTATGAAAATAAAGACAGATAATTAATGTGCAAATATACAGCTTAAGGATTTGGGGAAAGAAAAAAACAATACATCTGAAGAAAATGGAAGAAAATTGAGATAAGGGCAGATTTCAATCAAGTTGAAAAATGTACCAAAAATGTTTTTAAGACTAAAAGTTGTTTCTTTGAAGAACTAATAAAATGGACAAACCTCTAGTGGAAATGAACAAGTACATTTTTTTGAATGAGGAGGTGCAAATAAGCAAAACTGTATATTAAAGAAAGATAACTATTATTATAGCATATGAAAAAGATAAGTAGGTACAGAACAATCTTATACCAAAGGCAATTTGCAAACTTAGATGCAAGTATAAATTCTAGAAAAAAAAATATAACTTGTGAACCCTACCAGAATAGGAAATAGAAAGCATGCATAGTCATATAACAAGTAAATACATTATATCAGTAGTTAAAAACCTTTCCACATAGGAAAGACGAAGTTTTTATATTTTAAGAGGAAAGTTCTACAAATTATTTTTAAGGAATATTCCAATCTAACATTGTAAAATTCTTCCAAAACATTAAAAAAAGAGGAGCCACTTCCCAGCTTCTTCTATGAATCTAGTACAGCTTTCACACTAAAGCCAGGTGAGTCTAGTAAAAGAAAATGAAGCAGCCAGTCGCAGTGGCTCACACCTTTAATCCCAGGACTGTGGGAGGCCAAGGCAGGTGGATCACTTGAAGTTAGGAGTTCGAGACCAGCCTGGCTAACATGGTAAAACCCTGTCTGTACTAAAAATACAAAAATTAGCCAGGTGTGGTGGCTCATGCCTGTAATCTCAACTACTCAGGAGGCTGAGGCAGGAGAATCACTTGAACCCGGGAGGTGGAGGTTGCAGTGAGCTAAGATTGCACCACTGCATTCTAGCCTGGGCAACAGAGCAAGACTCTGTCAAAAGAAAAAAAAAAAAAAGAAAGGAAGGAAGGAAGGAAGAGAAAGAAGGAAGGAAGGAAAAGAGAAAGAAAGAAAGAAAGAAAGAGAGAAAGAGAGAACGAAAGAGAAAAGAGAAAGAAAGAAAGAAGAAAATAAAATGAGACGGCAGGGCGGCTTCACACAAGAACGTGGATTAAAGACCCTAAACACTGTAATAGAGGTAAGTGCAGCATTGTGTATACGAAAAGGGCAATTCAACATGAAGATTTTGGGTTGATTCAAGAAATATAAGTGATTTAACATAACAGTTTAAAATATCATACACCACAATAACAAATTAAAAAAAGAAAAATGTGGCCATCTTAATCTAAAAAGGTAAAACATTTAAAAAAATTCATCCCTAAAATATGATACCAAGAAATGAGCACCAGGAAACTCAGATGGAAGGAATGTTCTAAGCCCAGTGGCGGATGGTTAAAACCTGAAAGCATATTAAGAACAGCACACATTTGAAGCATCTGCTCCAAAACAGGACCAGCATGGGGAACCAGCCATCACTACCACATCAGACATTGTACTGAAAGTCCTAGATAATCAATATAAAAATAATATTTTAACATTTTAAATTTTAAAAAGCACAAGAACGGAAATGAAGAAAGAAATCTCACTCCTGAACGTTAACACGTCCGTGGCTCTTGCACGGTAGTCTTCTTTTTGTCCCTTAAAACAGGGGAAATACTTGGACAACTTGGGTTAAGAGGCCTTTAAACGTCTGGGAAGTTCTTATAACAAAATGATGCTAAATGCCTAAAAAGTATTTAGGCACTGTGAATGTTTGGAAATAGTTTTTTCAGTGTATTTATGTTACGTAAACTCTGATTCATCAGCTGGATTTTTAAAATTTATTAAAGATGGCATAATAATTTATAATATCATGGATCAATCTACATTAAAATATTAAGTCAGAAGTGAAATACAAAACTGCGGTTACAATACCGCATTGCGTAAGGTAATGCACCAGCATACTAGCCTTCTTTGTAAACATTAACCGAAGCTGGGAGTGACTTTTTTCCCTTCCTTCCACATTTTAATAATTTATAAATGTTTCATATCTAACAAATATGAATTATTTTTATACTGGAAAAAATAAAAGGCAAATCATTCGTGTATATAAATACTATATACGTTTACACCATTTCAATACCGTATATGTAGATTAAAATGGATCCTTTAGCTATTCTTACAAGATTAAAGAAATAGAGAGGTCACATTTGGGTTCCACTTGGTAACAAATGGGCATGAAGTAAATTTCTTTGAAATGCTGTCTTTAGGCCTCACTGAATTATCTATAAACTATACTCACAAATAGATCTCTGAGATCTTCGCCAATGAGCTTGGTTGTTACCTTCCGGCACTGCCGTTCCCACACGGGAAGCATTAGCTCCATGTGGCCACAGAGCCCCTGCCCTGGGCTGGCCCACATCGAGACGTGTTGCGAATATCAGATATACACTGGATTTCAAAGATAATATCAAAGAAGGAAGGCAAATATCTCACCCATAACTTTTACATAATTACACGCTGGAATAATAATGTTCTGGATATATTGAACTAAATTAACAAATTATTAAAATTCACTTGTTTTGTTATACTTTTACAAACACGAGTGCCAGAAAATTTTAAATTCCATGTGATGTTAGCATTATATTTCTGCTGGAGAATGTTACTTTAGAATAGGTATCAGAGACTGGAAACTTCCAGTAAGAAGAAAGTGGGGGAATAACAATCTCTCATTTAGACGCTAAAGTCCATAGTTATCATGGAATTCTGACCTCTCCATACTTACTTTCTTAATAGTCTCAACACTAACACAGTGATTCTGTATCCTATCCGTAAGTTAGAATTTTAATCTTTTGGTAAATTGATTCATTATTTTGTGGCTTGTCATTCATAAATTCAAGGAATATAATGGTCACCAGGACAGATTTCTAGTTAAAATAATATGAATTATGTTGGTAAACACAAATCTCACTTAATTTCATTACCTACGCAGTCTGCCCATTTTAGTTGATGTCTGAATACTTTGCCAATGGGTCTGGGGACATAACTATTTTTTACATAAATGGCACCTTGAAGTACAGTCCAGATATAGAGAAAATATAAAGTGATCCAAAGGTCTGTCTGACTCACTAGATTACTTCCAAGCCAGCGTCCACCTCCTTGCCCTCCAGAGCGGGCTTAGTCAGGGGGCAACTATGGGAACGGTCAAAATAGGCCGGGCATTGCCGATACCACACAAGCAGTGGCCATTCACACCAATTATTAAAATAATCGTAATGCAATTAATTCTTGCAATAATCCCACTTCACAGATGAGAACACTGAGGGACAGGGGTGCTCAGTCATCTTCTCAAGGCCAGGCAGCTGGCGGGTGACAGGCCATTTTGAACCCGGCAGTCTGTGGGCAAAGTCTGTGCTCTCAGTAATGATATGATGTCACTCCTCCAACAACAATTTTAAACAACAGACTAGAAGGTGGCTCTGGACAAATGTTTTCCACACACAAGTATTTTCTGACTTCTTCCAGATGGTGTAATTTACAGTACTTTTTTGGATGTGCTTCTCCATAGCTTTCTCTGGAACTGGGGACCTGTGACGATTCCAGCGGGATGAGAGGCAGAGCCTGAACCGGCCACCACAAGCCTGCCAGTCTCTGAAGGCTTCCCCGTGATGGTAAAATCAGCCTGTTCTTCCATAACATAAAAGAAGTGTTTCTCCCCCAACTCTCTAAGGAAAAGTGCAGATTCAGAAGGATTTATCTGTTCATCCTACAACTTCAGAAACCACTCGGCACTGGGCACCCAACCCGGTTTGAGAAATCGAGCCCACGGTTTAATTTCCTAGTAAGCAGGTGCTTCCTCTTGACTAGGAATAACTAACCACCTGCATTTTACTCTCCCACCCCCATCCCATTATGGTCACCTGGATGCAGACCTTCAGGTGGGACCAGACCGACCCTCTCAGGACAGATGCACTGTGGGACGCCCGCTGCGCCGGGAGGTGGGTGCTACCCCCCAGGGCCTGCCCTCCACCCCAATATCAACAAGGTTCTCTGCACGAAGAAAATGGAAGTCCCCATCCAGACATCAAGCTCTGTGCCTATAAAAATTACCTCGGAACAGGCCCTTACTTGGAAGTAGAATCTTTGCGGATGAAATGAGTTAAGATGCTGTCAGGCTGGATGAGAGAGGGCCTTACATCCAAGGCGTCCTTGTAAGAAAAAGAGAGGCCACGCAGAGACCCACAGAGAAGGCGGCCCTGTGACCATGGAGACAGAGGTTGGAAGATGCAGCTCCGAGCCAAGAACTGCCCAGGAAGGCCAAGGACACCAGGAGCCGGGGGAGGGCACCGGACGGACCCTCCCTCGGTGCCTCGAGCGGGAGCCAACCTGGGACTTGGACATTTCCAGCTTCTGGCTTCCCGAGGGGGGGGGGGGGGGGGGGGGGCGGACCTCCTCGGTGCCTCGAGCGGGAGCCAACCTGGGACTTGGACATTTCCAGCTTCTGGCTTCCCGAGCTGAGAGGGAACACGTTTCTGTGAACTTCAGCCACACCATCTGTGGAGTTTTGTTACCGCAGCCCTAGACACGGAATCCACTATGCATTCCCAAAAGTGATACAAAATTTCAAAAGTCAGGGTTACAGAATTATTAAAAGCTCTTCCTATTTCCTGACATAACATGATTCAAATAAACTGAATTTTAAAAACAGATTGCTTTGCTATAGTAAAAGTCTTGATTTTTTTTTTTAATCAAGCATCGCCTTAGCACAGGCGTTTCTTTTCGGAACAGATGGACAAGACAGCATTATCTTCATTTCGTGAGTGTCAGGTGACTCAGAAGAGTCTCTAACAGCAGGTGATACTCTCATTTTCAACAGCATAAAGAAAAAAAGATGCATTTTCATATCTTCATGGCATGTTTCTGATTATAAAAGTAATACACTCATTAAATACGAAAAATAAAAGATATGATATAGTTGGAAATAAAAGTGCCCACTTATCCCAGCATCCAGCAAGGCACACCTATGGTAATGTGGTGCACTGCCTCCATCTCTTATCGGTGTGTGTGTGTCTGTGTGCACCGCTGTGTGTGAGCAGGTGTGCACTGCCTCCATCTCTTATCCGTGTGTGTGTGTGTGTGCACCGCTGTGTGTGAGCAGGTGTGCACTGCCTCCATCTCTTATCGGTGTGTGTGTATGTGTGCGCCGCTGTGTGTGAGCAGGTGTGCACTGCCTCCATCTCTTATCCGTGTGTGTGTGTGCACTGCTGTGTGTGAGCAGGTGTGCACTGCCTCATCTCTTATCGGTGTGTGTGCATGTGTGTTCACTGCTGTGTGTGAGCAGGTGTGCACTGCCTCCATCTCTTATCCGTGTGTGTGTGTGTGTGCACTGCTGTGTGTGAGCAGGTGTGCACTGCCTCCATCTCTTATCGGTGTGTGTGCTGTGTGTTCACTGCTGTGTGTGAGCAGGTGTGCACTGCCTCCATCTCTTATCGGTGTGTGTGCGTGTGTGTTCACTGCTGTGTGTGAGCAGGTGTGCACTGCCTCCATCTCTTATCCGTGTGTGTGTGTGCACTGCTGTGTGTGAGCAGGTGTGCACTGCCTCCATCTCTTATCGGTGTGTGTGTGTGCACCGCTGTGTGTGAGCAGGTGTGCACTGCCTCCATCTCTTATCCGTGTGTGTGTGTGTGCACTGCTGTGTGTGAGCAGGTGTGCACTGCCTCCATCTCTTATCGGTGTGTGTGTGTGTGCATGCACTGCTGTGTGTGAGCAGGTGTGCACTGCCTCCATCTATCGGTGTGTGTGTGTGTGCACTGCTGTGTGTGAGCAGGTGTGCACTGCCTCCATCTCTTATCAGTGTGTGTGTGAGTGTATGTGTGCACCGCTGTGTGTGAGCAGGTGTGCACTGCCTCCATCTCTTATCGGTGTGTGTTTATGTGTGCACTGCTGTGTGTGAGCAGGTGTGCACTGCCTCCATCTCTTATTGGTGTGTGTGTGTATGTGTGCACCGCTGTGTGTGAGCAGGTGTGCACTGCCTCTATCTCTTATCGGTGTGTATGTGTGCACCGCTGTGTGTGAGCAGGTGTGCATTGCCTCCATCTCTTATCAGTGTGTGTGTTTATGTGTGCACTGCTGCGTGTAAGTGTGCACTGCCTCCATCTCTTATCAGTGTGTGTGTTTATGTGTGCACTGCTGTGTGTAAGTGTGCACTGCCTCCATCTCTTATCAGTGTGTGTGTTTATGTGTGCACCACTGTGTGAGCAGGTGTGCACTGCCTCCATCTCTTATCGGTGTGTCTGACAGTGTATGTGTGCACTGCTGTGTGTAAGCAGGTGTGCACTGCCTCCATCTCTTATCTGTGTGAGTGTATGTGTGCACCGCTGTGTGTGAGCAGGTATGCACATGTCTGACATTGTGGTACACTGCCTCCATCTCTTATCGGTGTGTGTGTGTGTTTATGTGTGCACTGCTGTGTGTGAGCAGGTGTGCACTGCCTCCATCTCTTATCGGTGTGTGCGAGTGTATGTGTGCACTGCTGTGTGTGAGCAAGTGTGCACTGCCTCCATCTCTTATCAGGGTGTGTGAGAGTGTATGTGTGCACTGCTGTGTGTGCAGGTGTGCAGTGCCTCCATCTCTTATTGGTGTGTGTGAGTGTATGTGTGCACTGCTGTGTGGGAGCAGGTGTGCACTGCCTCCATCTCTTATCGGTGTGTGTGTGAGTGCATGTGTGCACCATTGTGTGTGAGGTGTGCACATGTCTGACATTGTGGTACACTGCCTCCATCTCTTATCAGTGTGTGAGTGTGTGCACTGCTGTGTGTGAGCAGGTGTGTACATGTTCACACGGATATACTGCTCTCCAACTATGGATCCTATTGTTCAATTTGAAGCCTACTTTTAAAAACTTAACATTAGGCCGGGCATGGTGGCTCCCGCCTGTAATCCCAGCACTTTAGGAGGCTGAGGCGGGCAGATGACCTGAGGTTGGGAATTTGAGACCAGCCTGACCAACATGGAGAAGCCCCATCTCTACTAAAAATACAAAATTAGTCGGGCGTAGTGGTGCATGCCTGTATCCCAGCTACTTGGGAGGCTGAGGCAGGAGAATTGCTTGAACCCACGAGGCGGAGGTTGCAGTGAGCTGAGATTGCGCCATTGCACTCCAGCCTGGGCAACAAGAGTGAAACCCCATCTCAAAACAAAAAAAAAACAAAAAACAAAAAAAACCTTAGCATTAAAACAAAACAAGAGCATTTTCTTCTGTCACTATAAGTAATGTTCTAAGTGTAATTTTATTCATGACTGAAGGCCATCCATTTTTTAATGTAGATGTATCATAATTCACGTAAACACTTATCACATTGGAGGTTTTATTTTTCCTTTTGGCATTATGAATAATGTCACGTGCTACCACGGTTCACACACACATGCTCTTTCTCTAACCTCCCTGGAGCTAGGATCACTGAATGAAGTTATATTGGCTTATTTAAAGTATCTAAAAGTTACGCTGCAGGTGTGGCCCATTGCATCCCACTTCTCACAGGGCACGAGAAAGAATTCACTACGGCATTGCCGCGAACGCTGAGTAAAGAGCCAATGTGTCCTCATATCTGTGCTAATTCAGGAGAACATTCCACTTGATGGTTTACATTTACATTCCTTGAATGACTTATGAGTAAGCCACATATTACACAAGGATCATTTATAATTATTCTGTCTTCCGTTTATGTCTATTTTTATTATAATATTAGAATAAACTGTCATATATAACAATGCTTGTAAAATTCATTACATTGACCTATGTGTAGATTACTATGTCAGTACCACATATTCAAAAAACTGATGTAAGTTTAGAATAATTTTAATCCCATATATTTCATATATATCTGGGATCCTATATAGCCAAGATATATATAGATAGATACCTTTAATAATCTCATGTGTATATTCCATAAACAGCATTTCTAAATGCACCACTTTCCCATCTAAGACCATAGTAACTGTAAAAAAAAAAAATTACTTCTCAGAATGTTCTTGTCGTTTTCTGTTTAGATTTCCACGTAAGTAAAGGTTATGATCCATCTACCTGTGTTGATAGCTGTTCACAGGTATTTTGTGCAGTTTTCTATGCTATGTGAATACAGTATTTTCTTCAACATCTAAATAAATAATGACTAAGACGTAGAAAATATATTATTTTCATATGCTAATATTTTATCAATCCATTTGTTGGTCTTTTAATTCTGAGTTGTTAAGTTGACCGTCTCCAGTTCTCAAAATGTACAAGTATATAACCAAGTAGGAGTTCATATTTCTACTTTATTTCTTATTGCATTGACTAGAACTTCCTGAAAACAGCTTCAGTAAAACGATAAACAGTGACTCCTACTATCCAAGGACTGGTAACAGTGTGGCGGTTTTTAGCTAATTATTCTGTATCCGGTTCGCCTTCATTCTTTAGTTTTCTGACTTTTTAAACGGCTGTTACATTTGCATTTTTATCAAATGATGCATCTTCCTGTGGTCGATTGATGGGATATTGTTTTTCTTATAAACACACAGAGATGATACTATTGTCACTGCCTTTCATAATATGCTGTTGATGAAATGCATATTCTACTGGATTCTTACAGATATTATTGTTACTGTTCTGATACATGTTCCACAATACTTTGTAGGATTTGTATAGCTATCTTTATGACTGAGATTTGTCTGTATAATTTTAGTTTCCGTTTTTTCTATTTTTAAAAAACACTGGTAATCAACTTCTATTTAGAGTTTCACCATATTCCATGTTTGGAAACAAGCTCTCTATCTTGAGAACGTTCTCCTCGGAGTCTGGGAGATTTTACCACTGAAACCTGTGGCGTCTCAGGTGCAGATGGAGCTTTTTATGCAGCTGCCACATCATGGTTCAAGTTGTAATGCCCATCGTGTCTCCCAAAATAGTTTATCTAATTACTTAAAAATTACAAATGTGCAGCAGTTATAGCTCCATTTCTTGTGTTTTTTTTCATGTAATTTGTTTTCGTGTCCATGAGAATTTTTAATCATTTTAATTTATTTCTGGGATTTTTTTTTTTTTTTTGAGACAGAATCTTGCTCTGTTGTCCAGACTGCATTGCAGAGGTGCCATCTCGGCCACTGCAACCTCCACCTCACAGGTTGAAGCGATTCTCCTGCCTCAGGCTCCCGAGTAGCTGGGATTACAGGTACACGCCACCACGCCTGGCTAATTTTTGTATTTTTAGTAGAGACAGCGTTTCGCCATGTTGACCAGGCTGGTCTCAAACTCCTGGCCTCAAGTGATCTGCTTGCCTCAGCCTCCCAAAGCGCTGGGATTACAGGCATGAGCCACCATGCCCGGTCTTACTTCTGTTTTTAAAATCATCAACGCCTGCCTTTATTTTTTATCATATGCTTTCCCATATTTTCCTTTTTCTCCTTGAGTTTTCTAATGCCTGGATTTGAAAGCTAATTTCTGAGTGCTGACGGTTTCATGTTTAACATCATCATCATTCCAGGCTTTAGATTTGCAGTACTATTTGACGGTGACAGTACAGGAGTATCGCCGTCTTGGACAAGCACCACCATACTAAAGTTCACCTTGATCAAAAACCACCTAAATCCAAAGGGCATCAGCCTAACGGCTAAAGTCAGCAGGACCATAAACCACAAATAACATCTCCTACCAGAAACATTCCAAACTCCTCCCCATCAGAGACATGCCAGCCCTGAGATAACCCCGCTCCGGCTGGGAAGATGTCAGCCCCAAGATAACCTCCCCTCTGCCCAGAGACATTCCCACCCCACCATAAAACTTCTCCCTCACACAGAAACATCCCAAGCTTGTGATAAGCGCCTTCACCCTAAAACCAATATATACTCTTAGTCTGTAAGTGAAAGTGCTCCTGACCGAAATCCACCAGAAGCCCCTCTCAGGTCTATTTTCTCTAAAATAAATCTGTCTTTAACTGTTAAGCCACATTTCATGTTTCTTTCCTCTTTAACTCTTACAGACAGCAAGTTATTAATTCTAACAGAAGCACTTCAGGTTGGGTAATTTTATTTATGAGTTTATATTTGTAATTTTTACTTCTGTTTCACTCATTATTTTTTTGTAGCCTTTTAACTTCAAGGATAATAGGCATTTCCCTATAGTCCATCACTGTCTTTCTGGTTCAGACACATGGTGGCTGTAAGTAAGGCCCAGGCAATTGCTCTCTGTAATTTCCTGAGTGTACTTCCTGGTGTTATGTAGAATCTCATTTTTTACTTTTTTTAACTTTTATTATGAAATCTTTCAACAATAGTAAATCATAGTGTAAGGAACCGGGGTCCCTGTTTTCACAATGTGGGAAGAAAAAAAACAAAGGAAACTTTGTATCCGAAGAATGGGAGCCCCTTTAAATGATCAGGCCCAGAGAGGTTTTGGAATGCAACAGCAGTCACCTCCCTGCCCCCGAGCTAAATCATGGCCTCCTGAAGCCACCTGCTGTGTCACCAAGTCTCCATCAAAGGCCATACAGTCTACAGCGCCACACGGTGTAGCCCATCACTAACCAATGTCACTTCTGTAACTGCCACAGAATTTCTGATGAGCCACTTCTGTAACTGCCCCGTCCTGATCTGTCCATTATCACTTTAAAAATCTGAGCCTTTCCTTCATTCTCCCGAGCACTCCCCAAAGCAACCTGGAAATGTTCCACAGGGCAGCTGTCCCCAACCTTGGCCCAGATAAACTCTCTGTATTAATTTTGCCTCAGTTTCTTCCTTTTAGGTGAACACCACCAACCCAGCTCCCACGCCAGGATTATTCTAAAGTAAACCCATGACATTTTATCTCCATGTTTCAGAAAACATCTCTAAATTATGAGTTCTTTTGAAAAACATGAGCATAGAACTCATCACTCCAACAAATTAACAGTAATTACTTAAAATTACTAAATACATAGTCAGTGTTCTCTTCTATTGTCCATTTTTTTCTTTGGTTTTATTCAAACCAGGATCAAACAAAATCCTGGCATTTTGTTGGGTATGTCTTTTAAGTCTTTTTTTTTTTAAGTTAGATGCACTCAGGTGCTATTTACATTCAGTGTATAGTCCTCTGCTTTTAACAAATGTATACAATTACGGAACCACTGAGGCCAGATAAACGTCCACCATCCCCAAACCTGCCCTCTGACCTGTTGTTGTCAAAACCCTTGTCCTACCCCCACCTCCTGGAAATCACTGAGGTATTGTTTGTTCTTATAGTTTTGCTTTGCCTAGAATGTCACAAAAGTGGAATAATATATGACATAAATGATCCTGAATGCCTTCACTGGCATAATGCTTCTGGGATCCACTCACATCATTGCACATGTAAGAAGTGTATTCCTTGTTACTTCTGTGTCACAGTCCATTATTTGGATCTAACCAAGTTTGTTTACCCATTCACCAGCCAAAATTACTTAGGAATAAAGCTACTACAAACATCTGTGTGCAGGTTGCCATGGGCATCTTTTTATGTTTCTAGAACAAATACGTAAGAGTGAGATTATTGGGTACTAGGATAAAGGTGTTAATAACAACTGCTCAATTGACTTTCAAAGTGACTGTTCCGTGTTGCATTCCCACCAGCAAGTTATGAAAACTTCAGCTGTGCCACATCTTCACCACCACGTGGTATTGCCAGGTTCTGTCTTTGTTTTCGTGATCGCCATTCTAGTAAGTATGTAGGGACTCTGATCATGGATTCAACTTGCATTTTGCTAATGAAATATGATGTTGACCATTTTTTAAAATTTTATTTAATTTTCTTTAAACTTACATAAAATAACAATACATATTCCTGGGGTATATAGTGATAATTTGAGCCATGTGAAGTCTAGTGACCAGATCAGGACAATGAGCATATCCAGCATCCCAAACATTTACCATTTCTTTGTGGTTGGGAACATTCAATATTCCAATAACCCTCCTTCTAGCTATTTGAATCTACATATTCCATTGTTGTCATCTGTAGTCACCCTACAGTGGTAACGACCTCTAGAACTTATTCCTGCTCTCTAGCTGTAATTTTGTAGACTTTCACAAATCCCTCCCTATTTCCTGTGCTTATGGGCAATCCATCTTTCTTCGTTAGTGATGTGTCTGGTCATATATTTTGTCCATTTCTGTTGGATTGTTTTTTTTCTTATGACTAAGTTTTGAAGGTTCTTTGTATGCTCTGTTCTTTATCAGATATATGTCTTGTGAGTATTTTTCCCACTATGTGGCTTTTCTTTTTCTGTTATTTTATTTTATGAAAAGTGATTTCAAAGACCAACAGCTTTTTTTAATTTTGATGAAGTTCAAGTCATCAATGCATTTTCTAATGTGGTTCATGCTTTTGGTGTCATGTATTAAAAATATTTGTCCAGTCCGAGGTCACAGCATTTTTCTTCAATGTTTTCTTCAGAATTTACAGTTTTTGGTTTCACAACTCGATCAACCCTCTATTTTGAGTTCATTTTTATATATAGTAAAATGTATTTTGATCAAGAATTGATTGCTTATTTTGAAGACAGATAGATGTTCACTTGTTCCAAAGTCATTTGTTGACAAGATGGTCTTTTCTTTGTTGGTTTTTCTTTGTACCCTTGTAAAAAAATCAATTGGCCATACGTGCATGTGTCTACTTTTGGATGGTCTACTACGATGTTCTATTGGTCTTTATTCTTAGGCTTTTGCCAATTGCACAAAGCCTTAGTTCCTGGTGATTTGTCATCAGTGTTTGGATCAGCTATGCCTGTGTCCTCCACAGTCGTTTTCTTCATCAGAACTATTGTGATTGCACTTCCTTTGCCTGTCCATATTAATTATTGCATGGGCTTGTCAATTTCCATGAAACTGGGATTTTGTTTCGGGTTGCATTAAACATGTAGATCAATCTGGGCAGAAGTGAGATCTTAACATTATTGAGGCTTCCACTCTATGAATACAGAGTATCCCTCCATTTATTAATGTCTTACCTGATTTCTTTCATTAATGTTTCATGACTTTCACATATTTTGTTAGGTTAATCCCTAAATACTTCATGATTTTGGTTCAATTTTAAAGGTACTTGTATTTTATTTTAACTTCCAATTGTTTATTACCAGTAATTCAGGGGTACAATTGAATTTTGTACATTGACCTTGCATCCTGCAACCTTGCTAAACTTCCTTATTCGTATTAGTAGCTTTTGGTAGACTCTTTGAGATAGTCTATCTCTTCGTTTGTCTGCACATAGAGACAGTTTTGTGTCTTCCTTCCCCGTTTGTACGTCTTTCTTTTCTTTTTACTTTTTGCCTTGTTGCACAACTAGGGCTCCTGGCACAAATCCTTGCCTTGCTTTTCATTGTAGAGGGAAAACATTATCCTTCCACTATTCAGTTTGATGTTAGCGGTAGATCTTCCTTAGATGTCCTCTGTCAGTTTCAGGAAGTCTCCTTTAATTCTTAGTTGACTTACACGTGGTTTTTTGTATTGTTTTGTTTTTAATCTGAATGGATGGTGAATTTGACAAATGCATTTTCTGAATCTATTGAAATAAACCTATTACTTTTCTTCTTTGTCTTTTGATAAATAGCATTGATGTATTTTCTAATGTTGAACAAGCATTGGATTCCAAAAAAATAAAAAATAAAAAACTCTCTTGGTCATAATATATTATCAACTTTAAATACGGCTGGATTTGATTTGTTAATGTTATCTTGAGCCTTCTTGCACATATGTTCAAAAAGTGTATTGGTCCGCTATTTTCTCTCTGTAATAACCATTCGGTTTTTGTGTAAGGGTAATGGCTACCTTAGAAAAAATTACTTAGGGAATATTATTTCATTTTATTTTCTGAACAAGTTTATTTTAATTTGTGTATAATTTCTTCCTTAAATATTTGGTAGACCTCACCAGTGAAGCTGTCAGGGACTGAATGTTTTCTTCTTGGAAGAGTTAAATCATAAACTTAATGTTTTTATCAGATACAGAGTTATTCATGTTTTCTATTTCTATTTCTATTCATGTTTTCTATTTCTATTTCAAATAACTCATTTCATCTAAGCTGTTGCATTTATGATTATAGTTTATATTTTCCTATTGCACGGTTAGTGTTAAGATCCATAATAATGTCTTTTTTTTCATTCCTGACATCAGTGATCTGTGTCGTCTTTCCTCTAATTCTTTATAGCCAGGGGTTTATAAATTCTATTGATCTTCCCAAAAAATGAAGTTTTGTTTTCATTGATTTTCCTTATATTCTTCTGTTTTTTAACTTTTTAATTTCTGCTGTTATCTTTACTATATCCTTAGATTTAATTACTTCTCCATTTTCTAGTTTCTTAAGGTTAAGCTTAGATCATTAATTTGAGGTATTTGTTTTTTTAATATAGGCGTTTTAATGCTATAAATGTCCATCTAAGCTATGTCCCACAAGACTTTTTTTGTGATATTGATTTTGATTTTCTTTTATTTTCATTTTCATTCTATTCAAAATATTTTCTTATTTCCTCTGTCACTTTTTCTTTGACCTATGCATTACTTAGGAGCATTCTGTTCTATTTTCAAACATTTGGAGGTTTTCCGGATATCTTTGTTACTGATTTCTAACTGAATTTTGTTGCGGTCAGAAAATAAATTGTGTATACTTTTTTTTTTTTTTGAGACAGAGTCTCACTCTGTTGCCCAGGCTGGAGTACAGTGGCACAATATTGGCTGAGTGCAACCTCCACCTCCTGGGTTCCAGTGATTCTCTTACCTCAGCACATGCCACCATGCCCAGCTAATTTTTGTCTTTTTAGTAGAGACGGGGTTTTGCCATGTTGGCCAGGCTGGTCTCAAACTCCTGACCTCAGGTATCTGCCCATCTCGGCCTCCCAAAGTGCTGGGATTAGAAGCATGAGCCACGGCGCCCGGCCCTACTTTTAATTATTTAAAATTTTTTACTTGTTTTATAGCCTATAATATGGTATGGATGAATGTTTCATGTGCAGATAAAAATATATACCCTGTTACTGTAAATTAGAATGTTCTATACATGTCAATCATGTCAAGTTGTTGGACAGTATTACGTAAGTTTTCTAAATTCTCACTGATATTCACTGATGAGCTTTCATGCTGCATCAATTACTGAGAGATGTTGAAATCTCCAATTGTAAACACAATTGTCTATTTTTTTGTTCTGTTCTATCAGTTTCTGTGTTTTGAATTGTGAATCTTTTATTAGATTAAATTATTAGATTTTATTATATTAAATTTATTTGATTAGATTTTAGTAATACTTTTTGTTCTGAAATCTAATTTGTCAAATATTAATACAGTCATTTCAGCTTTCTTTTGATTTGTATTTACATCTTATATCTTTTCCAGACTTTTGCTTTTATGCTCACTCTGTCTTCTTATAAAAAGTGAGTTTTTTATAGATGTTGTATATTTGGAACTGAAAACCTGAAAACTTCTGTCTATTCATTAGGGAGGTTAGATCTTTATATTTAAATCTACCATTTTACAGTTTTTAAAATATTTGTTCCAACTTTACTTTGATCCTTTGCTTTCTTGTTTTGTCTGCTTTTGGGTTGTTTATTATCATATCATTTTTATCTCCGTAATTATTTTACTAGTTATAACTCTTTTTACAGTTTTAAGTGTCTACTGCTCTACTGCTTTATATCTTTTGAAGATATCTTATATCTTTCACAGATAAAGTATATCTTCATCTTAGAGGGAAAACATTATCCTTCCACTATTAAGTACAATGTCAGCTGTAGATCTTCCTTAGATGTCCTCTGTCAATTTGAGGAAGTCCCCTTTAATTCCTAGTTCATCTATAGGTAGCTTTTTGTATAGTTTTGTTTTTAATCTGAATGGATAGTGAATTTAAAGACATACTTATATCTTATATTTCAAAAGGTATAAAGTATGTCTTTAACTTGTCACCTTCAAATAATACTATAGCACATAATGTATAGTACAATAGCCTTACAATTCCACACTTCCAATTCCTTCCTTACATTCTTTGTGAAATTTTTGACACACATTTTTATTTTGTGTATAATTTTACGCATTATATAACTATCTTTTGCTCTTTATACTGTCAGTTATCTTTTAAAACAATTAAAAACAGAAAAATATATATTTTACCTTAACGTATTCCATCTCTAGCACTCTTCTTTTGTGTAGAGGTAACTTTCTCTATGCTAGTATATTATTCCTGACTGATAAGCTTCTTTGTAATTTCATGAACTGCAAATCTACAGAGAACGAATTCTTTTCAGCTTTTGTTTGCTTGTTAAAAATCTTTATTCCACTTAGCTTTCAATAATTGTTTCTGTTTCGTATAAAGTTCTTTGAATCAGAAGTTTAAATATGATTCATCCAGTTTTCAATTTCAGCTTTTTCTTGTTTTTACTATTTATTAGTCTTATGGTTTGCTGAACTTCTTGGATTTATAGTTTCATAATGTCCATTTTTATCTCCTTTGTTCATTATGTCTTCAAATATTCTGTCTTCTATGTATTCTCTCCTTGCCCTTTTCAGACTTCAATTATACTTAAGTTAAACCATTTGATATTCTCTCCTGGCTCTGGAAAAGGGCGTTCCATGTTTTCAGTTGCTTTCTCTTTTTGTTACAGGTCTGTCGATCTATCATTAATTTCACTAATTCTCGGCTGTATCACATCTACACAGGAGTTCATCAAAGTTCATTATGCCATGTTTCATTTTTTCTGATATTTTAATTTGACTTTCTTATATTTTTATGTCACTGATGAAATTCTCCTTCTGTTCATTCATGTTGCTCTCCTTTCCATGAGTTAATTTAACATGCTAATCATGGTAAATCATAGAACTATCTGATAATTCTAACATCTGATTCTGTTGATTATTTTGTATCTTGTCAATAGTTTATCACTTCTTGCTTGGTTTGTGTGTCTTGTAACTTTATTTATTAAGTGCTAGGCATCATAAATAGAACAATAATGAATGAGATAAATATGGTTTACTCCTGGGAATGGGCACACCCCTTCTTATGTCAAGCTGTTAGTTAATGCAATTTTGTCAGTGTATTCAGGGGATGGACCTGGATTTGGATTTTGTTGTCATGGTTGCCTTCAATGCACCACAAGCTTCAAATCCTTTAAAAACGTATTTTGATTAAGACAAATTCTGGCATGTATGAAAATCTTTTTCAGTATTTGTACCCTTACCCCAGCTTTCAGCCAGCCTTACATCCCTGCACCACAGAAAAGGATTCCTATATGTCCCTCTCCTTCTACCAGTGATAGGGTGTTATTGCTTTTTACTCAGCACTTGCAACTGGTTAGTGGGAAGAAATCCTTGTCAATTTCAGTCCTGGGTAACTTTGTTCATTTAGTCTTCAAGACTGGTGGTTTCTTACTCCTTCTGCTTTTAACAAAAAGGAAGGATTTTTAAAGGCTTTATACTCTCATGATCCTTCTTTCTCATCTCCTCAATTTTACTAACAAAATTTATGTATCCAGATTATAATTATCATAAAAAACTCTTGCAAATAAAAATATTGCTTTAAATTTTTCACTCATTCCTGCAACCAAATTAACAAATTTTCACATATATCCCAAAGGATTAACAGAAATTGTTGATAATTGCACATATTTTGAAAACTGACATCTCCATTGTTAGTTCTTGTTTTAGCTGTATTTATCACTTACCTGAGAAAATTAAAAGAAAAAATGAAATTTGATAAAATAAACTTTTTCCAAATGTCTCATATTTCATAGAAGAATTCTAAAGTAATTGTGTTTCAGTGATTTGAAAACTGAGAAAATGTAACCTCAAGTCTGCTTTTTAAAAAAAATCATACTGATAAGTGCTTGAGAAAATAGGATCAGTGTGAACACATTCAAAATAACCACATAAAACAAAAGTAAACAAAGTGAAATAAAATGTAAATGTCACCCACAAAAATAAAAACAGAATAAATCAAAAGAATAGCAAAAGAAAATAAAAATCAGAATGTAATAATTACAGATAAATATACATATAGTAAATTAAATATAAATATGCCAAACTTCATTTTCAAAAAGCAAAGGGAGACATTGTACATTTAAATAATTGACCTGAGCTTAAAAAAAATAAGGCAAAAGTTGATAAGAAGAATAAAATACAAGATGTAGACAGAGCAGCAGCAACATTAATTTTAGACAAAGAATTTGAGGTGAAAACATTAGGTGTGGTAAAGTCAACTGACTGCTTTTCTAAGAACATCTTTTCCATACTAATGCATTTGTATGACTTTCTTATGAGGCATAAATTGCTTCAACCACAAGATGCTTTCCTCATAACCCTCTAAACTTTTCCCCATGAACCAAGCTTGTCTAGTACTGCAGAATGGCCTGAAGCTGTGTCAGCTTCTGTGTTCTTTTAAGTAGTGCCTCCAACATTCATAAAATGCCTCCAGGATACAGTGAGCAGGATATATGGCTTGCTTTGCCCCATTTACTACTTCTGCTGAAATTTGTTTTTGTTTTTTTTTTTTTTTGGAAAGGGGAGATATATATTTTTTCTTTTTTTCATCAGATGGGTTTTATTTAACCTTATGTATATTGACTTATTTTCCAACCTGACTCTGGTATAACCTTATGAGACAAGGAAGAAAAACCAAAATCTTTTCCCCAAAACATCTTTGCGGTATCTTGAAACAGCCCTGCAAGCCATCTTTGGCGGGGGAAAATTTGCATCTGTAAAGAATCTCTATTAACATAGCTAGATCTTTTACTTCCAGGCCCTCCCAATTTTTTTTTTTTTTTTATACTTTAAGTTCTGGGATACATGTGCAGAACGTGCAGGTTTGTTATATAGGTATACATGTGCCACGGTGGTTTGCTGCACCCATCAACCCATCGTCTACATTAGGTATTTCTCCTAATGCTATCCCTCTCCTAGCCCCCCACCCCTCCACAGGCCCTGGTGTGTGATGTTCCCCTCCCTGTGTCCATGTGCTCTCATTGTTCAATGACCACTTATGAGTGAGAACATGTGGTGTTTGGTTTTCTATTCTTGGGTTAGTTTGCTGAGAATAATGGTTTCCAGCTTCATCCATGTCCCTGCAAAGGACATGAACTCATCCTTTTTTATGGCTGCATAGTATTCCATGGTGTATATGTGCCACATTTTCTTTAACCAGTCCACCATTGATGGGCATTTGGGTTGGTTCCAAGTCTTTGCTATCATGAACAGTGCTGCAGTAAACATACGTGTGCATGTGTCTTTATAATAGAATGATTTATAATCCTCTGGGTATATACCCAGTAATGGGATTGCTGGTTCAAATGGTATTTCTGGTTCTAGATCCTTGAGGAATCACCATACTGTCTTCCACAATGGTTGAACTAATTTACACTCCCACTAACAGTGTAAAAGCGTTCCTATTTCTCCACATCCTTTCCAGCATCTGTTATTTCCTGACTTTTTAATGATCGCCATTCTAACCGGCATGAGATGGTATCTCAGTGTGGTTTTGATTTGCATTTCTCTAATGACCAGTGATGATGAGTTTTTTTTATATGTTTGTTGGCTGCATAAATGTCTTCTTTTGAGAAGTGTCTGTTCATATCCTTCACCCACTTTGTAATGGGGTTGTTTATTTCTTGCAAATTTGTTTAAGTTCTTTGTAGATTCCGGATATTAGCCCTTTGTCAGATGGATAGATTGCAAAAATTTTCTTCCGTTCATGAAATCTGTGTTTTTAAGGAGGTCAAAGCAATATACGTTTGTTGTTTGCTTTCTATTTTACACAGATATCACCTTCTCCCACTGTTATGATCTGATTTTCACAGTCACATCTATTTATGCTTAAGAATCTTTCTATGTTGTCTTCTATCATCAGATGCATAATTAGTTCTTCTCTTCAATGATTTTAGTTGCTAGTTTTCAAAAGTTTCCTTGCATTCTTTTCTCATTTCCTCAAACTGTCTTTTCACATTGGCCAACTCTCTTTTGAGTTTATCTTTTACTGCTTTTCTATGTTCTATTTTCTTTAACCTATTAAGATAGGCAAAAGTTGTTTTGCCTAAAATGGTTACTAATTCCTGTGCAAAATCCATTTCTCAGATATGTTTCTCTTCTGGAGCTTTTGAGCATATGAATCTTTTATGAAGCAGAATACTTCAGATGCCCTCATCTTCCACTTTCTCTCCCTGTCTCTCTCTTAGTCATCTTTGAATGAAGAGAGGTACAGCCAGTGGTTTGTTTTGGTTTGGTTTGGTTTGCCCATCATGGTGTTTGTTGGTAGAATCAGGCTCTTTGATCTTAAGCTGGCAGGCAACGGGACATGGACAACTTTTACATAAATCTCTAGTTTCCAGCAAGATCCTTCTATTTCATTTGCCTTTGCTGGACAGAAGCTGAATTAACTACTTTCTCCTCTCACTGCTTGATATTCTTGATATAAGTTCTTTAATTCCTGAATGGCTTGAAGGATTCCAAAGCTCTTATTTTCAGAAGTAGAAAACAGAGACTCTTTGGAGGGTACTCTTACCACCCAGACCCTTCTCCATGTCTGCCTGTGATGAACCACATGTCCTAAGATATAAGGTGAGCCCCTTCTTCCTGAGAAGAAGAGGGACTGGCAGGACTGCAGGGAGTAAGGAGGTGTTGACAGAGATGCGGCAGCTGATGCAAAGGCACTGCTGAGGAAGAGGTGGCAACTGTGGGGCAGGTGGCCTCTCCCTGCCTGTCCAGCCCTGAATCAGCTTCTGAGGTCTGGGAATCAATGGGTCCTAGATAATTTCTCCATTCAACCCATTCACAATGATCAGGAAGAATTTCTTTGAAAGCTGCAAAATTATTAATTGGAGACCTTAGTTTCTAGTGCAGGTGTAATTATTTGCATGCTTGGATGTATTTGTCTGTGAGAAGGCTCTGCCTCTTCTGTGGCTCCTCTGCTTCCTGAGAACAAGTTCACACTTTCCTGGAGGAGCCAAGAATCCTGAGTGGAAGAATGATGTAAAGTCCCCCAACAGTCCGTGAGGATCCAGGGGACTGACTCACGCCACAGGTCTCATGTGATGGGTGTTGTTTGAAGAGGCCCCAGAGCCCATCACTGCCACATCTCCTCCAGCAGCCCAACCACACTTGGCTACTTGGAATTGCCTGATCACAAAATGCTCCCCTTGATTTTGTGTCTTTGGACATTCTATGTCCTTCATTTGGAATTCCTTTGACTCTTCCTGCCCCAAGGTGGCATCAGCCTCAGAGGCCTTCCCTGAGGATCCCCTGCTAAGGTTCTCCTCAAACACCTGCAGAGAGCACACGCCACTTGCATTTCTCCTTCAGGTCATATGTTGATGGGCTAGCCCCCGAGGTGATGGCATGAAGAGGTTGGCCCTTTGGGAGGCTCAAAAATGGCCAACAGGCTTATTTACAATGGAGCGTGATAACAGGCGAGCATCATCCTCGTGGTCACGAATGAGTGCAGTGTATATAAAAATGGGGTCCTTTCTAATGATTATTAAAGCTTAGATAGCTTTTCCAAATTCATCCAAATTGTGCTTATATTATCTGAGACTCTGTGCCATGCAGTTAATTCTTAATCAACAGTAAGTGAGGGGTGGTCCGATATTAGTCTCACTCCCATCTCTACCAGACAGATTCCAACTTAGTTCAACAAACGATTCAGTTCATTCAATCAAACCTGCCTTCTGGGTTACATCATTTGAGTTCATAGTATAAATTGCTATTATCCCTAAAACAGCAGTGCAAATTTTAAAAGTACTTAAAGAATGATCATTACAGAAAAATTACTACCTCTCCAAGAAAGGAAAATAAGCTTAGCTCACTAGACCTGTTTAAAATGAGTGAGTTTGATTCACTCTTCCAGCTCTTTGGGGGCTCTAGTTCTGTTTCACTGATTAACTTGAAGGGGATCGATAAAATATATTTGATTCTAAGGCCACTTATTTCTGAATATAAAACTTTATAACAAGATTGAGCGATATAACTATTATATAATAGATTTATACATTATATATTTTATATGTAGTACATGCGTATATTTGTAAATGCATACTTTTATATATTTGTGATACATATTAACTATAATATATAAATTTATCAATTCATAATAGGATATGAAAACTTAATAGCAATTTTTAGCAATTACAGCATATATGAACATTTACGTGAGTGTCTTTAATAAAGTTGTATTTTCTCATTAACTGCAGTAAAATTAAAATGATTTACCCGAATTCTTAACTTACTCGGAGCTTACCCTACCTACCACCTTTACTTGTCCCAGTTCTTATCCCAGTTCTCTGTTAAGCAGTTAGTAACACATAAATAACCCCTTAGATGCTTTCTTTGGCCTAAGAGACATTCAATATGTGCATTCCAAAGTTGGGTAAATTCTAAGAATTCTGAAATTTATCAAAAAAGTAAAGTTTTCATGAAGCAACTCAGAAATTACCATCTCAAAACAAATACATTTGATTATTATTAAATAACCTTTGGTGTCAGGTACATTTCTCCCCAAAACATAATTAAAATTGTAGGTGTTATATTCATATATGATCCATAAATTTAAAAAAAGGGCAGAGAAGAGAAAAATCTAAGCTTTGTTGAACAGTAGACTAGGTTAGAATGAAAGGTTATTCTGCTATTTTTCATGTTTATAAGAAATACTATTTTATTTTGTTCTTAAAAATAGATCCATTAATGGATACCCCATTCTCCATGATGTGCTTATTTCACAGTGCACGCCTGTGTCAAAACATCTCACGTACCCCACAAATATATACACCTACTATGTACCCACAAAAAAATTGTAAAAATAATTTGTAAAAATTTAAAAAATAGATTCATCCAAAAATCAAAGAAGGTAAAATCAATACAAATATGTTTCTAATGAAGAATTGCATATTTGCCACACAATAGTAAGTAAACGATGTCCATAAGATGGAAAATCTATGAGAGGTGGCCATAAGCTTCTCCAACTAAACAGATACTTAGCACATTTATATATGAATTTCGTAAGAAGAAGGTGAAGGCATGGTGGAAAATGTCTATATTATACTCAGGGGTGAACTGAGAGAAGGAAAGTTCACATAAAGACTTTGTAGGAACGGGTGAGCTGATTTCACCATTTTTTAAACTACATTTGCTGGTTATTTTCATGACCGTTACTGCCAATGCATTAGGAAATTAAAATATTACCTTTTCATATACCAAAAGAACCCTCCAAAGTCATGTCATCCTCATATAACACATGCCACTGAATCACCTTTTATCATCATTAAATTAAATAGGAAACATGATCATCTTAGTGTAAAATGTTTATAAATGTGTGCATGTACCATGCTCACTCAGATTTCAATTAATCCCTAATGCATAATTACAAGGACAAGTTGCAGTCAGAAATCATTTAGGCCTATGCGAAACACAAATAGTTTAGTTGTTCTTCCTGACTTATTACTAAACAAGATTCATAGCAAATTGGAATAAATGTGTAGGCAAACAGAGGACAAAATAAATATATCTCCTAAACCAGCACTGCATCATCCACAAGAACATCTTATTACTAAATTTTAGAGACACATATTGAGACAAGCTTGGTAGGTAGGAAATTACAAGAAGGTAATGTAATTCTGAAGCCATAAAATATTCCATAATGGAAGGTGTTGCATGACAATTTTGGCACAGGCAGCATTTGCTTTTATAAAATGATCCACATGTTAAGGTGATTTTAAAAATCAATTTAAAAATTCATAAGATGATTATATTCCCCTGTTACTATATAGGTTTATTATACAATCTTTCATCCAGGCATTGTTTCATGGGAGCCTGTTCCAGCACAAGCGTTCTTTCAGGTCACTAGACTCCAAAGATAGAACAAAATCCATCTTTCAAAGAGGGCATTTTATAGTCCATCTCACTATCACCCGCAATGTGAAGGCAAAATTCAGAGACCACACATGTTCCTGTGTCCTGCAGACCAGCAAACATTATTCCTTGCACCTCGCCAAAGACAGGCAACATTTTTTAAAGAGTAGACTGATCAATTAGTGCCCCTATTAAGAGCTATCAGCAGGAAACCTGGTCCAATCCTAAAAACAGAGCACTGCAAATACAATTCTGTGAAAACCCCTTTAGCCATCTCTTCATTTTAACATCAGCTCTCATACCCACCCACCCCAGAAAAAAATAGTGGATAAGCTATCCAAGACTAGTTTTATTAAAAAAGCTTCATGCTTGTCAAAAGAAATTATATTTTACCAAGATAATTGTTTCATTAAAATGATGAGTATGGTTTTCATATCTAAAACTAATTTATGATTGAAGCAAAAATGAAACACACATTGTCAATGTTATTTGGGCACCAACCTGGGATGGGCTGAGGTGCTAACACCACCGTGGGGAGCGGCCTGGAGGCAGGAGCCGGCCTGGACAGAGACACAGCTACTTGATTTGCCAGCAAACGAGGCTTTTCATGTCCAAGGAAAAATCTTGACTCCTCAGGATGTATCCACGTTGAGTCCAGAGCAAAGGAATTATTAAAAAAGATCTGTCCAAAAATAATGCAAGCATAACATTTAAGGCAAGATGCATGATAAAAGCTGAACATGACTACGAAAATATTTATGTTGCCTTACGTTGATCCAACATTGAACATTCTATTATTGGGGACTCTATAAAAACATCATTCTAAAACTTAAAGAAAGTTCCACAGGGCTTTGATACCAATCACCATCTAGTTCGTGTCTTCTGGGCTGGCCTTCAGCTATTGACTTGGTCACTTCAGCCCAGCAGTTCAGTTCACTGATTGAAGAATCACCCCAATGAGATAATTACTGAGCTGTACAACAGTCACTAATTTACTTAAGTTTCCTTGTGAACAAAATGTAGTCAGTAAATTTGAACCCGAAAGCCAAAACAAACCATCAGAAAGATGAAAACTTAAAAGCATCATATGAAGAAAAACTGACTTTTAAAACTTAAACTGGTATTGTGTAATGTTTAAGTCTAGATTTTTGATCAATGGTTACAAATTTAAAAACAAAAAATTTTTTAAAAAGACTCTGATTCAAAAATTGGAAATTTTACATTGCCCTGTGGAATCCAAATATCCTAAACTAAAACAAAATGCCCCCCACCTGCTGATATTTCTGAACAGATCAATCTAAAACTGAAATGATTTCTTTCTATACCTAGATGGCCAATTTATTGCAACGAGAAAATACATGGGTATTTTTGTTGTTATGGCGATGTTCAACAACCTAATCATTAAAAGCCCCTTATCCAATTAAATCACTTGCGTTTTTACCTTACAGTTAGGAATCCTTTTATCTATCCAACTTTTCCCAATAGGGGCTGCAAGAGCAGAAGGGCAGAGATGTGGGAAGATGGGCACCAGCTCCACTGTGGAAGAGGGGGGCAGTCCTAGGGATGGAGAATGGCCACCAAACAGCCACTGCAAGCCAAGCAAGAAAAGACAGCTGCATTAGCCTGAATCCATCCACTCGACTTCATGCCAAAATATGCTGGAATAACTGCTTTGAAAAGGGAATTTCAAAATGCACGTATTTGATTATCAGATAAATTTCCTCGAGAAAAACTATAAATATTTACCAAAGAAAAAATTACAGAAGTTTTCATAACTGAATCATCACAAAGCATTACCAACATTGCATTCTTCAATACTGAAAAAGAACTTCTAAGCACAAAACCACAAGCACGCAGTAAGAAATGGGTTTCTGCTCCGAGATAATGAGAAACCACCATGAAAAAGAGAAATGCTGGGTATTCCTTTTCTATTCTTAAATTATTTTTATAAGCAGGCTTAGGGCTGTATTTTATGATATTCCTTTCAGTATTGTATTTTGTATTAACTACTTCTGTCATTTTACAAACAACTAATACTTTCAAAATGAAAATATCTACGAAGTTAAGATTCCAAGTTTCACCAATACAAGGTTCACCAATACAAACAGATTCTATGGCAAAAAAAAAAAATCTAAGCATCTCATAAGTTGAAGATCTCAATGCACAGAATAAAACATCAGTCATGGAAAGGGGCTGGTAATTCAGGACACCGTCCCTCTAATTAAAATAACTGAGACCTCATAAAGCACTAATAAAATGCATTGCTCAATGACATGGAACATTTCAGTACCTATTGTTTTAAAATCATAAAAGCATTTGTGATGTTCCTGTTATGTGAAAATTTCTTCTGGTTCTACATACGCTTACTTTACAGAAGATGGGTAGCACAAAAATATTTAAAAGATTAATGCTAAGGTTTTTTAAATTTTCTTTTAAATTTATACAAGTGGAAAAAATGCAGTTTTTTTAAACAGAATTTTAAAAATGTAGTTCCTTGACATTATATACCTCTAGTGGCAGCACTCTGATATAACACCCCTCCAAAATATGGCAAAAACTACCAACGTTTACTGAATAAAATCCAAAATAAACTGCATCACACATAAAAATACAATATCCAGCGCTGCATATGTGATGTATCATTAAGTCTAAAGACCAATTTAGCAGGAGTTTAACAACATCTTTTAGAAAAGCTCACAAGATAATATTGGAATTAAATTAATCAAATTGTGTATTCTAACATAACACCATTTGAATATGCTAATGAGGTCAATCCTTGGAATAAAAGGCACGCTATTCCCTGATTTAAATGCATCTGCATAGTTAGCTGACAATGAATCTTGCCCAAACCAGCCCGCCTAGCTCCGCTGCACCATTTATCAAAGGTTCAGTCACTTTTTCTTTTTAATTCCATGTCTTAAAAGCTAAACTCTTCTAAAAGTGTGGCATTAGCAAATGTGGTGGACGCCGGCAGGCCTGGGGCGGGGGAATCTCCCGCAGCATCTCTCAGTACCGAAGGCAGGATTTCCCGGCCACTTCCATCGGTTGGAATTCTCTTAAGCATTGCCCTGAGTCTATTTTCCAATGAAAGGGGGGAAAATCCAAACCAGATTAGAATCTGAAACAGCTATCGATTTCCAGCTTGCTTTCAAGTCTGGCAGAGACTGTGAAAGTCCTAACTTCTCCGCGATGTCAGCCACGGCCCGCGGCGGCCACGGAGCCACTTCAGCACCTCGCGGTTGACGGTGACCCCCGGCCTGGCGCGAGTTCCCTGCGGTCCCCACGCGGGCCCGGGCGGCGGGTCCCTCCACGGCTCCGTCCAGACACCCGGAGGCACCTGCCAAAGCTGCGGAGGTGGACAGCCCGGCGTCCAAGCATGAACTTTGTCGCCGAGGCACGGCTGCCGGGCTGCGTCCTGAGGGTTTGGGGCGGCGAGGACCGCCGGGGAGGAGGGCGCGCGAGCCGGAGGCCAGAGCCGGGCCGGGCAGGGCGCGCCCAGGAGCGGGGGAGCCGGCGACCCGGGCCGAGGCGGGACGGGGACACGTTACCTGCCCGTGGAGCGCTGGGAAGGGGTGCGCGGCGGCGGCGGCGGAGTCTGGCGCAGAGGGCAGCGGCAGCAGCGGGAGCACCGGCTCGCTCGGGGCCGGCCAGCCGGGGAGACCGGGGAGCAGCGGGGCCGCGGGCGGCGGGGCCGAGGCGAGCAGCACCGGGGGAACCGCGACCCCCGCGCTGAGCCGGAGCAGCCCGGCCGAGCCCGGCACCATCCAGACCCAGGGCAGCGGCGGCGGCGGTTCGGCGTCCATCGGCCAGAGGAGAGGCTGCCCCCGCCGGGGCTGCTGCTGCTGCTGCAGCTGCCGCCGCCGCCGCTGGAACCTGGCGCCCGCCTGCATCCTACATCCCCGCGCTGGCGGCGGCGGCGGGGACCGGGGCGGGCGCCCGAGAGGCTGGGCCGGCGGCGGCGCGGGCTCCGGAGCGAACTCACTTGGTTCCGCGGCGCGGCCGCTCGCTCCGCCCCTGCCCCGCGCGGGGAGCTCCTCCTCCTCCCGCCCGCGCCGCCGCCGCCGCCACCGCCCCCGGACCTGGCCCCCGCCCCGGTCCCCGCCCGCCCGCCCGCCCGTGCCCCTCCCCGCTGGACCCCGCCCCGCCCTCGCGCTCCCTGGCCCTGGCCCTGGCCCGGGTCTCCTCCCCACTGCGCCCCTGGACCCGGGCGGCCGCGGAGGACGTGGGTGGGCGAGGGCCGAGGGCGCGCCCGGCTGGGCTCCCGCCGATGCCGCCCCCGTGGTGGCCTCTGGCTCTCGAGGACCCAGCGCACCGCGAGGGAGGCTCCGGGCTCCGCACTCCAGGGCAAGCGGAAGCCGAGGTGGCGGCGCCGGAGCCAGGCATGTGCCGCTGCCCAGCGCGGGGCTGAGGGCGCAGACGGGGACCGCGCGGGCCGCTCTCTACCTGGCCTCCTCGGAGTCCAGGGCGCGGGGCCGGGAGGGTACTGGGCTGCGGATCCCGGCGCAGGCGGTCCCGGACGCTGCCAGGCGCGGGCGGATTTCTGCTGCACAAATGGGCCAAACACGTTCGTAAGGACCCGCGGGTCCCCTGGCCCGGAGGTTGAGCCGCGGGTGCCTGGTCTAAAGTTCCGCGCCCCACAGTGGCCCGCGGGCCTCGGCGGCTCCTGCCCTACACCCTCCAGGGCACCAGGCAGGTGGCCCCAGGGCCTTTGCCCACGACACCCCCTGGGTGGGGCAGCACCACCCCTCTGTGAATTCGTCCTGGATGCCCCCAGGCGCAGTGTGCACTCCCCCCTCCCCCAGCACAGCCTCTGACGCTGCGCGCCGAGCTTCCTGGGACCCAGGACGAAACCGGGCTCCGAGGACCCTCGCTCCGCCCGGACCACACAGGCAGGCAGCGCCGGCCGAACCGAGCCTGGGTCCGCACTTGCCACGCGCAGCCACCGCCAGACGGCGCTCGCCCTCCCCCGCTGTAGACCCCGCTTCGGAGGCCGCCAGCGTCCTCCCCATCCCGGGCCACAGCTTCAGTCCAGCCCCTGGGGACGCGCGCGACAGCTGGGCAGAGACTTCCGTGCGCTGTAAACCCCTTAGGTCGCTAAACCCAGGAAACCCAAGCACAGCTAATGCCAGCGCGAGACCAGTGCTTGTTAGAGGCATTTGAAGGGGCTTTCTGGATGCAAAAGGCAGCATTATGATCCATGCATTTAAGAACTTGCATGAAAAACCCTCTCTGACCTGGATGGAGAGCAGGCATCCACCCACCTACCGGCACAGACACGCCTGGTACTCCAAACACGTGTTCGCATCACCTCCCACCTGTCCACTGCCAACCTCCTGAGATGGACTAAAGCACCCGAGTGCTTTTAATTTGCATCTAGGGTTGTTTCCTCATTATCCTGATTTGCTTAATTTCCTCTTGGCCTGGCATGATTTCTTTTAGATCTGGGCATATGCTGATTTACATAGCTGGCGCCTCCATATTTTCCTCCACGAAAACCAGTTTTCAATTAGCAAGTTTATCTCTCTCTTTGATGCAAAAGTACTGGCATTTTTTTTATTCACCTAAAATCAGAAAGCTCTGCAGATTAGAAGGCTGTTACTATTCACTTACACTTAATTTATGTGCATATATTAGTATGTGCACATGTATTATAAATGTGTTAGTTTAATGGTCAGAGCCAGATCAGGATATTGGGGAGGCGTCTCCAGGCAGGCTCGCATGCCCCCGCCACCCCCTGCCACCCCCCACCTCCCCCACCGCATGGTCCCTTTTGAACAGGAGATTCTCCTCCCTTCTGCTTGGAGGCAGAGACAGAAGGCCAGGGGTGCTGGTGCCTGGCTTGCATGCTGTTCTCTGCAAAAGCAGGGTTTCGCGTGTGTGGCCCCCAGGTTCCTGGGAAGGTAGGGTTGGCCACAGTCTGTGGGAGCTGTAGCACTCCTTTGGGGAATCCCATCCCCATCCCCACTGTCCTAGAAAGGGTTCTGCTGAAGTCAGTTTTTGCCAGCGCGCCTCCGGGCTTCCTGACGCTCTGAGCTCAGGACCCCTTGTGCTCTGAAGAAGAACTGGAAAGTTGAAAGCAACTCTTGACTCAACCACAAAGCAGCCTAAACTCTTTTGCTATTTCCTGCCACAAGCTTGACTCTCCTTTTGTATGACAATGCTTGGAAACCCTTTTCTGTACCACTCTGTATGCTAAATTATGGGAAAACAGCCCTCGACGACGCAGGCATGGCCATTTCCACTAATCGTTGCTAGGGCCAAGGACCCAGCACAGGGCTTCTCCCCCTCCTCCTGGCTCCCATTTCCATCAGATTCTTTTCAAGGTTTGCCTCTCTTCCCATTTAACCCGGGAACCTTCTACACCCTCATGGGTAGGAGAAGCCCCCTCATAGACCCACTCATTTCAATGATTGTTTAGAAGGACTCCCTCCATGAACCAGTTCTGCAAATGTCATTTGTACATCTTGAGGATGGTTGAAAGAGCAAAGGCAGAGAAGATGCAAAGAAGACAGCTGTCACACAAACAAGCAGGATGCCACCTTCTTCCTGGGGACCAGAAGCCGGGTGAATGTCTAGCTTTGAGCTGAGACTCTCTGCCAGAGAGATGTGTGCTGGCAGGCACATCTCCAACCCTGTGAGTGTCCCCAGAGGTCAGCCTTGGGCAGACAGGTGGCTGGCACCCCATAAACTCACCCTTTGTCTCCCTGTAAAAATCAGTGAGAAATTTGCTTTATAAAGCATCTTATATACAGTCTAGTCTCCAGCTCTCCTATCCAATAAAAACAACCTTAAGTCTTTCCATGTTATTTGGGCAAAACCAGCAGAAATTTCCTGCTAAGCTGAGACAGGATATCACCTAGGAAAAGGAGATCCACAGCAGAGAAAACATGTGAATTACCTACATGTGCTAATGAGTTCCCGATTGTTTATTACCTTTCAGGAAAAAATCATGTGGAAGGTTTCAGAGACATCAGTGGAATAAGATTTTGAAGCCCATAGAAGATTTTTTTCTTTTTGGAAGTTATTTTATTTTGTTTTTCTAAGTAAAACCTAATAGAATCCCAAAATGGGAGAGATGAAAACATTTCCTTCCAGGCCTGCAGAGTTAAAGTAAACACCAGGGAAACAGGAGGGAAGTCAAGGCCCTGCATATCACCTCGGTGGCTCCCTGCACCGCCCACCGCCCACGCTGCCAGAACTTCTTTCCAAAGCAATTGCCAATCAGACCAACTCCTTCTTTCTGAACACTCGCCAGCTGCACGATGATGAGGCCCTGAATGAAAGCCATGCCAGCGAGGACCCAGAGAAGGAATCGGCAGTGTGACACCTAACTCAGTGCAGGGTGAGGAGGAGGAGGGTGTGAGAGCGGCTCCCCCTGTTCTGTGAGACTGGGGAGAGCCTGGAAAGTCTGTGCTCAGAGATGAGGAGCCCTCTGGGATGCACCATGGGCCAAGAGGTTGGCGAAGACGTGCTGACCTGCAGGGCTCCAAGGTCCCCTGGAAAGACCCTCTTCACAGTTGAAAACTTCAGCCTGGAGCTCAGGAGCAAGGTCTTGGATGGAGCCACAGAACGGAAATTAACACAAAAATTGAGAGTGGCAGCTGTCCGTAGTGATTGTGATCAAAGATGTGGATGGGATCGCCCAAGGCAAGCACAGAGTGGGAAGAGGAGAGGCCACTCATGGAGTCAAGTGATGGGAAGTGAGGCTCCCAGTTAAAGAGAGAACGAGGTACACGGGGCCCGCAGGCTGCCTGGGCAGGCAGGAGCACGCTTGTCTGATAAAGGCTGTTATTATTGTTATTTTTGTTATCAGTGTGTTACTGTAGGAATCTGGAAAATACTGCAGAGCATTATAAGTAAGAACCTCTCAGGGAGAAGCAGTGCTAACCTTTCGGTGACCTCTCTACAATCATTTTTTCTCCTCACTTCTCTCTCTAACGTGTATACGTGTGTGCGTGTGTGTCTGTGTAGTATGAATAATATATTGCATCTTGTAATACAGTATTACATTTTATATTAAATTGTGTTTTATAATAAATAGCTTTAATGCAGCCTGTACTATATATAACCTTAAATCTTATTTTTCACTCAGTATCACAGCATAAGCATTTCCCCACGTTAGTTAAAAAACTTAGAAGAACCCACTTATCAATAGCAGAGCAAATACCCCACTGAGGACAGATGGAGGTTCAGGTCGGGGGCCCTGTCATGTGAATTCGCACCCACTGTCAGGTTGGGGCACGCTGTCGTGTGAATTCGCATCCACTGTGCCAACTTTCTGCAACTTTCGAAGGACCGCACGTGTGAAAAGAGCCACCCAGTAGCTGGTGCAGAGCAGGCGCTTAATGCACGTCGCTCCCCTCAAGCCTTCACCAAGGCAGCTGAGTAGCTTGCGGCCTATTTGTTTAAACAATGTGCGCCTGTGTTCATAATTGAGCGACAAGGACCCCCACATGGAGTCAGGCAGGAAAAAGGCAGCTGCGGAGAGCCCCTCGCCTGTTTGGCCTGCGCCTCTGCCTACCTGGTTTGTACCCTCCGGGTCCTGGGACTCCTCGGCCTCCACGCACTCACTGTAGTCAGAGACAACACCGCTGGCAGCCAAGAGATCTTTACTGGGGAGGTGGAGGTCAGGTCGCGCGGGGAAGGAAGAGAAGAGAGAGAGGGAGGGGAGGGGAGGGGAGGGGAGGGGAGGGGAGGGGAGGGGAGGGGAGGGGGAGGGGGGAGAGGGGGAGAGAGGGGGAGAGAGGGGGAGAGAGGGGGGAGAGGGGGAGAGGAGGGGAGAGGAGGGGAGAGGAGGGGAGAGGAGGGGAGAGGAGGAGAGAGGAGAAGAGAGAGAGCGGCTGGTGTGCTGGGTTTTATATCCCTTGGGCCTACGGGGGGCGGGCCCAAGGGAAGGCGGGAGATGCTTCTTTCTGATTGGCCCTCCTTTGGCGGGTTCAGACAGTGCCCGGTCAAGGAGGGGAGAAGAACCCGGAACCGGCGCCATTAAGGTACCCCTGTTACCTAACACACTTTTCTTTCCAGGGCAGCTACAGGCCTGGAGCCAGGAGCCCTGTGGCCTCGCATGCTGCGTTCAGGTCCACGTTGGCTGTGTATCTTCTTAAGCGTCTTTATGTTTAGAAATGCATGTTCCTCGGCCGTCAGGAATCCCTTCCTCTGAAGCAGGTCTCCGGCCTTTTTGGGGCCCAGCCCATGTGTGCACGGAGCAGCCCATGTTGGCTGAGGGACCCTGAGCTCCATGGAGCCCGCTTCCCAGCACCCTGTCCCTCCGCCAGCCTGAGGCTCCCCGCACAGTCGCTGCCTGCCGCCTGCTGCAGCCCTCGCTGGTCTGGCCCTCAGGCTCTGGGTAGCACCGCTGCCTGGACAGACCCAGTGGAGGCAGGACTCCTGGGTCCCTGCCTGCTCATGATGCTGCTGCCCAAACCCTGGTGACGTTTCTGAACACATTTCTTCCACCTCCCCTGACAAACATACCTGAAAGAGGCACCAAACTTCCTTCAGTCTTCAGCACTCAGAAATGCAATTACAGAACAGCCCGCTCCAGATTTCCTCACACGCCTCACTTTCCCTTGGCGTGCTCAGGCTCCAGCAGCCGCCAGCCCCAAAATGTCCCCCTTCCCCTCTGCCCCAACATCGAGGTCCTCTTGAGGCCTGACCGCCTTCATGAGGCAACTTGCCCAGGCTCTCCGCTTCCTCCTCTAGTCCAGGGTGCTGGCCACAGACTCAGCGTGGTGGGGTGACTGTGTCCCCCTCCAAAAAAAAAAAAAAAACTGTCTACTCTATAACTGTGTTCGAAAAAACAGACTTTGCAGATATAGTTAAGACAAGGATCTTGAAATGAGAACAGGCTGGTTACCAGCGTATCCAGGGATACATTTAATGTTAACAATTTTTGAGTATGTTGGAATATTTATTTTCTAGTATAAAAACTATTTATAATCAAAGACTGGTGATATAAATGATAAAATATCTATATGATAAAATACTCTCTGCCATGAAAGTCTTGTTACAGAAGAATATTAAAGTGAAAGTAATTACATATTCTATTTTTAAGTAAAAAAGTTAATCACCCTACCTGTCTACCTATCTATAGATCATCTGTGAGACATACAAGAAATGTCCCAAATCATGGAGTGGGCAGAGGGTGCGTGGGGCTGGTGTGACTGTGATGAAATCAGACACCCCAGGCCTGGGCTGCGGCTCCCAGGATGCTCAGATCGAGATTGAGCCCCTGGTGGGAACAAAGCTCCTCTCTTTACCAAGCCCTCCACCATCCATGCCCCTATTCTCTCATCCCCCACCTCCCACCCTCCACTCTCCAATTACCACTCTTCTGCCCACTGCCTGCCTTCCCATCCCTCACCCTCCATAAGACGCTTCCCAAGGCCCTCACTTTGCCAGGGTCCTGCCACATATGTGCCCCTCTGTCTGGTTCGGTGGAGAGGCCCCGGATGGCAAGAACCATGTGTTCTTCCTTCTTCTCTTCCACTGCACACTGTAAGAAGTTAATAAATGCTCAAGGAAGGGCACAGAAGAACCCTCGTGCTGTAGGGAAGACCCAGGCCAGGATCCCTGGGAAGCTCATGCCTGAACCCCGTGGATGAAGCCAAGAGAAAACTGCCTTATGTCCACGTCCACCCAACAGAAGTGGAGTGAGGCTTTGCAGGTGCGCCCTGTAGGGGCTTCCTAGCCAAGGGGAGGACAGGGTCCAGCCAGGCCACTTGCCCAGCCACGCCCGGTATGGGGATGTGTCCACCTAGAGGGCACCTTTGTGAGAGTCATATCAAGGCAGCCTGGGGATGGATCCTAGCAAAGCCCAGCCCCTGCCCATTCCCTCATTTGTTCTGCTCCTTAGACCTGGGAATACCTGGGAGGGCAGGGAGGTGGCAGGGGGAGGGAAGAAGAGAAGGAAGGGCAAAAGCCTGTGGGGAGGGGGCAGGAAGGTCAGAGGCTGAACGGTAAGCTCCTGGCTCTGAGGGGGGCACCCTGAGCCTGCCGCCCGCACCCATGACTGCTTCCTGTGCCCTTTACTGCTGCACTACTACCTGGCAGCATCCAGCTGCTAGAGGAGGGGACGGGGGCCTTTAATCTTATCCGAAGATGACTTTTGGGACATCAAAGGGGAGAAAGGACTGGGCATAGTTCGAGGCATTCTGACAGCCATGCAGTTCCTCTGCCTCCTAATCCCTGCACA